>NC_056623.2:39124687-39740044 GCF_002870075.4 Lactuca sativa
ACATGCATACCAATAAGAGTGAGCATCGAAACCAGGTATCCGGTACCGGAACCGGAACCGCTGGTTACGGAATAGAAACCGCCTTAAGCGGGTTCTAGTTCTTTTTTTGGAACCGCTACCCGATAGGTGCCCGCCGGAACCGGTTTATATATATATATATATATATATATATATATATATATATATATATATATATATATATATATATATATATATATATATTCAATTGAGGGGATGTCATATTTTGAATTACATCGATGTCCAGTTTAAAAAAGAGTTTACATAAACTCGCTCAAAATTAATGTTATTTAACTCATAAGCCAAAAAAAATTTAACTTCGTTATTTTGGGATGGCTACTTATCCTACATCGACAAGCCGCAACAAAGTAATACACATTGTTGTTTAAGAGAAAAGAGATGTAGTACACGGCAGTATATAATTCCCCCGTAATAAAAACCAATGGTTGATGTTTAATAGTTAAAAACCAGTTGTTGATTTCTAACGATTATATTTATATAAGTTTGTAATAGTTGACAATTTACAATGGTTGATTTCTTATGGAAAAATAGTAAAAAAAATTAAACAATCGGGTACCCAGTACTCGAACCGGTTATGGCGGTTTCGGTCCGGTTTTGGTTTTGGTTCTGATATTCCAAGAACCGTCGGTTTTGGTTCCAGACAATTAGTACTAGTACCCGCCTGTGTTCATCCCTATATATCAATGGGGTCAGCCCAACATGTAATCCGGCCCAGCTCGACATGCATACCAATGGGTCCAGCCCAACATATTGTTGGGTTTTATGCATTCTAACACTCTTAAGTGTACATGCAACCCTAAATACCTTGGATTTATGTTTTCTCTATTATACATGCAAATATGAACATTCCAAGGTATTATCCTAACTAGCATACAAAACATTGATTCATATGTAATATAGCAAGTTAAAGACATACCTTTTGACGTAGCTTGATTCCATAGAGCTTAAGAGCCTAGTGCCTCAAGTGTGACACCTCAAATGGTTCACACAACATCAAATTCACTTGGAATAACTTAGAGAGAAATGAACCACTTCATGAAATCGAGTAGCCCTCACATTCCTTCATAGTGTCCGATTTTTGGGAAGAATAAGATGCTTATATAGTGTGTCACAATTAGGGTTACAACATGTAAACCCTAATTGTCATGGCCTTTCATTTCCATGATCCATGGGTACAAAAACACCAAGGAGCATCCTATGGTTTTTAGCCCAACTTGATAATCCATGAAGCATTAGCCCATTATACAAGTATGGATGATTTACACAATCAACTCATATATTTAATTAGTCTCCTTTCGATCACTTAATTAATTCCAAATTAATTCTTGATCAATACTAATTAAATAATCTTATTAAAATATTAGAACTTATAATATACTAATAAACCTTAAGTGTTATTTCTCTCATTTTAGTTTATCCAAATGCATGATGTCATGCAACCCAAATGGACCATGCCAATCGGGTCAAGTACATACCAAATATAGTTATGGACTTAGACACTAATCCAACAGTCTCCCACTTGGATAAGTCTAAAACTATTATTGCATATGACTTCAAAACCCGACTAGCAATCGTAGCTCTTAAAAGATGTTGTCGTCGAACTCTGAACAAATGAATGATGCGTCCATTAGATAAGGGATCATATATTCCTCCATTATAGATATCATATGGACTGAGACATGGATTAAAATCATTCTCTCTGTCCATTTTTTGTTTCCCGATTTCCGATTTATGACAACCGACTAATTGAACAAATCAAATCAGTCTTGGCTTGGGCAAACACTTCGGGGTGCCATCACTAAATCATCGAGGGGCCCACAAATATCGCTTTTATCCCTTTAAAGGTAAAATGAATGGATAAAATTCGACTTGTATGCTTGTTATACTACTTGTTGAATCATACACAAAGGCACGTTTTATAACACCGAGTTACCAAATGCGTTTTCGTGCAATCAATGTATAACCACCTCAACAAGTCATATCTCTAGGTTTGAAGAATATAAGATATTATCGTCTCATGATCACTCATGATAAAATCCATGAAGTGATTCCAATGAGCGTGGGTTGAATACAATACTCATAACTTATGAGTACTCATGAATGCTGTAGCACCACTTGCTATGTCCCATACCTTGGACATCTACAATCCAGCTTCATGGCAGTCTTGATTCATATCTACTTCCAACATATGACCGACTGTGGATAGTTTGAATAACTTAGTCATTCAGGAAGAACGACCTAGTTATTCTGGAAGTCAAAACATGCAAAGTGAAACACAAGATTAATCAAATCCAATATGGTCTCAGAAATTAAGAATATAAATAAAACACCTTTTATTTATCACCATATTGATTACACATTATTCATTGCGTACTGTTTCAAACTATCAACTTTATACTTGAATTAAAACAATAGTTGTCCCATGCTCCAAGCATGTACACTATGTTTTCTAAACACTAGTCATGACATACACCTGTTGGATTAGGTGTCTAATCCCATTATTATAAGATTAATAAATTAATATAAATGATTTATTAATATGTTAAAATATTAGTATATTAATTAGAAATCATAATATTTAATTAATAGTTAGCCTGGAATTAATTAGAATTGATTTTGGGGTTAACTGTGTTAATTATAAAGTGCATGGACTAGTTTGCAATTATCCAATAGTTGAGTGGAAGGTTCCAGAACCTCCTTGGAAGGGGGTTGCCCTAAAACCTAGCAACTGGACACTAGTCATGCCATACACCTGTTGGATTAGGTGTCTAATCCCATAACTATAATTGGTATGTACTTGAATTGATAGCAGCACAGTCCTTTTGGGTTGCCCTAAAACCTAGCAACTAGACAAGGAAATTATGAAAGGAGATATATTGGTTTATTATAAGATTAATAAATTAATATAAATGATTTATTAATATGTTAGAATATTAGTATATTAACTAGAAATCATAATATTTAATTAATAGTTAGCCTGAAATTAATTAGAATTGATTTTGGGGTTAACTGTGTTAATTATAAAGTGCATGGACTAGTTTGCAATTATCCAATAGTTGAGTGGAAGGTTCCAGAACCTCCTTGGAAGGGGATGGACAAAATCTATAAGGGAAACCCTAATGATTTTGTCCAAGGGGCTTGGATAAGGCCTTTGGATAAGCTTAGGCCCCAAGCAAAGGAGCATTAGGGTTTTCCCTAAACCCTAGATCCCTCAGCTATATAAGGAGCCTCCTGGCTCTCAAAATTGGCCACTCTTACTTTGGTGAAACCCTAGGACCGAAAATTGCATACCCTACTCTCCCTCTCTCCTCACAAGTTTCCTTCTTGAGAGCTCTTGGTTGTGATTCCATTAGAGGCATTGTGTTTGTGGTGCTAGGCTTCCAAGAAGATCAAGATCAAAGGATTACCAATTGTTTGCTATAACAATTGAAAGGTATGCAACTCTAAACCCTAATTTGTTATTTTCAAAATAGCCTCTCTCCTTAGGGTTCTTGTTTTGCAATTCAAAGTTATATGTTCAATAGTTGAAACATAGATCCAAAGTAGGTTGCATGTGAACTTAGGAATTGTTTTTCTAGTTTGTTTGTTTTACATAAAACCCATCAGTGGTATTAGAGCGATTGGTTTTGTTTTAAATTGAATAGCTATAATAGTTGAATTGCAAATTAGGTTTTATAGCTATTAAACCCTAAAAGGCCATGGTTTCGTTTTTAGGGTTTTTGGTTCAAAGGGTTTTCGAAAAACCCTAGCCTCCATGAGCCCTAATCGAAATTAGGGTTAGGGTTTTGGAAAACCCTAGCCTCCTCCCTTGAATTTCGAAATCTGCTTCTTATTTTAGGGTTTTATCTTATTTTGGATAATTATTGCCTTAATGGATAATTATTGCCTAATTAGTTAATTGAGAAAAATAAGGAAATTATCATTTACCCAAATTTTCAAAATCTGGAGGGATAAGGATTATGATTAAATTAATTGTTTAATTTGATTAGATAATCCTTACAAGATTTAATAGACTAATTAAAAGTTAGTTAATAGATAATTATTAAATCTAGTTATTTGGTTTATTTTAAATTTAAATTAATAGTTTAATTTTTCAAAATCTATATAAACCTTAAAGTTTTAAAAAGTTTAAAACACACCTTATATATGTATTATAATTAAAAGTTAAATATTATATATGTATAAGAATATGGTCAGTCAAATCACTAGTATGCCTCATTCACAAATCTAGTCTATAAGGAGGGTATAAAGAAACTGCCTATAAAATGGTAGTTGAATGGGTGTCCACTCTCACTCACCGCTTCCTTGATTTGTGGAGGGTCGTTAGCAGAATGGATTTGATAGGACAACTACATCTCATTAAAAGTATAATGTTATTAAAGAAAGTACTAGAACATTATTTTACAAAAATCCCAACACTAATTACTTTAGGAAAAATGTGAAAAGTATGCTAATCCATGAAATTGCACATTATGCTTTATTGGCCGTTAGTGGAGCGTGTGTGGATTACCAACACACTAATAGGCACTAATAAAGAGTAGTAATGGGTATCTCATAATTATCATTTTGATGGAGCGTGTGTGGTTTACCGGCACATCAATAGTTAATGATAAAGACAATGAGGTTACCAAACACATTTGCATGGTTATTCACATCTTGTTTGTGATCCTCGGTATCCCAGTCACAAATAGAAGAGCATAATCTGAGATTAAAACATGCCATTGAATAGTTTCAATGCATCTCAAAAGGAATTAGGAATTTCAATTCATTTATTTTGTCTAATGGTGGAATTGGTGAATCGTCATTCACTTACCTTTATGAAATTTACACTTGGATCTCGGCATCCCATTTCTAAGTTGTAATCTTCATAGTTGGATCCTAACCTTGATATGATATCATTGGGTTATTATATTGAGGTATCTTGAAATCTAACTAAAACTATCTTTCTTTTTAGATGTTTACTCCTGGAAACAATTCTGCTTCATCATCCTCCAACCACAACTTCTATTTACTCAACATTTGCTCCAAAGTCGTTATGGATGGATCTAGATATAACGATTGGATGCGTAACATCAAAATGGCGCTTCGTTTTGAGGACAAAGAGTATGTCCTTGAAAAGGAGCTCAAAGAGCTTGATGAATCCAAAGCCACTCCCGAAGAATATGTTGCCTAAAAGAAGCATTATGATGATTCCACCAAAGTGGCATGCATCATGGTTGCAACCATGTCCCCAGACCTTATGGAAAAGTACCATAAGTGAGCTCGTCAAGAAAAGTTTGAAGTAGTCAAGTCACTCATGGCTTGCAAGATGAAAGAAGGTGAGTCGGTTGTATCTCATGTGCAAAGAATGCAACGCTACATAGAGCGTTTGGTCAAGCTCAACATTCACTTTGATGAGGAATTGGCCATTGATATGGTCTTCAACTCATTACCTGATTGTTATGGTCAATTCATCCTGACGTACCATTTGAACAATACTGAGCAGACATTAGCCCAATTGCACAACTTGTTGCAGACAGCTGAAGCAGGAGTGAAGGATAAAAGTACATCCTCCACTCCTGCGAGTGCTCCTATCTTAGCTATTGGACAGGGAAAGGGGAAAAGAGGAAAGGTCCTCCTAAGCAAAACTGGAAGGGAAAGGTCCAAGTTGGGCCATCCAGCACTTTCCCAAAGGCTAAGCCCAATGCTACCATTCCTCATGTTTCTGATCCAAAGGATGTTGTTTGTTTTTATTGCAATGAAAAGGGGCATTGGAAGAGAACCTACCCAAAATATCTGCAGGATATAAAAGATGGCAAAGTGAAGCCGTCTTTGGCAAGTATTTACACTATTTCTTCTAATAACTCATTATCTTCTCGTTCATGGGTCCTTGATACAGGATGTGGTTTTCACATCTGTTCTGATTTGGAGTGGCCAAAAGAAAGTGAGGAGATAGAGGGAGGAAGGATAAATTTGATCATTGGAAACAAGAAGTCTTCACCAGTGACCAAGGTCAGAGTTTATCAACTTTTGCTTCATAATGATGTTAGATTAGATTTATTGAATTGTTGGTATTCTTCTGAGATGACGAGAAACATTATTTCATTTCATGCATTGTTCAGACAAGGTTCTAAATATTCTTTTAATGATTTGAATGGTTCAATTTTTGTTTATAAGAATGGTATTTTCGTGTTTGAAGATTTACCTTGTGATGGTGTGTATGAAACAGTGACTTGTGTTGACAGCTTATGAAATAGTGTGTTCAATATTGACTTGTCTAATAGTGTAGACAAGTCATGCTTGTGGCATTGTCGTCTTGGACACATTAACAAGAAACGCATAGCCCAACTCCCAAAGGATGGAGTGTTGGAATCATTTGACCTAAAATCAGATGATATGTGTGAATCTTGTCTTTTGGAAAAGATAACAAATTCACCATTCATAAGGTCTTGTGAAAGAGGTGAAGGTTTGTTGGACCTCATACATACAGATGTGTGTGGACCCTTCATATCAACCACAAGAGATGCTAATCGATTTTATGTGACTTTCACTAATGATTATAGTAGATATGGCTATATATACTTAATCAAACATAATTCAGAAACCTTTGAAAAGTTCAAAGAGTTTAAACATGAGGTTGAAAATCAATTGGGCTGGAAAATAAATGTAACGCCCGTAGATCCGGGCTAGTCAATTTAGAGATAACAGGGGTCGAAAACGACTTTTCGACAAAAGGTTATTTAGAATAAATAATCTTAACCAAGTTGTATAATATGTCTCAAGGGTTCCGTAAATATAAAGAACGCCGAAATCCGAGTTATAACAAAGAAGTTATGGCTCGTCAAAGTTTTACGACAAAACCGACACGGCACCGGGAGACGTAAATAGTGAATTTATGATAGAGGACTTTTTAGCCTTAGTGATCTAAACGAAAGTTGTAGTATACGTTAAACCGAGAACATACAAAAAAAAGAACACCCAAATCTGACTTCGTATGAGGAAGTTATGAATTTTCTAAGATTTGACATAGTAGTGCACGACCCGAAACTCGAATTTTAGTTCGAGTAGTTTTTGGCCTACATGACCTGAATGAGAGTTGAAGATCTCATTAATAGAAACCCAACGATAAAAAGACAGACGAAAACGGAGTCCGTATGTAGAAGTTATGAATTTTACGCGGACATTTAACAGTATAATCTCCTCCTACTGTTAAATTTAAGATCGGTCGAGAATTAGCCGACAGAGTCTAAATGAAAGTTGTAGATCTTGTTTTACCTACGTGTGGATATAAATAACGTCGAAAACTGAGCTCGTATGCGAGATTTATGATTTTTCTAAGACAGGAAGGTGTTGTGCGAAATTGGATGACGTGGCGCAATCCTGGCCGTTGCTTCCTCCCCAAGGCTAGCAACCAGATGGTGATACCTGGCCTAGAACTCGACGAGTTTTGGTGATTTACAGCCTATAAATAGAGTTCTGAGGCACCCTCATTTCTCACACCTTCCAACTTCTCTTTCTCTCTCTCTATAACCTCTCTCTAAGCCTCCCTGACCCCCCTAAAGTCTAGGTAAACCCCCTAGCACCTGAAGGAAGCCCCGAGAAAAGAGCCTTTCGGCTCGGGAACACTGCTCCAGCGAAGCCCGATTTTCGAGAAAACCCTCTGTAAGTGAGCTACGCCCACGCTATTTTTAATATAGCTTTTATTTAATCATAGTAACGTTATTAGGAACTTATAATAAGTACTTGGGCTATTATTATGGGTTATATAAGTATTGTTTAATGCTTATATAATAGTAATAATATCTAGACTATTAATTAGTTTCGGTGAATATTATACTAAACTCTAGTGGTAATGATACTAGGTTTTGTCCGAGGAAAACTGTGTTGAGAGTAACGATGTAACACCCAAAATCAGGAAGGCCAAGAAAGGAAAGGAAACCCTAAGTTAAAGGGACGACTCGTCGAGTCCAAGGAGGAACTCGGCGAGTCCGAGCGGGATCCAAGTCGAGGAGTATGTGACCGACTCGGCGAATCGACTAAGGGGACTCGGCGAGTCTGATCTGAACAAGGAAAACCCTAATCATGGGAGTATATCCTATATAAAGGGTGTTATGTCCCTTCCTCAGCCTCCATATCATCCGTGAGAGCCTGTAAACCCTAGATTTCGTGTGAGCTTCCATCATTTGAGATAAATAACCTTGGAGGGGGGGGGGGGGAACCTTGGAAAGGAACTTGAAGACCAAGAAGGTTGCCTCAAAGGGGAGGTGTAGATCCGAGATCTACTTCAGTTAGTGTTCATATTGGAGGTAATAAGCTGCTATCTTCCCTCCTTTGCATCTAGATCTATTTTTGTTATGAGATTTGTGGGTTTTATGGTTGTTTGAGACCCAATTCGGGTTTGGGGCTTAGATATGTGGTTGCCACATCAGATCTAGTGTTGGGATGGTCCAATATGTCGTAAAGCATCAGTTATTGAGTAGTTGGTGAAGCCCTTTTGTCCTAAAACCTAGCCCTAGGGTGTTTTGAGCCTAGATCTCTTTAGTTATACGTAAAGTTTGCAACTTTACGTAAGGATTGAGATTTGGAAGTATGGATCTATGATTTGGAGCCCCTGCATGGCTCGAAAAGCCACTGTATGGATTAAGAACTGGAGCAACTCGGCGAGTCACATGGGTGGACTCGGCGAGTTGGATGAAGTTGGGCAGGAACTCGGCGAGTTGGAAGAACAACTCGGCGAGTCTGTTGAAGATTGCTTTGGACTCGGTGAGTATGTTCTTGGACTCGGCGAGTCAAGTCGCGAAACCCCAAACCCTTCGAGTTGAGACTCGAATCGGTGAGTCGAGTGGAGACTCAGTGAGTTGGACAGGTCAGGACTCGGAAACCGGTGGACTCAGCGAGTCGAGTCACGAATGGAAGGACTCTAAGCATATGAACTCGGCGAGTCAGTAGGCAGACTCGGCGAGTAGGGTTAACCTGGAAGGTTGACTTTGACCAGGACTTTGACTTTGACCAGAGTTGACTTTTGGGGGACAGTTAGACTAAGTGTTGCATTGATATTGGTAGCTCGGGGAGCTAGTGGAGTAGGAGTTCAAAGAGTTGCCGGGCAGCAGCTAGAGGGGTTATAAGCAAATTCAGCAAGTGCAGGTGAGTTTCCCTTTGTGTGAATGGGTCTAAGGCCACAATGCCGGCCCATGTAGTTATGAGTAGAAGACCCAGGGGTTAGCCCAAGGTAGAGTATGCTAGTATGATATTCAGGACGAGGTCCAATGATAGCGGTCGGGTGCCCAAGGAATGGTTTATGTGATAGTTTATACTTGTTGTCTGTGTGATACTTGTATGTGTCTGGTAGGGAGGTGAGTGTGGGCGAGGTCCCGTATCTCACCAATAGCAGAGTGTGGATGGTGTTCCACATCTCATTAGTAGTAGATCAGGGGCGAAGCCCAAGTTAGGGAAAGAGTGAGTGTGGGCTGGGCCCGTATCTCACTGTCAGTAGCAGCATGGATGGGGTTCCATGAACCATCAGTAGCAGGACAAGGGCGAGGCCCAGGATAAGCGAGGCCTTAGGACAGGATCCGTTAGTATGTGTTTAGCTTATGTGATGTGATATGTTTATGTGATATTATATGTTAGCAGACGAGGCCCTGTGACAGGCGAGGCCTAAGTGAAACAGATCTGTATCCGAGCGGGGCTCGAAGCCAAGCGAGGCCTGGAGCGGCGGGGCCGTTGTAGCGGGCGAGGCCCGAGGTAGGGGCGAGGCCCAGAATAGTGGGCGTGGCCCTGTATGTGCAGTATGTGGTTATGCATGGTATGTGGTAGGTTGGGGAACTCACTAAGCTTCGTGCTTACGGTTTTCCGTTTTGGTTTTAGGTATTTTCGGTAGCGGAGGGAAGAGCTCGGGGTGATCGCATGGTACACACCATAGATTAGTCATCCTGGGAATGCTTTACTCTGATAATGAACTTATGTTTTGGGAATTAATACTCTGATTATGTTTGGATTGATGGTTATGCTTTAAGTAATGTTTTATTAAAGAAATTTTTAGTCTTGAATTTTGGGACGTTACAAGTTGGTATCAGAGCCTTGGTTTGAGGGATTCGGATGTGCTCTCGGGTGTGTCTGAACTCAAACTAAGGACTTGGTATGAAAGTTTTCAAAATGAAAAGACAGTTTTGTATGAAAGTTTTCAAAATGAAAAGACAGTTTTGTAAAAAGAGTTCGAGAAAGAAAACAGTTTTAGAAAAGCAAAAAGAATTTAGAAAGAAAAGAATTTTAAAAAGAGAAAAGGGGTGTGGTGCATGCAATCAGACGAGCTCAAGTAAGTACCCCAAAATACCCATACAAGTTATGTCGCGATTATTAGTTAATAAAACAGTATGCTAGATTAGGACTAAGGATCTAAGGAGGATGCCTTATGTGCGTGTTGTATGTGCTTTTGAGCTACATGATAGTGCTGGTTAGACAGTAGTAGGATAGCATGTTTAGGTTATGCCTAAGTTTATGAGTTTGTGTTGCATGCTAGTACAGATTCCTGATAGGAGATTATGATTGCTTGAGTATGTTGTGGTTAGATTTTCCCTTGTTTGAATGTTGCTTGCTCTGTGCATTGTGGGATTCTGAGTGATGGGAGTTAGCCATTAGGTGAATACGTCACGTCACATGTGATCAGGGTTGAATAATCTCAGAGTGCTGGATTTGGCCCTATTGTGCAGCTCTCGTTTGAGTCTAACCGTTGTAGGGACGGGTCTTTTACTCGAAGGATTATCTGAGCCTCGTCACATGTGATGGTATCCACATAATGGTTAATTGGCATCACAAGGAGTCCTTCAGCAGCTGAGGACTGGTTTGGTTTGAGTCAGAGGTTTCCCTAGGGCAAGCCTAGGATGAGGTAGTGTTGGGAGCAGTAGTAGTGGAAAAGGGACCTGGTGGAGTCGAAGTAGTTCTTGAGGAAAGTACAGATAGATGTGGAAGGTAGTATGGGCCCGTACTACTGAAAGCAGAGGATCTGTACTCGATTCGAGAAAGGCCGAGGTGAGACCGGGGAACTTGTAGTGTGTGTGTATGATCCCTCAGCAGTGATGAGTGTTCCGATGGTATTGCGATATGTTTTCAACATGGTGACATTGCGAGATAGGCCAGTGGACAGACCATCCGCCAAGGAGGGATCAGGCTCGGGTTCGGGAGCCGAGTAGCTCGAGGAGCGGATGAGGAAGTTGATATCAGCTGAGGTTATGCATAGTATTCTAGACCAGACTCCTGTGATCTTTGGCACGATCAAGGAGGGTATACCGGAGATCTTGGATGAAAGGCTGGGAGCCTTCCGTACCGAGATGATGGCATTGATGGGAGCGCGTACTTTGACATTCCGAGAGTTTAGAGCTTGCGGAGCGCCAGATTATCATGGGGCTAAGGACCAATGCATTTCGTACGAGCCGGTGTCCCGAGGGGGACAAGGTCAGACTCGCCTCTTGTCTTCTGAAGGACAGAGCGAGAGATTGGTGGGAGGAGATTGGTCATGCTTTGGGTGATGATGCCGCGTTGGAAGCGATGACATGGAGCGATTTCTCGGCCAGGTTCAGGGCGGAGTTTTCGCCGATTATTGAGGTGCAACAGTTGGCACGGGAGTTTCAGGATTTCACGCGGACCACTGAGACTGTGGCGGAGATCACCGCCAAGTTCATGGAGATGGCTCTTCTTGTACCGCAGTATGTCGCGGATGAGGAGACGAAGAAGGCCCGATACCATGAGATGTTAAGGGATGACATCAGGCAGTTTGTGAGCAAGTCCAGCTGCAAAATGTTGGAGGATATGATCGCTCGGGCTAGAGAGAGGGAAATTGATTTAGAGCAGATCCGGAAGAGGAAGCCGGATGAGGTTCAGATAGCCATGGGTTCGGGCAAAAGGCCCAAGGGGTCGGGTTCGAGATCGAGGGATTATCAGGACCGCAGCCGGTGCGGGAAGTGTGCCAGGGCGCATGGGGGCGCGTGCAGGAGTGGTAGCGGTGGTGAGTCTGGCTGCTTCAAGTGCGGTCGGACTGGTCATTTTAGCAGGGATTGTACCGTTACCACCACTCAGGGATCAGACTTGATATGTTTTCACTACAGTCAGTGGGGCCACAAGAAGGCCCAGTGCCCCAGTTTGCTTCCGGCAGGACGGGTGATGGCACCTGCCTCTGCAACATTGAGGATCACAGACGGCCGTCAGGGCCGTGCAGAGGCGCCTGCGGTAGGAGGCAGGGGTTTTCAGATGACTACCTTGGAGACGCGAGCAACATCGGACGTTGCAGGTATGCGACTTCCGTTTTCAGTTCTTTTATTTGCGCATGATTATATTGTTATGGTTCTGCATCATTATCGGTATGAGTATTTTATTTTTGTGCGGCTTGCTTGTGATCGAGTTATATGCCATCTGCATACCTTGGATATTTGAATGGTAGTTAATGGATGTGCCCTATCGGAGAAGGTCGCTTAGGATGCAGTAACCGTAGCATGCCTGGGAGGGACTTGGTATGTCTCGCTAGTTCGGAACTGTATAGTTTTAGAAATGGAGTGGTTAGATCCCTAGCTATGGTAAGCTTGGGATTCCTCAACAGATTGATTATGGAATGGTAGCAAGGATTGGGATTTCTTTTCGAGCATTGAGCAACGAGGTGTAAGCAGGATCGAAGTGGGGGAGAATCCTCCGAGTGTACAAGGGTAAGATCACGCAGATCTAGAATGAGTACGCGATCTTTGAGAAGGAATAGAAGTAGTACAGCGTTTGATGGATCGAGGAGTTCAGGGTTGGGAGTTTGGGAAACTCCCCATCAGTTAGTGCGTGTAATGGTGATGGATAGTACGTGGTTGGGAATTCAGGTTGGAGGATCGCCTGTAGGACTCGAGTGAGTCGGAATGAAGATCTTGAGGACAGATAGCATGGGATGCTTTCGTGTTAGTAGACAGTGGCAGGGGCAGCATGTAGGGCATGGTAGAGCGGCGGGAGAGTCGCAGCTTTCTCCAGCAGCGGTCAGTGGTGGAAGGTGTTGTAAGACTACGGGGCGGCCGTAGCATTCACTAGTAGTCAGAGATGGAAGGTGATGTAGGACTGCGGGTAAGTCGTAGCATTCCATAGTAGCTTCGTTAGCGGAGTTGGGGCGAGGCCCTTATCTCCTAGTGATCAGATAGGGATCAAGAATGGGTAGTGGATGAGAATAATAGGGAGTTTGCCTGTATAGCCCTAGAGAGGTGAGACCTTGGGAGAGGCCGCTCCAGGATGTAGTTGGGTGAGACCCGTGGGCGAGGCTCGTATGAGAGTAGCAGTATAGGTGAGACCTGAGAGCAGGGTTGCTCAGTAGTATGGTTGGGTGAGACCCGTGGGCGAGGCCCGTGCGAGAGTGGTTAGACAAGTGAGACTGGAAGGATAGAGGCGGGTGAGACCCGTGGGCGAGGCCCGTGAGTTTTAGCAACACAGGTGGGACCCGGTAAGGACCATAGTGTCAAGATAGGGGATCGAGGACCCCAGGGTTGTAGTGCCAGAATGGAAGAATAGATTGAGCAGTTATAGGTGGTCGAAGTTTCTTCGAAAGTCGCTGGGAGCGACTAGGAGTTGTGTTAGGGCTAGCGACCGGTGGGAGCCGGTAATCCAGATATTGATAGATTGGTAGGGACCAGGGCGGTCTCGGTTCATCCAGAAGGCAGGCAAGGAATAGCATAAATTTCCAGCCAGTAACATTGCTGGTAAGTGGTCTATGGTGGAATTCAGTTAGTTGATTGAGGGGTGCTCGGCACCAAGTTATGACCGAGAGAAGTGTCAGTTGATACTGGCGGTAATGACCCGTACTGGAAGTAGCGGGGGTGATGGAGTTGGTGAAGGATAGGACCTTCATCGTGACAAAAGAAATAGTTGGTTATGGAACGTTGCCCTAGAAAGGGTGGAAATCGCGTAAGGAAAGAGGGGGTGGACCCTTATGGGTTCAGTTGCAGTACTCGGAGAGTACCAGAAGGATTGTCGGTTGAATAAGTTGTGTTTCCAGAATGTTCAGGGTCAGGGTTGACCCGAGATTATTATCCGCAAGGATTAATGGTCGTCAGTAGGACTGGGCGAAAGGCCAGCGAAGGTAGGCTGGTGTTGGATTATAAGCAGAGTATTGGAAGTAGATCGCAGGCAGTTGGCCATAGCAAACTTCGAGGACGAAGTTTAGTTTAAGTGGGGGAGAGTTGTAACACCTGAAATCAGGAAGTCCAAGAAAGGAAAGGAAACCCTAAGTTAAAGGGTTGACTCGTCGAGTCCAAGGAGGAACTTGGCGAGTCCGAGCGGGATCCAAGTTGAGGAGTAAGTGACCGAATCGGCGAGTCGGCTAAGGGGACTCAGCGAGTCTGATCTGAACAAGGAAAACCCTAATCCTGGGAGTTGTATCCTATATAAAGGGTGTTATGTCCCTTCCTCAGCCTCCATATCATCTTTGAGAGCCTGTAAACCCTAGATTTCGTGTGAGCTTCCATCATTTGAGATAAATAACCTTGGAGGGGGGGGGGGAAACCTTGGAAAGGAACTTGAAGACCAAGAAGGTTGCCTCAAAGGGGAGGTGTAGATCCGAGATCTACTTCAGTTAGTGTTCATATTGGAGGTAATAAGCTGCTATCTTCCCTCCTTTGCATCTAGATCTATTTTTGTTATGAGATTTGTGGGTTTTATGGTTGTTTGAGACCCAATTCGGGTTTGGAGCTTAGATATGTGGTTGCCACATCAGATCTAGTGTTGGGATGGTCCAATATGTCGTAAAGCATCAGTTATTGAGTAGTTGGTGAAGCCCTTTTGTCCTAAAACCTAGCCCTAGGGTGTTTTGAGCCTAGATCTCTTTAGTTATATGTAAAGTTTGCAACTTTACGTAAGGATTGAGATTTGGAAGTATGGATCTATGATTTGGAGCCCCTGCATGGCTCGAAAAGCCACTGTATGGATTAAGAACTGGAGCAACTCGGCGAGTCACATGGGTGGACTCGGCGAGTTGGATGAAGTTGGGCAGGAACTCGGCGAGTTGGAAGAACAACTCGGCGAGTCTGTTGAAGATTGCTTTGGACTCGGCGAGTATGTTCTTGGACTCGGCGAGTCAAGTCGCGAAACCCCAAACCCTTCGAGTTGAGACTCGAATCGGTGAGTCGAGTGGAGACTCGGTGAGTTGGACAGGTCAGGACTCGGAAACCGGTGGACTCGGCGAGTCATGGACTGAATCGGCGAGTCGAGTCATGAATGGAAGGACTCTGAGCATATGAACTCGGCGAGTAGGGTTGACCTGGAAGGTTGACTTTGACCAGGACTTTGACTTTGACCAGAGTTGACTTAGTTGACTTTTGGGGGACAGTTAGACTAAGTGTTGCATTGATATTGGTAGCTCGGGGAGCTAGTGGAGCAGGAGTTCAGAGAGTTGCCGGGCAGCAACTAGTGGGGTTATCAGCAAATTCAGCAAGTGCAGGTGAGTTTCCCTTTGTGTGAATGGGTCTAAGGCCACAATGCCGGCCCATGTAGTTATGAGTAGAAGACCCGGGGGTTAGCCCTAAGCATAGTATGCTAGTATGATATTCAGGACGAGGTCCAATGATAGCGGGCGGGTGCCCAAGGAATGGTTTATGTGATAGTTTATATTTGTTGTCTGTGTGATACTTGTATGTGCCTGGTAGGGAGGTGAGTGTGGGCGAGGTCCCGTATCTCACCAATAGCAGAGTGTGGATGGTGTTCCACATCTCATTAGCAGCAAATCAGGGGAGAGGCCCAAGTTAGGGAAAGAGTGAGTGTGGGCTGGGCCCGTATCTCACTGTCAGTAGGAGCATGGACGGGGTTCCATGAACCATCAGTAACAGGACAAGGGCGAGGCCTTAGGACAGGATCCGTTAGTATGTGTTTAGCTTATATGATGTGATATGTTTATATGCTATTATATGTTAGCGGGCAAGGCCCTGTGACAGGCGAGGCCTAAGTGAAACAGATCTGTATCTAAGCGGGGCTCGAAGCCAGGCGAGGCCTGGAGCGGCGGGGCCGTTGTAGCGGGCGAGGCCCGAGGTAGGGGCGAGGCCTAGAATAGGGGGCGTGGCCCTGTATGTGCAATATGTGGTTATACATGGTAAGTGGTAGGTTGGGGAACTCACTAAGCTTCGTGCTTACGGTTTTCAGCTTTGGTTTCAGGTATTTCCGGTAGCGGAGGGAAGAGCTCGGGGTGATCGCATGGCACACACCATAGATTAGTCAGCCTGGGAATGGTTTACTCTGATAATGAACATATGTTTTGGGAATTAATACTCTAATTATGTTTGGATTGATGGTTATGCTTTAAGTAATGTTTTATTAAAGAAATTTTTAGTCTTGAATTTCGGGACGTTACAAACGAAGTGTTGTTCGAGTGCCGAGTCACCACCTTCTTAAGTGAGTGCATAGTCCCTTTCATGAACATGATTTTAATACAAGTATTGATTCAAGTATTAATTATATGTTTATGTGCGAGTTAATTGATGTTGTCTGCAATAAGTGTTAAAGAACATACCTGATTATATATGATGATTATATTTAGGATAAAGAGTAAACCTAAATTAATTATGAGGAATATTGGGTAGTATTTTCTTATGAGTACAAGTGAGTTATACTCAGAGAATAGAACTTTAGTATATGTCATTGATCCGGGAGCATGGATTAGACACAGTCATTGTCCCTAGTCCTAGAGTATGGATTGGACATAGTCAACTGTCATTAATCTGGGAGTATGGATTAAGACATAGTCAGTTGTCGTTAGTCCGGGAGTATGGATTAAGACATAGTCAGTCATCCTCAGTCCGGGAGTATGGATAGGACATAACTATTTGTCGTTAATCCGGGAGTATGGATTTACACATTGACACTTTTCCCTAATCCGAGAGTATGGAAGGGCACAATTATTGATCTGAGAGCATGAATTAGATCCGAGAATATGGGGTAAAATTTAAGGTCCGAGAGTATGGATAGTCTTGTTGTAAGGATTAACGGGGTAGGGTAAGAGTTACTTTTATATATATATATATATATATATATATATATATATATATATATATATATGGTGAAATTGTATATTTTGTGAGTTCTAAATTATATATATGATATGACATTGTGGGATTGAAATCCCTATGTACTCACCAGGTTTCCCAATACGAAGTCACATTACACTGAGAGATTAAGGAGATATAAATCACTAGTGATAGTGAATGTAAGTTCTATTTATGCTTATGTTTATGTATTGACGATGACATCCCAAAATTTTAAAACGATTAAGGAGATATAAACCCTTATTAATTTAATTAATAATTAAATTTTCCTGAATTCTTATTTGTCCATACGAACAAACAATAGATGACAGAAACATATGAACACACACACACACACACACACACACACATATATATATATATATATATATATATATATATATATATATATATATATATATATAAGGAATGACTCATTTGAGATTCCAAAAGTGAAAGAGATCCTGAGATTCAATCTCAGCCACATATTTGTCATTTGTCGTTCTAACGTTTCAGCGTACTGACAACAATAAGGTATGCCTAATCGTAAATGATTATATGGCAGAGAGGTATAATCATATATGATTATAAATGTTTATATATATATATATATATATATATATATATATATATATATATATATATATATATATATATAAACATAAATGATTTATGCATATGTGTCTGTTCACAAATTGAATAATCATATATGATTATGGTGGTTTGTGACAGAGGAGGTAGTGGCGGAAAATGTGGCGGTGGTATAGGTGACTAAGGTGGCAATGGTGGAGTCGGTTGGTGGCGGAGGTGATGGTGGTGGTGGTGGGGAAGTTGGTGGGGGGAAAATGACGGACGACTAGGGGTGTACGTGAGCCGAGCTACTTGGGATCGACTCGTTAAAAGCTCGACTCGATATTGAATTAAACGACCTTGAGCCGAGATCGAGTCTAAATATGAGGCTCGTTTATTAAATGGGCTTGAGCCAAGCTTCAATTAATGGGCTCGCGAGCCTAAACGAGCCTTCCTCTCTCTCTCTCTCTCTCTCTCTCTCTATATATATATATATATATATATATATATATATATATATATATATATATATATCATACCTTATAAAACATATTTGCTGAAATGCTGATTTTTAAGTCGTACAAGCCTTAATGTGATTTATACAACCAATTTATGCATTAAAGAATAAACAAATGTTATCAGGTCAAACAAAGAATTAGTCAAACGTGAACCATCATTCCTCAATTTCAGCCAATCGAATCGGTTAGATGATGTTATATAGCTCTTTCAAATTACAAATTCAGTTGGCATCCCTGGTTTCATCACTCTATTCCCCTGTTCATCCCTATCTCCCTTCCTGGTGCATCTATATATCCACTCACCAGACCACTTGCCACCACCAGACAATTCACCTCACATTAGAACACCATTCGGACCTCACATCTGATCAAACCACCGCATCACACCTCTTCACGCCTCTCTGTCTCTCTCCTCGAACACCATCGCACCACCACAATTTGGGATTTTGTTTTTCTGATCTGGTAGAAAGAGACACGTCTTTGGGTTTGATTTTCCTACTTGTCATATATCCAGGTATGTATTTCTATTGAGATTAGAGATTCAGGTAATTTGTTGCTTCATCACCTTCATCAACAAATAAATCTCATATCTCTATAAAAATGTCCTGTCTCCGACATACAACTTCGTTACCCGTCACCACCAAGGAAATTGCAAACTGAAGGGCAATAATTAAATTTAATACTATATTTGAACGTAGTTTGTGCATAATATAAGGGCCACTTTGATCAAAACTTAAAGTGTTATTTGCATACTTATCATGTGTATTGCTAACGGAATTTAAGTAAGTGTCATCCTCTACTTTAGATCAAGAGTTGCACAAATAGCATGACAATATATTGTGAAACAAAAGGAAACCAATGTTTGGACTAATCAGTTATCTGTCAAATGTTAAATATGTTGGGTCATTTAATGATGACATGCCATTTCATGTTTGATGGATCCATCCTTTACTGAAGAAAAAGGATGACAAGGGAAGGAGGTAAAATTGCAGTGGGATATAACGTAGAGTACACAAGTCTCAAGTAACCCAGACAATAAAGAAGTTCCATTTAAAACTTCCAAGTAGTGGATCACAAGGAGGGAGGTTAAATTTATGATTTTCATTACATGGTGTAACTATTTATTCTTAAAGATATCATTGATTTATATTTTGTTGTATGATTGAACTAAAAAAAATATCCATACTTTCTGTTATGTATAATGCAAGAAAAGACATCATATGTTCGTTAACTCTTATGTTAACATTACATTCAAACTAATTGAATATTCGTTAGTTAGTAACTCGGTGTACTTGCATTGTTTTCTATTTCAAATTTCGTTAACTTAACCCAACCTTTTGAGTTGGTAAAGATATTTGTTCCTTTGATTTTTGTGTACATGATAGAATAAAGATTTATAAACTCTGTAAGTTAATATTTAATTTATTTTTTTGTATGTTAAGGAAGTAAGGAAGTAGTAACTTATCTTTTTTTTTAATAACCTTTTTATTTATTTTAGCATTTACATACAAAGTTTTTTTTTTCTAAAATAGTTATATTTCGAAATAGTGATAAAAGCATTAAACAACAATATAATATAATAATATTAGTTTCAATGATAACAAAAAACATAGTATATAAAAAGGAATAACTATATGAAAAAAAATTTAAATGTAAATAAAAAGAAAAACATAGACATTGGTTTTGTTTATAAATAAACAATGAGATTTAATTTTATTATTGTTTTTTCTTTCAAAAATGTCGTTGGCTTTCAAAATAAAGTTAAAATTTGTTGCAATGTTAAAAATCAATAAATAAATAACAATCTCGTTGATATTTGTGGAGGCTGAACTTGAAGAGAAACACAAAAAAAATATGGGTGAAATCATTAAATAGTTATATACATTATCGAGTTGTTTTTTTATAGAGTCCTACTTTATGCGGCAACTATTTATATATAAAATTTTGATTTCAAGTAAATATTTTTGCCAAACAAAATTCCACCCAATAATAATAGTTGTTAGGATTTGACTTTTATTAACAAAGATAGCAAATAAATGCTCAAATGAGGGTTAAAGATGTTTGGATTTCCGTTCACAAATGAAGCAAAAGGTTTTTGCATGTTTGTTTAGAAATGTTCCGATTTCTGTCCACAAATGATGCAAAAACAATTGTCTCTTGAACTTTAACTTGAGTTTTTGGTTCGCTTTTGTTGAAGTATGGAAACTAGTTTTCTAGAAACTAATCGTCGCTTGGACACCGTTCGTTGAGGGACACATTACATCAATAAAGTTTTTTTTTTTTTTTTTTTTTTTTTTTTTTTTTTTTTTTTTTTTTTTTCAAATATGTTCTCATGAATTAGAAAATGATACATTTTGACACAATGAATCCTACATACGAGAATAATTATACAATATACACAAAAGTGACAAATACATTAAAAAAATACATTCTTCGTCGAAAAGAGAGAATCGTTGAAGGCTTATGTTGTAATTTTTATCCTTTGTCATATATGTATGTATTTAATTAATTTATTTCCTAAACATATGGTTATGTAATCTTCTATAATGGAAAATGATAGTTTGAGTCTTTGTTTTGTCTCGAAAAAAGGAGACTTTCAGGACCAGAAAAGCAACTCAATTTACATTGGAAACTAAAACTCGGGTTGAATATTACAAACCCACAATCCATCAAATATGCCAATGTTAATGAAAACGTTAAAATGTTACGGTTATTTGGAGTTAACATTTTGAATGATTAATTACAATTTGCAAGGAAGTGACAATAAATGACCTTATCAAAGTTTGAGGATTGTAAGAACTAAAGAATTATCAGTATTTTGTAACTTGGTTAATAGTTAATGATTTTATATTTTCATAGTTTGATCTAATAGACGCAAAAAAAAACCCTTCCCCGCAATATTCGTACCTGAAGCTCTCTCTCTCTCTCTCTCTCTCTCTCTCTCTCTATATATATATATATATATATATATATATATATATATATATATATATATATATATATATATATATATATATATATATATATAAGGATATTAATACTACAGTGCTCCACTAACCATAATCATGAGTGTCTCTTTGATATTTTCTATAATTTCTCAAAAGAATTACCCCATTAACTACTAAAACAAATAAATATTTAAAGAACTTGCCATTTACTATTACTTTTAATAATTGATAATCACATATCTAAAGTTCTATATTATTATTTAATATTCTAAATCTTAAATAGAAATCATAAATCACGCTAATATTGATTTAGTTTTATCAAAATATAATAAACAAAATAAAAAATATACATGAACTCGGTACGTAAAGCTTGAAAAAACAGTTGTAAATACTAAATAGGTGAATTACTACATGAGCTAAGGAATTAGATCTGTTAAAATGGTTTTTGAACAAAAGCTTAGTAAAATTAATTTTTTCGACTAATGAATTATGATTTACGCACTTTGTAAAAAATTTGAGGTTATATATATATATATATATATATATATATATATATATATATATATATATATATATATATATATATATATATATATATATATATAATTTTTGTAGGTCAAAACTACAATATAAAACTCTTTGTTCATATGAAAATGAATAACTTGGTAAACATGTAATGTCAAGACATTAAACGGTTCGAATATATTTGACTTTTAGTCGATCAATTTAATTTTCGTGTCATGTTATGTCAACCAATTTACTTTTGTATCGTGTTTCGGGTTAGAGTTTAAACCTTGTAGTTATGTTATGTCATGTCAGATTGAAACATAACATCGGAGTTGAAAAACTAAGGTTGGGAGATGGAATGTAACATCTTATTTTTCAAATCAAAATTTTCATTTTAGAAAAATAACAATTTACTCCACAAACAGTCATCCACATATAAGAAGACTCATTGATAAACATGAAAGCCCAAGTATCAAAATTAGAGTAAATAACCGTTGGAAGTCTCAAAACATAATGTTGATGCGCATGTATACAGTCGAACCTTGACCTTCCCACAATCTGATGAAGTATCTAAAAAATATTTAATCCACAACTCTAAGCATAAAACTTATTGATATTCCCCAAAATACCAAATGACAAAATACACATACAATGCATACAAACAAAGGCTCTCGACTCTAGTGTCGATCCACAAACAAACAAGTCTCTCGACTCTCATGTTGATCTGACTGACTACAACTAACGACTCTCGTTCACATCTAGTCACGACTAACAACTCTTGTGCATGTCTAGTCATCCCAGAGGTTAATGGCTCTCGTGCACATCTAACACTGAACACGTGTAATATGGCTCTTGACTCTCGTGCCAATCCATCATTAACTCCCCAACATAACTGTTGTGATATACCTTCGAGCTTAACACCGTTTGCGGATTGCTTCGTCTGGTTAAGCCTGAGAATCACAACAAAGAAAGAGTCGACGTTAGTCGTCGTTTGGGAGGGGATCTCGGAACGAGACTCCAACGGTCTAGTCAGTAGTTGTATGGGAGAATTAGGGTTTTGTTTATATTTATTTATATATATATATATATATATATATATATGGAAAGAGAAAGAGAGAGAGATAAGAGATCCCCTATTCGGGAGAAGAAGGATCTTTTTTATACATGTTCATCGGGGGAGCAGGTCCCCAACAGTACCTTTTGTCTTGTCTGGGTCGGCGGGACGTGGAGACGTCTTATTGGCGGGTCATGCACCACTAGCGGTTATCTTCTATTGGTGCAGAACCACCAAAGGGCAACGTTCTGAACGTTACACTTGTCACTTCTGAGATGCGGTTGGTACTGGTTTGGCTTGTTATAATCTAGGGTCTCTCGTTCTGAGCTAGATCGTGGTGCTAAAGCAACGAGATCTGAGTGCGACGCCCCGATGGGCGAGGGGCTAGCTCTTATCAGTGACCGTTAGCTAGGTGGCCCTTTAGATAACCGCTTTGTTATCTTTGACATATTTTCTGGAAGGATATGTTAACAATAACATATCAGCATATCATACTATATAACAATCAAACAATAAACAAGCAAAAGACTAAGCTAACATACTTGACTAATCAGCATACCATAATATATCTACATTCTAACATATAGGGGACATATATTATAACATATAGTATAATGAGAAAACTCACCTGAAGCAGAAAATACATAGTCAAACCACTGGAGCGGCTAAGATGAATTCCCTCTAAACACCCACACCATGTACCAATAACTCTACTTAGATCATTTCAAGATAATACTCATATTGTACTTTATTTATACTTTTACTTTAGAAAACTTATCGTATTATCATGTTGTACATACACCTTCTCTTATATGATTATATAAGCGTTAAACCACACACTTTGTACATCTGTTTATACTTGCATTAGGGTATGAATGATTCCAAACATATTCTTAGGTTTAGATACACCAAACACACACATAACCCTAAACCCGAGCTTACTTCTCGTTTTAAACACTCGCACCCAACCAAACTTGTAATACATGATGTGGGTTCTGTTTTTAACATTAAGACTTATCTAAAATCACATTTAATGGACCAAAAACATTTACAAAGTGAAGTTCTTCGGTTTGCAGGTTTTCGGGTAAAAAACAAGCGAAAGGATGTTGCTTCTTGGTTATAGACACCAACACAATACCAAAAGAGTTAAGGATGTCAAGTACTAGTCCGAGAAGCTTGTAACAAGATGTGGAACAGATCCAATAGCTCAAAGACTGACGTGATTCGTTCAATATGTAAAAAATCGATAAACACATGCAAATGACACTTCGAGAGCATTTCGAGATGGTTAATCTTTTTTTTGAGAAGCACGATCTTGTTCCTAGGTGTCAAAGGGACCTGGGAACGACCTTATCCATGGCTAAAACTTGTTGAACTATACATAAAACATTTTAGAATAAAAATCTCGCAATATGTGAGTGAGAAGTTTTAAAGACATTTTAAAGTTGTTTTCTTAGTTCTAGCTGCCCACACTTGCTAATAAGTGTCAAGGGGACTAAGTAGCATGTTTGGCAAGAGGTAAAAAAGCATAGGATCTGCTCAACTCGAATGAAAATAAACCAAGATAGAAAATCGCATTACATAGCGAATTCTGATGGTTGCGAGGCTATACGAGGCTACTCTGGTCTCCATAGCAGATAGAACGTCTCAAAGATGATAATAGGGACTGAGTAAGGATGAAACATATCTTGGAGATGGTCTGGTTTGAGGTGTACAATAGCCTAATACTCATGAAATCCTAATCTTCGAACACAACTTCTCCTATTGTTTCTCTTGGGTTTGTAGCTAAAAAGGAATTGAGAAAGCTTCATCCGCTGAGACTTAAAGCATTAAGGGATGGGAGACCCTTGCTTTTAAAGGTTCTTTACATTTGCAGGTGCAACAAGGGTAAAGAAGGCAGTCCATGAACTTTGTCGTTCTAGTGGGAAGAAGACACTAATTTTCTAGAATCGGCACAATCGGTCACATGCCTAAAAATCTAAGCCCAACACAATTTTCCTTAAGATAAATTGTTTTTAGAAATTGCAATTAGAACCCTGGACTAATATATTCCATTTATTATTATTATTATTATTATTATTATTATTATTATTATTATTATTATTATTATTATTAATTCTTTTTAAACATTAAAAATGAAGGTTTGTTACTATCGGATACACTTCACGTATGAATAACAAACATAAAACTAATCTGAGCAAAATAATAAACAGAAAGTAAATAACACAGAAATTCTCCAAATTATTCTTTCACCAAAAAAGAGTTTTGTCTTCACCAAGAAGACGGGTTTGTCACAAAGACGATTGACACAAAGCCACGATCACAACATTAGGGTTTACCCTAATGTTTTATATATACTAATCTATACATCTATATCCCTTGATTGAAGGGATTAACCTATACTAAGAAATGATCTTATCACTAAGATACCGGATTTGTGATCTCTCTCTCTCTCTCTCTCTATATATATATATATATATATATATATATATATATATATATATATACCTAATATACAAAAGATTACAATCAAATAACCGAACTGTAAGCTGACAATGATAAGCTTGATACGTTGGCGATATAGATGCAGTAGACGTTGACGCTGATCTATCAACGTGTCGTGTGTTTGACTAATCAGATCATAAGGCGTGACCTTACAATCTCCCCCAATAATCTGATGACGTCAAAACTAAACTTCTTCTTTAGATTCATAGGAAGAGCCATTATAGAACTAGTCAGCTTCTTTTAAGATTTCAGGCTTGAACCATCTGAATTGATCAAGCTTAAGTTCATTCAGTCTTCTACTAAGCTCCAGTGATATCAACACACGATATCCTCTTTCCAGTTCTTCATGACCTGGTGGTTGTCGAGGCCAACAAAATTAATACCCAAAATATTACACACTAAAATAGTGTATAGTGGTAAAGGGATCGTATCCACGGAGATTGGTTCAATTTAAATCTCTATGTAAATCACTTGTTCAAGTATATATCGAATGGTTACAGTGATGGTTCAAGCAACATTATCAACAGAGCATGTATACTAAAACTCACATACTTTTTTAGGGTAGAAAGGGTCCGAGAAGTCACATAATACATATTGAAGAGGACCTCTCTTGACATAGTCAACAAAGTCATCGATTCTTGAGTTTGTAAAATGCTTTGGGATTTCATCCGAGAATGCCACATTTGTCAATTGAATGAGGATGGTAGAGTTAGGAGCATGAGGACCTTTAATGATGTTAGCACTGGAGGAAAACTCGTATAGAGACTTTTACATGGTGAAGCTTTGAGGGAGATGACGATTTGGAGTCTTTTTTTAGAGAGATAGCTTAATTTCTTGAATTTCTTGTAAAAGTGATCTAGGATGAAGAATTCCAAATTTATACCCAGGAAGTTTCTTCCTTTTTACGTAATCATGAGTGATAATATATGCACCGTAAAGATCTCGTATCCCAAGATAATGAAGAATCTTTTTAGAAGTTATCCAAAAAGTTACCGTTGAGACAAGTAAGTTAAATCAGTGAGACAGGTCATCAGTAGCAATGAGCATCAGCTTAAACGATCAGCGAATGAATTTATGATGATCATATAGTTAGTTTAAGATGTCTCCTGATAGTGTAGGCTAAAACTACAATTCACTGACATAGTATTGCGAGATCTCATCAGCATGTGGTTTCATACGCTAAATCATAAATCTCTTTTATTAGAAGAAAAATAGCAAGAGTGGATAGGTGCGTGTAATATATCACATATAATAATATACCCATCGACACATATTTTTCAAGCTCTCATCAGCATATGGTACATTACACTGAATCACAAAACTTTAAAGAAGAATGTAAGGGCAAGAATGGATTGGTGTGTGTGATAGCCTACGCTACATAGACTAACCATCGGCACATAATTTCGAACTTTTATCAGTGTGTGGTTTTACATAGTGAATCATCAAGTTTTGTATTAGAAGACTTGTGGAGAGAATTGATTGTTTTAGTCACGTTGAGGTGAAATCAACGTGAATCATTAACAATTTTAACTCATCAACAAGAAGTGATTTAAACTTCCGTATCATTGAGTAAGTTGCAATCTAAAATCAAAGATTCACCATTAAATCATAATGGTACCATGTCATACCTCAAAATAGGAGGTCAAGGACATAAACAACCCATTGTCATTTAAGGACCAGACAAGTTACTCTTATGCCGATCACTATGCAATCAAGGTAAGCCATTGGGTTATGCTCAATGTTTCAGCAGAACATGAGACTTGATGCATATGGCAAGCATGCTTCTAGGGACAAGGTCAGGTAAAGATGATTAAATTAAAATTAAACACCCCAGCCTTTTTATCAATATTTTTTTTATTTGGACCAGACAATCTCACATTGAGAGTTTAGACAATGACAGACAATCAGCGCGAGAGGGTGACTTAATGTTCCCAGCGGATGTTCTCGGTGATCAGAAACTTGGAGAGATTTTGTCACATAAAACAACATGCTTCTAGGGACGATGATGTGTCAAAAGTTCCATACTAGGCTCAAAATTGTCACCGTCAGATTCCTTTACAAAATGGCACAAAAGAATAAACAATACGATAATACAAACAAAAGAGTTAGTTAAACAAGAAATAGTTTAAACAAGGAAATGTGTGCAACTTTTTCAGAAAGGTGATAAAGACTTGTTTCATCAAATCTTTGGAATTAAATGGCCATTAATACACTTCCATTTTCTAAGATATCTACCACATGAAATTTCAGCTATAAAAGAAAACAAACAAGATCAACCATATCACACAAAAAGAACACAATTCGTAGTAAACAAGGAGAGAGAATGCCTTTAATAGTTGAGGTTATTGAAGATTGATTCCAAGATTCATGTTCACCAAGACAAAACTCGTAGGTTTCATACACTGAGAACCATGAGGGAAGAGAAGGTGGGATCACTGTCTTGTTGAAGACGCCTTTGGATCTTTGAGGTGGTGGAGTTGCAGTGACAATGTCTCTAGAAGTTAGTCGCGCCAGGTCACGAAACTCCACTTAGTCTCATTTCAACCGAAATAGGATTTTCAAGATAGAAGATATATGTTCCCAGAAGAACACCTGGTGGCGCAGTTTGGTCTCATCAATCTAAAGCAACATGTCAATCAGTGTTTGGATCAGCGTCAATGAGAGAGCAGTTGGCGTTGAAGAAGAGATGTGGAGTCAGCGTTAACTAGTGCTTACAAGAAAGGTGATGCATTCAAGTAATGATACATTGATCTTATCAGTTAAGATCTCTGTCGAGATGGAGACGGAAGGTCCTGACACATACAGAGGAAAGAGATGAACGAACATTGGCAATGTTAGTAGCAAAATGTGTATTCACAATGTATACTTCTTTGGTAAGACAAAAGAAAATTTTAATGCAAAAAAAGATATAGTAAATAAAAAAATAGCAGCTTATGTTCAAAATTTTTAGAAGTATCAAAGCATAAAACAAAAATAAAGTATCAGCGTCAAAACCAACAAATCAAACCATATAAATATCGTTCTCCCTGAGAGCAGAAAGCATAATTTGTTTTCTGAACCAAACACTTTTCCCACATGACAATGTAAAGAACTTTGTAACCAGTGTCACAAAGTTTACTGATGGAGATGAAGTTGCCTTTAGTCCTTCTACATAAAACACGTCCTTCATCTTAATTGCCATGCAGTCAAAAATTCCAACACCTGTAACGTCTCTTCCACTATTGTCACCAAAAGTCACCATTGGACCATCCTTCTCTGAAAAATTTATTAAGAGTGACTTGTAACCAGTCAAGTGTCTAGAACTTCCACTATCTAGGTACCAAGTTTGACCTATATTTTTTTGATCCTTTACTAGCGTGAGAACCATCAGAGTCACAAATGCCATCAAGGGAATCATTGACAAGTGTTATGAGACCCTTAACATTCAGGCCCTCATCTTCAGATGTATCCTCATCATCCACCCATTCTTCATGATACT
Source organism: Lactuca sativa (assembly GCF_002870075.4). NCBI lineage: Eukaryota > Viridiplantae > Streptophyta > Magnoliopsida > Asterales > Asteraceae > Lactuca > Lactuca sativa. The sequence goes on from NC_056623.2 coordinate 39,153,307, forward strand.
CTTGTTTTGCAATGAAAGCTTTTAGCAGAGAGATGTTTTCCTTCTTCATATGAGCCACCAATTTCTTGTACAAAACTTCATCGTTCTTAGGACTTTTGGCTTCTTTATTTTCTTTGCAGCCCCTGGTAAAATGATCAGGGCTTCCATAGTTAAAGCAATTACCTGAGTTTCTCTTCTCTGAAGTAGATCTTCTTTGTGAATTGCTTCCCTTGAGTTGAGCTCTTCTAACCCCATTTTCTCTACTTTCTTCGTAACGCTTGACGATAAGTGCAGAGCTGGCAACAAGCTCATCGGTTAGATCTTCTTCACTCTCTTTAACCTGATATGAGTTATCTGAGTCGCTGAAGTGCTTTATTGCTTCCTTTCGAGATACCAGGGCAACAAACTTCTCCTTGCTTGAGTCTTTCATGATTTATTTTCGAAGAGCTTTGGTCTCTTTGTAGTTTCGTAAGTTACCAAAATAGGAATTTAGATCCATGTAATTGATCTTTTCACCATTCTTGAGGATGTCAACGTGATGTTCCCAAATTTTTTCGAGAGAGTCCAGAAACTTTAAAACCAATTGAGATGAATGTTTGACGGTTCCCAGTATGCACATATCATTAACCAAACAGTTAAACCTATTAAATGTCTGGGTTAAAGACACACCTTGTTGAGAAAAAAAGTGCTCATATCTCCGATTTAAATTATTGATGATTGTGGCATGGACTTCAACAGTACCTTCGTAGGCCACAATCAGTGTTTCCATCATCTCTTTAGATGAGCCACAATTTTGCACAAGATGGTACATGTGATAGAGAAGAGAGTTTCCTATCACAACTCTGGCTTTAACATCAAGATTTATCAACCTCTTGTCTTCGTTGTCATAGTTGGTTTCTAGTTTTTGCTTCAAGGGACCAACTGGAGCATTGTTGGCCATTGGTTGATACATGGGAACATGAGGACCTTTTTCAACGATTTTGTGCATCTCATAGTCCATGGTTTCAAGAACCAGCATGACCTTGGCTTTCCACATGGCGAAGTTGTGTTCATCGAAGGAAAGAATTTTGTTAAGACCAAAGGATTTGGAATTGCTTGAAGATGACATGATTACTTGAGTGTATCAAAAACCAACTCTTATACCAATTGAAGGTTTGTTATGATCGGATACATTTCAAGTATGAATAACAAACGTAAAACTAATCTAAACAAATTAATAAACAAAAAGTAAATAACACAGAAGTTCTCCAAATTATTCTTTCACCAAGAAGGAGTTTTGTCTTCACCAAGAAGATGACTTTTTCACAAAGACGATTGACATAAAGCCACAATTACAACATCAGGGTTTGCCCTAATGTTGTATATATACTAATCTATCTATATATATACCTTGATTGAAGGGATTAAGTCTAATTTATACTAAGAACTGATCTTATCACAAAGATACCAGATATGTGATCTATTCGATAGATATCTATATCATTACCTATTATACAAAAGATTACAATCGGATAATTGAACTGTAAGCTGACAGTGATAAGCTTGATACACTAGCGCTATAGATGTAGTAAACGCTGACGCTGATCTATCAGCATGTCGTGTGTTTGACTCATCAGATCATAATGTGTGACCTTACAAAAAAGAATTACTTATCGACAGTAGAAAAATGGGTGATACATGACATAATAAAATTCATAGTAAGTTTAAAAGACAAAATGGAAAGAAAAAAAAAAATAAGAGTTTGAGGACGTAAAGAGGCTAGGTCTTGATGAATAATAAAATTAACTCACTTTGAAGTTTGAAACCCTTTCACACTTTTCATTACCCTAATTTGATTCAACTTAACACATCGTAAATTTTCATTTTAATTTTAATTTTTGATTTTTGGCCGACCACAAGTCTATAATATATAATATGTTTATAAAAATACAAAATTTATAAAAGAAAATTATATATAATTAATGAGGTTATATTGAAGTCATCTTCAAGTTGAACGTATTGACCATAATCTAACCCGTTTAATTTTTGTGTCATGTCATGTCAAAAAATTTACTTAAAGGTGTTGAAATCTCTTAACCCGACCTGTCTATTTCATATCGAGTTTGTATCGAGTTATCGTGTCATGTTAGCTTTTAACAAGTCTAGAAATGATACTAATCATAGCTTGACTTGAAAGGATTGGTTTAAGTTGAAGCTTGATTGGTATCCTAATAAGTTTTCCTCGAGGAAGGCTCGAGAGTGGAGAAAGATTAAAGTTGTTAAATAACTCCAAGATTTAAAAAAAAAAGAGGAAGAAACTATGTTTAATAAAAAAAATCTGATTTTAAAAGCTCTAATAGCGCGGAATATATCTAATCTACTCTAATAAATAAAGATATTTGTCAAATGACATATTATCATTCATTTTGTCAAATGTAATTTTATGGTTATTTTTTTTTTCACATAACATTTTATAGTTTTTTTTTTTTCCATTTTATTAAATTTCACATAATATTTATATGTAATAATTGTAATTAATTTCATAATAAATGAATATTAATTCCATTAATGCATATTTTTCTAATTTTAAAATTATTAAATTAGTTTAATGACACAATTTACTACAGTTCACTAGTTAGTACCTATGATAAAATTCAATTTTAACTTTGATTTTATGCAATTTACAAACAAGTTTATGAATAATTAGTTTAACGAACTTTTTAAGGAAATAACCATTTGTTGTATTTAAAAATGAATATTGAGTAAACTAACCATTCAAAATGAGTTTTTTTAAAGAAAATAACAATTTCTTTTATTTTTAAAAAATGACCATTTACTTCCGAATTCCCAATTTCAGATTTGATCTTCAACTTTCAGAGTTTTTTTTTGTTTTTTCCAAAAACAAAATTTAAAGAAATCTCTCTCCTTATATCAGAAATGTCTATTTCAAAGTGTTTAATGTTAAAGTTTTTCAATCTAATATTTGATTTCATTAGCCTAATGATGTATATAGTTCATATTTAATATGTGTTTAGCTTTTTGTTAGCTTTGAGTAATAAATGAAATTTTTGTTTGAATTTCTAAAACTGTTTATCGGATTTCGTATTTGTTCTTGAAATTTCAAAATATGTCAATAATTTTTTTTTAGTATAGATTGAAGTACTTAAATATTCATTATTACGGTTTATTCTGAAATTACTTTAAATTACTTAATGTTAAAGATCTTTATGTTAACTTTTTATACATGACTCATAACTAGTTATCTATAATAAATATGTCAAATAAATTAAGTTTAATTCGAATTAGACCCAAAAAAAACAATGAAGGTTCGAATTCAATAAAATCTTGACTTTAGCCCTTATAAACTTGAATTTGACTTATCATAAGTTTCGACCTTGTTTTCAGTAGTTGTACATTATAAAGTTGAACTTCAAGAGGTTCGAATTCAGATAACATGATAAAAACATAAATTATTTATGGAAAAGTTCATACTTTAAACAATTTTGAAATAAATTATCATTTCTTTTTCGCTCCGAATAAATAGATAATTTGAGTGCACGTGGTTTGATAAATGTTATATTCGTTTCAAATGAAAGAAATATTTTTTAGCTGCTCCTATACATCACTTTTTGTTCGTTGTTTGGTTTAAATATAATAATACCATTTTGTTTTTATAAAATTTCTAAACGAGGTTTCTGTGTGTTTTACCGTAGATTGTTATTTTGATCCAAAATATTTTGAACTACCATGGTCTAAAATAGAGTTTTTATTATGATTTTGGTTCAATTTTTTTTTGAAATATTCATGCTAGCATGCAAATTCAATCCCACATTCGGTAAAAAGAGAAACCACATACTAACATATAAAGCAATAACTAATCCTTTTTAATACCAATTGATTTTAGAAAATAAATGTTCATTGGTCTTCTTTGTTGAGCTTTGTTGGGCTAGTAGCGACTCTTATAAATGGTATCAGAGTTGCGATCATAGCCCGAATGATGTGGTCAGCGTAGGTGGCGTAATTTCCGGTCCTACTACTCGCTTCTATTACCAATTAGTTTTAGAAAATGAAACATCATTGTTTTTTTTTTTATGTTTGACACTAGGTGTGAGACATGTGTACTACAAGGTTTATTAAAAACAAAAGTTTAATATAAAGTTTTAAGCATTACGTGATGGCCCCAGGTGTGTGTCCCGATAGTATCGACAGTATGAAAAATGATTGGATTTGATGAATTTGATGAACAATCATTGAATGGGAGGTCAAGGGCGGAACCACATGCTAACATATAGGACAATAAGTAATCCCTTCTATCACCAACTAGTTTTAGAAAATGAAACATCATTGTTCTTTTATGTTAAACACTAAGTGTGATACCCGTGTACTACATGATTTATTAAAAATAAAAATTTAATATAAAGTTAAAAGCATTACATATTTTTAAAGTAATAGTTTTACATATAATACAAAAAGATATAATGAATAAAGTAAGTAATTTAATATATTCTAGGAGATTTGAAACATGAAGGAAATTAACGTTTATAAAACATTTATACTGAAATTTAATATAATGATCTACCTTCTGTATATAAAACCTCACTAACATGTGAATTTTAAATTTAAGAAAATGAACAATACAAAAAATGACAAGTGAAAAAAATAATTAAAAAAAAATTAGAAAATAACTTGTAGCAAATTAAATGAGAACATGACAATTGATAAAATAATTTTCATTTATTATGTTAGATTGTTGGGTTAGTAGCGATCCTTACAACTTAAAATGACGAATTTGTCATTTTATTTTCACTACAACTGTTAAAAAGAAAAGCAAAACTAAAATACTACCCTTACCTCCATTTCTCTTTCTCTCTCTCTCTCTCTCTCACACACACACACAATAATCCTCTTTCTTATTTTATATTCGCAAAAAAAACATATTTTTCAGATGTCAGCCTCTCATCAGAGCCACCATCCTTTGATTAGAGCACTCGCCCATCTCGTCGAAGCACTTATCACTCAAATACCACTCTCACTCTCTATTTATCTCTCTCAAATATGCAAATCCTACCTCCAACGACGTTGGAAAGATGAAGGTAGATTTAGATAGAAGATGGTAGCACTTGAAAGACGGGGGCAACGAGTTCAATTCTTGTGAAAGTGGCATCATTCCCAATCCTTATCAAACCCTTATCGTTGGATATATGCATTCAAATCTAAAAATACGATTACGCTAGATTTTCATTTTCATGTCATAGCTGTTATGACAAATGTAATTGTAGAAGACAGGTCGTGTTGATGTATCAAAGACCTTGACTCTAGTTTTATTTTGTATATTCGCATATTCTATATCAAAGGTTATATGCCTTCGAAATATCTTTTTATTTCAGTGTGCACATTTAGTTTGTCCTTTGATGTCGAAGTCACACCGCATGTTTTGTAGTTTGTACTATTGTCTATATATAATGTTGTGCTCTTAGGTATTAAGTACGCAAGTTATCACATTCCAAACTTGTATATGAGACTTCCTCCAATTTTAATTGAGCTTAAACCAGATTTATTTACTCTTTGTGTTCATTTACTTTCTGAATTGATTACTTAATTAAATCCTTAACTCATCAAGCGGTATCAAAGCTAGAGTCATCAACTTGTTTGAAGAATTATTTTTAAATTTCATCTGTTGATTCAATCGTTTCTGAATTCAACAATTCCACATTTAAAATTCAGACTTCTTCGAACATTATTTGAGATTTTACGAGTCTGTAATCCTCAATTCAATTTGATTTCAATTTTGTTTGATATTATTATTCATTTTAGACATTTCAATGACAACTATGAATGCAAACACGATGATGATCGAACTACACAAATTTGCTTGGACCATCTACAAGACACCGATGCTCCTTCCAAAATACTAAGACCAATGGGTTGATTGCATGGATGACTACTTGAATGGAATCGATGAAGATTTTTGGCGATTAATCAAGGATGGACCATATCGTGCATATGTTGTTCAGGCAGTTGGAAATGTTGCAACAAATGAAACATGAATGTTGTAAAAGCCAAAAGTAAAGTAAATGACAAAATATGCATGTGAGAATTAAGAGGTGCATTGCCTCCTGTTGTTTACAACTATATTTGTGGTTGTACCACAACTCAACAAATCTGGAACAAATTGAAAGAAAAGTTTCAAGGAACTGAGAGAACTAAGAAGAGTTATGTTACTCAAATGTTATCTGAGTTGTATTAGTTCAAGCAAAAGGAGAATGAGTCGGTTAAGCTTTATTATGATCGTTTTAATGATTTGATTTACAAAATGGAGAAGTACAAGATTTTTTGCACCGAGTTGGAATTCAATATCACTTTCATTCAAGGATTGAGATAATAGTGGAAGAATATTAGTCTGTTGATTAAAAATCATGAGAATTTTGATTCTTATTCGTTGTATGTGTTGTATAACATTCTAAAGGATCATGAAGATGATGTCAAAGAGATTGCTGATGAAAAGGAGAATAATAAAGTTTCCTTTGGAGGTCCTTTGGATCTTTTATTGAAGTCAAATGTCAAAGATGGTGCTTCTGATGAAGAGGAAAGTAATGGTGAAGAAGGTGTGATAGTAAATTTTGCTGGATAAATTGTGGCTTATTACTTGAACGACAATGCAAAGAAGTTCTATAAGAAGCCAATGAAAGGAAATTTCAAGAGTATCCCATATTAGAAAAATGCTTCAACAACAAATTATGGTGGCCAAAGCAAAAATGGTGATAGTGTTATGAAGAACAATGTTTTGAGTGAAAATGTATTAGAAAAGAAGCTTGTAGTAGATTTAGGTTTTGACTGCAACTATTGCAATGGAAGAAGCATCTAACCAGAGATTGCATGTTGAATAAGAAGGATGAAATACAAAAATGTGTCATCCCACTCTTAGTGCCATGTTTGCAAAACATGAAAGTGTTAGTGATGCAGAAGACAATATTGAAGATAAGGAGATTGTCAAAGGTGATATTGAATACGAACGGAGGTGTTTCATGGAAGCAACATCGCGATCTTTGATAACAGATAATGAACATACTCTTCTAATATCTTTTAACATTCCTTCTAATTTTTATGATTCTGTTTTGTCTGATATTGATGATAGTTGTGCTTACTTGAATAATATTTTGATCTCCTTGAGCAGTGATGCAGAAAATGCTTATACATAACTATACGAGTTTAAAAATAAAGTGGAAGAAAAGAACATTGTGTTAGAAAATTTTTCCAATAGGCTATCGAATGTCAGTATTGATAGGGATGTAGTTAGAATAGATAATATTTTGCTTGTTAAACAAAGAAACATATTGTAACATCCCAAAAATAAGACCCAAAATTTTCATTTTTAATTTTATAAAAACAATAATCCAAAACATTGTCATACAACCCAAAAGACCAAAGTATGTCACTACATCATCTCGTATCAGAGTAAATATCAGAATGCGGAAAAATGTGGCGTGTGCTCTGCAATCATCCCGGGCTCTTCCCTTTCGATCGTGAAGTACCTAAAACATAAACTGAAAACGATAAGCCCAAAGCTTAGTGAGTTCCCCAAAATACCACATACCATACATAAATAACCAGATACTAGGCCCCCGCCCCACATCAGGCTTCTCTCGACATCGAGTCCCACTCGACCTTGGGCCCCGCTCGACATTGAACCCCGCTTGGATTACAGATATGTCATTCATTAGGCCCCGCCTGACATCGGGCCCCGCTCGGTACACATAATAAACATATAAACATATTCCAAAACAACATCCTTACGTTATCAATCACAAAATAACATCCAATTAATAACTGGATCCCGGCTCACACTAAGAGTCCAAACTAGGGTAAAAGACCTTTTTACCCTTTACCCAACTTGTCCTAAGGCCAAGGCCCAATCCAATTGTCCAAAAAGCCCAAATTCCAAAACAACCACCCAAAGCCCAAATATGGCATAGTTTTCCAAATTGGGCCCAAATCCCTCTCATGGGCCTTCAACCAAAAGAGTCCAATAGCATCAGCCAAAAACAGAACTATGATGGCCCAACAAGGCCCAAGACTACTAAGGTCCAACATGGGCCCGATACCGAGAAGCCTAAAATTTTGAAGCCCACTACTGAGTACGTAGGGTGTACTCAGCTCGTACGCTTAGCATACTTGCTTTAGGGCTTGTACGGGCAATGTACCAGCTTGTAAGCCCCACGTACTAGCTTGAAGGCCAAAAGGAAGGAATTGCACTGAGGGTTAAGAAAAGACATACCTGAATATGAATGTTACAATTCTCCCCTACTTGAATCAGACTTCATCCTCGAAGTCCGTTGTTCCAAATAACTCTGGGTAATGTTCCCTCATCTCATCTTCCGGCTCCCACGTCCACTCCAAACCCTTGCGATGCTGCCGCTGGACCTTCACCAACTCAACAACCTTGTTCCTCAAGGTTTTCGTCTTCCAGTTAAGAATCACCACTAGTCTCTCAATATAATTCAGACGGTTATCCACTTGAATATCCTCCAAGGGTACTACTAAGGAATCATCCACTACTCACTTCCGCAGCCGAGAGACATGAAACGTGCTATGAATATGACCGAGCTCATCTGGATGTTCCAAGCGATATGCAACCCAGCCCACCCGAGCCAAAGCCCTAAAAGGACCGATATAACTGGGGCCCATATTGCCCCTTTTTCTGAACCGGATGACACCTTTCCAAGGTGACACCTTCAGGAGAACCATATCCCCTACCTGGAATTCTGGATCTGATCGGCGTCTGTCAGCATAACTCTTCTGCCGACTCTGAGATGTCTGGAGCCTACTCCAAACACGTTGTATCAACTCAGCGGTCTTAAGTACCACTTCAGTACTCCCCATAACCCGATGACCGACCTCAACCCAACATATTGGAGTTCTGCATTTCCTCCCGTAGAGCATCTCAAAAGGAGGTCGATCAATTTTGGTGTGATAACTGTTGTTATACGAAAATTCTGCTAACGAAAGACACGTATCCCAACTCCCACCAAAGTCCAAAACACACGTCCGAAGCATATCCTCTAGGGTCTGAATAGTCAGCTCGCTCTGACCATCAGACTATGGATGCAATGTTGTGCTGAAATGGAGACGAGTACCTAACTCATCATGCAACCTCTTCCAAAACCTGGAAGTAAACCACACATCATTGTGTGAAACTGCCGAAACCTATGCCCCATGTCGTGCCACAACCTCTTTGATATAAACCTCAACCAATTTCTTTGCAGAAATACTCTCCTGAATCAGAATAAAATGCTCGCTCTTGGTCAAACGATCCACGATGACCATAATTGAATCCACTCTGCGCGCAGTCCGAGGTAACTTTGTGATGAAATTCATGGTAATATCCTCCTATAACCATACGAGAATCTCCAATTGGTGCATCTTTCCGTGAGGTCGTTGATGCTCGACCTTGACTTTGTTGCAAGTCAAGGACCGCTCCACATACCAAGCCACATCCCACTTCATGCAGGGCCACCAATAATCAGGACGAAGATCCCTATACATCTTTGTCGCCTCGGGATGAATGGAGAACCTAGACTTGTGCGCTTCCTCCATCAGAACCTGACACACACCACCCCAATACGGAACCCAAACCCACTGATAAAGAGTCAACAACCCATGACTATCATAATCGAAGGAAGCCACCTGAACCACAATACACTCACTCTTCCGATGCTCTTCCTTTATAGCCTTTCCCTGAGCCTCACGAATCTGATCCAATATCGGAGTACTTATGGTCAACCTAAAACATATATCCCAGACCGGAGCTGCGACCGCCTTATAGATGAGAGCATCGACCACCACATTGTCCTTCCCTGGATGATAACAAATCTCACACTCATAATCCTTCACCACATCTAACCACCGACGCTGCCTCATGTTCAGATTTAGCTAATCCATTAGATATCTCAGGCTCTTGTGATATGTGTAAATAGTACAACAGACTTCATAGAGGTAATGCCGTCAAATCTTGAGGGCGAAAACCACACCCCCAGCTCCAAATCATGTGTCGGATAATTCACCTCATGAGTCTTCATTTGCCTCGAAAGTAAGTGATCAAGCGGCCCCTCTGCATCAAAACTACCCCTAGACCTATGATGACGCATCACAATAAACCAAAAAATCTCTAACACCCTTCGGCAGGGTCAAAATCGGTGCCTCAACAACTGCTGTCTTAAGGTCTCAAAAGTTTCCTAATGCTTAGGCTGTAACATCCCAAGTTCCAGAGCAAGAGATCGGGGGTGTTAAGTGTTAATGGAGTTCTGGACTCGGCGAGTTAGAAAGGTAACTCGACGAGTCGAGTCGCGAGTGGATCGTGTGAATAAGTGACCCGACTCGGCGAGTCGGTGCTGGAATATGAAACCCTATTTTCATGATTTGCACCCTATTTAAAGAATGATATGCCTTCATTTCAGCCTCTATCTTCCCTGAGTGTTCCAAAGAAACCCTAAATCGTGAGAGGCTCCATTGTTTAGAAGATTGAAGCTTGGAAGGAGAAATTGGTGAAGTGAAGTTGGAGGAATTTGAGGATAGCATCAAGAGAGCTTGTGGATCTAAAGTCTACATCAGTTTAGACTCATCTTTGGGGTAAGAAGTCACATCCTTAAGCCTTTTTCCTTATTGTCATCTATGGTGATTGTTTTGGGGATTCTTTAGCATGGTTTGGATCCATTTTGGGTTTAGAGGTTAAATATGAAGTTGCAACTTCAGATCTAGGATTTGTTTGGAGCCATGTGGGCAGAAAGCATCAGTCTTGGGGCTTGATTGAGAGTGCCTTTGTCCCAAAACCTTCATGTAGCTTGGTTGGAGCTTGTTGAGCCTTGCATGCACGTAAAGTTGGAAACTTTATGTGTGAATCTGGCCCTAGGAGTCCAGATCTATGTATTGGAAGCAATGAAATGGTCTGTAATCGTCTGAATGAAGATGTCTTGCGCATGGACTCGGCAAGTTGAAGAATAACTCGGCGAGTCTGTTCTTGGACTCGGCGAGTCTGGTCGTGGAACCGTAGCCTTTTCTGGTTAAGCCGTGTCTCGGTGGGTTGAGGGACAACTCGGTGTGTTGAGCATGATGAGACTTGAAGATTGTTGGACTCGGCGAGTCTTGGGGTGACTCGGTGAGTTGAGTCGTGATTGGGAGTTTCTGAATATAGGGACTCGACGAGTCAACGGGTTGACTCGGCGAGTAGGGCCAACCAGGAAGGTTGACTTTGACTGAGGACTTTGACTTTGACCAAGAGTTGACCAGTTTGACTTCCAAGGGTATTCTGGTAATTATTGGTATTTATTGGATTTGGTTATTTGGTAATGTTCAGTGGTGGAGTTCGTGTTGGTGGTCAGAGCAGCGTGATCTTATTCTTCAGTCGGCAGTTGCAGGTGAGTTATCCTCATTATATCAACAGGGTCTAAGGCACCAAGGCCGACCCTTTATCGGATTGAAATCTGAGTATCTGTTTGATATGTTATTACTTGCTATGTTTGTATCCTAGTTATTAGGATGGTGTATGTTAGAGACCTGGTTAAGGTCGGTATCCTAGTATATAGGATGGTGCTATGTTAGTGATCGGTTAGGTCGGAAATTTCATTGAGAGGAATCAGCAAAGAAAAGAAAAAGGGTCAACATCTTAATGTGTATTTGAAAGATTGTCCTCGGGCTGAAGAGTGCCCACATATCCTGATTGGGATGTTGTTATGATATGTGATCTGCTAGATCGGTTTGATTAGATTTGAATTGTTATACGATTATATGTTTATGTGCACATGGTTGTTCGGACTGGGGTTGGGTTGAGGCGGGTCCTGCTTTGTGCAATAGGCCAACATACCCAGGGCAGATCGGTTAGACCGAAGGCCCGACGAGCGGTCTGGATAGGCCGAAGGCCCCAAGAGGGCGGACTAGACGTGCCGACGCTCGGAGAGTGGACCAGATAGAATGAAGGCCCAGTGCGGGCGGACCAATCATACTATAGACTTGGAGAGTGGACCAGGTGGACTGAAGGCCTAGTGCGGGCGGGCCAGTCACACTGTAGACTCGGAGAGGGAGTGTACAGGGTGGACTGAAGGCCTGGTGCAGGCGGACCAGTCACATTGTAGACTCGATATGCATGACTGTTCTATTTATGATATGATATGTGTATGGTATTGTGGTTGGTATTTTGGGGGTAACTCACTAAGCTTTCGGGCTTACAGTTTCAGTGTATTGTTTCAGGTACTTCAGGAGACCGTGGCAAGGCGAAGGCGTGATCGTACTGCTCCTCAGTTTTATGTCGATGTTTCTGGGATACTCTGATAATAAATGAACTGAAAACCTTTTTGTAATAACTTAATGAATATGGGTTGTTTTTGAAAAGTTTAAATTGGTTGTAAATTTTCATGGATGTTACATAGCCCCCCATAGAAAAGTAACCCTCTTCTTTGTCAACCGAGTCAAAGGAACAACTATCTTGTAGAAATCCTGGATAAACCTCCGATAATAACCTGCTAGACCAAAGAAACTTCGAATCTCAGTTGGAGACCTCAGAACCTCCCACCGCATCACAACATCGACCTTGGCCGGATCAACCAGAATACCATTTTGGTTGACAAGGTGCCCCAGAATATATATATATATATATATATATATATATATATATATATATATATATATATATATATATATATATATATATATATATATATATATATATATGCAAATTTTATAGCAATAGATTGAACATATATTAGGCCCTTGTAATAACGACTAGAGTCCCATATGATTCGAATATAGGATCGATTACATATGCTATAATATTCTATTATTTTATTTTTCAAATGATTTTAGCATTATGCGAAAAGGATTAGAATTGCATGTAACTGAAGTTTTCAAACAACTTCCAAGAACGTTATGAGTTTTTACCAAGTAATTGGTTGATTGTGGACAGTTGGAAGTAGGTTATTGTTAGGATGAACCTTAGTGACATGTTATGTATTGAGATGATTCTTAGTCAGAATGTTGGTTGTAACATCCAGAAAATTATAAGGTAAAAATTTCATTTTTGATTCAACCAAAGCATTAATCATCTTTAAGTCAACATTCGATATCATTTTTCTAAATATTCAAAAGTACTTTATAAGAAAACATATATCAGAGTACAATCCCAAAATCATCATAACACGAAAACATGGGTGGATGCACTGCGATCAAGTCGGGCCCTTTCCTTTCGAACCAGAAGTTCCTAAAACCATAACCATAAAAACCGTAAGCACAAAGCTTACCGACTTACTTAAAATACCAGATACCATACATAATAAACACATACTAGGCCCCCGTACGGCATCGAGTCCTACCCGGCCTCAGGCCCTGCCCGGCATCGAGCCCCGCTCGGTTTATAGATCTGTCAATCACCAGGCTCCGCCCAGCATCGGGCCCCACTCGGTTTATAGATCTGTTAATCACCAGGCCCCTCTGAACATCGGGCCCCACCCGATACATATATAATCATATAAACATATAATCATACTAGCACATGCGATAATCACAAAGACAATATTATACCATACAGTCATCGATCCCCGCCCGGTATGCATAAAAACACATATTGATAACTAGCATACAATATACTAATTTGGCCCCGTCTGGCATCGGGCGTTGACTGGTAAGCATACCAACACATAACACATGCAAGAGTCACGAAGACATCTATCATCCTAACATAATAAACCATGGGCTGTCATTGGTGCCTTTGACCCGCTAAACATAGTGAGGAAACTCACCTCAATCCGCTGATAATCAAATAACTGATCAGACCGCCGAACTGGATAACCTCACGCCAACTAACAATAAATGCTATCGTAATCAATATTTAACCCAATAACCCAAAATTTGAGGCCCACTCCATGAACCACCTTCGTAAAAGGTAAAAGACCAATTTACCCTTTTCTTACTTGTTTCATAACCAAGGTCCATCTTAAAAGCACAAAAGCCTAAAATGGCAACCCAAAGCCCAAATTAAAAGAAAAAATGCCCATTATGGCCCAATAACCCGATTAACCCTCGAAGCAAAAAGTGTTGGATTAGGTGTATAAGCCCATAACTATAATAGGTATGTACTTAAATTGATAGTAGCAATGTCCTTTTGGGTTGTCTTCAAACCTGGCAATTGAATAGGATTTTTGTTGGAGAGAGAAGAATGATTTATTAATTTATTACTTGGTTAAAAAATTAATTTATTAATGTATTATGGATATAATATATTAATTAGAAATCATATTGTTTAATTAATATTTAATCAGGAATTAATTTGGAATTAATTTTGGGATTAAAAGAATTAATTGAAACTGCAAGGACTAAAGGTGACAATGTTCAAAAGTTGAGCATTGAGCATTCTAGAACCTCCCTTAGAGGGACGGAACGAAATATAGAGTGTCCTAGGGTTTCCTTGGGCTCTAAGGGTGTCTTGGAAGCCTTAGGGAGGAAGTTAAGGGGGTAGGGTTATCTAAGATACACCTGCCTTATCCTAAACCTTCCTTATCACCTATATAAACCCTTATAGGGTTGGATTTCGTCTAAGGGCACTCCATGAGAGGCTAGGACCGAGTTTTCCACTCCCTTCTCTCTTTATAGTAATCCTTGGTTGCTAGGTTTGTTTGTGAGCCATTAGAGGTGCGACACTTGTGGCGCTTACTACGAAAGTTCAAGATCTTCAAGGATTTGATTGTTATTACAATATAACAATAAAGGTATGTATACTAACCCTAATTATATGTTAATTTCGAAAATTACACGTGCCTCCTAGGGTTTCTAGTTTCTGTGTTCAATACTTGTATGTCTAATAGTGAAAACATAGATCCTCAAATTAGGGTTGCATGTAGGGATGTTATTCGAGTTGGAACTGAACCGAACCGACCCGAACCTGAATAAACCGAAAACCGAATAAGGGTAATTGTATGAACCGAAAACTGAACCAAATAAGCAATACGGGTTCGGTTCGGTTCAGGTATTATTCGGTTCGATTCGGTTCCGACCCAAATAACCCAAATAACATGTACAAGATGATTAAGGAGCCGAATAACCCAAATAACATTTACAACGTGATTATAAATATTGTATTTTGTATGAATTTTGTAGCTTATGATAAACACGAATAACACGGATTAACTATTCTTGATATATAAAATGTAAAATCCAACCACCACAATCTTAAGATATAGTTATTAAGCAACATATTAAACACTAAACATTAAACATCCAAAACACCTAAAAAACTATCTATAAGTATATAAGTTAAACATTAAACATTAGGGGGTATTTTGGGTAACGATTGATAGAACACAAGACCGAATAAGCAATCGTGCAGGTGGAAAAAAATGTGACTTTTCATATTCGGGTCGGTCCGTTTGGACCGAATAAGCCCTTATTCGGGTAACCCGGACCGAATAAACCGAAAGCCGAATAATACTTATTTAATTACTCGAAAACCGAATCGAATTGCTTATTCGGGTCTAATTCGGTTCGGTTCGATTCGGTTTTCGATTCGGTTCGGGTTTTCGGGCCAAATTCTCATCCCTATTTGCATGCACACATAGGATTGTTTGTTTTGTATAAAACCCATCAATGGTATAAGACAATATGGTTTTTGTTTTCAATTACATTTGGTACAATTGATTGAACTAGAAAAAATTAGGGTTTATAGCTATTGAACCCTAAGGCCTTTAAATTTTATCAAATTAGGGTTTAAGAACCCTGTTTTTCGAAAATCCCTAAGGGTTTTCAAACCCTTTCCTTTGGCCACCTTGGAGTCGAAATCTAGGGTTTCCTAACCCTAGGGTTTTTTTTTTGATTTTTTGGCAAGGTTGAAAGCCTTTCCTTCCACTCCAAGTAGAAGATTTCTAAATCTAATGAATAAGTTAGTAGGTTGTTATTTTTGGTAATTATCTTGTAAATTGTTTAATTGGATAATTAAAGATATCCCTACCTAAATTTTGAATTCTATGGATAAAGGATTAAATTAAGTTAATATGTTTAATTTAAATTGGTAATCCTTATTTGATTTAATAATTTAATCAATCGTTTACTTTTTGAATAATTATTAAATCAAAGGTTTTTTAAATTCTAAGATTTTAAATTAAATGATTTTAATTTTTGAAAATTTTAATAAAATTAAAAAACCCTAGTATTTTAAAAGTTTAAAATACACTCTTATACTATATAAAATTAAAAGTCTAATATATTATATATGTATAAGTAAAGAGTCAGTCTTACCGTTAGTAGGCCTCATTCACGAAGCTGGTCTATAAAGGGTGTTTAAGGAAATTGCCTATAAAATGTCGATTGAATGAGTATCCACTCTTACCCACTGCACTCTTGACTAGTGGAGGGTCGGTCGAACGGGTAGGATAGGACACAACCTTCCATTATAAGTATAATGAAAAACAAAGTAACTAAACACTTTTATAAATTCCCAAATCTTAGTTACTTTAGGAAAAATGTGGAATTGGTGCTAATCCATGAAATTGCACATTGCACCCTTATTGGTCGATTAGTGGAGCGTGTGTGGTTAACCGGCACACTAACATAGGACCAATGAAGGATGGAAATGGGTAGCTTGATGTTTATCATAGATCAATGGGGCGTGTGTGGTTAACCGACACATTAATTAGGTGATTCGTAACATCGAGAGTACCGAGCTAATTTGCATGGTTATTCACACCTTGTTTGTGATCCTCGGCATCCCAGTCACAAATGAAGGGCACAATCGAGATTTAAAGATGCCGTTGAAAAGTTCAATGAATATCAAAAGATCTAGGAGTTTCAATTCATTTAAAACTTAAATTTCCTTTTCGTTTTTCATAATGGAAATTGGTAAATCGTCATTTACCTACCTTCAAATGTTCTGCAATTTGGATTACGACATCCCTCTTCCAAATGGTAGAACATTGTGTTGGATCCTAGCGTTAATATCTCATTTGGGTGTTTTATTAAGGACTCAATCAACTGACTTGAATTTTATCCCGTTTTGTTGATGTTTGATTCTAACTATGGTCTTCCCAAATCCCTTGGAACAAGCTTTCCACATGAAGATGATATTCCGTGATTCGATCGAGAATAAGAGATCATTCTTCACTTCCTCCACCTCCTCCTATTGTTGTCCCTGACCCACAAGTTCGAAGGCTTGAAAAGTTCATGCTCACTCAAGCCCTTTTGGCAAATAAACACGAAGAAGGAAATTCAGTGTGTGGACACGTCTTAAATATGAAGTCGCACATTGACAAGTTAAGAATGTTGGGAGTCGTTGTCTGTGAGAAGCTGGTTGTTGGTTGGGTTCTTCAATCGCTTCCTGACTCATATAGTGAGTTCATAAGAGAGTACTATATGATGGACCATGGCGTGACCCTCATCGATCTCACCTATTTGCTTGTTGCTGCTGAATCAGAAATGATTTGATGCACTGGAGAATCAAAGTTGATTGGTAGATCTGCCTTCCAAACCTCCATGGACATAGGAAATGGAAACGAAAGGCATGCCATGGTCAAAAAATTTGACCATAAGAGAAAGGCAAAGTCTGAGGTAGTTCCGTGTGCTATTCCAAAAGAGACAATTTGCTTTTATTGCTGAGAGAAGGGTCATTGGAGACAAAGCTACTCTATCTACCTGAGAGATCTAAGAGATGGGAGAGTCAAGACGTATGACTCTACTTCAGGTAAAATCCATTAACTAACTCTGTAAGTTCCTATTTTTAATTCTCAATACATTATGTGATAAGATTACATTTTTTGATGTTTTGTAGAATCGAAGAAAAGAGAAGAAGCTTAAAGGAAGAAGTGAGTTGAGTCTAATCGCAAAGAAATGGATTTCGATTGCATGATTCGATGATCGGATTATTGGAGCTGCTACTTTTAGAGTTATGATAGATTGCTTAGGAATATGTAACAACGCGGTTTTTGATTTGAATTGCATTGTAAGGACAAGTTTTTCCGCACCTTCTATAAATAAAATAAATTTTTTTGTCTTATTTATTTATTTCCTTGCAATGGCATGTATGAAAAATTGACGTTTGTGTATTTCTAGTTTTAGCAATGTTGAAATGGATGTGATTCTTAGTTATGTTATTTGTGGAAATGTTGAGAATTTACCAAATAAGGAAAGATTCTTGTCGCCCGAGTTTCAATTGGACAGAAACTTGGAATCATACAAATTGTATTGTATAATGAATGAGAACCTTCATATTTGGAAAATTATGACTAATTACTTGACAAAGAGTCAAGTGAAGGACTAGGAGAACTGGTACACAATGTTCTGCACTAGTCAAATCCACCACAAAGAACAATAAGATTATTCGTCATGATTTACTAAAAGTCTTGTAAATGTGGTTATGCTTACAAGATTAAGTGTAATTTTGAATCATTGAAAAGTTTCAAAGTATCGCAGAACGAATAAGAAGAATCAATTAGGCAGAAAGATAAAAGTTTCTCCAATCTAAGAAGAAGGGAGAGTACTTTTGTATCGTGTTTTATGATCGTCTTGTTGATTATGAAACCATATCACAATTAATCCTCTAAGGAAATCTTAGTGCACTAGTATGGCTAAGATGAGGAATCAGAAATTGTTGAAATGGTTAAATCAAAAGGATGAGTCATACTTCGTTCCAAAATCAAGTCTTGGATTCATACTCCGAGATTGTGAATTGAGTGACACATCTTAAGAAGTTCTAACACACTCTTCAAATGTGAAGTAGAATTTTTTTTTACTTACTCTTGCACGTTTGAAATTGGTAAATTGTGATGTCTTGGATAAGACAAAGACCAACTAATACCAATTGTGTGTAGTGTTTGTCTTGATAAGAATCCACACTAACTATTAAATATTTATTTGTCAAAAAATGTTTCTTGACAGGAGAATCTTATATGTCAAGAGGTTAGTGGGAGTCTAAATGATCTTGAAAAGTTTCAAGAACTAATCAAGAGTAAACCTATTATTAAACACTAGCACACGACTTGAGGTTTGTAACCTATCGTGTTGACATATCCTTGCTTATGTGCCATTCCAGTTTAGTAAACTATGCATAAGAGTTCTACGAGTTCTCAATAGACTGCATAAAGGCAAACACCTTGTTCAATGAAAGAACATTGACAAGTATAAGTGAACTGCTAAATAACTTGGAAGCAATGGTGGGACCCTTGATGACAGTAAATCAAGTATGAACAAGTTCTGTCCATATGAGTTTGGATTTGTCACGAACATTATCTTACGATGATGGTTATGAAAAATTCACATGGATAGGAACACATACATCATAAAATCTAAGTGTCATAAGGTTTCTCTCCTTCATGAAAATGATTGTGAGGAAACGCTTTCACTAAGAGAGATTTTAAGGAGATAGTGATTATGTAAATTGCATTCTTAAATTCAATTATGATTATGGCATCCCTCTTCAAAGTTTGAATTATGAGATTTGGCGATTAGTCTGAACATTTGGGACATAGTAATATAAGTTCTGAATTAGTTTAGACACACATGTGAGCTATCTAAGGAAAGGTGTATGAGTTTGAGAAGCTTAGATAAAGGCTTATCGAAGCATATCGTATTAGAAAAAGATGAACTTTGGAAGTCAATATGTATTGTTTTCTAGAAGTTTAACTGATTTCTGAATACGTGTCAAAGCTAGTGGGAGCATAAATGTTATGCTGGAATGAATATAATCATCATGATAGCGGGAGCATGATTATTATTTTAAGTGTTGCAGGTTGACAATATTAATTATAGAAAACAAAAGTTTCACTTTGCAAAGTTGCAAGGGTTGAAAAGTTGTTTTGCTATAATTAAGGGAGAGAATGTTATACGTCATTTCAAATCTAAAAGCTTAGATCGAGAAATTTTAATCAAATTTAGTCAAGGATATATTAACTGCATTCTCAAAATTCGATTATGATTAGGACATCCCTCTTCATAGTTCGAATTGTGAGAACATGGCAAATAGAAATATTATGGCAAATGGATGATAAAGTATCATGCTTTTATGTAAGACATTATGAATCGTGTCCCATACGCTTCTCGTATAGGATTGATTGCATATGCTGTTATTTGACCATTCTAAATTTTCCAAATGTCTAGGGTATCAAGAGGGAAAAGGGACTAGAAATGGATTTGACTAAAATAATTAAACACCTATCAAGGACAATCTAAGGTTCACCAAGGATTGGTCGCTTGTGAGCAGTTGGAAGTATACTAATGGATGAACCATATTGACATTATTATGAATAGACAAGATTCTATTTAGAATGAGTTGTCATATGGAAAATATGGAAATGTTTCCATATTGGAAGTTGAATGTTAAGAATTTATGTCTAGGTTAGAAACTTTTATGCAAGAAGGCTGTTCAAAGGAATGTACTTTGAATGTGAGACTTCACATCTATGGGATTTTCGTGTAACAATCTCCAATTGAGCACTTTGTAATTTCATTGGCCGAGTCTTGGTGAATTTTGTGCATTGACATTACGAAAGGACTGTTGCATAAAATGTTAGAATCTAACATATTCTAATAGTGGCGAGAACTTTGTATTCTTACACTAATGATTAGGATTAGGAATTGTGAAATGAGCATCATTGGAAATGTGTTCATTCGATCTATTTCACGAAGTAAGGACCATAGGTAAACATAATGTGCATGCTTGGTGCATGGGACAACTGTTGTTATAATTCAAGTAAGAAGTTGATTACCCAAAACAACAAATAATGAGTAATCAATATGGTGATTAAATAAAAAATGTTTTATTTATACTCAAAGGTTTGGGGCCATATAGGATTAGTATTATTCTTGTGTTTCACTTTGTTTGTTTTGACTTCCCGAATAAAAAGATTATTCAAATCCTCCACAGTCGCTCATACTTTGGAAGTAGGTATGAAAGAAGACTATCATGAATCCGTCTGTAGATTGTCTAAAGTGTTTAGACATAGCACAAGTTTGTTGTAGAGTTCATGAGTGCAGTTATAAGATTAGAGTATTGGATTAAAACCCACGCTCACTTGGATAGCTTCATTGATTTTATCACGAGTGATTGGTGAGATGATAATATCTTATATTCTTGAAACCGAGACGTGTGAGTTGTATTCTGTAAGTCGGTTGCACATTGATAATATGTAATCGCACTAGTAACTTGGTGTTATAAAACATATTGTTGTGTGTGATTTGATGAGTAGGTACAAGCGAGCATTAGAGTCGAAGTTTATCCGTTCCTTTTACCCAAAGTGGGATAAAAGCGATATCTGTGGGCCCCTCGATGATTTAGTGATGACACCTAAGCGCGCGGCCAAGCCGGGACTAAGATGATGTGTTCAATTGTAGTCTGTTGTCAGTTGTCATAAATCGGAAATTAGGAAACAACACATAGATAGAGATAATGATTAAAATCCATGTATCAATCTATACGATATCTAGAATGGAGGAATATATGATCCCTTATCTTAAGGACACGTCACTGATAAGAATAGAGTTCGACAGCGGCTTTTGGTAGCTAAAATTTGCTAGTCAATTTTGAATTTATACTTACAACTATAGTTATTAGATTTATCCAAGTGGGAGACTGTTGGATTAGGTGTCTAAGCCCATGTAACGCCCGTAGATCAGGGCTAGTCAATTTAGAGACGTTAAGCGTCAAAAATGACTTTTTGATGGAATATTATTTTGAAGGAATAATCTTAACTAAGTTGTAGTATATGTTACATGGATTCCATACACATAAAGAACGTTGAGATCCGAGTTATAACGAAGAAGTTATGACCTGTCGGAGTTTTGCGACAAAACCGGCACGACACAGCGCGATGTAAAATGTGAATTTATGTTAGAGCGATATCTAGCCTTAGTTATCTAAAAGAAATCCGTAGAGTTCGTTAAACTGAGAGTGTGAATTAAAAAAACGTCCAAATCTGACTTCGTATGAGAAAGTTATGATTTTTCTAAGTTTCGACTTAGTGGTATGCAGCCCGAATACTCGATTTGAGATCGAGCGGTTTTTAGCCGAAACAATCTAAACGAGAATCAAAGATCTCATCGATAGTAGTCCAACGTTAAAAAGACAGACGAAAACGGGCGTCGGATGAAGAAGTTATGAATTTATAACGGAGTTTTCCTGTCTCGGCCTACTAAAATAATATGATAAAAATAAAGTCAAAATTAGCCGACGGAGTCTAAACGAAAGTTGTATAGTATAGTCTCACCTACGTATGGATATAAAGAACATCGAAAACAGAGCTCGTATGCGAAAGTCACGCAATTTTGAAGTTTGGTATGTCGGTGTACGCTAAGCGTAATGGAGTACGCCCAACGTACCCATATGCATGAACTGAAATGGACCACGTCGACCTGACCCAATACTCGAGTGCATGGGTTCGTAAGCAATGACGACTCCGACCTGATCCAAAGCGTACGCCCAACGTAGATCTTAGTACACCCAGCGTACTCCGAAATTACGCCCAACGTAATCCTTCTTTCAGCACCCTATAAATATAAGTTGAGGGCTGCCGAATTTATTTGCTCAAATCTTCCTTTCTCTCTGAATTTTGCATCGTTTTGTGTGCAAAAAATATCCCGAATCTGCGGTATTAATTCTTAGCCCCGAAGCAATTTCTGAAGCCCCGAAGATCCCGAGAAGTGAAATTCCCGAGTCGAAGCTCTGCCCGCGAGGAGCCCGGTTTTTGTGAAGATCTCCCAGTTTAACCGAAGAATACTACTTCTACAAGCCGTAGTGCGGTCCGATCATCTTCTGATCAAGTGAATATGTGGTTACTTTCTTCTAAGACATGAATATGAAGTATTTGCTTTGAAATACGTGTTATATGTATATATATTGTTGTTTATTTGGAGTGAGTATATAGTCCCTTTCATAAACACAATTTTAATAAAAGTATTGTCTTAATGTATTAAGTATATGTTTTGGGTGAGAGTGTATTCATTCTCTTTTAACACATAAGTATGAAGTATTTGCTATGAAATACATGCTATGTGTTTATATACTATTGTTTATTTGAGATAAGTGTGGAATGGATGTTTTATATGGTTTTTAAATGAGTTAAACTGTATATGTATTTTATATCTACTAATATGTTGGGTAGAACATGGGTAGATGAGATAGTTGGTATGTGATAAAATGATGAGGTATGTAAGATGATTAAGAATGATACTGGCAGATGCACCAATTATAGAATGTCATAATACTAGCAGATGCGCTTAAGAATAATATTGGTAAATGCACCAATTAGAGAATGTCATAATACTAGCAGATGCGCTTAAGAATAATATTGGTAGATGCACAAAATAGAGAATGTCATAATACTAGCAGATGTGCTTATAGGATAATCCTGGCATATGCGCTTATAGGATAATGTCGGCAGATGCGCCTAAAAGAGAATGTCATAAACCTGGCAGTCGCGCTTCATAGTGTGTGACGTAATCCTGACAGAGGTGCTTCAAGAATGACGTTGGTAGATGTGCCTTATGTAGCAATAGATTTTGTGCCAATTCCTTAGGTCAATCCTTAGGAATGAATGAATGATGGGTAGTTGAATTCTTAGGGTAAAATCCTAAGAAATAAAGAAGATAATGGGGATGGGTAATTGGGTTGATTGTTTGATGGTTGAATATAATAATTATATCTTTGTGGGTTGAAAACCCTATATGCTCATCAGGCTCCCAAGCTTGACCCACTCAGTTTTCTTTATATTACAGGTTGTGGCACAAGAGCATAAGTTGGCTGACGTAACGAGAGATTTGGATTATAGGCCCGTAGTTATAGTTAATTGTGCAAGGTCTATGTTGTTCTCTTTATGCTTTTGGTCTGTATTGAACATGACATCCTGAGATTTTGTTATATAATGAAAATACATTTCTTTAAAGAAATGCTTTGATAAATTCTTATCATATTTTGTTTTGGGAACAAATTTCGCAATTGTTTTCTGTAAAAGATTACTCTAATTTTAAAAACAAAGCATAAACAAATCGGTCTTTTCTAGCCGTGAAATTGGGGATCACAGCCCATAACTATAATTGGTATGTACTTGACATGATAGTAGCGATGTCCTTTTGGGTAGCCTTCAAACCTGGAAATTAAATAGGATTATTGTTGGAGAGAGAAGAATGATTTATTAATTTATTACATGGTTAATAAATTAAATTATTAATGTATTATGGATATAATATATTAATTAGAAATCATATTGTTTAATTAATATTTAATCAGGAATTAATTTGGAATTAATTTTGGGATTAAAAGAATTAATTGAAACTACAGGAACTAAAGGTGACAATGTTCAAAAGTTGAGCATTGAGCATTCTAGAACCTCCCTTAGAGGGATGGAACGAAATCTAGAGTGGCCTAGGGTTTCCTTGGGCTCTAAGGGTGCCTTGGAAGCCTTAGGGAGGAAGTTAAGGGGTTAGGGTTATTTAAGATACACCTGCCTTATCCTAAACCTTCCTTATCACCTATATAAACCCTTATAGGGTTGGATTTTGTCTAAGGGCACTCCAAGAGAGGCTAGGTCCAAATTTTCCACTTCCCTTCTCGCTCCATAGTAATCCTTGGTTGCTAGGTTTGTTTGTGAGCCATTAAAGGCGCGACACTTGTGGCGCTTGCTACCAAAGTTCAAGATCTTCAAGGATTTGATTGTTATTACAATATAACAATAAAGGTATGTATCCTAAACATAATTATATGTTAATTTCGAAAATTACATGTGCCTCCTAGGGTTTCTAGTTTTTGTGTTTAATGCTTATGTCTAATAGTGAAAACATAGATCCTCAAATTAGGGTTGCATGCACACATATGATTGTTTGTTTTGTATAAACCCATCATAAAGTACAAAAGGCTTATGCACAAAGCATCCATTACGCTGAGCGTACTTCCTGAGTAAGCCCAACGTACTCATCAGGGACAAAAAAATCCATGTTAAGCTCTTAATGGGTAATACAATGACTTTCAAACTCAGATATGGTCCTAATGGGATGTCTTAACACGTAAATTTGGAAACTTTACTCCTTTGCATGGCCTAATGGGACCAAAACCTTAATAACATCCAAAATCATGCATGATCCAACATAAGTCATCAAGATGACATTTTTATGAACAATGGACCTCATAAAGGCCAACATCCAACATTCTAAGCTCTTGGAGTAGCTGATACTCACAAGGATGACTCTAAGGACCAAAATGAACCGAAAATACTCCTTAAACTAGATCTATCACCTAAAGACATCAAGATAGAAACTGTATACCTCCAATATGTAGAGCAAGATGCAACAAGCCTGGATCCAAAAGCTTCAAGCAATCCCACACTTCTCCAAGAAGTTTCTTCTTCCTCTATGAAAACCAAAAAGCATTAAATACCACTAAAAGCTCAAAAACCACTCAAATGATGGCTAGGATTTTGATTATAGGGTTTTGAGGAATGGAGGGTAAAGATAATAGGGTTTGGTGGTGAGTTAAGGAGCTTAAATAGGGTCCAAGACCTTAAATTAGGGTTTGGATATAACTGGAGTATGCCCTCCGTACTTCTGATACGCCCAACGTACTCCGTAAGGCATGCATGATCAATTTTATTAGTACACCCAACATATGCTAATGTACACCCCATGTATTGGCCTTAGCCCTAGTACGCCATGCGTACACTTGTGTACCCCCCGCGTACTCGGTTTAACCTTAAAACCACCAAACTTTTGAAGGCCATAACTTCTTTGTTATAATTCCGTTTCCGAAGATCTTTATATCCACAAAAAGGAAAAGAGAAGATCTACGCTTCTATCAACTCATACTTGCCTTAAAACATCCCAAACTAAAATCCAATTTCCATAAAAGCCCGAACTGACATGTTACTGATATACCCATTGGCTCCGAAACACAAACAGAAATCCTAGATATCAAAGTTACATTACCCACACCTAAATAGGTCTAAATATCTTTTCCATAAAGGCCCTAAACCTGATGATACCCAATCTTCGTTCATTACCCCACATTAGGAAACGATTCGGAACAGGGCGTTAAATTGGTCATATGGGAATATGAAAATGTCTTCATAATGGGAGATATTTACAAAATATACATGTGAGTTGGAGACTTCAATGCAAAGAAGTGTTAAAAGAGTGTACATTGAATTTGAAACTTCATAACCATGAAATTGTTTCTAGTTACAAGTTCTAGTAGAACATTCTGTAATATCAAAGGCTCAATCTCGGTGACTTTAGAACCTTGACATCACAAAAATACAATGCATGTAATGATGAAATTCCACTAGATCTTAAATAAGGAAAAAAAATTTGGATTTATGACATGAGGATCGTTGGAGTAATGTCTAGTCGATCTGTTCACAAAGGAAGGACCATCGAGAGGCATATTATGCATGTTCACAACATGGCATGACTGATGTTATCTAATCCATGTGGTTAGTTGATTACTCGAAACATTGTACAATGAATAAATTTGTAATTATTATGGTGATTAAATAATAGGAATTTATTTATCATCAATATGTATGATACCATAGTCAATTAATTTATTATTGTGTTTCACTTTGCATGTTTTATTTCCCCTGAGTAATTTCAATATTATTCAAAATTCCACAATTGTTCTTGCTTTTGGAAGTAAGTAGCGAATTAAGATTGTAATGAATTGATTGTAGACTATCGATTGAGGTTAAGACATTGAAATTGTAATTGCTACAATATTCATGAGTACTTTGAAAATAGAGACTTTAAGTATTGGATAAACCCACGCTTAGAGATTGCTTCATGGATTTTAATCACAGGTAATTCTAAGACGATAATATCTTCTATTCTTAAAGCATAGATATATAGTTCATAGTTTACAGATCAGTTGTGCATTGGTCAGCTCAAACGTATTTCGTAAATATATGTTATAGATGGTTATTCCATGTGTGATTTGATATGTAAATTGTATGACTATATAGTCAATGTATCTTGTTCCTTTTTCCTGAATAAGGAAAACCAATATTTGTGGCCCCTTCGGTGATTTGAGTTGATCTATGAAAACCAGGTGTAACAGCCCAAAATCTCAAGTATTGTTAAGTTGCATTTGGGGGTGTTTTAAAGGGGAGACTCGACGAGTTGGAGCCAGACTCGCCGAGTAGGGTCGCAGGTTTGGTCGCGGGTTCACGACTGGACTCGACGAGTCCAGATATGGACTCGGCGAGTCGACGCTGTTCAGCGGAAACCCTAGCCGTTCAGTATTGGGTCGTATATAAGGGTTATTGTGCCGTCATTTCACGACTTTGGATCGATTGGGAAGAACCCTAGGCGACTGGGGCGGCTAGAGCAAGCTTGAAGGCCATTGGTGACCTTGAAGGAATTGTTGTGCAAGGAGGAGAAGGGTTTTAGCTAAAGGAACTGCAGGGAGTTCGAGTTCTGAAGTTTGGGGACATGGAAGGTACATCATTCAGGTAATAATTCGGATTACATTCTCCTGTGATTGATGTGTATATAGATTTAGGGTTTATGGAACCCATTTGGAGTCTAGATGGATTGTTGTGTTGTTATTCAACGTTTATAACCTTGTATTAGGACCCTTAGAGGTCCAGAAGGTCCCATGTTTGTATATTCGAGAATATATGTATCTCAGGAAGCAGTTCGATCGACTGCATGGCGTAGACTCGCCGAGTCGGATGATCAGACTCGGCGAGTAGCTTGAAGATTTACTGGGACTCGCCGAGTTTGTTCTTCAGGCTCGGCGAGTAGAGTCGGGGTGGCCCCGCGATTCTTCCACGAGGACCTCGTCGAGTCAAGAGGGATACTCGATGAGTAGAAAGGGATCATGCAGGAATTGGTGAGGACGACTAGACTCGCCGAGTCGCCAGGGTACTCGCCGAGTCCAGTCGAGATGGCCGTTGACCAGAGTTGACCTGTGTGTAACGTTTTAGGGTCAGTTAACGTGGAAGATAGAAGTATTAAAAAGAGATATATGATGAGACAGGGAGCTTGTAGCTCGGAGGATCAAGTGCAAGAGATTTCAGGAGTTGCTATCTTCCAGTGGCCGCGAGGTGAGTCTTCTCACTATACTGTACCCGGAAGGGTTTGACTGTGTGACCGGAAGGTCGGATATGTTATGTGATATGTATGCTATATGTGGTAAGTTATTTGTTATATGTACTATGTATGTTATGTGGGCCGGAAGGCAATATGTTATGGGCCGGAAGGCGATTATGTTATGGGCCGGAAGGCGTGGTAATGAGGACCGGAAGGTCAGGGCCTGGAAAGGCGTATGTGCGTAAGTGTATATTGGGGAACTCACTAAGCTTCGTGCTTACAGTATTTATGTTATGTTGTTTCAGGTTCTTTCAGTAACGCGGAATGGCATCGGCTCGATTGTACACACCGAGGAAAGAGTTGTATTTTGGAGGATCCTGGTTGTCTATTCAAATGAAAATGGAACTATGTTTTGTAATTCGAATATGAATAAGATTTTAAACAAGTGTTTTAATATTAAATTGATTATTTAAATGAAAAATTTTGCTTTGAAAACCACGGTGTTACACCAGGTGTCTGGTCCGGACTACATTGATGCATTCGATATTGTAGTCTAAATTGATCACACATTGGGAAATAAGGGAACAAATAAATGAACATGAAGTTGATCATTTAATCCATGACTCAATTCATATGATATCTTGTACAACGAAGGAATAGCTGAACACTTATCTTAGGGCCAGCGTTTGATTTGATTTGGAGTTCAACAGTGGCTTTGGAAAGGGTCTATACTTGCAATTGTAGTCACAAACTTATCCAAGTGGGAGACTAT
Organism: Lactuca sativa; assembly: GCF_002870075.4. Taxonomy (NCBI): domain Eukaryota; kingdom Viridiplantae; phylum Streptophyta; class Magnoliopsida; order Asterales; family Asteraceae; genus Lactuca; species Lactuca sativa. Next base: position 39,182,072 of record NC_056623.2, read on the forward strand.
TGGATTAAGGTGTCTAAGCCAGTAAATAAATTGGTATATTCTCATAATTAAAAGCGAAGTCCTTTTTGGGTTTCCTTCATAATTAGAACTTGATTACAGTGATATTTATAAAGAGAGAGGATGATTATTAGATTATTATATGGTTAATAATCTAATTGGAAATTATGAGTAAGTGATTTGTTAATATATCATATGATTAATATATCAATTGGAAATAGATAGTTGATTTATTAATTTATTATGTGAATAATAAATTAATATGAGATCAATAGTTAAATAATTGATTTATTAATTTATAAGGTTAATATATTAATAAGAAATCAATTAGAATTAATTGATTATTAATCAGAATTAATCCAGAATTAATTTGGGATTAATTAAAGGTGCAATGGGTGAATTGTAATTGTTCAATAGTTGAACAAAAGAAGCAATTCTAGAACCATCCAAGGGGTGGATGGTTTTGGGAACCTCATTGGGGTTTCCAGAAGCCTCTTGTATGCATATTAGGAAAGGGTTTCGATTGAGATTAAATTCATTAAAATCTTGCTTGGTCCCTAAGTTACCTAAACTATAAATATGACCCCTTATGACCTTAATTTCGTTCATTCACTTCCCATAAGCCATAGGAACGAAATTTTCCTCTCCTCCTATCTCTTCAATTGTCTTCTAGTTCTAGTGTTTGGGTATGAGCCATTAGAGGCATCGGTGCTAGCTTTCCAAGCTCTTCAAAGGAAGGATTGAAGTGATTTGTTTACAATGACAAATCAAATGTATGTAACCCTAAGTCTTGTTTTTTTTTATTATACTAGGGTCTCAATTAGGGTTCATGTTAGTTTCTGTTGTTCATATTATGGTGCATTCAAAGTGTATGACATAGATCCTTTAGGTTGCATGTGCCCTTAAGTGTTAAGTAAAATTCTGCAAGCACATAGTTCTTGTAACCTATAAAACCTATCAGTGATGGGGATCACTGAGGTAGTGATCAAGACTTCAGAGTTGATTCAACAAGTATGTGGTAAAATACAAACTGCACAAAGTAGACAAAAGAGTTATGATGGCAGGCGTCATTCTGATGTTGAGTTCATGGCTGGAGATTTTATGCTTCTAAAGGTGTCACCATGGAAGGATGTCATTTAGTTCTAGAAGCAGGGCAAGTTAGATCCTAGATACATCGATCCTTCCAGGACTATTGTCTGGTTGGGCAAGGTTGCTTATCATTTGGATCTTCATGTGGAGCATAGTCAGATCCATAACACCTTTCATGTTTCCCAGTAATGGAACTGCTTAACTAATGACTCCGCAGTGGTACCCTTGGATGACATTCAGGTTAATGATCGCCTGTATTACATAGAGTGACCAATTTCCATTCTTAACAAAAAGACGAAGGACTTATAGAGCAAGGTGGTGGGTTGGTTAAGGTGCAATGGCAGCACCGAAAGGGTTCCAAATGGACATGGGAAATCAAGGAGGAGATAAAGGAGCACTACCCTAAGTTACTTGCATCAATAGATTTTGAGGATGAAATATGATTCAAGTGGGGGAGAGTTGTAATATCCGTATTTCAGGTACTATACTCTTATGTTTATCGAATGAAAGTGCGTGGAGTGTCTTGTCCTGCTATGACGTGGATCATTGTTTACCACAACATGGTGGTTAAATTATGCCACGACGTGGTGTATTGTATGTCAAATCATGGCACCGTTGTGTGCACAAAACCTTATGTTTCAGGCTTTAGGCCCTATAGAAGGAATATGTGGGATAGGGTTTTGACTAGCCTCTGTTGGATTAGTTGTTTAAGCCCATAACTATAATTGGTATATACTTGAATTGATAGTAGCATAGCCCTTTTGGATTGCCCTCAAACCTAGCAATTGGACATGATGGTTTTGGAGAAAGAGAGGTTCATTTATTATTTAAGTAAAAAATTAAAATAATTGATTTATTAATATATTATGAAAATAATATATTAATTAGAAATCATATTGTTTAATTAATAATTAATCAGAAGCTAATTCTGGGATTAATTAAACTAATTAAAAGTGCAGGGACCGTTTGGTTATTTATTGGAAGTTGAAGAAAGAAGGCCCAAGGGCCTCATTGGATGAGGTGGACGAAAATCACTTGGGCAAGCCCAAGAGTTTTTCGTCCAAGCCCCTTGAATGAGGGGAATGGGCTGCTTGGTCACCAAGCTAAAGAAATCCAGGTTTCTCCCTTAAACCCTAGCTTTGTCGACAAGCTACCTCAACTATATAAAGGGCCTAACCCTTCACATTTTCGGCTAACACTCTTACTCCTCTAAGCCTAGGCTAAAACTTTGTCCTCTCCCCGTTCTCTATATTCATCCTCTTGCTAGCTTGGGTTTGATTCCAATAGAGGCACGACGATTGTGGTGCTTGCTTCCAAGAAATCAAAAAGAAAGGTGTTCTTTGTTATTTTCTACAATAACATCAAAGGTATGTTATCTTAAACCCATTTATAGGAAATTCTAATAATACCTAGGGTTAGTGAGTTCTTGTTTTTCTATAGAATGTTACATCAATAGTGTTATGACTTTGATCTTTAGGCTGCATGTACCCTTAATTGTTAAGGATTTATCCGCATTAATACATGTAAAACTATCACACCCCCAAAATGGAACGACGAAAACGTTCGGGGGCGGAGGACGTCATGTTTAGTATCACAACACATGCATCATAGCAATCATAGTAACAAACAACCATTGTATTAATATTAAAGTGTTTACAAGTAGTGATTCAAAAAAGATTGAATCCAAAAGTAAATAACAAAACAAGACATGAAGCTACTATACTTCATCTTCTGAAATCCCAGTGCGCGTACCTGTCTGCTAGTTTCTTGAGAATACAAGTTATTTTGAAAGAGTAGATCAACATTTAAGCTGATGAGTTCATAAGTATTTTAGTGATGTGAAGTAAGTTGAAAGTTCTTTTAGAAAAGTTTGCCTGTTCCTCCAAAAGATCCTATATCTTCTGATATGATGAAGGTTAAGTAAAAATGTCTCTACAATCCTTTATATGAGTGCTAAATGGATACAAGTTATATAAAACCCAGAGTAAACAAAAAATCGGTTGTGTGAATCTGCCCCAAGCCCACAACCAAACAAGGAAAAGGAAATGAGGCGGAAGTCACACATCACATTGTTTGTTAGATCTTCATTGTATATCATCCTGGCATATTCATTTGGTACTCACGGAGTTAACTGTAATAGTTCCTTTATATTTGAAGAAAAATTCTTTAAGAATAACTCTTATTTCCTTTAGTAAAAATAGTAACCACAATGGTTCCTTCTATAATCACTTAGTTACACTAGCTATATATAATCTAATATCGAATGGATAGTTAATTGTGTGAATCTGCCCTAAGCCCACAACCAAACAAAGAACAGGAAGTAAGGCGGAAATCACACATCCAACTACCTATCATATATTAATGATATATAACCCTCATGTATGAACTACGGTATTATAGAACTAACCACTTAAGGTCCTTTAAGTTATACTGGTTTAATAAAATGGATTAAACCCTTTACTGATAAGCTTCTACTCTAGTTTACTCAATGTTCTATTATTTGGACGACTACTAGAAGTAATGAAATTATGTACTCTTAACGCCTTCGTCGATACTGTTGTGAGTTTTTGTATATATTTGTGTGTTTTATTTATTATTGTCCGGTACTTTGCAGATGTACGCTTTATAAATAATTTCGGTTTGATATATTGTCATCACCTCGTGTTTGCTAACCCTGGCACGTTGTATTTGTACCTTTGTTAGTGCAAACCCCGTAAGATATGTTATTACTTCGTGTTTGCTAACCCTGGTACGTTGTAATTGTACCTTTGTTAGTGCAAACCTGGTATCATGTGTTATTACCTCATGTTTTCTAACCTTGGTACGTTGTATTTGTACCTTTGTTAGTGCAAACCCAGTATCATGTGTTATTTCCTGGTGTTTGCTAACTCTGGTATGTTGTATTTGTACCTTTGTTAGTGCAAACCCGATATAATGTGTTATTACCTTAATTTGTTATAAACAATGAGTTAAGGATATGATGTCTTCCTAGGATACTAGGAATATATAGTATAAGTGTGTAGTTCATGATTTGTTCTTCTGTTATTGTTATAGTATGCTGCTCCCTGAACTAGTTATAGTATACTCCTCCCTGTACTAGTTATAATATGATCCTCCCTGTACTAGTTATAGTATGCTCCTCTCTGTACTAATTATAGTATGCTCCTCTCTGTACTAGTTATAGTATGAACTGAACTCCTAAACTATACCTATTATAGTTTACTAGTATGCTTACTTGAACTATTACCGACTTAAAGAAAAGACTCGATTATCTACTGAGTTATGAATGTATTTCAAAAATAGAGTTTTATAAACAACAAGATAACATAATTTTAAAAGAGTTTTTAAAATGATTTGATAACTTATAAAAGCATAAGAAATCTTTTAACGTGATGGTTATCACAAATAACATTTACACAATTAACATTGTGTTCAACTTGTATTCCCCCCCCCCCTCGGCCCTTAAAAGCATTTAAAAGGGTTAAAAGATTGATTATGGGTTATGAATCTCACCTTATGTGGGTGATTCAACTGCAGATTCGTATAAGGATGAGAAGTTCCACGAATGAATTCCCGAGACACAAACGAATCCTAAGTGACATATAATGGCATATATAGGTATGAAATTAGTGTCTTAAACAACTAACATGCAAGGAAACAACCTTAGGGACTAGGAATAACTTGGACTAAGTGTTACAATCACATGTGATTGATCAAAAGGGGGGGGGGGTTTAAGGCCACAATATGGAGTGTACGGCCAATAGGTGTACGGTCATGGAGTGTACGGCCGTACACTCATGTAAAACATGCAACAAGAAGGGTGTTTGATCCATGGGAAATCTAGTATGACAAATGTATAACCAAAGGATGAACAAGGCTTTCATTTTGGAGGATTATGAGGTGCGTACGGTCGTACAAACTCCAAGATGGATGCATTTTTGGGTCTAGATTCAAAGGGTTTCAAGGTTTCAAGAGTTATAATGGTTAACTAGCACCTAACAAGTATTTAAAGCCTTACATTATGGACTTAACAAGGGTATACGGTCGTATATAGAGTGTACGACCATACACTCTTGATGTTCTTGAGTTTTGAAGATGTTTCAAGGCTATGAATCCAGTGTTTAACATGTCTAACTAGAAGATAGTGGAAATACTCACACTTTGGAAGTCTTTAAGGAGTTCACGGCCTAAGAACAAGTGTGTGTTCTTGGTGAAATGGATGAAGATTTGAAGATCTATCATACAACAGATGTTTTCATGGATGAATCATGAGATGATTACAAGACTAGGAAGGATATCAAGAAAGCTGGAAGAATCACTTACCACTTTTGAAGATCAAGATGAAAGGCTTGATGATAGTTGAGAGAGAAACAGGTTTCTTGACTTGGAAATGGAAGAAATGAAGGAAAATAAAGGGTATCATCTATATATGAGGGTGGTTCACGGCCATGATGGGTGTACGGCCGTGCACTCCTCTTAAAGGAGTGTTTGGCTCGAATGCAATGCTATGAAATTAAAGCACCCCTACCTAAACCCCAACCTTGATTGTACTAGGCTTATAACACTCGAACAGACCCCAAACAACCTTGAAAGATAGCAAAAGTGAGTCTGGCTTGGATTGAATTGAATGTTGTACAAGATAGAAATTTTGGGTTGTCACAAAAACCCATCACCCTCAACCTCCATCACCTCCATAGGATACTCTCTCAAACCCTAGCCTCTTCTCTTGTCATTTAAGCTATCTGTTGGTGTTTTGTTCATTTGAAGGTTGAAGGAAGATATTGTTGAGCAAAGGACTAACTAGCAACTCATATCCATCTCTTGGTTCACCTTCTGTACTTTTTGTAAGTCTCCAAGTTCTCACCTTTATGGTTCATCCATTGTAGATCTAGGATTTAGGCTCATTTTCTTCATGTTGTGTTCATATGAATGGATGTTTTTGATAAAGTTGGCAACTTTATCACTCCTTGAGGTCCCTAGGTCATCATATGTTCCATATTTAGACTTCCATGTTGATTAAGTGTCATGCATGGAATTTTGACTCCATTTCTTACCATTTTGACCTAGTTTTGAGCGAGACATTCATGTCCATAAATTAAGGATTTTTATGGTCCTTTGGAGTAAAAGGAAGCCTCATGGGAAGTTTGAGCAAAGGACTTAACCAATTAAGGGTTTAATGGAAAACTGAAATTGCCAGCGTAATTATAATGTGACCAAGGCCTTGCCACAGTGTGGTGGGCATTTCCATCATGTCTATCTTATCCATACATTGCCATGAAGTGGATTGATGTTCGTCACGATGTGGTGAAGGGTTTTTCTATAACTGTTTTTGTCATCTAGCTGCCATGATGTGGTCATAGGTTGGTTACAGCGTGGTGGCTGACTATTGATCGTTGAATTTTTGACCAGTTTGACATTTAGTCAAACTTGTAGAGGTTTTGAGTTGTAGCCTGAGGTTTGGTTTGTGATTGGTTTAGGAGGTTCATGTAGCTGATTTTGTGGGATTTTCAAGTAGATGATTACAACTCATTGATCTAGTGAGTTTTCCCACTATACTAAGTAGGGCACTGGGTGTCATGGTATGCAAGATTGTCTGTGTTATTCTTTCATGAAAGAATGTGATGGGATCACAACACATATATGAAATATTTTGTTTGGAACACACCACTTGCATTAAAGACCGTGATGGCACCATGGTGGAAAAGAGTGTTGCAACGTCCAAAAAACTAAGAGAAAAAATTTCATTAGAATTGTAATATAAAGCCACCAACTCAAACGTGTTTTATAAAACCATAATAGAATCAAAGTGTAACCAAAACATCCAGATACATCACAATCAAATAAAATGTGGAACAAAATGGTGTGTGCAATGCGACCACCCTGAGCTCTTCCCCTTGGATCCGGAAGTACCTAAAACATAAATTGGAAACCGTAACCACAAAGCTTAGTGAGTTCCCCCAAATACCACAAACCATACATATCGAACAAATAATGGCCCCCACCTGGTATAAATACAAACACATAAACACATGCAAGAATCATAAAGATAAATAGCATAAAAGATAGTCAGCAGGCCCCGCCCGGTATACCTAGCAGATATCATACATGCAGAGTCATTAACAAAACTAGCATCCTAATCATAATAAACCATGGGCCGGAATTGGTGCCTTTGACCCACCAAACACAGTGAGGAAACTCACCTCAAGCTGCTGAATCTTCTCAGATAAAATCTCGGGATGCTGATCCGGAAAATTTCTATGCTAGCATCATCAAATAATACTTGATTAATAGTTGGTCCATAAACCATAGTTGGAATCCTAGTCAGATTGTCCAACACCCATGCTAAAAGTCCATTTTACCCTTTCCTCGCTTGGCCTAAAATCCAAGGCACAAACAAAATATCACCAAAAAGCCAAATATGGCCTAACTTCCTAATTAGGCCTAAAACCCCTCATGGTCCTAATCCAAAAAGGCACAACGTCAGAAAACTAGTGGCCCATTATTCAGCGCCAGTGAGCATAGGAATTTTGTAGCTGGAAGTGGAATGGTTAATTGATGGGTTGGATTGTCATTTTGTAGGACAAGGATTGTGCCCTCTCATTCTTTCGAGCTCGAAGGACTGAGCAGACATGTGACCCCAGGATCAGGTTGTATTCCAGCTTGGGGTCAGTTGGTTGCAGGAATAGGCAACATTATTCAACGCCGGTGAGCACAGGACGGTCAACGTGGCATAAATATTTGTGAGGACCGGTTTGCCTTGGATCTTTTGTATCAGATGGAAAGGATTGGTTGTGCAATCTATTGCACTTTCAGGATTGTAGACTATGTCTTGGGAGTATTTTGTAGCATGGTTTAGGGCAGAGGTTGTTTCAGCTGCTGCAGTTCAGCTGTGGGCGTTTGAGCTGGCATGAGAGTCAGAGTGCGAACCCTGAAGAGAATGATTTCTAGAGCCCGAGAGCGGGAAGCTTCTTTGGGACACCTTTGGAAAAAGGGCTATTATGTGGGAGGCCTACGGATAGGGTCCTACATAGGGGTTATTCAACATTGTCAGGATTTAGTGGTTAGCAACCGTTAGTGATTGATGGACTAAAGCGCCAATGGAAGGGGTTCGTTGCCAAGGTATTAGTTAGAGCATTTATCTGTTGATCTTCGGAACATGAGTGTGGGGACGTTCAAGCATTAGTGGATGACGGTTTCACTGGGATGCAAGAAGTGTTCATCTAGTTCTTAGAAGTATGTGATCGATTGAGATTATCTAGCAATAGAGCACTAGTGGGAAAGAGTTGGTTGTTATCGGATCGATCGTTGGGAAGTGAGAAGGATTTAGAATCCGTAAAATTTTCATGTACTATGAAGGCTTAGTCGAGTCTAAGTGGGGGAGTGTTACCCTGAGATGCGAAAGTGGGAGAGGTTTTGAAACGGGAATAACTTTCACAGCCCGATAGGGAGAATGGAGGCCCTAGTGGTTGCTTGGTTTGAGGGTTGTGTTGATTGGGGGTTCAACAAAACTCCCCAACATAAGAACATGTCTTCTTGGTGCTTGATAGTAGAAGTTGGGAAACCAGGTTGGAGTTCTAGTCAAGAATCGAGTTCAGTTCAAGTATTCGGTCGAGGGCGTGCTCGACTCTAAGGGTTTTTGGATTGATAGATTGAGGGTTTTGTTAGCTGCCAGGGCTCAACAGTGCATTCAACACAGGAGTGCGGGTTATTTGGCGTATGTGGTAGTCATGCGGGTTAGGGATCAGACCACGGATTTCCGAGAGGGTGGATGATCGACATGAGGCCTAGGGTTAGGCTGGGGATATAGTCCACAGAGTAGATACAGAGTTCAAAGGATATTGGTGATCTCATCAGTTCGGAGTGTCTCCGAGGTTTCATTTTCTTGGACCGGGTAATACTCTAGTTGGGGACTGAGAGTGGATCCGAATGGGTATTTGTCAGTTTTGGGAAGGTTTGGATTGGAATATCCTGTTATTCAGGTTCTGGGAACCGGAGTAAATCTTTCTTAGGATCGTCTATGGCATTTGGATAGGGTTGAGGCGGTCCTGCTCTATGCAGTAGGCTAAGATACCCGCTGCAGGCAGACTTTAAGTCGTAGGCACGGAGGCTTGAAGGGAGCGGTGGTGTTGAGGCGGTAGGCCAACAAACCCTGAGAATTTCGACTCGATAGTTGAATTGATTAGACATGTTGGTATCCTAACCCGAAGGGGTGATATGGGTTAGATATGAGTGTCGTGTTGGTTGGCTGGTAGTGGTAGGTACGTCGATGACGGTTTGAGTTATTGTGATGTGTGTTGGGTTGGTTTCATCTGCGATGGACCCATAGCGTGTCTAAAGTAAGGAGAGGATGGGTCACTAAAGACCAGGTAGGGTGTGATGCTGACGTGGGTCATGTAACATTCATTATGTTGGCAGGAGTTGGTGGCAGGGCGTGGAAGCAGGTCCAACCAGTCGGTTTCTTCTCGGGAAGACACGTAGGACTGCTGTTTGTGTGTTTTTGTTTTGGTTCAGTACTCGGTGAGGTGTCTGATGTTCGGGTTGTGGGCAGACAAGTTGGGACCAAGGAGGTTCGACTTCGCTTGAGAAACGTCATATGGTAGAAGGAAGAGTTGAAGTGGGTTTATGACTTGGGATTCATGTGCAGTAGTAGTTTTTGTATCGTTATGTTGCTCGTTGATGAAAGGAGCGTCGTTTAGGCCCTTCAAGTGGCGGAGAAAAGTGGATATCCATAGGGTAGGAGCGTTGGGCAACTGAAGTGACAACAATAATGTTGGTCGGTCATCGGGAGCATTCCAGTCATGAGCTAAGGGCCGGGGAGGGAAAATCAGACTCATGATGTGGGCTCAGAGGCAATCCAGACCTATGCTGAGGACTACGTAAGGGTATTCCAGTCAGAGGTTGTAGGCATAGAGATTGTGTTGATTGTGTCTATTGTAGGAGCGCGTTTTGACTGGATGTATTGTTGAAGATTCGGGGGAGTTGCACTCGGTTGTGACGAATCAGAGAATGGTGGATGAGACGCAAGGATAGATCCTTGGTTCTCAAGTATGAGTAGACCCGAGTTATGTTCATAGAGGTATTCCATCCTAGGGATGAACAAACCCTATGATTGACTGGATCTGATATGTTTGGTATTGATTGGGCCAAACATGTTAGGGGTACGAGGGTATTCTATCCTGGGGATGATTGGAGCCGTCGTAGGCTCGCTTGGTAATTCAGCCTGAGGCTGATTGGGCCAGGCATGAGTCTTCGTACTCATCAGTGGATTGATTATGTATGATATTATGAGAGCTGATGGATGCATTATTATGTCAGCAAGAAGGGTTCGCTCCAGGAAAAAGGGAAAGTTGGGTTTTTGATACGTTGGATCATCAGGATTTTGTCAGTTGGAAAAGTGGCTTGTAGGTTAGATTTTTTTAAAAGGTTCGTTTGTGATTTGCATCACCTTTCACGATTTGCACATGCGAAAGTGCGTCATGGATCAGGAGGTGGTAGTATCGTTGGATGACATTCATGTCGGTGAGCGCCTGGATTATGTGGAAAGGCCTGTAGCCCTTCTGGTCAGAGGGGTGAAGGTTCTACAGGACAAGGAGGTACCTTTGGTAAGGGTGCAGTGGGAGCACCAAAGAAGGTCTGAGTAGACGTGGGAGCCGAAGGCAAAGTGCGGGAGCACTATCCGAGGATATTCACCGCAGCAGACTTCGAGGACGAAGTCTAGTTCAAGTGGGGGAGAATTGCAATGCCCCGATTCTCGAATACCAATTTATGGTTATGAATTCTCATGAATTCAAGATCTACTCGACGAGTTGGTTGCCTGACTCATCGAGTAGCAGCGGGTTTGGGCCATGTGTTTAAGTGACCAATCCGCCGAGTTGGAAGAATGACTCGACGAGTTGGAGCTGGAGGGTGAAACCCTAATTTCCGGGGTTTGGCACCCTATTTAAGGGATCATTAGCCTCCCTTAGTTCCTTTGCAGCCTCTTGAGAGTCCAGAAACCCTAATTTGTGTGTGGGCTCCATATTAGTGTAAATTTCAAGCTTGGAAAAAAGACCTTGATGCAAGAAGCTTGAAGATCAACAAGTTGGAAGCAAGAATGTTTATGGGTATGAAGTCTATCTCAGCTAGCTTCATTTGAGGTATCAATTCATGATTATTGGCCTCATTCCTTCCTAGAACTCTTTGGATGAAGTTAGGGCTTCTTGGCTTGGTTATGAAGCTATTCTTGGGTATGAGCTTAGATCTGAAGTTGTAACTTTAGATTTGAACTCTCTTTGATTTATAAGTCCATAAAGCTATTAGCTTTGGAAAGCATGAACCCCTCCTTAAGTGTAAAACTCCATTTCAAGCTTGGTTTTGGCATTTTAAGTCATTAGAGCCTTGCATGCACGTAAAGTTTGCAACTTTACGTGATAAGCATGCCTTGGGAGCTTGGATCTGTAGTATGGAGCCTTGACATGGCTTAAAAAGAATCTGTATGGATGAAGGAACGAAGGGACTCGATGAGTCGCATGGTAGACCTGGCAAGTCATATGAAGATGGTCATGAACTCGATGGGTTGGATGAATGACTCGGCGAGTCTGATGAAGATTGCCTTGGACTCGGCGAGTGGCATGGTTACTCGGCGAGTTGGCAAGTTATTCAAGACACTCGGCAACTCGTCGAGTAGCTGAGGGTACTCGATGAGTTGAGGTCAACATGGACTGTTGACCTTGACACTTGACTTTGACCTCAAACCAAGGGTTAACCAGTTTGAATTTTGAGAGTAATTGGTAAATGGATATTTATGAATTGGATCATTGATGGTTATAGGTGTTGGAGTTTGGGGCGGTGTTTCGGGAGCGTGATTTCGTGGTTCCATCCGGCATTGCAAGGTAAGTTATCCTCACTCTATCAATAGGGTCTAAGGCACCAAGGCCGACCCTTTTTCAGATTTCATACTTGTACTTGTTTGATGTGGTTATGACCTGTTAGATCGGTATCAGGATAGACAATATGTTGTTATGCTCTTATGATCCATTAGGGTTGCTATGTCAGTGACCTGGTTTAGGTTGGTATCCTGGTATATAGGATGATGCAATGTCAGTGACCTGGGTTAGGTCGGTCTCCTGGTATATAGCATGATGCTATGTTAGTGACCGGTTAGGTCGGTATCCTGGTTAGGATATTGCTATACTATATGATCTGCTAGATCGGTTTGTTTGTCTATGGACTATTATGTGATTATATGTTATATGTGCACATGGTTATTTGCTTGATGTTGGGTTGAGGCGGTCCTGCTTTGTGCTGAAGGCCAACATACCCTACGAGCAGTTCGGGTAGACTGTAGGCCGTATGGCGGTCCAGTCATACCAAGGGCTCGGGATAGATCCAGATAGACTGAAGGCCCGACGTGGGCGGTCCAGTCATATTGTAGACTCAGAGAGTGGACTAGGTGGACTGAAGGCCCGGTGCGGGCGGACCAGTCACACTGTAGGCCCGAGATGCAAGGTTGTTCTATATTTGTTGAATGATATGATTATGGTTATATAAGGTTGGTATTTTGGGGGTAACTTACTAAGCTTTCAGGCTTACAGGTTTAGTTTATTGTTTCAGGTTCAGCGGATGGCCGCTGGTAAGCGAAGGCGTGACCGTACACTTCCTCGATTGACGATTATGATTTCTGGGAACTCTGATGTATAAACTATTTTGAAAACAGATTGTAATAATTGAATGGTTTCAACGAATTAAAAAGTTTTAAATTGGCTCGAATTTTATGGGTGTTACATGAAAATAAGTAGATTGAGGCCTGCAAATTACAGTGTCCTAAGACATAAAGTGCCCTGGTATAGGTCTTTCTTGAGGATACAACAATCAATTCAAGAATAGATCTTGCATATGTCAAAAATCACCATGCTTTTAATTTTCCTCAAAAACTATTTTTTAAGAAAATGTATGTTTGTGTTTTATTATCCTTCAAATTATGTCTGACTCCAAGTATTTATATGCTTCTAATGGTGATTGTAAAGCCCCGACCGAAAATACATGTTGGAAACTATCACGCAGTTAGTTCACTAATTAAATGAATTTATTAAAAAAGTTAATCCAATAATTAATTTCAGATTTATAATTATAAAAATATATTATGTAGTCAAGAAGATCCTCAAGTCCCACGGCCTTATCTTTGATCATTAATATATAATAAATCTAAGCCTTTTTCTATCCCAATATGACAAGTCCAACACCACAACCCAAGCCCATAATGCTTGACACATTAGCTAGTCCATTTAATTAAATGAGATGGAAAAATATTACAAAGTGGGAAAAGGTTTTCTCTCATTCCTATATAGGGCAAGTCCTATATGTGTATGTGTAGAACAAAGTTCCAACAATACCCTATATTTTTCTATTCAAACTCCAAGAATACCCCACATTTGAATAAAAAATAAGTGAACTTTAATAACCAAATAAGGGACACTATATATGATATGCATTTGAAAAGGTGTTGGTGAACTTTAACCTTTCATAGTGAATACTATTGGCATCTACTTTGTGAGTAGTAAACTAGAGTCTTGAACTAACCACTTTTTATAGTAGAATATGAAAAATGGTAGCACATATCATAACAGAACATGGTTCATTTCTTACCATTGTGTTCATTTCGGTCATGAAGAATCACTTCTTCATTAGAATTTTAGAGAGCTTATCCATATCAACTCCCAAATATGAGACCTCACATCCATCTCACTTAGGTAATACTAATCTAGAACAATCTATACTATTCCACCATAAAAGCTATCAACATTATTAAGGATAAGATTCATCCCTATATCATCATCGAAAAACACAAAATAAATATCATATGATTGAGCATACCTTTGTGTTAGTGCTTCTGTGAGTCTTCCCTAACTAGTTGTCCTATTGAACATAGACCATGGGATCTCCAATGTTGCTAGGTTAGGTTTACGCCAGGTGGTCACTCATTGTGTTGGCTTTTAGCCCATTCCCCTCGATGTGAAGATAACTTGCTCTCTATTAAGGCCTTTTGTGAAAGGATCAACTATACTTTCCTTTGACTTTATGTAACTAATGGAAATGAATCCATTTTTCAGCAGGTCTCTTATTGTATTTGTAATGTGTGTGCGCCTAATGTGTCTCAAATTGCCATTATATATCTGATTTTGTGCTCTAGTGAGAGTAATCATGCCATCACAATGTATACAAATAGTAGTAACAAGTTTAGGCCATAAAAGAATACCTTCTAGAAAGCTTTTAAGCCATTCAACTTCTTCAACAACTTTGTCTAAAGCAACAAACTGTGCTTCCATTGTAGAACGGGTATTCACAGTTTGCTTAGATGATTTCCAAGATATAGCAGCTCCACCAAGAGTGAATACATAGCCACTTGTGGACTTTGCCTCAGAAGTATTGAAAATCTAATTTGCATCACAATATTATTCAAGAACAGGATAATATCTTGTGTAATGTAATCCATAATTCATTGTATGCTTTAAATATTTAAGCACACTCACTAATTCATACCAATGATCTTTCCCAAGATTATGGGAGTAGAAGCTCAATTTGTTGGGTTTCATTTAAAAAAAATAGTTTCAAAAACTAGTAAAATGGCAAACAAAAGACTTCGAATTTTTGAACATAACATAACAAGTTACACTCACCAAGGATCATCTTGCAAGTTCTAGAAAGATTAAAAGCACCAAGGAAGAAGATGAAGAATAACAACCTTTGTGGTTCTTTAGGTCCTCTTAGGAGGCTTGGAAGTTGATGAAGAATGTGGAACTTTTGAGACACCAACGAGAACTGAACTCGATGTAGATGCTAGTTCATAAACTCGTAATCTCTTAAGCTTTATGTTTGTATCAAAATAAGAACTTAAAGAGAGAAAAGGAGATGCAAGTAATCTTCAAAAGGGATGAAAAAATGGAGAGAGTAACATGCTCTAAGAATGTTACGGTTTTGACAAGCATTAGTGACTAGCCAAAATGCAAGCCTCATGTAAAGGTCTTAAAGTGAAGTCCTTAACCACAAGGTCTTAACACTTAAGCAACCATGCCCCTATGTCATAAAAGTGTCCATGCATGCTTCTAGGCTTAATACTAAGAATTAAACAAACTTGAAACCCATGCTTCTTTTCCCTCCTTACATTTTCGAGAATTGTAAAAGAAAAGAGAAGATTTGTTTAAATTTTATAAACTCAAAGTTTATAAAATATAAATTGTCTTTTGGTAAAAGACAAAAGGACTCAACTAATCCAAAAGTTTGTGCATGACTTATTAGTTCATACCATATGAAATAATATGTTACTTGCTAATGAAAATTATTATTTCCATGAAAAAAATAATTTCCAATTTAATAATAAGAGTTTATTGAATATTTATAAAAATTCATTTTAATAAATATCCAAAGATATCAAGTTGTTAGTGTGACTCATTAGTATCATATGTTAATTAGTAATATCACTTTAATATGATTATTGAGCATACTAGCTCTTTCACAATCTACTTATACTATATGCCAAGTCTACTCTTATACACATCATAATATACATTAAGCTACCACGGGCTTGAGTATATTGTAACTGAGCTACACTATCATCTTTATTATTCTTAAGATGATTAGAAGAATCAAAATGGATATCTACCGGCTTCTCATCATAGTGTCCAAATTTCTTAAATACACTTTCAATATAATGGGATTGAGTAAGAGTGTATCCTTCTCGAATTCTTCTAACTCTTACACAAAGTATCACATCTGTTACTCCCATGTCCTTCATTGTAAAGGAGGAGTGTAGCAATACTTAAGGTATAGTCGCAATTTTAGATTCAAATTAAAGATCATAACTACTTTATAGATCAAAACTGAAATATATTATTAATAGCATTTAATTCGGGTTTGTAACTATTAAACGAAAAGGAAATAATTGCAAAAATGTCTTTGAACTTTTCTCGACCAGTGATGCATTCATTTAATTCGGGTTTGTAACTATTAAACGAAAAGGAAATAATTGCAAAAATGTCTTTGAACTTTTCTGGTCGACCAGTGATGCATTCATACCCAATGCGCTTGCACACAAGTTCATGGCACCCAAGTCAAACCGGCTCGCATTTACACCACCTGCGTGCGCATGTGCAAAAGGGAGCTTTTGGTTCTATAAGTTTTACAAAGGTTAGAAACCCTTGTAGTTATATACCAATTTTCTTTTCTTTCTCCACATATGTGGGATGGAACAAAACATAATTAACTTTTTTTTAATCTTTTCAACTATCTCACTTTGATAAGTAATTTCTCATTCATTTTTAATCCGTTTTGGACTTGTGATATATCAAAACGAATGTATCACAGACGAAAACACGAACACATAATAATTTGTCTATTTTGATTACATTTAGAGTTTGAAATTCGTGCTAAAAACAAAGAAAAACCCATTCTTGGAAATTATAAAACCAATTTTCCAACGACATGATGGATTTTCAATCTAAAGCTAGTTATTGGTTACTTCCTAACTAGTGTCAAATCCTAATAATTAGTTAATTACTAACTGCTATAATGGGTATATCTTTTTAAAGTGTAGAAGACTTGATAAAAATATGAAAAGTTATTATTATAATAAAGAAATAATATATTCTGCTTTGATAAAATAAAAAAATGTATAAAACAAGTAGAATTATATTTATTCAATACAAAATTTGTGTGGGTCCGCGAGAAAGGAGATGATGCGGCGCTTATATGTCGCCCATGGCACCAACAAGCATCGCCTTCATCCATACGCTTCCATATTCTTAAGATTCTCTCTCAAACATTCATATCTGTCAAATAATTGGATTCAAATTTTAAATCTTTTTTTGATTCCTTCACCATATTTTCAAATTTCAACTGAAGATGCTGTGCAGGGGAACTAATTCGATAAAATGTAGAAAACCTGGATCAGTTCCGGTTTACCTGAATGTTTATGATCTTACCTCCATGAATGAATACGCTTATTGGGTTGGCCTCGGCGTATATCATTCCGGCGTTCAAGGTTTGATCTCGGTGTTGTTTTAGTTGATTTCATGAATTAAGATGCTCACTCATAGTTTCATTAAATTAAACATGTTTTTTCTGTACAATATCGTTTCTAGTTCATGGAGTTGAGTACGCTTTTGGATCTCATGAACAACCGACGACTGGAATCTTCGAAGGGGAACCGAAACAGTGCGAAGGATTCACGTTCAGGAAGCAGATTCTGATAGGATGGACGGAGATGAGTCTAAGAGATGTGAGAGGATTCATGGAAATGCTATCTCATGATTACACAGGGATTTCATATAACCTAATCACCAGAAACTGCAATCACTTCTGCAATGATGCTTGTCTCCAACTCACCGGAAATCCTATACCGAATTGGATCAATCGTCTAGCTAGAATCGGTAAGCTGTTAACTAATTTCAACTGTTTCAGTTCATAATCGTACACGTTCATTTTCTTGCGATCAAATGAAATTCCTGACACTTTTTTTCCGGTGATGATTAGGTTTCCTGTGCAACTGTATAGTTCCAGCGAGTATAAATTCGACTAAAGTTGGAATTGAAGATCACAAAGTGTGTAATGAAGCAGAGATTAAGACGAAACTAAGGAGCCGTTCAAATCGGTTCACTTCATCTTCGAGTTCTCCATCGTTATCTTCGGTTGATCGTCCCAGAAGTCATGGAAGAACTGTTCTCCCTTCATCATCGCTTTTGATGCTTGATTCCCCATCTTCACGGGCAATAACAGTCTGTAATGGTAATCATATGTAATCAATCTTCCTTTTTTTTTATTTTATTTTTAATTAAAGCTTTTGAGCTTTTTATGAAGTTGAATCTGCAAAGCACATGAAGGAGGGTTTGGTAATGGTTGTTAACAACTCAGAATTCGTACAACTAATTGATTCTTGATATTAGTTATGACTACGATGATTTAAATAATTTAAGAACGTTGAATTTTGAAAAGTCATGCATAAAATAAAAGATTCTTAACCACAAATATGTATTGTCGTTTTGTAACTGCCTACCTGATGCTGTTTGGAAAAAAAAGAACTCTGTTTGCACAAATAGAACTCTTAAAATTTGACAAGGACACTTTTGTAATTATAATTGCATGTGCCTTTAGATTTGATGGTTTAGTTTTTTAGAGATCTACTTTTAAACGTTTTAGTTATGATAAATTTTATGAAGAAAAATATATTTTTATCTAATTTTGCATGAAGGAATGTATTCTAAAAGTGAATAGTCACATGTTACAGCTAGATGGCTAATTGAGAAATTAAGACTGATAAAAATAAGAAAATAACTATAATGGACGAAGACTCTTTTACAAAAGGGAAAATTATATATATATATATATATATATATATATATATATATATATATATATATATATATATATATATATATATATATATATATATATATATATATATATATATATATAAAAGTTGTCAAACAATGATCGTTTTCCTCCCACATTTTCTTGTGTCCAAAAAATAAACCTCGCATTTTTTTGTGAAAGACATTTAGACCGATCGGTACAACCCTGTACCGTACATCGTGGGGATGCGATGAACACAACACCGATTGGGGAGAGGGGTTGCGGTAAGCCTGCCGCACGAGGAAATTTCACCACATATTTGTGTGTTTTGAGGTGTGTTTGGTGTGTGGTATGACACCCATCAATTTTGTGAGGTGATGTAAAAATGACGTGACAAACTAAAACTATGGTAAGGTGTGGTATAACACTTACCGGTCCTAACAAATTAACCTACTCGTGGTGGTTGTGCTTTCTCTATAAGGATCTGATGAAGGTCGACCGAAAATGTGCTTATATTGTGACGCAAGCAACAAAGAGTGTTCCGGTCATTTTTTTTCTCCCTACGATGTTTTTGTTCCTCTTCCATTTTCCGCAAAAGAGACCGATGAGCTCGCCACCTTCTTCGGCGCCGGTTAGATCTCCACAACTTTCAGTAGTTCTGAAACCTACAACATCTTCGGTTGAGCCTCTGATTTCTAATGTTCCTACTTTGTCTTATGGGGAGAGAGAGAGAGAGAGAGAGAGAGAGAGAGAGAGAGAGAGAATGATGAACATTTCCCTATTAACTCTTGGCCCAAATTTTAGAATTTTTTTTTATGAATTCATCCTAAATTTAGTAGTTTTTATAACTTTTTTTTTCAAAATTTTGTTTCGAACATGTTTTTCTATAAAATCAAATTTATACAAAAAAATATATTTTCACATAAAAAAACTTAAATTTTCTATATTATAACTTTTAAAAAAAGCGTTTTTGTATACGAAATATTTAATTATAAAAATATGTATTTATTAAGTGTGTGTGTGTGTATATATATATATATATATATATATATATATATATATATATATATATATATATATATAGAGAGAGAGAGAGAGAGAGAGAGAAAGAAAGCTAGGTTCAAATATGGATTGATATTTATTGTGCGGACGTGTGGAAGTGTTATTCTGTGAGAATGATAAAGAAAATATGTTGTTTAATAATATAAATACGTATAATCTTACATAACTATTGTCATTCTCACACATCCTCACTAATTAAATCATCTATAAGGTTATTATAGACTTTATTATTATTCTCATTCTGTCAGAATATTTATTGAGTCGTATTCTGTAATAATGAAAATGAGGGAAAAACGATGTGTATGAACAAAAATAAATAAGAATTAATGAGAATCCTGGAAAATGATGATAGTTGTATAAGATTGAACGTAGTGAAATTACTAAACAACTCATTCTCTTAGTAATTCTCATAGAATAGCATTGTCCACACGTCTGCCAAATAGTTGTCCATCCACATTATAACCTAGCCATATATATATATATATATATATATATATATATATATATATATATATATATATATATATATATATATATATATATATATATATATACACACACACACACACACACACACACACACACACACACTAGCTGTCTACCTACACAATGCAATGGGCGGGAAATAGTTTATTTCGGGAATTAATTTTATTCGAAAACGTAATACATTTCAAGGAGCACAAATCAAATACATATTGCTATTGGTCGGACTTTGATTGGTTTCAGTTTGACAATTAGTATGTTGATGTTTTAGGTTAAAAACAAGTATGTTGATGTTTTAGCTAAACAAATTATTTTCATTTTTTAGCTAATCAAATTTGTGTTGATTCTTTTTATGCGTAAAACAATAAGCACAAACCCCATATAATTTCTTCATGTTTGTATTTTTAGTTTGTTCACTTTTAACCTCTCAATACAATATACGCTTCATAAATATTTGTACTTGAAGACTTCATATAACATCAAATGCATGATTTTCTTCATGGAGTAAGTTTACTTGAACACTTATGTAGAAGTAGTAAAGTAATGCGATTAACCAACATTCTTGTAAAAAAAATGTGTTGTACTCATGACATTTCAAAAACTTTTGTGGCTCCTTCGTCTTAGGTGTTGTTGTTGTTGTTGTTGTTTTTTTTGAAAAAAAAACCTCTTGAGACCTCTTATTGCTGCGCGGCGCAGCACACGCGCAACACTTTTAATCTCGCAACTGTTTGCTTTTTAAAAGTCTTTAGAGTTAAAAACCTCTGTGCATGTTCTATTTTGGTACAACATTTGTATTGCCTCTTCCAATCTATTCTTCTTCTTTTTTCTTGCTGAAATCTTGATTATATGTTGTTGAAATCTTATTTTACATTTTTTTTCATTTTTTTTTTGTTTATTTTTGTTGATTTTTTTGTTTTTTTTTATATTGAATAATGATAATTTCTTGATGAAATATAATTATTTTTTGCTAAAATATTTTTATTTTTTTGTTGAAATATCATTATTTTTTTTTGCTGAAATATCATAAATTCTTGCTGAAATGTCATACATTATTAAATTTTCAGTATTAAAAAACTATTTTGGTTTATAAAACCAGTTTATTTTAATTTTTTAATATTTGCAGCAACATGCAGATGTTAAAAAAAGAAAAACACGTTTCTTATTACAGTCTGCAACCATTTGATCCACATATTCCACCGCAGAGGGTTGCAGAGGTGGTCTGCAGACTTCATGAATTTTTGCTTCAAAAAAACAAACAACACCTTAGTCTTTTTAGTATCACAAAAAAAACTTGTGAGCTTATAATAAGGAAATCACAGTTTAGGGTTGTATAATTAATATATTAGTTTTATTGCTTTCATGTATAACATTTGAAGTTGATAATCACCTCATCAATTTTGTATACAAAAAAGTTTTTAAAAAAAAGTTTTATAGAAAATATAAGATTTTTTATGTGAAAATATGTTTTTATTGTATAAATGATTTTATAAAGAAAAAAACGTATTCGAAACAAAATTTTGAGAAAAAAATTTGTAATAAAAAGCTAAAGTTATGATGAATTCATAACAAAATTCTAAAATTTGGGCCAAAAGGGTAATTTTAAGACCAAATTTGTAATAAATTTTAAAATTCGGGTCAAAGGTGTAAATTTTGGACCAAATTTTTAATAAATTTTAAAATTTGGGCCAAAAATGTAATTTTTGAAATTTGAATGACCTATTGAACGGATAAAATGATTAAATTGAATACGATTACTGATTTTTGAGACTTAAATGAATAAAAAACTATATGGAGAGTAAATCAATTATGAGAGCAATATTTAAGAACTTTATTGCAGTGTTCCTAAAAATATTTTTAACCAAAAGCAAAGAGTTTTTATTCTTGTAATTATACGTTAGCTTTAAACTAATCTTTGTTATTAATAATTTAAACTGTTTAATTTTTTTTCACTATTTTTAGTAGAGTTGTTGAAAAACTAATTAATATCTAAAAAACTAAATTGTAACTGAAAAAATTGTTAATAATTAAAAAAGCTAGCCAACAAAAGATAAAACGATGTTTGTAAAAATTAAATGATAAATATAAAATGATATAAAAAAAAACATGTAGAAATTGATTTTAAAAAGTTATTGAATCACTATTGAGCGGCGGACTATAATTCATAATATAAATATAAAAATACTTTGGTACAAGCGACCAAACTACAATCAACATGTAAAATATTAACTTTAATGTATAAACTACAATCAACATGTAAAATATTAACTTTAATGTATATTTTGTGTTATTTACTTGAATTTGTGTATTAAACTACATGTATGTTAGTTATATGTGAAATCACTTATATTTTAATTAAGTTAAAAATATAGCAAGACTTTTCTTTTTTAATATAGAGTAGATAGAAAGACACGACTAACCAATATAGGAAACAAATACAAGTAGGGAAGAAAATTAGCCCCTCGTATTGGGAAATTAGCGATGGTATCTGAATCAAAGTATAGTTTTATTGTTTCTATGTAGATTTTCTAACGAGTCAACAAATACTCAAAGCAAACTACATGCCCATTATGCAACAACGCTGATGAATCAGAATCTCATCTTCTATCGGAATGTACAGTTACACTAGAAATCTGGAAAGAAGTTAAGAGGTGGTGGTACCTGTTTCCCTCTTCCTTTAGATCCTTATCAGACATGCTTCAATGCAAGAAACTAATCATAAACAATAATCTTGGCCAAATTCAAGAAGCAATTATGTTGGCATTTATCTGGGTAGTATGGAAATTCAGAAATGGAAGGATACATTCCAGCCAAAACAAATCGCATTGTAACCTGGTAAATGAAATTCAAGTTCTCGGCCACATGTGGATTAATTCCAGATGCAAGGCCAAAAATATCAGGTGGTGGGAATGGTGTTGCAATCCAGTAAGTGAATGCAATATTTGAGGCAGTGTATTGATTGATGGGGGTAGCGATTATGGGCTGGTGTGGGTAAAACTTGGTGTCATTGGTGTCGAGCCTAATTATAGTAGTGTGTGTTTAGTGTGAGTATCTTTGACTGGGTAGACATATTATAGGTGTACTATAATTAGGCTCTCTTTCATGTTTCTCTTCCGCGACGCGATGGATATAGGGGGGGGGGGGGGGGGGAATGAGTATAATTTCGGTGTGTGTTCTCTTTTTTCACCATATTTATTCACCATATATTAGTATATAGGATACATATGTTCCTTGGTGTTCCTATTTCTACAGGTCTTACAACGATTGGTGCAAATGTCCAGCTTCAAAGGTTCATGCTCTCAAAAGATGTCTAAGTAGTTGCATTGCAGAGGCTCTGATGAACATATGGCCTTTTCTCTTGACCGGCCGGGAAATCGAAACACAAGGTGTACTCGACACATGGCAAGATAACATGCTTGACAAGTTGGTGAATTATTCGTAATTAATACTACCTGATGTTGGTGTGTTTGAAGTCTCACAATGAGAGGGGAGTCAAAACCTAATCGTCTCTGAAACTCAACTCACTGTCATGTAGCTGCTGATCTGGTGAAAATTTTTGGGGCAAAACTGATCGTCTCGTAAGCGGCTTGACCTCTTGATCTATTTTTTGTTTTGTTGTTGTTTGTTGAAAATTTTAACTATCCATAGCTCCATGCCGGATCTTTGCTGTTTTGTAATATGTCCAGCTTCATGTTGGATTTTTTTTTTTTTTTTTTTTTTTTTTTTTTTTTTTAATTTCAATATTATCTTGCCGTTTCAAAAAAAATATTAATAAATAAATAATCATTTATGGAGAATTATCAAAAATAATATTTTTGAGAAATTAAAAAAAAAGTTAAATAAACATGTTGAAACATTAGTTAAAATAGTTTTTTAAAACTACTCTTTTTTTTATTATTAATTTACCAAACATGAACATTTGAAAAGACTAATCGCAGTGCATTAAAACTAAATAACTCACTTGAAAAACTAACATTTCGTATTCTAAGGTGTTTTCAAGCCTCTCCAAGTTTGAAAGTCAACTTTCAAAAATCTCATGTGTTTGGTATCGACGGTTCTGATTCAGAAATAAAGCGTTGGACCACGACACTGGGATGTGTAGTTGATTCCCTCCCCTTCACATATCTCGGAGTACCAATAGACGCTAATATTGCCCATAAAAAACATTGGAGGTATGTCATCGAAAAATTCCAATCAAAGCTCTCCACATGGAAAGCCCGTTCCCTATCATTTGGTGGTAGACTTACCTTAGTCAAAGTAGTCATGAGCAGTCTACCCACTTATTATTTCTCCTTGTTCAAGGCCCCGACATGTGTAATCGAGCAACTCGAAAAACTTAGAAGGCGTTCCTATGGGCGGGGGGGGGGGGGGGGGTAGTGATGAAATCAGGAAAGTACACTGGATCGCGTGGGAGAAGGTCCTTGCACCCAAGCAGGAAGGCGGGCTTGGAGTTGGCTCATTATTGGCACAAAATAGAGCTCTTTTAGCTAGATGGTGGTACAGAGAAAGAGTCATTGTGGAAAAATGTAATTTATGACATTCACAATCTATAAAAAAAAACTAGGGATGTTATTGCGAAAAAAATAATTTCGGGTGTCTGGTTAAATATCTCGAAAGCACTCTCAGGGCTGCCTTCTCCCGACCTCAATTCAGATTCTTTATTCCGATTTCATGTTGTTAATGGAGAAGATACTAACTTCTGGAAAGATGTATGGCAATGTAAACTGGAAAACAAGAAGTTGTGTATGATTAGTGATTGATGTTCTAGAAATAGGTTCAATTGGTCATGGAAACAACCGATCACCCATAGCAACCTCGTATAGGAGCTTGGTCAACTGCATGTCCTGATCATGACATTCCACTTCAGTAGCATAGATGACATATATTGGTTCTCAGGTACTCATGATGACATTTACACGGTTGAATCTCTTCGATAGATGATAGATACAAAAAATCACTCTATGTAGTGGACCCTCAATTAAATGGATTCACCTTGTTCCGTTAAAGGTCTCTTGCTTCCTATGGAGGGCCTGGAATAATCGTATTCCAAGTGGCGGAGACTTTAGCTACTCGAGGTGTGCAAATGGACAATAACCTATGTGGTTTATGCTCAATGGAGAATGAAACGTGTGACCATGTCCTCGTTAAATGCCCCATAGCCAGGAGAATCTTTGAAGGAGTTTTCAATTGGTGTCACATCCCTATTCAGGTCTTTAATGGTATGAGAGATGTTATCGACTTTGCAGCCAATTGGGGAAACTGCCCAAGGAAGAAGGTAATTTCCACAGTTGTATGATATTGCACACTATGGAATGTTTGGTTGGCTAGGAACAACAGGGTCTTCTTCAAAGGTATCCCACTATCCCCCTCGTTGATAATAGACAACATCATTTCATTATCCTATCCATGGATCAAACATAAGAGCAAAAAGGCTAATGTTAGATGGTGTGATTGAGTGTGTTCTCCGTAATAGTTTGTATTTTCGTGTTTTCTTCCCCACTCCCTGTTTTGATCATGTTTTATATTTGACTGCCTTACCGCTCTCTAGTTACTTGCTAGTGGCGGTAGTTGGGCATATTAAAATATTTGTCGTTTAAAAAAAACTATTCACATTTAAATCTAAGAAGAGTTAACGGGTTACTTAATTCCATTCTTTTACATATTTTTTTTTATTCTTTCATGATTTTGTTCCATACTCTTATTATTTTACATGGTTTCCTTTATTCTTTATCCTGAGTTATACATAATCAATTACATAAACCCAGGGGCGGATCTTTCATAGGGCTAGGGGGCTGTGCCCCCCCCCCCCCCCCTCTGATTTTTTTGGCATAAATAGTCCCTATTCTTTAACTTTATACATATTTAGCCAAAAAATATAAAATTTTGACTATGCCCCCCCCCCTGTTCACCAATGTTTACACAAATTATATTTTCGGCCCCTCCAAATTAAATATTGAAGCTTCGCCACTACATAAACCCACCAAATTTATATTCCATAGAAACTCTAACAGTCTATATTGAAACTAGTCAGCAATGATTGTGATCTGAAGCTCGAGTGTCGAGATGTAACACATTAGTGTAAGAAGAGCGATAATGCAAACATATTTTATAAACGAGTTATGTGGGGAAAATAAGATTTTGTATGATTTATGTACGAGTCATTTTACATCAACTAGATTATGACACGCGTTAAACGCGGGAAATATAAATTAAATACATATTACATTAATAGGAGATATTGTCTTGGGTGAAATTTTAATAAAAAATGTTAGTTATATTCATTTTTACAGTTTTTGGACCAAACTTATTAAATAAAATTATTTAATATTTATATTAGAACAATTTGTTTTTTTAATACAATAATTTTTAACATGAATGATCCATGTGATCTTTGTTTTATCACGACAAGATGTGACTTCTTGATTAAAACATGTTGCGTAGTAGCTTTATGAATTAACTTTGTTCGATGTACCAACCCCCATGAAGGCTCATATGATTCTTTTCATATTGGCCCTGTAAAATCAAAAACAAAATAAGTTGTTGTCTAAGCAGTTATCGCGGTCGAAATTTCAATAGCGGTCACATGCCGTTATTTGAAATCGCGGTTATCACGGTGGTATAGCGGTGGTATAGCGGTTTTATATTATATATTTATACAAAGTTTATATATATATATATATATATATATATATATATATATATATATATATATATATATTAAAGTATTAATACTATATATAATTCATATTATAAAATTTTATATAAGAACATCACATAAACCATATATATAATATTCTAATATGGTAATATGGAAACTAAAAAGTTTCAAAGTGTCATTGCAACTCAAGTTGTTCGTGGTTTCTAAATATAGAAAGAGACGAGAAAGAGAACTTGTCATTTGTTGTTTTGTAGTTTGTAATTAATTAGATTTATTATTTGGACTTATTAAAACCAAAGTGTAGTGGACAAATTAAAAAATACTGATTTATTATTGAAATAGTACACAATCGGTTTTTTATTTGTAAAAGTAGCCCAATTTGTGTGAAATTGTAAAAGCAGGTGTAGCGTCGCTATAACGCTGATGAGATTCGTGGTAAATAGCGGTCAATCGCGCCGATAATAGCGTCACCGCTATTTGTAAACGCTATTTTAAAATAGCGGTTCAGTATTACCGCAAAACGTTATAGCGTTGCTACAGCACCGCTATAGCGCGCTATTGATAGCATAGGTTGTTATATGTACCAGCAACGTTAACTTTTACAAAGAAATTCGATAAACATTACAGTTAAAGAGCATTGTCATAACTATAAACATGAAATTCAAATATTTTAATTTGGTCAAGATGGCATAAGCAATTTGATCTAAGGATGGAAAATGTATAAGTGAAACACAATCAAAAGTATTTATTTCTTTAGATGATGAAATAAAGTTTCTCTTTTAGACATAGAATTCAATCTTTTATATTGTAAATGTAAACGTCTTAGTTTTCGCCTCTCTTTAGCATCATTGTAATGAGTTTTATTATTTAAATCTATAAAATTATAGAATATCATTAATATCTAAAAATAATAATATTTTAATGGTAAATATTCACTAATAAATTTATGAATAATTTCACAAGGATTTATTAATAATTGTTTCAGAACAGTTACAAAATTAATAAAAGTTTACAATTTCATAAAAAATGATAGTTTTCTAATATTTATATTGAAGTTGTAATGAATAACATTATAACAATGTTGACAAAGTCACATTAAAACGAAATAATAGAGTAAAATATTATTAAATTTCTAAATTCATCTGAGTTTAAACCAAAAAGGCAAATAGATGAATAATTCAACATTTCATAAAACCCAAAATGTATTCAAATGATCAAAATTCTAAGCCAAAAATGAATAGTATGAAACAAAGTCATCAAAAATCAAACCCCAAAACCAAATAGTATGTAAACAAAATATGAGATTAATAATATTCAAATCATTCAACTACTCAAACAAAATCATGAAAATCATATATTATTTTTCTTGCTTTGGAATTAACAGTTTTGACTTGCCTTCTCTAGAAATACGATATGTCATTGATGTTGATGGTCGTTTGTTTGAGGACATTGTTGTCAAATTATCAACATCGTAAACATCTTCCAGAATGCATTTTAATTATTCATGTCCATACACTTTTTTAAAGGATGTCCATTTAGTTAGTGGACTTGTTGCAGTGCATTTATCAAGATTCAAAACGGGTGTGATGTTAACACCAGTAAACGAAACAACATCCTAAATGTGGAAAATAAATTCATATGTCAATCTAGAAGTTAATAATAATTTAAAGTATTTAACATATTAGTTTTAGTTATATTATATTTAAAACCTTCTAATTTAACGTGTCTTGAAATCCGAATTCTGCTAATAAAACGTTAAATAAATCAGATTATGGTGCCTATATTTTTAGTACATAGAAATATGTTAGTTGATCAACCGAAATATTAAAAAAAATGAAATTTAATAAGTGCAGTGTTTATAGCATTCTTCGTAAAAGAATGTTTCATGTTTGATGTTAATTTTTTTTCCAATTCAATAATGATTGTATTATCAACAGTGAAGTTTGAGATTACATAACCATCAACTTTGTTCTTCAAATTATAATGTAAAACTTGAATTTTGAACACCAATTTTTTATCCAAAAGTACATTCAAAGAAGATAGATAAATCTCCATAATACCCTCTTAAAAATTAAAAAAAAGTTATAAAAATCAATAGACAAAAAGTAAAAAATTAGTATTATATAAATGAAGTTAATATCGATAACCTCGTTAAACTTTTGAAGCAACTCTTGTGCGGTTTTTTCTAGAAGTTTCTTTGCATCATGATCAAATATTGTAAGTAACACCACATCGGTAAAGTCTTGTACTCGAGTGATGATTTTGAAACTAAAATCATTAATATAAACAAATTCAGTAAAATAAAATTAGAAAATTTAACTGAAGAGTATAATAATATGTATAAAAAAATTCTTAAAAACCTTAAAACAACATATATGTATTTGTTCATGCAAGTTGAAGTGTAATAATAAAAAACTTATTTATATTGCTTTTGGTCCGGTCCACAAGTTTTGTCATCATGCATTAAAATGACTTTTATGGCTTTCTCTTAACAAACATAGGTCAACACACACACACACACACACACACACATATATATATATATATATATATATATATATATATATATATATATATATGGATATAATTTATTTTTTATAACTAAAAGAATGAAACTAATATGCTTATAGTAGATTAATAATTTTATTAATGACCTCTCAATAGGAATAAAGTAGAAATAAGAGGTAATAAGAATAGAATAAAATACAAGAGATTGGAGAAGAAGAAGGAGAACACGGTAAACAAAGAACTTGGAAAAAAGAATAAAAGAATAAGACCGTTAAAGAAGAAACACTGTAAATCATAGAATTCAATCTAAAATCGTAAGAAGATCAACTTCAATGTAATCGTATATATAGGTTGTTTTCCAATAAGGAAATCATTATCTTCCAAAAAAATGGGATCCTAAGATATCATTTTGGAGAATTTTGGTTATTCATCCGAAAAAAAAATATCATTTTTATTGTGTCAAAGTTTCAAATTAATTGACTTTGTTAATTAATAAGTTTTAAATTCAAAATCATTATCTCAAATTGATTTCTTTTACGTGGGATATACCGAGAGATAAATTATGAATAATATTGACTTTAATTTTGACTATTAAATATTTTACAGATTTAATGGGATTAGATTAGCCTTTATAGGTTAATTACTAAATTATTTATATGCTTATTTAATGGATTTTTTCAAAAAAAAAAAAAAAACTAAAAACTAAACGGGTTTGAATTTTGAAGCCAAAAGCTATAAATAATGGAGTTAAATTAGGAACAATATTAATTAGAGAACCTGATATCTAGTAAATAAATAGAATGATATGTGGTAATTGATAATATAATTCCTGAATTTAAAGATTCTATAATTGAATCTTATTGTGTTTGAATTTTATTTAAAGAAGATGATGTAACCAATTTGATCTAATGGTGGAAAACATAAGATTGAAATTCAATTAAAGGTCTTGATTGCTTCATTGGTAAATTAAGAATTCTCTTTTAATAATTTTTAAAGATAACTGAATTATTTATATGTTTATTTAATGATTTTTTTCAAAAAGAAAAAATAGGTTAGATTTTGAAGCCAAAAGCTATAAATAAGGAAGTTAAATTGGAACAACGTTAATTAGAGAAACTGATATCTAGTATATAAATAAAACGATATGTTGTAATTGATAATATAATTGTTGAATTTAAAGATTCTATAATTATTAAAGATTCTATAATTGAATCTTATTGTGTTTGAATTCTATTTAAAGAAGATGAGGTAAGCAATTTGATCTAATGGCGAAAACGTATGATTGAAATGCAATCAAGGGTCCTGATTGCTTTATTGGTGAATTAAGGGTTCTTTTTTAATAATATTTAGAGATTGATGGATTTTGGTTTAGCATATCGGATGATATGTTTTGGAAATGTGTTCATTAGCCAATAAGTTGATGGTTCAAATCCTCTAAAAAAGATAGATATTCAAAAGTATTATTAGAGAATGTGTAAGTTAGCTTGGTCAAATTTTTTTTGTACTATCACTTATGAGAATTAAAGGACCCAATGTATATATATCATGGTATGTACATAAATACATAAACAAAGAGGGAGAGTGATAAGAAATAAAATAAAGGTTAATTTCTTTTTGTAAATAATAGAAAAGAAAATGACAGTCTTTTTTCCCCCATATTCTAGAGTTGATATGACAACTGGTTTCCTAAAGGTTGGTAACGTTTCTTTCATTTTTCTTCATTTATTAATGATGCTTACAAAACATTTTAGAAAAGAACAAAACATTTTCAAAAATGGAAGAAAAGAAATTAGATAGAAATGGATTGGTAAAAAGTTGAAAGCAGGAAAACAAAACTCCTCTTCCCTTTCTATATCATTGTTCTTTTTGTATTAAATGAATATTACGTAGACATATTTATATCTTACTACATTAAATAATCTTGCATAAAATCCATTAAATAAAAATGAAAGAAATAATAGTTTGGTCGCTATTTTTTTATTTTAATTTTTATTTTATAATATAAGCCTGCTTTCTTTCAATCTAACCCATATTCCGGACATTCGTTGGAAATCATCCAAATTTTCAGCCATTCATTTTTTTTTTGACTCTAAACCGGATGACACGCCCTAAACAGTTTTATGCCCCATTTATTATGCATAAATAGAACGTAACATGACCAACTTGTAATGCATTTTACATGGACTAATACTGAAACAAATGACATCTAAAAAAGAAATATTACATAAAAAAACAGGTGGGCATCACTTATGCAAAAGACATGAATATCTTATTTTCATCATCGAAATTAATCCTAGAAAACTTGTTTGGTTTGACCTTCTCCCATATATGATATAACAAAAGGCAGCCTTAAAACCAACATTTGTTTGGATCTATCCATCAACAGGAATCAATCAGAAGCAAAAAAGAAGAAAAAAAACCCTGTTTATTAACGATAAAAAGCTAAAGTTATTCTTTTACCCTAACCTGGGACCAAAGAATAATAATGGTAAAGAATGGCAGCTTTTGTAATGGCATTAGTAATAACATGAAACATGAAAAAACACATACATATAGTTTGCCTCCTGAAAAAGCACCTTTCTTTTTCTAGGTTTAACTTTTACTTGGTGTATGGTTTTGCAAGTCCAGATAAAACATGTCACAGGGCCCATTAATTGGCCTCATTCAATGATTCAATCAACATGGGATTCTATTGGGTAATTCAGGGTGGGGCTATTGTTTCCATCCAAAATAATGATTACGATCAATATGTAAAATGAACCCATATCCTTTATTTTGGTGCGAATATAACAAGATAAGAAGAAGATTTAACAATTACATGTCGTACCCCAATCAACTATGTTATTTATCTGATTTGATTGTGAAAATATTTTTTTTCTCAATAGGTCAGTAAACTTATAACTTACATGTCTATTAAGTCATTTTCGTTAGTTTTTAACAGATCTTCCGTTAACCGGTTATTATAATTTACAAGAATGGTCCATATGGTTTCAACTTCGTTGTGGTTGGTCCTTTACCAGCATCGTTCATTACCTGCACCACCATCGTTCACTTCCGGCACCCACCATCGTTCACTTCCGGCAACCCCCAGGATTTTAGATTTAGAGTTTAGTTTACTGGTCGATTTTAAGTAAAAATATAATAGATTTGGTAGAAACTCCAACCACTTAAATCCTTTAAATCGACCAAAAATATACTAGATCACTAAAAGGGTTATCGTAGAAATTTGCAAACTGCATTTAATATTATTTGGTGAAATAGCTGCATTAAGAATGATCGGTTTTTAATATGGGACTCTCGTCGCAAATAAAAATGTATATATTGGTAGTTAGTGAACTGCATTTAGTGTTACATAGTGTAATAATTTCATTCGGATAATCCAATTTAAATAAACATGTCATGTATATACTTTGTGAAGGTAAGGATTATTGATGCATTCTCTGTAAGAAAAAATTAACTCACAAATATCTTATTGGTAATTAATTTCTTATTTAGCAAATAGACATTGTTAACTTTCATTCAATGTTGATTCTAAACGTATATTTTTTTTAGTAAATTACACGAATGGTCCTTGTGGAATGGGGTAATTTTCACGCTTGGTACATAATTTTTTTCTTAACTCGGAAACTAGGAAGGTCCCTAAAATGTAATTTGTTGTGCTTTTGGTCCCTGTCAGACCTAAAAAGTCTATTTTGCCCTTGATGATATATTTTTATTTTGTTAATATTTTTTTATTACTTCAACTATTAGTAAATAAAATAAATTATTAATAATTGTTTTTAATGGACCCATCCCAACTTATTCTTCGTCCCTTCATAATGGAGGAGGGCTATCTAGTTTCCCGACACCAGTGGTCGCCATCTCCGGCCACATATCCGATACCAAAGAAATCACCATAAAGTCAACACAAACTACCTAATTTTCAACCATAAATATGAAATACATCTAAAATCAAAGCAACAACTCAAATCCAAAACAAAAATCCAATCTACAACCCAAGAAAAACTCACAAATACAATCCAAATGAAACCCATAAATTGAGTTTTTTCCATCTAAACCCATAAATGAAAATGGAAATTGAAATCAAAAGCATACTATGACCACAAAAATTGAAATGTTTTAAATTTAACCGATGATGAATCCTAGAAATCGACCCTGGTCTCGAAAACAACGATCGATGTTTGTGAAGATGAAGAACATCGATTATAGGGGTACACTCTAGTACTTGAAATTCGAGTTTGCAAGTTGAATCACCAACCTGATGAAAAAATGAATCACAAATCATAAACCAAATGCTTCATATTCTAATATACCCAAATCACCAAGAGAGTAAGGAGACATATCTTTAATCCTGTGATTTTAGGGCTCCGTCTTTAGTTTCATTCGATCATAATACACATCAAGAATAGTAAGGAAATAAATGGAAAGGAAACAAATGGATCGGTTCATGGGGCAGCATCTGCAGTAATTATGGAACCCTAAACCACCAACGTTTTTCCAGAGGTCGACGGTGGTCCAAGAAATATTGGAAGGTCACTAACACATCCTCTGATGTAGGGATTGAGCAGTGGTGTGGAGCCCTAAGCTCCGATATCACCCCTTCTTCTCGATCAAGGGTGACAAAGGTGATGGTGTCGATGCTGGAGAGGCTGTTAGGCTTTCCGACGAGAGAAATTGATGTCCGACGTGAAATGGTAAGGAAGTGGTTGAGAGCTTTCCGGAAAAAGTAAAGAAGAGGGGGGGGGGGGTTCCAACGATGGTAGGGGTGGGGATGAGGGAAGAAGGAGTATGTAGTGGTGGTAGCCAATTGTTTTTGGAAGAAATTATCCGATGGTGATGATTAAGGACGATGGGTGGGAAGGGTCAAGGTAAAGGGTGAGATCTGATTGTTTTTAATAATATTTTTCAATAACAAATAAGAAATAAATAATTAAATAATTAAAAAAGAAATAAAAAGGGCAAAATAGTCTTTTTAGGTCTGGCAGGGACCAAATGCGGAAAAAAATTACATTTTAGGGACCATCCGAGTTAAAAAACAGAATTAACGACCAAGCATGCAGATTACCCCAAACCACAAGGACCATTCACATAATTTTAAATACACTCTTTAAAATTGAAACTTGTTGAAATTATTTTTTTATAAAAAATAAAATCGATTGAGATTTTTTTGGTTAGTGATCGTATGTTAGAATAATATTTAACGGAGTTGCCCGAAGTGAAGGGTGGTGGTTGTCGGAATTGAACGTTGGTGATGTCGGTGGTGAACTATGCTAGTGTGGTACTAGCCACGAAAGAAATTGAAATCATAGAGATCATTCGTGTAATTTATAATAACCAGTTAACGGATGATATGTTAAAAACTAACGAAAGTGACTTAATACATATGTAAGTTGTAAGTTTAATGACATATTACGCAAAAAAATATTTTAATGACCAAATCAGATAACTAACAATAGTTGATTGGACTATAATGACATTTACCCTCATAATATATATCAATTGGATGGTAGATATTCATGACTTCCTTTGAACGAGGATGGTTAAAGTCATTTTGATTTTCACATTTATTTAAATGTATATTTTATCAATACTGGGATAAAAAGGAAATTTATTTTTAACTCATTCGTTTTCCAAGTTTTTTTTGAGAGAGAAAAAGCTTAAAGAATTGAAATCACACGAAATGTTAAACTACAAAATGGTAGAGGACGATCGAAATTGAAAAGAGCTTTTACACTATTGTGAAATAAATGGCCCTGACGATTCATCATATGTTACTATGTATAATCAGTGTACTAGACGGTTACAAAATAAAACAACATTCAAAACTTTAAAAAGTATAATATTAATCATCTATTTGTAAATAGTTATTTTAAAAGATAGTTAGATGTTTTGTCCAATAACTATATAATATTATATAATAGTTTGAAGATCTGAATAATGTTCCATTTGTCTAGATTAATGATAAAATGATCATGTTGTATAATGAAATATAATGTTTAAAAAAAATAGAAAACATTGATAAATTTGTCTAGATTAATGATAATTTTTTTTTATTTAAAATTAGAAAATAAAATAACATAAAAAACATACATGAACACAAAATGATAAGTAACTTGCTCTAAAATAATAGACAACTAGTGAAGGAACCCGCGTTGCGGGATTAGAACTTATTATTTGTAGATGACAAACATGGCAATAGGTTGTAACTCTGTTTTGGACGAGACACACAAGCCGTTTATAGCAAACTGGAAAGATATACTTGAATGAAATTGGTCTAGAGTAAAAGTGGAGCGGAATCTTAAGAACCACCGTGCTTTGTTGAGGCTATATAGCAGCCACCGCCAAAAAAAAAAAAACAATCAAATACAATATAAGTTTTGATAAATCATTAATTTAATGGAATAAACTCATAACCCAACATTTCCATTAATTAATTGCAGCATCTCTTTTGGTTTTTTGTCATCGACAGGTTTTTTCTTCAAGGTTTTTTCTCCGGTGGCTTTTCATTGGGCTTCTTATCACCACCACCTCCGCCGTCCTTTTTGGGCTGAGGAGAGAGGATCTTCACCTTTCTTGGTGTTGTACTCTACTCGTTCCTTGATGCATTACCCAGCAACTTCCTGGAAAGATGAAGGAAATGCTTCTCAACGTTGTAATTAATCTTGGCTGAGATTTCATAATATTGCAAGTTCTTCTTTCTATGAAAACTAAGTTGTTTTGCTTTCACTTGACGATTCTTCACATCAACTTTGTCTCCACATACCACAATTGGGATGTTCGCACAAACACTATAAAAATCCATATAAAAATACATCAAGAAACAATAAAGATTCATGATAAAAAAATATCACAAAACTAACTGGCAAAGATCATGATACCATGTGGGAACATTCTTGTAAGTCAACCTTGCAGTTACATCAAACATGATGATGCCATATTGACCATGAATGTTGAACATCATTCAAATAGGTCAGTAAATATGCTTATTGTCATTGTTAATAAAGGGCATTTTAGACATTTGATATAAATAAACAATGGCAGATTAGATACTTACTAATAACCATCATGAAGACCACCAAATATCTCCTGTCCGGCTGTGTCCCTTCAGTAAAATTGAATCTTTCCACAGTTAGTGAAGAAATCCAGAGGGTGAACTTCAACACCAATGGTCTCTATATGAACGAAAAAAGAAATTTATTAATTATAAGAGTCGAAATGAAAGACTTTGGTAGATAGGAGAATGCAGTTTTATAATTACTTAGGTTTATATTTCTTCTCAAAATCTCCAGTTAACTGTTTTTTCACGCAGGTGGTTTTTCCTACACAATTCAAACAATGACTATTTAGGGTCATGGAAACAGAAAAAAGCATCTACTGCTATAGAGAGAGTACTCTTTGTGACCTAGATGTCAGTTTGATAGAGATTTAAATTCATTTCTAACTTGGAATTGTATGTAAACACAATGCGTATCAACTCTTTATGGAAAATTAACCATCAGTCGAAAATAAAACTTGGAAAACAATGTGCGAGGTGATAAAGACCTAGAAAATGTCCTAGAAGTAACATAATACATGCAACAACTGTTAAAACTGTTCCTTCCTCAAATATAATGCGGTTTAAGTTTCTTTTTTGCAAGAACATTGGTTTATTTCATTATTTGTATAGCAAATGCAAATACATTCTAACACACAAGATTAGTGGCTTATTTTATTTTTTCAAGCACAGTGGTTTTTTTCATTATTTCTAAGGTTCAAACGTTTTATTTATTAAGAACCACTACAGGGGTATTTATGTCCTAAATGTATCTTTCACATATAAGCTGTATAAACAGTAACCCTAACCCCAAAAAGTCGGGTAATCGATGGGTTGCTAATTCGGTTGCTAATTCGGCAACGCCTACAACACAAAACCCATAAAATTAAACGTTTCCAATCAACCAATACAAATTCGTAGTTTTTTCATCCAGAGATCAGTAGACCAAATACAATTTACAAACACACATACACATTGTAGAGTAGAAGGAGAATTGAAAAAAAATATATTTCAATAGGAAAAGAAATTAATATTCAGTAATAGTTACTTGAACCAAGGCAAGTGCATTACAAACTCTTGTAGCTTCCGCCATACCAAGCTTAAGAGGCGACACCAACTTGTATACCCACAAAAGTTCCTGAAAATGGGAAAGAATTATAGAGAGCCTTCTCTTGTCCAATTCTATTAAGTAATGTTTATTAATGTTGTATAGCTTTAAATTAATGTCAAATTGATTTGTATGATCGATACACATTGTTTTATGAGGTTAAGCATACCTCAAACAATGAAAAGATTGCGTCTCTTGAATTCCAAAGTAGCAACCCCACCTCATGACCTCCTTTTCCCTATATTAAGAAGGATACTAAGTGAACATAACAACTATGGAGTTAACTGTATGGAGCTTGAATTAAAAAAACTTTGGACTGCCTTTATCGTCACACCCATGTAAACTGGATACTAAAACCCTAATCGTTTATACAAGCAATGCATTATGCCCAAAAAAGAAAATAATTTCAACCAAACCAATGTTGAAGTGGAAAATCGTGCATAGATGATAGATCAGCTTCCGAAGACTGTCTAGTTTGCACTAACTCTTACTCATACCAAAATTCAACATCTAATTAAACCATAATTCTAGATGATAGTTATCAGATTAACTGCAGGAACCTCAAAATCGACAGACATCAGCCTTCCTTTTCTCGAAGCACCCCCTTAAATGAAACCACACCCCTAATTCTTTATGAAGTCGCTACATTCTACTAAAATGACCAACAAATTCAATCATCGTCTCGACAGATATAGATACGCGATTGAAAGAGATAAAAAAAATATCGGTCTTATCTTCTACTAATTAAGCAAAACGTATTGCCTACTTTGGTTAGAGGTTCGGCTGCCATTGAAGTGGAATGTATGATCAGCATCTCTTCCTCCGGCGAAAGTTCTCTTGAACTACCGCCCGTGGCTGAAACGTCCATCATACCTTCTCTCTTTAGCAATTTCTCACTCCATAAAATAAGAAGGGGGGTTTTCAAGGGTTTTGAAGTCGAAGGAGACTGTGTTTCTTGCTTAGAAAGAAGACATCGATAAAAGAAGAGAATAATAGAAAATC
Source organism: Lactuca sativa (assembly GCF_002870075.4). Lineage (NCBI taxonomy): Eukaryota > Viridiplantae > Streptophyta > Magnoliopsida > Asterales > Asteraceae > Lactuca > Lactuca sativa. The sequence continues at coordinate 39,220,331 of NC_056623.2, forward strand.
CAAAACTAACCTTGCCACCCATTTATACTGATCATATCTCCGGACAGATTGGCGTCAAAAGGAGGAGGCCTAGTCGACATAAGGATAGGACGACGACCTCCAATCCAAGTTGGAAGCTTCATCGGTTTACAAACAGAGGAGGTTGAAGATTGTGCAGAAGCAGCGGAGTGAATCGGTGGAGAAGATCGACTGCAGTCATGTTTGTATACGCGTATATGGTGGTGGTGAGCAGCGGCATATAAGGCGGTGGTGGTGGAAGCGTTTTGGGTCTCAACTGTGAAGAACAAAACCGGTGATATTAGTCTACTAATCTGGGAGAGAGACGGTGATGGGTAAGAAAGGTCATATTTTTATCAGAAGTCAACGGCGATGGCTACACGCGGATGGGGGGGGGGGGGGGGAGAAGCATCTGAATCGATTGTAATGGAGCCGTCGATCAATATTCCCATTAATGCATCTGAATCGATTGTAATGGAGGTGTGATACGTCACGCGGTGGTGGGTGGTGATACATATGAGAGAAGATGAAGAGTAAATGTGAAATATAGGAAGGTGAAAGTTGAGACATTTGAGGCGGTGGATGGTTACGTGTAGAGACTAAACTGATCAACGTGGAGTGGTAAAGAAGAAGGACTAGTGTACACTTTGAACAGTAAGGTTGACTGCCAAAAGAAAAAGAAAAAAACAAAAAAGAAAATTTAAAAGTGCTCCAATAGGAAACAAATCCTGTTCATCGTGTCTTTCTAAATTAGTATATATATAAATAATAAAAACTAAGAAATAAAAAACTAAATATATTTAAATTGTAAACTGACATTTTAATCAAAGATCCAACTATCAACCATAAAATTTAAATAGACTAATGACATTCAATTGCTTTTTGGATTTTTATTTATTATTTTTAGTTCGACGTTAACCGCTTAAGTCAAATTAAATGTCATCAATAATATAATATTTAGTCTGAGGGAAAATGACTTATTAAGATAATTAACTTTTCGGTATGTTCATATCCGGATAACTATCTTTTTTTTGTACACATCTAGGTAACAAACTTGTTGGAATTGTTCACATATAACAATTATGATCTGCTATAGCATGTTAAATCCTAGATATGAACGTTTTCAATGTATAAAAAAAATAGTTATCCAAATATGAACAAAACGAAAAGTAAAAATAAATTACACAATTGGTCCTTATGGTTTGCTAGAATTTGTGTTTTTGGTCCCTAACTTATTTTTTAACTCGGATGGTCCATACTGTTTATTTTTGTTATGCGTTTGGTCCTTGTCTTAGCTAAAAAGACTATTTTATTTTTTAATTAATTTTCCTATTTATGTAATTATTTTTTATATATTTAAAAAAATTAATCGACCCCACATATCTGTATATCCTCACCATAAACCTCAAACCACATTTGAGAAATTTAATTTTCTGGTCCATACTGTTTATTTTTGTTGTGCGTTTGGTCTCTATCTTACCTAAAAAGACTATTGTGCTCTTATTAATTTATTTTTTAATTAATTTTCTTATTTATGTATTTATTTTTTACATATTTAAAAAAATTAATAGACCCCACATATATGTATCTCCTCACTGTAAACTTGAAACCACATTTGAGAAATTTAATTTGGGTCTTACAAGTCACCATCTCATCTCTTATCCTCCCCAATTTCTATTTCTTTTCCATCTTTAGTAATATCGACGTCTTCATCATGCTTCTCTTTTTGGTACTTCAACTCTGTCGAACCAACACCAGAACCTACTGTCTCTTCATCTTCAGTGGGTTGTGGTGTTGATTCGACGGAGTTGAAGGACCGAAAAAAGAATGGATGATGAAGACATCGATATCATTAAAGATGGAAAATAAATAGAAGTTGATGAGGATGAGAGATGGGATGGTGAGGAGATACAAATATGTATGGTCTACTAATTAAAAAAATTAAATAGTAAGGATCATTCGAGTTAAAAAAAATAAATTAATTAAAAAATAAACAGTAGGGATCATCCGAGGAGATACAAATATGTGGGGTCTATTAATTTTTTTAAATATGTAAAAAAAATAAATACATAAATAAGAAAATTAATTAAAAAAAATTAATAAGGGCACAATAGTCTTTTTAGGTAAGATATGGACCAAACGTGCAATAAAAATAAACAGTAGGGACCATCCAAGTTAAAAAAATAAGTTAGGGACCAAAAACACAAATTCCCCCAAACCACAGGGACCATTCATGTAATTTACTTTTACTTTTCGTTTTGTTCATATTTAGGTAACTATTTTTTTGTACACATTTAGGTAACGAACTTGTTGAAAGCGGTTACATCTAGGATTTAATCTGCTATAACAGGTCATAATTGTCATATGTGAACATTTCCAACAAGTTTGTTACCTATATGTGTAAAAAAAATAGTTACCTAAATATGAACAAAACGAAAAGTTAATTACCTTAATAAGTCATTTTCCCTTAGTCTTGATGTATAAGTATTCTTTAGGGGTATTATGGTCCTTTAATTTTTTACAATCAGCAAAGGTTCAAGATACTTCTGAATGACTGAATGGCACCACTCTCGGATATCACCAGTCTAGACATGGCATTATATGTTTTTATTGATATGCCAAGGAAAATTATATAGGATAATTGTTTATTTTATGCATGATATTTCAAGGCTAAATCAAGACTAAACCACAAATATACACATAATACCATAATGTTCTTCTAACAAACTCCCAGCACACAATATAATTTTATTTGATGAGATATGTGAAAGGTTTCATTTATTATGAACATATGTTTTTTTAATAACTAAAATAATTATGTTTATCAAATAAGTCTTAAGTTAAACAAATCATATATGAAAAAAAATATTTAAACCTTAATACACTTTGTAAAACATGAAACAACCTAAAATCTTATTTTCGGTTAAAACTTTTGTTATATATTTAAAATAAAAAATCTACGAAGTATGCATACTTAAAGTCTTATATTTGTAAAACCTATCAACATAATAAAAAGAATGTTAGAAATCAATTTTTTTTATATCTATTGTAGGATAAAAAATATAATAAAAAATAAAAAGTAAAAAGCAAAACATGAATAATTGATGTTGGAGCATATTAGAAATCAACAAACTCTACAAAAAATTATAAAACTTAAATAAGAAAAATCACACCTCGTATAATTGGAACTCATAAACGAATTGGTAATCAATATGGCCATGAAAGTGAAAATTAGATTTGTTAATTTTCTGGAACAAGATTGGAATTATGCTTGTGGGTATTTATTTATTTTTTTTAGAAAAACATCATAAATGGTCTTTGTGTTTTCTTCAGATCTGAAGTTAGCCTTCATAGTTTAAAAACATCATAGATGATCCATTTGTTTTTAAAAAAAAACATCATAAACGGCCCTTGTGGTTTCTTCTGAAGTTTAGCCTTCATGGTTTAAAAACATCATAGATGATCCATTTGTTTTTAAAACTTTTGACGATTGGTCCTTAACCCTCACACCGTTAGAATTCAACCGTTAACTATTATTTTATTAAAATAATATAAGGACAAATTGGTTTTTTCACATGTACCCTCTTCTTTATAACCAAATGCATGTCTGATCATTTTGAAAATCGTTCTCGCACCCACCCTCATCTGTTCTCACTCTACTGTGCATCCATTTGGAAAAGTCTTCTGCAAGTGTCGAAGATGGAAATTTGTAGATGTGGAATCGAAACAACGAATGTGACCTCATGGACGGATCGTAACCCCAGAAAGCAATTTTGGAATTGTTCAAGATATGGGTTCGTAAGGCATTGGTGGTGATTCCAGGTTTGATAAGATCAATGAATCGATTAGAAGAGAGGGTTGCGATTACAAGTGTAGAACTGTGGAACTACCAGCTGATGTTGTTTTGTTCATGGGTTTTTTTCTTTGGTTTTATTTTAACCAATAAGGTGGTTGAAGGATTTGGATGGTAATGGGATGGGGTTTTTGGTTTCTTTTGTAAGCATCTAACTAGTTCAGGGGTTTTTGGATTATGATGGAATGAGGATTTTTGGTTTCATTTAGTTGTATGAAGGTTTATGTGACACATCAAGTCAATAGAAGTTTAATGTAATGTACTTTGTTATAAATCAGTAGTTTTGATGTGCATTTTCGTAAATACATTGTTATAACTGCATCTTGCAAATGGTTAGGAATAGTATTTCAAATGTACATTGTTATACATGCATCTTTTTTAGAATGATTTGGAGATGGTAATTCATAAGCGAACTATTGATAAAACCATTACATACCAAAGTTTAAACATGATATTTAGTTTCAATATACTTAATGATGGAATGTCTTAACCCATACAAACATTACAAATTTAAACAACCAAACCATAATTTAAGTTTCAAAAGACCTAAGTACCCAAACATCCAACTAACTACTTAACAAAATTTCCAGCCCCCTTTCCCTTTCCCTGCGTCTTCCCCTTTCCATGTGTCTTCCCCTTTGCTCCAACTTCACTAATACCTCATTGCGCTTAACATGTTTTGGAATTGTGCCCCTTGTTATGACACTTTGAACATGTGATTGCAAGAAATTTCCTGCTCAATTTAGTGGTTTAGTTGTTAGGCTTATCAACACCTCTCATTCTATTCTTTTTTGGCCTCCCAACTACACCTATGCATATATTATAGTTAAAACATAAACATACATGTTGGCATTCAAACTACATATTTAGCCTAGTTGACATAACAACCTATGTGTGATGTTTCGGTGGAGTTAAAGTGAATGGACAGTTACTTTTTGGCCATATTGAACGACCATTTATTGGATCAATTTTGTTCAAATACATGGCTCTCCATGTTTATAACTTATAGCAAGGATGAACCCAATACTCAACATCAAGGGCATCTTCTCCATTTTCAATTTTGTTCCATATAGAAGAAATAGCATGTCTACATGGAAAACCTGTAATCTCCCAGAATCTACAAGTGCAACTTCTTTCATTTAAGTTTACCACATATTGATCATGCCATGTGCTTGCAACTTGGTACTTTCCTGTCCCATTATACTTAGCTACAAACTTTGTTGCTTCAGCCTTAATATCCTCTAAAGTTATAGTTGCAGTAGTACTTAGTTCCCCTTGACACTTATCTATTACCTTTTGCACAACACACAATCTCTTCATGAGATATTCTCTGATATACTCTAAGCATGTGATGATTGGTTTATCCCTACCTTCATCTATCTCAACATTGAATACCTCACAAAGATTATTCAACAAACAATTAGTGTGTGCCCTACCTGTGTAAAACATATTCAAAAAGAAAATTACATATTTTATATTAAAAAAATTAAAACCCAACAAGTTGATAGTGACATACAACTGAAGTGAGATTTAGACCATGTCTCTGCAGGAATTTTACACAACCAAACATGAGCTTCATCATTAATTTTCTTCAAACCGTCCATTGCATATTTAAAGTGATTTAATGTTGTTGCTCTACCACATTCACAAACCTTGTCAATCAACTTTTTTCCTTTCCGTTGTTTCTTCATATTCTCATAAATATGCCTCAAACAAAACCTATGTTCTGCATTGGGAAATACCTTTCCAACTGCTGGTATTATCCCCTCAACAAATACAAATATACTCAGTATCATTTATAAAAATATAAAGTAAGCTACATTAACATGAGAAATAATGAGGTGAAACATACCCTTTTGTCTATCAGAAATGAAGGTAAAATTTGAATTTGCTCCCAATTCTAACTCTTCTCTTAACAGTACCATGAACCAGGTCCAATAACTAGTTGTTTTTGCCTCTACCACTACATATGCTACATGGTATATTCCATTATTTGAGTCTAGAACCACAACACCTACCTAGGATATGGGCCTTTCAAGAATATACCATCCACTCCCAGGAAATCCCTTAACCTATATTTGAATCCCACGTTCAATGCACCTAGACATACATATATCCTTCTAAAAGTTCTTGTAGTAGTCGACAAGCATGATTCATGATACACATCTATCCTAACAGCTATACTAGGATTAGTTTTTGCAATTCCAAATCATAGTCCCTCAGATACCCATATTGTAGTTGGTAGTCGCCACTCATGACACGTTCAACCATTTGTTTTGCCCTAGCAACCTTTTGAGTTGACATACCAAGCTCCAACTTCTTACACAACTCCTCATGTAAATATTTTATTGGAATTCTATGTGACATCCCCAATTTCACGGCCAGAAAAGACCGATTTAATTTATGCTTTTAAAATAATTTCAGAGTAATCATTTGATTAAAAGTGTTGCGGAATTTGTTCCCAGATAAACATGATAACTATGTTATCAAATCATTTCTGAAGAAATGTATTTTATTCACTTAAACCATTGGGATGTCATTATCAATACAAAAACATAAGCATAAAAAAGACTTACATTCATTTACACTAGTGATCTACTTCTCTTTTAATCTCTCAGTGTAAAGCAACTTCGTATCGATACCTGTGATACAAATAAACTGAGTGAGTCAAGCTTGGGAGCCTGGTGAGCATATAGGGTTTTCAACCCACAATAAATAATAAACTTATTAAGTTCTCAATCAACAATAAATTTATTAATTTCATCAACCAAAATAACCCTAATTACCCATTCCCGTTATCCTCACTTTACGTCCCTAAAACAACTATCATAAGGTACCTAGCCTAAGGATTATCACTAGGGGTGACAACATTGCTTTGGGGGTTCCTCAGCAAGTTATGTCAAATAAAACAAACATCGGAGTGACAACATTGCTTTCCCTCAGCAAGTTATGTCAAACAAGACATCCTAACATAAAACAACCAAAAAGGTGACAACATTGCTTTCCTTCAACAATTTATGTCAAATAGGCACGAAGTCACATCGTCGCCATGTGCTAGTCCATAGCTCTTATTCATCGACGGTATTTCCCATGGAGTTTCCCCGCAATACATGTCAATGGGTTTTCCATACAGCTGATGAACATACTAAGGGGGTTTCCCCAACCTTACTTGCCCTAAAGGCACTCATGAGGGGAATAGAGTACAACGAATGAACACTTAAGTCCATTAACACCTACAGGTTACGAGCCTGCTAGTGTTCCACAGACCATCAAAACAGTCCATGGTTGTTATCCCTACTCTGCTGAATGACAGGGGTTTTAGAGTATAGCGAATGAACACTTAAGTCCATTAACACCTACAGGTTACGAGCCTGCTAGTGTTCCACAGACCATCAAAACAATCCATGGTTGTCATCCCTACTCTGCTGAATGACGGGGGTCAACTTTGGGTAAGGGCTTTTCTCATATTGCACCACTCACGCCAAGATTTGGGTAAAAGCTTTTCCCATATTTCACCACTCACTTTCAACTCATGATCTATATCACTAATCATCTCATCTATCCAACTCACTTTTCATCACACACCCACTATTTAACTCATGATCTATATCACTAACTCATGAAGCTTGTCCAATCACTTCATAAATGAACAAAGACTCCAAAGTTCTTCCAAATAAAAGTATAGGGAAAATACTGATAAAGTACTCCCGTACGCTCCCGTACCCCGACATGTAATAGTGTCAAAAGGAAGAACTAATGGATGAACACATAGTTCAAAAATACCTAATGAACATATAGTTCAAACATACGTACCAATTACAAGTCTATTAACGTTCCACTGGGCTATCTAAAATAGTCTGTGGTCGTTGTCTATACTCTGCTAGATGACTAGATCATCTTAAACATCGGTACCTCTCATCCCTTTTATTTCATCACACATCATCTAATTCATCTACCCATGTTTTACCCAACATATTTGTAGATTATATATATATATATATATATATATATATATATATATATATATATATATATATATATATATATATATATATATATATATATACAGTTTAAAACTTGTATAAAACATCAATTCACCAGTCACCTCAAATAAACAATTAATATATTTACACATAGCACGTATTTTAAGGTAAATACTTCATATTTATGTGTAAGGTGAAAGTGACTATACACTCACCTGATTTAATGAAAATCGGGCAGCAATTTGTCACGAAACTTCGATAGGTCATAACTTCTTCGTTATGACTCGGATTTCAGCATTCTTTATATCCCCGAAATCCTTGTTTCGACCACTACAACTTTATGTAAAGATATCAGGCTTATCTCACACTTTAATTTTGACGCTTATTTTTATTCTTATTTGATTAAGCCCTAATAATTAAGCATAAAACACATAATTCACATAATATTCACATAATTCCTTTTCATTTCTTCAAAATGAGTTACAAAGGTTAACCTAGACTATCACCTCATATAAATGCCTAGGCTAGAAACACGAGTGTTACAATTCTCTCCCCCTTAGGATGATTCCGTCCCCGGAATCACATATCACCAAACAATTGCGGGTAGCGGCTCAACATGTCACTCTCTGTTTCCCAAGTGAGATTTGGTCCATTCGTATGTTTCCAACGCACAAGCACTAAATCGACCATCTTGCGTCGTAACTTCATAGTCTTACGGTCAACGATTGCCTCATGTTCTCCAATTAACCTCTTGTTCTCGTACAACCTTAATTCAGAAATGGGAATTATGTCAGGCACACCTCCCGTGAACTTTCTCAAATAAAAAACATGAAAGGTGTTATGAATACTCACTAGTTCTTCCGGTAATTCTAGCTTGTATGCTTTATTCCCGATTCTCAGAAGAACTTTAAATGGTCCAATAAACCTTGGACTCAACTTTCCCCTTCTACCAAATCTTATAAGTCCCTTCCACGACGAGACTTTAAGTGAAACCGAATCTCCAACTTCGAATGATATTGGTTGTCTTTTCTTGTCAGCATAGCTCTTTTGAGCAGCTAACATCCTTTTCCCTAATCACTTACCACTATTTAGCAATCTAATGGACTATTTCAAGTCCCATAAACTGCTTTTCCTCAGCTTCCAACCAACATGATGGCATCCAACACTTTTTCCCATACAAAGCGTGATAAGGTGCCATCTTAACGCTTAAGTGGAAACTATTATTATAGGTGAATTCTACTAGAGGTAAGTGTTCATCCCTGTTACCTTGAAATTCTAGGGTACATTCTCTCAGCATATCCTCCAACGTTTGAATCGTTCATTCGCTCTGACCATCGGTTTGTGGATGGTAAGCTGTATTCAAACACAACTTGGTACCCAATTCCTCTTATAGACTCCTCCAAAACCTTGAGGTAAAACGGCTGTCACGATCGGATACAATCGTTAACGAAACACCGTGAAGCCTCACACTTTCCTTCACATAAGAATTCTCAAGTTTATCCATAGACCGTTTCTCGTTGGCTGCTATGAAATGCACACTCTTAGTGAAGCGATCAACGACCACCCAAATCATGTCGTGACCGTTCCTTGTTCTGGGCAGTTTAGTCACAGAATCCATAGTGATACCTTCCCATTTACCCATGGGTACAAGTAAAGGATCTAAACTCCCATATAGTTTCTGATGTTTTGCCTTAACCCTAGCATAAGTTACACACTCAGCCACATACTTTAGCAACTTCGAGCTTCATCGTCGGCTACCAGTAATAGGGTTTTAGATCCCTATACATTTTCTTATTGCCGGGATGAATCAAGTACATGGTTTTGTGAGCTTCTTCCATCAGAAATCCTCTTACTCCTCCCATCTTAGGTACCCAAATCCTATCTTTGAATACCTTCAGTCTTTGACCGTTTGTATCAAACACCAACGTTTTATCCCAAACGTTCCTTCTTCCGGTCATTTTTCTCTAAAGCTTCCTCTTGAGCTTTCTTTTATACTTCCCACAATTGTAGAGACATCTTCAATTCTCAACGCTCTTGGCCTTTTCTTTTCAAGATTCACCTTCCGACTGAGAGCATTAGCAACAATACTTGCGTTACCAGGGTGGTAAAGTATCTCACGGTCATAGTCCTTGAGTAACTCTAGCCAGCGCCGTTGCCTCAGTGCATATGCTATCACTTCATCCCTTTGGGTCAGAATACAACCTAACCCAATTTCTTTAACAATGAACGTGATACTTCTATTGATCGCTTTGATCAGCCTTTACTTTAATTTGGCTTAAGTCAACTGCTACATCGAACTTGGTTCTCTGAACCACATAACCAACTCATCGTAGTCGGACTCAATTCGATTTAACCACTAGGGTCGGAATAACAATCATCTTCTTAGTCATTACCGAAACGATGGTAACGACAGACTAGAATAAGACGGAATCAATTACGAGTTCCATGGTAACCATGTGACTTTCCCTGATCCAAGTGTGAGTCCTGTGCTTCCAGTAGTATAGATCTCTACTACTATTCACACCTACTCATACTCGTCCCAAGTACTGTCTCGCAGTCCCCAAATCCTAAAATCATAAAACAATTTAACAGATACAAATGTGTCCAATTAATCATAAAATTTTCCTAGACTCTACTAGGACTTCTTTCACGTGTATCTTCAGTCATCAATTCTACTTCAACTTGGTTGGTGATGGAAATTCCAAATGATGGGACAACTTCAGGAATTACACCAATCGTTCCATCATCCTGCCAATTGAAGGTGTACTTCAGACGTACCATACTCCTTTAAACGTTTCATTATTTTCTCAAACATATTCTAAGATAAGATACCACTCTTACGATATCTTCTGATAGGTATCATTCACTATCATAAGCTTTTCATTTCCTCCATCTACTCAATTCTCTACGAGTCTTCACCATAACGTTTTGTACACCCAAGCAGACGTTCGGTGTACCAGGCGAGAATTTAAGATAGGAAGGCTTTATTTACGATAAACATATAAATCTCCTTATCACTTCGAAACATTTACATGTTAGTTCTAATCTCGTAATCATACGCTTAGAATCCTACACACATAAGGTTTCCAGATCCGGTCAGCAACAGACCATAGATCCGAACAAATAATAACATCATTATAGCTATAACACAAAACATTTTGCACATAAAAGCATTTTAGGCATCCTTCCTAAAATAAACTAGTGCTCGTGTCAATTTAGGTGTACTACCTAAAATATAATAGACACACGCAACTCACAATCATCACTTAACATTCTAAGTTTAAGTATAGAAATCCTATAATTTCTTAGCTCGCTTAAACTAATGCTCTGATACCAACAGTGACATCCCCAATTTCACGACTAGAAAAGACCGATTTCATTTATGCTTTTAAAATAATTTCAGAGTAATCATTTGATTAAAAGTGTTGCGGAATTTGTTCCCAGATAAACATGATAACTATGTTATCAAATCATTTATGAAGAAATGTATTTTATTCACTTAAACCATTGGGATGTCATTGTCAATACAAAAACATGAGCATAAAAAAGACTTACATTCATTTACACTAGTGATCTACTTCTCTTTTAATCTCTCAGTGTAAAGCAACTTCGTATCGATACCTGTGATACAAATAAACTGAGTGGGTCAGACTTGGGAGCCTGGTGAGCATATAGGGTTTTCAACCCACAATAAATAATAAACTTATTAAGTTCTCAATCAACAATAAATTTATTAATTTCATCAACCAAAATAACCCTAATTACCCATTCTCATTATCCTCACTTTACGTCCCTAAAACAACTATCATAAGGTACCTACCCTAAGGATTATCACTAGGGGTGACAACATTGCTTTGGGGGTTCCTCAGCAAGTTATGTCAAATAAAACAAACATCGGAGTGACAACATTGCTTTCCCTAAGCAAGTTATGTCAAACAAGACATCCTAACATAAAACAACCAACAAGGTGACAACATTGCTTTCCTTCAGCAATTTATGTCAAATAGGCACGAAGTCACATCGTCGCCATGTGCTAGTCCATAGCTCTTATTCATCGACGGTATTTCCCATGGGGTTTCCCCACAATACATGTCAATGGGTTTTCCATACAGCTGATGAACATACTAAGGGGGTTTCCCCAGCCTTACTTGCCCTAAAGGCACTCATGAGGGGAATAGAGTACAGCGAATGAACACTTAAGTCCATTAACACCTACAGGTTACGAGCCTGCTAGTGTTCCACAGACCATCAAAACAGTCCATGGTTGTCATCCCTACTCTGCTGAATGACGGGGGTTTTAGAGTATAGCGAATGAACACTTAAGTCAATTAACACCTACAGGTTACGAGCCTGCTAGTGTTCCACAAACCATCAAAACAGTCCATGGTTGTCATCCCTACTCTGCTGAATGACGGGGGTCAACTTTGGGTAAGGGCTTTTCTCATATTGCACCACTCGCGCCAACATTTGGGTAAAAGCTTTTCCCATATTTCACCACTCACTTTCAACTCATGATCTATATCACTGATCATCTCATCTATCCAACTCACTTTTCATCACACACCCACTATTTAACTCAGGATCTATATCACTAACTCATAAAGCTTGTCCAATGACTTCATAAATGAACAAAGACTCCAAAGTTCTTCCAAATAAAAGTATAGGGAAAATACTGATAAAGTACTCCCGTACGCTCCCGTACCCCAACATGTAATAGTGTCAAAAGGAAGAACTAATGGATGAACACATAGTTCAAAAATACCTAATGAACATATAGTTCAAACATACGTACCGATTACAAGTCTATTAACGTTCCACTGGGCTATCTAAAATAGTCTGTGGCCGTTGTCTATACTCTGCTAGATGACTAGATCATCTTAAACATCGGTACCTCTCATCCCTTTTATTTCATCACACATCATCTAATTCATCTACCCATGTTTTACCCAACATATTTGTAGATAATATATATATATATATATATATATATATATATATATATATATATATATATATATATATACAGTTTAAAACTTGTATAAAACATCAATTCAACAGTCACCTCAAATAAACAATTAATATATTTACACATAGAACGTATTTTAAGGTAAATACTTCATATCTATGTGTAAGGTGAAAGTGACTATACACTCACCTGATTTAATGAAAATCGCGCAGCAATTCGTTTCCTAAAACGATCATTTCTAATAAAACCGTGAGTTTTATTGAGAAACCGGGCTCTGCGAAAGGTCGGGCTTCAAAACCAAAAAGATAAATTTTTCGGGCCTTCGAGCACTCCGGGATGTGTTCCAGGCGTTGGAAATGATCTTGGGGCATCGGGGGAGGTCTAAATAACCAAAATATTGAAAAAGGGGTCAAAATGGGCAATTTCCCAAAATTACCCGGGAAGTCTCGCAAGGCCACTATTTATAGGGGAGAGCTGCGAGGGTTTGGCCGAGAAGGAAGAGTCAGCGAAGGCAGGTGGCATCCGCGGAGCGAGGACAGGTGGCTGGTGCGAGCTTCGGACACGCGAACGGCACGCGTCGCCTTCGGATTGGGCCAGCGAGGCTCGAATGATGAGTTAGAAGCGAGGCGTCGGAAGATCATTGGACTGCACCCTCGGTCAAATTAGCAAGCGACACGCGGGTCCGATCACGTGGGTTGCATGCGAGGATCACGTGGCTACTGTTCATGCGAGGTGACTCATCCATTTTTGGACACGTGGCACTTTTTCAGTGAGGGTGACGTGGCAACTCGTGACTATGCGAATTTTCTCGATTTTCGCGCCAAAACTTTTAAAATACATAATTTTCGCATACGAGCTCCGTTTTTGACGTTCTTTATATGCACGCATAGATAAAATTACGCTCTACAACTTCCGTTTAGACTTCGTCGGCTAATTTTGAATTTAATTTTTATATTAATATTTTTAACAGACCGGGACAAGAAATCCGTTAAAAATTCATAACTTCTTCATCCGACGTCCGTTTTCGTCAGACTTTTTACCGTTGTGCTACTAATGATGAGACCTTCAATTCTCGTTTAGATTATGTCGGCTAAAAATCGCTCGATCTAAAATTCGAGTTTTTAGCTGTCTACTGCTAAGCTGAAACTTCGAAAAATCAAAACTTCATTATATGAAGTCAGATTTGGGCGTTCTTTTTATTGAACTTATCGGTTTAACGAATACTACGACTTTTGTTTAGATCACTAAGGCTAAAAATTAGTTTATCAAAAACTCACTTTTTATGACACTCGGCCCCGTGCCGGTTTGTCGTGAAACTTCGACAGGTCATAACTTCTTCGTTATGACTCGGATTTCGGCATTCTTTATATCCTCGAAATCCTTGTTTCAACCATTACAACTTTATGTAAAGATATCGGGCTTGTCTCACACTTTAATTTTGACGCTTATTTTTATTCTTAATTGATTAAGCCCTAATAATTAAGCATAAAACACATAATTCACATAATATTCACATAATTCCTTTTCATTTCTTCAAAATGAGTTACAAAGGTTAACCTAGACTATCACCTCATATAAATGCCTAGGCTAGAAACACGAGTGTTACATTCTAGGGTTACTCTGAATTTGTGGAACAATTAAGTTTGCTAAATATTTGGAAGTACAAGCTTTAACTGATCTCGTTTGCAAACATTTATGGTCATCTTGTACGGTTTTCACCAACCAATCCTGATTTTCATTGGACCTCGATATTTGGACTTCCTAAGAACATTTTCCTTTTTTACTAACCACATTTTTGCCCCTTGCATGTTACCTTACTTCTAGTTGATGGGCCACCACATTCAACTGTTTTAGTAGATTGGCCCATAACACCTCCACATTTCACCCTTATCCTGATTTTATCATTTTTTTGTTAAGTATAGGGACCTCCTTGTTTTTACAGCATGTGGATGCATGTAATCCACAATTTCCTTCTTTGTTTTGAAACTCTGACCCACCCTATATGGTTTTCAATCGATCTCCCATGTGAGCATGTAGTTGACAACTTATCTCCTTATGCATTCTTTTCCTTTCATCTTCATGAAATTCTACAAATTGATAATCATCACTTTGAATAACTTCCAACTCTTCATGAACTATGTCATTCCCTACAGTTTTGGTTTGCTTGTTTAAAATTCCATGTTCATCTACATCCACAACACTATGGAATTCACTAATGTCTACATCCACATCAAATTGCAAGTTAGACTTATGTACAATGTAGTCACTATCATCATAATCATCTCCACTATAATCAGAACCATATCCACTCTGACTATTGAAAGCATCTCCACTATCATCACTTAACATGCCCTTTAGAATTTCTAATCCTACTTGAGTGTCTTCAACATTTGGTATGCTATACTCAGCATCAAACTCAACATAATAGGAATAATCCTCTGTAAATGCTTCAAATTCATCAAGTCTTACACTTTGATCTCCACCAACATCTTCACAAATTGGTTCCTCTTCATCTTGGAAGTTGCAATCAACATGGTAACTGTCATGTGGTTTTTGAGACTCAACTACAAGATTGACTAAATTACCCTTACACACTTCTTTTATGTGGCCCTTGGTCAATCCTTCATTCACATCTATGACATTACTTTGTAGCTTAATTGTGACATTACATATGGAAAAATAGTCTTGGAATGATCATGACTTTCATCCACATCTATTACCTATGACTGGTCAACAACATAGTTGACAGGGTGGTTTCAATCAAGCTTTCTACTACATGATCCTTCTTCTCTTCAACAAGGATTTTTCTATTAAGTTCTGGTGACACACTCTCAGGTTCTAATTCCTCAATAACAAATTTGGAAGGAGACTTAAAATAAGTAGGTACCCTCGTTTGACCATTTTCAATATACACCTTTACAAGCTTGTGTTTAGGGACATACGAAACCAATTTAAGTACATCTTGGTCATTACCTAAAGGAAATAACCCGTAGTCTAAGGGAAATACAGGGATACATAAATGGTAGTAAAGGGTTTGTTCACTTTTGTACGCTAATTCTCGAACCATGTCATCGAGTTCATGTACTAAAAATAAATCAATGTCAACGTCATCTATGTATGATACAATATGGTCGATGTATTTCCTTCCAGGTGACTTGGTGAAGATACCACTATAGTGTATATTCAACATGAAATAGTTGCCATATCCTTTTGCAAACACAAAAATAAACATGGTAAAGAAGATGATTTATCTTCATGAACACATTAGAGGAAAACAAAAACTGATTTTTTAAAAAAAATCATACTGTATCTCGATTGCAAGTCCTTTAAGCACACATTTTTTCACGCAAACACCATACTAATAGAACCAGTTTCCTTTACTATTGCGTAAACCCTAAACCCCAATTTTGTGTCTTGGATGAGAATGGTTTGATGAAGATGAAGTAATTGTATCTTAGGAGATGAAGGGTGTTTGGGAGTTGAAGTGAAGAAGACTGTAGTATAATGATTTCCCTCATTAAAGAAGAGGGTACACATGAAAAGACCAATTTTACCTTATATTATTTTAATAAAATAAGAGTTAATGGATGGGTTGTAACGGTGTGAGAGTTAAGGATCAATCGTCAAAAGTTTTGAAAGCACACAGAACATCTATGATGTTTTTAAACCATGGGGACTAAACTTCAAATCTGGGGAAACCATAGGGACCATATATATGATGTTTTTTCTTATTTTTATTTTTTAGAAAGGTTAACACACATACCTACTAATACCATAACTAAATATATTCCCTTGTCTATGGCTATTTAGTATAAGAACTGAGTGTGTCCGAGCTCCTTGCATCTCGTTGTCAATCTTGATCAAGCTTTCTTTGAACAAGTCTATTACATATGTTACCACGTCTGACCAATTCCTGTAAGTATTAATTAGTTACCGAAACACTAAAAAAGCTTTCCATTTTAAAAAGCATAACTATTATTATGAACAATATAAAAAATAACTAGAGAAGAACCTTGCATTGCAGGATAAGAATCTGTCATTATTATCTAATCTGCTCATTAAGAATTCTTCCCATGTATGTTTTTATAACATACGACTCTTGATAATTCATCATGAATTCACACAATTTATTAAAAAGGATACCTTGATTACCTAATATCCTTATTTTTACTATGTTTCTATGTTTTTTAAAAATTACAGAGACCAAAGATTCTTACTGTTGAAGACAAGCTAATGGTCCTAGGATGCAAGTAAATTTTGGGTCTTCCTATTTGTCTTTTGCATTATGTTCTGCAATTAATTTGAAACGGATACTAGATGCATTTGACATTCAAAAAATAGACCTCGTAAATGTTACATATGACAACAAAGTTTTTCATATTTAGCAAGATTCATAACTACAATCTCACGGATTATTGAGTTAAACAATGGTTGTCATCGACGGAAAGTATTGCAGTCAAGCTTTTTGTTAAAAAGTCATAAACATTTCCAATCATACATTTATAAAGAAACACTAAAATATCGGAATGTATCTGTGAAGGGACTTCAATTCCGTGAAGTTACTAACTTTTACCCCAAAATTAAACAATTTATTTCTTTTTTGAAGATAAATATGTATATTTCAGTTCAACCGTCAAATATGCACCTCTTTTTTTTCAAGACTAATGTGTGGAAAAATCAATTGTTTTAGAAGTAGACCAAATGAATTAAGCATTTCATGATCATGTTGACATGTTTCTTAAAGTAACTAGTAATCAATTCGATTTAGAAACAAATTCAGAATAAATACATACATATGTGATCAGTTGTGAGGGGTAACATATGATAGTTGACGATAATCATACTTGATGAGATTTGTGTTAGGATTCCTTCTTTGACTAAGTTCAAGAAGCCATGAAATTTCAGTCCGAAGGGCAGTAGAGGTTCCTGCAATAGCACCATGGGACAATTAGGACAAAGACAAAGTTCACACACTGATGTATGTAGATAATGTAAATGCTATAGTGGCCAATTTCAATTAAACTTTAGATCCAAATAAAAATGTACAAATTGAAAGTACATTGCTATTTACCATGTAAGTATGAAAAACAAAATGCAACAAATAACCATGAATTTTGGTTTTTGGTTAAAACAAAAATGAAAGAAAATTACAAAAAATTCAAGTTTTTTGTTGGCCTTTTGTTAATGTATTACCAAGTATGCTCCAATAGAAGAATTGATAAAAAAAAAAACAGCTTAATGATAGTGTACCAATAAGTGTACGAATGCCAAGTGAATACTCGAGTTCATCGTTTAGTTGTGACATGTATTTTCCAGTGAAGCAATGCCATAAATTGGATATGGGTACCACAATAAGAATCAAAGGCAAATCAAATGAGGTTGGCTTTTATAAGTATAACAAATAGTGCCCAAGTCTTAATTCTTAGTTAAGAGAAACTTCAGGAAACCCAAAGAAAAAGAAGGGAAGGATACATCCCATAACAATTTTATTGATACATCTTTTGGGAAAAAAACCATAAAATACAAAGACCAGAGAGTCAAGTCCCTCACTGGAAGAATATCTTTTCAAATCATTACCCATTTGACCTCTTTCATTACCCCTCGTTCATGATTAGGGATGCAAACGAGCCGAGCCGAGCTCAAGCCTGGCCATGCTCGGGCTCGGTCGTTTAAATATTTATAGGCTCGAGCTTGACTCGTTTTGAGCATTATGGTGCAAAGCTCAAGATCGGCTCGTTAAGAATTGTACGGGCTCGGGCTCAGTTTGAGCTCGGCTCGTATACAATATATTCTAATTTCCTAAAGTGGTATTTATTAAATTATTTTTTTTAATATATAAAAATAAAAATAATTTTTTTTATTATATATATGTAGGATTGTTTAGGCTCGTGAGCCTAATCGAGACAAGTAACAGAGGCTCGAGCTCGAGCTCGTTTAATAAACAAGCCTAATATTAAGCTCGAGCTCGGCTCGGGCTCATTTAAAATCGATCTCGAGTAGCTCACGAGTAGCTTGGCTCGTTTGCACCCTATTCATCATCTAGACCTCCATCAACACTAATAATATATATATATATATATATATATATATATATATATATATATATATATATATATATATATAGTTTTCATTAATAGGTTCTAAAACCTTGTCATAATCAAACCATGTAAGACAAATTAAAGGAAAGAAAAGTATTTAAGAAAAAACAGAGAAACAGTGTAAATTGAGAAGAATACTTACCACAAGTTGAGATGCCTAAGTGAAATTCTATCTCAGGCATTTTATCAAACTTCTGATGTGCATGCAAGTTGAAATGGAAAGAAAAAAGAAAATACAATAAATGAGTAATTATGAAAACATGAAGAGAATAGAGAAAGCTGGAAATTAATGTCCTACTATACCATGGATGAGAATCAAGAGTCCACTATGTCGTTGCTTTTCCTTCTCCCAAATTCTGTTCCCAGTCTGTATTTAACAATTTATAAACAAAAATTAGGTATGAATTTTATAATTCATTACATGAAATAGTTTATTGACAAACCGTGTTGTTGAGATTAAAACAACTTTTAATATATGAAGATCGATTAGATCTTGAACAAGTATATGAATATGAAACAGCAAGAACACAATATTAATAACAAGGCAGAACGCAATAATAAGAACAAACAGCTTTGAATCAAACGTGTCGAATGATTAAATAAAATCCTTAGATGAGCTCGATTAAGAACATCAACTGTAAAGGATTGGAAGATTACAAGAGAGCAATATTGTAAGACTCTTGAATGCTAAAACTGAAATCTTGAATCTTAACCTAATATGCATGCAAGCGATAACTTATATACTATACATAAAAGGCTCTCGGTTGGACAGGCCCAAACCGGAGAATACAAGGCTAATCTACGAGCCCAAAAGACGCAATATAAAACAGAACTACAGCCCAACAATCTCCCCCTTTGCGTCAATTTGGAGCGAGACCTTCACTTCTTACTTGGGCCGGCGGCTGAAGCTGGTACCTTCTTCTTCACGGTACTAAACAGACACTTGGTTATGGAAAGGATGGTCTGTCTAAACCGGATGTACCAATTGATCATATCTTCAAAGTACTTGATGTCATCAGCCGAATTGTCCTTACACCGCTTGACGATTGATAGGACGTGTTCTAAGCAGGTAGTGGTGTAGAGGTGCTTGTCAGCTAACGCGAACAGACATTTCTGTCCTTCGGCTCTGGTGAACATCACAGAGTTTTGCCTCGAATCTATCTTGCCCATTTTCATCGTGTTTAGATCACTGGCCGATCCCACAGGCTTAACTTTCGGTTTCTTCTTAAACACTGTGGCAACCTCCTGATCCATTAGGGCCACCTCCATGATATAGCATGCCAGCATCCTTTTGACATGGTCTAAGATGGGACCATATTCGGCTTCGTTTGTCAGCAAGATGTTGTACAAGACTATCCAATCATGAGGGTTCAGATTGGGCAGATCCGCCAGAGAGATCATGTGAGCAGTTCTTGCAGATCCTCGGATAAGCTTGAACTTGACGTTTGTGAATCTCCCCACGGCAAACGGCTTCATCACCCGAACACTGACAATCTTCTGGGCGCTCCATGTAAGGTATTGAGGACGAGCGGCCTCCAGGTAGAAGTCAATGAGCTCCCTGTCAAGCTCATCGTTCGGATGCGGGACTTCGAAAATGTTGGAGAAGGCGTGGAAGATGAACGCCTTTCGAGTCAGCAGCATATCAAATTGCGAATCGACCGAGTTGATGCAGTCGAACGATATCACCGGCTCGAGCCATAGTATGCTTGGAGTCTCTATGGCCTCTTTTATCAGACGATCCCTGGTCCAGGCAGGGAAGAGCAGCTTTCGGCTCTCAAGGAGATCGTTGGCTTCTTTTTGTTTACGTTCGGCTTCTTCAGCCTCACGTGCCACACGACTGACATCGTCATCAGTATTGCGACTGTTCTTTCTCTTTAACATGTCCGCAATAGTCTCCTTGTCTTCATCTTCATCTTCATCTCCTCCCTCTGCAATGTTTTTGCCCTTGTCCTTCACACCCGAACCCGAGGCATGACCAGTAGGGGGTGGTTCGGTTGTGTGAGTTGCTTTTGAGGAAGGAGGTGGTTTCGATCCTTTCTTCTCATCTCCCCCTTGTTTCGGAATGGACACGAAACTGGGTAGGCCTTCAATTTTACTCAAGAGGTCCATGGCCGGAGAGAGTTTCTCAGCGAGGGTACGCCTCACTGAGTGATTGAGGATGGGGTCGTGTGCTTCCAGGATGTTGGATAGAGCGGCGTGGACATCCGAAACACACGTCTTGATGATTTCCCTCTCGGATCGAAGAGCCTCCAATTGTTGTTCGGAGTTGGAAAGTTGGGTGCTCTTGACCTTGAGGGCAGTAGTCTTACTCGCCAGGACGTCCATCAGGGAATTTTCAGCCGCAAGATCTTCTTGTAGCTTTGCCAAGCGGGCATCGATGGAGGCACGGAGTGCCGAGTTGTCATCGCTAAGGTTTTGTCTGAGAGTAGCGAACGAGGATAACTCCGTCTTTACAAACTGGGCCAATTGATTAACAAGTGGTTCCAGAGTTGTTTTGGTGGCTTTGGCGCTATCCTGCATAGACTGCAGCAGGATTGTAGCGTCGTGGAATAGTTTATCGACTTTTTCGGTCGCAGCTTCACAAGCTCGGGTGGAGGCGTCTATCGCAGCAGTTGCTGAGGCCACTGAGTCATGTTGAGCCCTAGAGAAGGCATCAACTATCCTCTGAAGGGCAGCTTCAGATAAGGATGACTGCTGGTTGGAAGAGGAGGCGAGAAGTTGATCAACCTTCTCATTCAGCTCGCGGAGATGCTTCTTTGTCACAGGAGCATCATCCTCCTCATCACACTGAACTTGAAACGGACTATAGTAGACCGAATCAAAGTTCAGGTGATCACCACCAAGGTATTGATCATCGCCATCGGAGGCGTCTTCTGGAGATTGAGGTGGTGGTGAAGCTGGGGGTGTTATGGGTTTGGTGGGTTCAGGTTGAGTGGGTGGGGGGTTAGTTTCGGGTGGTGGTGGTATATGGGTTTCGGTTTGTGGAGGTTCGGTTACAGGTGGGGTTTCGGTAACAGGTGGTGTTTCGGTTGATGTGGTGAATATGGGTGGTGGTATAGGGAATGAGGTTGGTGGTATAGTAGGGTTTATGGTGGGAATGGAAATAGGAATTGTAGGTGGAGGGGAAGGAACTGGGGATTGGTGAAGTTCCATCTCCGGGGTTGGGGACCGAGGGGGTGTGTTGCCTCTTTGTGGAGATTCGTCTCCTTGTGATCCCTCAGAGTCCGAACTCCCACCTTCGGATTCACTGGAGGTTGAGGGAAGGACGAGCTTTCGCTTCGGTTGGGTTTTCCTCCTTTTCGGTTGTGGGGAGGAAGCAGCCTTCTGTTGTTTGCGTTTCTTGGGAGTAGGTTTTGGGGCTTTGGATGGTTTCTTCCCCTTGTCTGCCTTCTTACCCCTGGCCACCGGTTTGTCGGCATCATGAATTGATCGTAGCATGTCCGGTGTCAGTTCCCTCGGACCAGATGGCCCTAACTCCTTGATCGCCTTGATCATACTGCTGTCTGATGGCACACTGCCATACATCGACTCCGGGATAGAGCCAATGAAGGAGAACTTCGAAGCATCGGATACGATGATCTTCTTGGTATGGAACGTACCAACAGAAGACATCGGTGCACCGTCAGCAGTTGGGACCTCAAACCTGTCCATGGCCCATCTTGTGATCAAGATCCAGAACCGGGCCAGCGACACTTCAGAGTGTCGAGAAGTAGAAGAAAGGCTCTGAATCAGTTGTTACCAAAGGACAAACCCATAGTCGAGGTTGATCCCGTTGTACACCCCATACATGATTGACAAGAAAAGACGACTGGCCCCGTCCGATCCTGAGCTCCTCTCAGACAGTCCCTTGAAGAGAACTGTAAATAACCCATTCCACAGGGGCGGTAGGCATGACTTCTTGAACCTGGCGACGGAGGTAAGAACTTCCGTGTAGCCCATGTTGTAGAACATGCTGTATAACATACCAACCGGAATCGTCTCCGGGTTAATACGCGATGGGTCTGCAGCAAACCCAAGCATGGTGCAGAAGCGGGGACGAGAAATCGACGTTTTGTGTTCCACCACTTCGAAAAATATCCTTTCGACGCCCTTGTCATAGTAGGCCGTCGCATAGACCTGAGATAGAGCCACCATTGGCACCGTTTCAATTCTGGACAATGCCGGAGCAAGTTGGGAGTACTTGAGGCATTCAATAACCGGCGACATGTAGGGATCATAGGCTAGTGGGTTCAGATCAATGACAAGGCATTGTTGAGGTCTGATGGGAAGAATTTGAGAAGTGGCATGAACGGATGAAGATTCATCCATTTTTGCAGGTGTGGAGAAGAAGATGACCGGGAGAGAGTTTTGGGAGTAATTTTGCTTTGGAATTATGGGGGCAGTAAAGAGGTAAAAGGTGGTGTTGATGGCTTTTTATAGTAGGTGATAGGAGAGAGAAAGATCGTTTCAAATCTCTTATTGAAATACGGAAGGGTTTTTGAGTGACTGATTGGTGACAGTTGGGACGTGCGATGATCACGTAGGAGAGAGAGTGTCAGATTCCTAGGATCACGCCGCCCAATAAGCGCCGGTTCAGAGAGAGGAACCGTTTCCATTTCCACACGCGCCATTAATGCCAGATGGATGACGCTTCAATACTGCACACGCGTCCAATAGTGTCAGAAAAAGCGCGACCGCTTCAAATTCACGCGCCCTCCTTTTGTACCGTCGTTTGAATTTCTATCCTTTGAACTTCCGCCGCGTCAGCAACCTTTTGGACTTATCCCATTTTTAAATGCCATCTTTTGAATAAAACGTCCATGTGGATTAGTGGTAACCACAACTTCATTATGAACCATCCATTAATTATCCAGCCTGTAAAATAATTAGTAACGGAATTTTTGAAAATCTAGGATTTTCGTGCAAAGAGTGTAAAAAAAATAAAGAAATAAAGCAACTCTTTTTAGGATAATCTGTGATATCAAGAATGACACGAAACTGATGATCCCGGGCATGAATCTCTTCCTTCAAGGTCAAGAGAGACCTCAAAGTGTTAGTGTGGAATCCCGTTGAATTACGATCAATCATTCATTAATAAATGTTGAAAGGCTTCTTTTAATAAGGCTTATTAAGGGTGGTTTTGCTTTGATTCAACAACTCAATTCTTGATATAAGAACGAATGTGAACAAAGTACTTGTGAGACCGGTGTAGTCTGTTGAACAAGTAGGTTAGAATGAATTTTGTAGTGGCTTGGATTAATATGAAATCTCAGATAAAATTTAAAACTGGATCCCTTGGGAAGAAATGTTATGGTGTGTAACGATTTCATTGGAATCACTCAAAAAAAAATTAGATTTCATGAAGGTACATTCGTTAATTCATTGGTGAAAACTTGATCAAGTTAATTGGTCACCTTCAATTCGTTGGTGTTGAATTTTGGGTTTCACTCAGCGCGTAGTGGCACGAAGCTAAGATCATAAACACAGATGTTGTGTAACCATAAACCTCAGTGGTAGTTGCTGAGAGTCTCAAGGGTTACAGTGATGATACGAATGTTATGGAGAAGTATAATGGGGATGGTGAAAGAAGACATAGTACCTCTGCTGCGAACATAAGGACCAAGCAGGAGACTCTAAACTCATGTGAGAAAAGAGTGAGGTAGCTCATGATTAGAATAAATGAGTTAGCCTTATTGGGAAGACAAGGTTTGTGTATTACCAGGTCATGAAGGCTATTATTCAAAATCTTATGAGGCTTGGGACACATACAGCAGCATGCTTCTAGGGACACATAAGTAAGTTATCAAATATATCCCCATAAACGAATGAGCACACAAAACAAAAAATTAAAATATTTTTGAAGTTTTTGAAATTGAGAAAAAGAAAAAAATAAGACGTAAAAAAATAAAACTTGATCAAATTAAAGTGATTTTTTTTTATAAAAGAGTTAAAAGAAAGAAAATACGATTGAAAACAAACTTTGGAAAAAAAATTTGAAAAACCGAACCCGAACGTTCGGTTGGTTTCGGTTGGAAAAAGTTGAAAAACCGAACCCGAACCTTCGGTTGGTTTCGGTTCAACAAAATTTTGGGAGACCGAACCCGAACCTTCGGTTGGTTTCGGTTCAGGAAAATTTTGAAAAACCGAACCCGAACCTTCGGTTGGTTTCGGTTTAGGAAAATTTTGAAAAACCGAACCCGAACCTTCGGTTGGTTTCGGTTCAACAAAATTTTGGAAAACCGAACCCGAACCTTCTGGAGGTTTCGGTTTTGGAAAAATTTTTTTTAAGAAACCAAGGAGTTTAGATATGCAAAAAAAACTTTTCACATAAAAAAAATTTTTTGCACAAGAAATATACAACTCAGAAAAACTACCTTTGAAGAAATGAGCGAGTGAAATGGTGGAACCGAACCCGAACGTTCGGTTGGATTCGCTTCTTACGTTTGAGATCGAGAAGTAGTGTGAGGAACTGACTCTGATTCCATCATACCTAGCCCTTGCAAAATTTTATTGAATGATGCTTCTGGAAGAGCTTTGGTGAAGACGTCAGCCAGTTGATCAGTGGTTCTTACGAAGTGAACTTCGACATTTCAATCTTCCACATGATCTTTGATGAAGTGATACCTCAGTGCTATGTGTTTGGTTTTAGAGTGTTGCACCGGGTTATGACAGATCCTAATTGCACTTTCAGAGTCACAATATAGAGGGATCTTCTTCATATTGAGTCCATAGTCTTGAAGTTGACTCTGGATCCAAATCACTTGAGATGTGCAGGATGCAGCGGCAATGTATTCCGCTTCAGCAGTAGACAGCGACACACATGTTTGTTTCTTGGATTGCCAGCTGACCAACTTCCCATCAAGAAATTGACAGCCACCAGTTGTGCTTTTGCGGTCGAGTCTACATCCTCCAAGGTCAGCATCAGAATAGGCTTGAACAAAGAAGCCAGAGTTGGATGGATACCATAGACCTAAGGAGGCGGTTCGCTTGAGATAGCGTAGGATGTTCTTCACTGCCAGCATGTGAGGTTCACGTGGATTAGCCTGAAATCGAGCACAGTAACATACAGAAAACATGATATCAGGCCTGCTAGCAGTTAGATACATCAGTGAGCCTATCATTTGACGATAGAGCGTGATGTCGACAGCCGATTTATCCAGTGAAGGGGTAAGTTTGGTGCCGAATGCCATTGGGACTTTGACTTTTGAGTCTCCCATCATGCCAAACTTTGCTAGGAGAGTCTTTGTGTAAGCTTCCTGATTGATAAAGATGCCTTCGGGTCCCTGTCTTATATTTAAACCAAGGAAAAAATTAATAGGACCCATTGAGCTCATTTCAAACTTAGTCTCCATCAACTTTCTGAATTCTGCTGTTAAGCTGGGATTCGTAGAGCCAAAGATGATGTCATCGACATAAATTTGAACTATCATAAGGTGGTTACCTTCCTTTTTGCGAAAGAAGGTTGGGTCAACCGAACCTTGTTTGAATTTAGACATCTTTAAAAATTTTGTAAGCGTTTCATACCAGGCTCTCGGAGCTTGTTTGAGGCCGTACACAGCTTTATCCAGAATGTAGCAATGATTTGGATACTTTTCGTTCACGAACCCAGGGGGTTGCTCCACATACACAGTTTCTTCAAGTTCTCCATTGAGAAATGCGCACTTGACATCCATTTGGAAGACCTCAAAGTTTTTGTGAGCAGCATAGGCCAGAAATATTCTTACCGATTCTAGCCTAGCTACTGGATCGAATGTCTCTTCGTAATCTATCCCTTCCTCCTGACAGTATCCTTTGACAACCAAACGAGCCTTGTTCCTTATGACATTACCTTCCTTGTCCATTTTGTTTCTAAAAACCCATTTGAGACCAACAACTGAAGCATCCGGAGGAGTTGGAATGAGGCGCCAGACTTTGTTCCTTTCAAACTCGTTTAGTTCGTCTTGCATTGCTTGAACCCAATCAGAGTGATCGAGGGCAGTGTTCACTGTCTTCGGTTCAACTTTTGATACAAATGAGTTAAACATACAAAACTCAACCTTTGAGAATAAGGATGTCTGTTTTGCCTTCAGTTGAGATCGGGTCAGAACCTTCTCAGATACATCACCAACTACTTGAGAGATAGGATGATCTCTGGTCCATTTTGTAAGAGGAGGGTAATTCAGATCGAAGGTTGGATCTAGTTCAGCGTTGATCATCTCTTCAGGCTCAGATTGACTATCAAAATCAAGCGTCATATCATCATGCTCCCCCTCAATTGATGAGTCTTGACAAACATGAGGTTCAGGGGTTTCTTGTGGTGCTGGATTTTCATGCATTGAAGCACCTTCGCTTGGAGGGACATCTTTGGTTGGAGAGTTACCTTCGGTTGATGAAGGATCTTCGGTTGAATTAGTAGAGCTTGGCTCCCCCTGGACGTGTGAGCTAGGCTCCCCCTCGACTGAAGCATTGTTGGTTGGAGATTCATCAGTAGGCGATTCTCCTTCATGCATTCTTCTTGCAGCATCTTCGACAATCTGCTTCATATGATCTATTTTGTTGTCGGCTGCATCTGCTTCTGAGAGAGAAGCTTTTTCCGGTTCGTCAAAGAGATCTAGAAAATTCTCGTACATATTGGCGATTGAGACTGTGACTTGACCAGTTTGAGGAAAGATTTCCTTGGCAGTGTCATCTATGGCCTGTAGCTTCTTGACATAGATATCGTCGAAGGTCACATAGTATGTCTCTTCAATCCTTCTTGATCGTTTGTTTAGGACCATGTACGCCTTGGAAGTGAGTGAGTAACCCAGAAAGATTCCCTCGTCGGCTTTGACATCAAACTTGTTGCGGTGTTCTTTAGAGTTAAAGATGAAACACCTTGAGCCAAAAACGTGGAAAAATTTCACATTGGGCTTCCTGTTGTTTAATATCTCATATGGTGTGAGCATGAATCGCTTGTTGAGATAGGACCTGTTTTGTGTATAACAAGCAGCAGAAATAGCGTCAGCCCAAAAATAAAGAGGTAAGGAAGCGAAGCTTAACATAGTTCGGGCAGCTTCACACAGAGATCGGTTTCATCTTTCGACTATTCCGTTCTGCTGTGGTGTGTAGGGAGCTGAGAAATTATGGCTAATTCCCTTTTCTGCAAGAAACTCTTCAAACTCCTTGTTCTTGAATTCGAGACCATTGTCGCTCCTGATGTTGCGAACGACCTTCTTGAGCTGAACTTCAATTTGCTTGATAAACACTTTCAGCTTTTGAGTCGCTTCAGATTTGAGCTTTAGAAAGTACACCCATGTAAATCGAGAGAAGTCATCAACGATAACAAGAATGTACTTGCTACCACCGATGCTTTCAATAGATGAAGGACCACACAAATCAATATGAAGCAATTCGAGTGGTTCAACAACTTTTGTGTTAATTATGGATGGGTGACTTTGACGACTCTGCTTTCCCATTTCACATGCAGCACATAAATGCTCTCTGTCAAACTTGAGCAATGGAAGACCCCTAACATGACCTCCAGTGACAAGTCGGTTGATATCTTTGAAATTGAGATGAGAGAGTCTTCTGTGCCACAACCAGCTTTCGTCGGATTGAGCTTTTGATAGCAGACATATTGCTGGGTTTCCTTTGATGGGTTTCATGTTCAGAGGAAACATTTCACCCTTTCGTTCTGACTTCAGAATCACTTTCTTTGTCTTTTTCTCTATGATTTCAGAACCTTCATCATCGAATGAAACTTTGAGACCTGTACCTCCAACAAGCTGAGATACACTGATGAGGTTGTGTTGAAGTCCTTCCACATAGGCCACCTTCCTTATGGTAAAATCACCATTCGTTATCATCCCATATCCCTTTATGGTACCGAAAGAGTTGTTTCCAAACTTAACGTTGCCACCATTTGCAAGAGATCTGTATTCCCTGAGTTCCTCTTTCCTTCCTGTCATGTGACGCGAGCAGCCACTGTCGATGTACCATTCTTCGTCAAACTGCTCGTCACTTATAACCTGCAAAAATTAAGCAGATTTAGGAACCCAAAGTTTCTTGGGTCCATGTGAGGTTTTCATGGGAACAGGAATAGTTAGAGAGATGTCAACAAGATATGTTCTTTTAATTAAAGTTGTTTCATCTTTCTTTTTAATGGTGAATACTTTTATTTTGTTAAGATTAGGTTGGTTTCCTTTGGGCTCAGGCTTGGATTCATCGACCTTTCGCTTTCCCTTCTGTTCAGCTGATGAATGAGGTTTTTGAGGAAAAGTGGGATTAGCGTTATAGCAAGATGAAGATGAATGAGTAGGAGTAGAATGACGAGAAGAGTTAGAACGAAAGAATTTGGATGGGAATTGAGGTGTCTTCCTTGCTGATGACTCTAGGTGACCCTTTTGCTTTTGATCGTTGGTGGGTTTAACCTTTGAGTCTTGTTCTCTTCTGACTTCAGAACCGAACCTCTGAGTTCGGTTGGAGTTGTTCTTGGAACCGAACTTTTGGTTTCGGTTGAAATCCTTTTCAGAACCGAACCTTTGCTTTCGGTTGGTATTTTCATGGGAACCGAACCTTGGCTTTCGGTTGGTATCTTCTTGTGAACCGAACCTTGACTTTCGGTTGGAATTTTCTTGCGAACCGAACCTTGGCTTTCGGTTGTTGGAATCATCGTGCTTTCTTACGGGATTATTTTCATACTTTAGATTCTTGTCCTTGTGTGAATAGTATGCATTCTGGGAGTGCCAGAATTGTTTCCTTTCAGAAAGGTTTTTCCTGTATCTTAGGTTCCTTTCTATCTTTTTATCCCTCATCTGTTTAGGTTGATGATGAACGTTCGCTTTCGCTTTTGATGTCACCTTTGCTGATTCCTTTTGAACTTTAGGAGTTTTTCTTTGAACTGAGGGAGCAGAGGGAATATCTGAAGAAGATTCAGTTTGCCCTGAGGAAGTGGAAGGAGTATCTGATGAAGTTTCACTTCGAGCTGTTGGCGTTGAAGGAATGTCTTCTTCTGCTGAACGATCAACCTCTTGAGGAGTATCTTTTGTACCACTTGTGCTTGGTTCACTGAAATTATCAGGCTTGTTCAAGGGTTCAGGTATGTATCTCCCTTTCTTCATCCAAGAGGTTCTTTCAGATAGACCAACGGTTTCGTTTCCATTGTCAATAGGAGCTTCCCAGAAGAACTCATCACATCCATCAGCATTGTCTTCGTTAACAATAGCCGTAAGTTCAGCTGTTTGATGTTCTGTTACTCCAGTCACTTTGTATACCTGATTCGGAGTGGTTCTGACCTTTTGATACACAACAGCCTTTTCTACTAATTTCGGGGACTTTTGTTGGGACAATCTAGCGAATTCCACAGAATTTTCAGAAACAAGATTTTTGTGGTTTTCAGTTTCGCTTTTAACAAATTCTGAGCAGTCAACTGTATCCTCTACAGAAATTTCACTCATGTTTTCGTCCTCGTTAAGCTCAGATGCATTTTCAACATCGATTTTATTTTCTGAACTTACTTTGGCATTTAGAGAGTCAAACTTTTGTATGGTTTCGGTTCTCAGTTTAAGTCTGTCATTTTCGTCCAAAAGATTTTTGAGCATGTCCTTATGGTCTTTGGATTTAATGAAGGACTCAATTTTGTCCAGTCCAATTTGATAAGTTGGGTTGACATCATCAGACGAAATCACACTCTCACAATTGTAAGCTTCTGCATCGATTTCATCCTCCTTGAATTCTAGGAATGGTAAAATCATACGGTGGATCTTTTTGCCTATCTCACAGTCCAAGTGAAGCTGAGTAATATTGGAATATAAACGTTTAGCTATTAAACAAAAAACATTTCGTTGTTTTAACAATTTCAAATTGTCTCTCTGTAAATAAATGTTTTCGTCTTTGACTTTAATTAATTCCGACTCTTTTAACTCAATCCACATACGCCGCTCCTCACTCTTCGACGCCACCCTGCTTAATTGATCAGTCAGGTTAGAATTGGTGACTCGAGTTTGAGTTAAGCTACTATCTAAATGAGAAATTCTTGTGTTAACGTTTTTTAGTTCTTTCTCATATGACAATGATGGTACTTTAGATGAAATAAAAACAGATTGTACCTTCTTTATCAGTTCATCAAGCTCATTGAACTGTTGGCTGAGTGGTTTGGCTGTGAAGCACATATCTTCCTGCACCTTCGGTCCATTGCTTCCTCCATCGGTATTGTATCCCCTCATCTGAGATGCGCTTGACACCATGAAGCATTTTCCACCATTTCTTTCCTCCTTATCCATATAAGCCTTTCCATGAGTAGGCTTCCTCACTTCTTCGTCTTCTGAGTCAGTAGACCAAACTTCGGTGCTACCGAACTCATCGTCATTGACCGAACCCTGCACAATAAGAGCATTATTAGAAGGGTTAGCGGTAGACTTCTTCTTTCTCAACTCATCCAATCTCCTCTGCAGCACAGCTTCCTCATCATTTCCATTGTCCTTTTCAGCCATCTTCTTAAGAACACAGTCCTTAGCGTAGTGGTTCTTGCCACCACAATAGAAACAACTTACTCCGGAATCGCCTTCTGCTTTCGGTTCCTTTTTGGGCTCCTCAGCCTTCGGTTCATTGTTCGCTTTTTCAGAGCTGTAACTCCCCTGCCAGTTTCGGTTTTTGTTGCTGGGGAATCTCTTCTTTATGAACCTCTTAGGATTGGATACCATCATGGCATAATCCTCAGTTGTGAGGTCATATTCTTCCAAGTTAAGCTCTTCGTCCTCCACCACAGCTTTACTTTTAGATAGGAGGGCCAACGAACCAAGACTGGAGACAACATTCTTCTCTTGAACCACAATCTTTTCTTGGGACTTTAGAATACCCACCAGTTTCGCCAAAGAGTATGATTTAAACTGTTCATGGGCTTTGACTGTGGAAACAACTGCTCTCCATTCAGATCGCAGTCCGTTCAAGAAAGTAACCTTTTGTTCGATGAGCTTCCTTTCAATGTCGTGTTTGATCATCTTGCTGAGAAGATGATTGAAGCGATCAAACGTCTGGGTCACAGTTTCTTCGGCCCCTTGCCTGAATTCACCAAATTCAGATAGAAGCAAGGTTTGGATGGAATGTTCAAGATCTTCGTCTGTTGAATACAGTTCGCGAAGTCTATCCCACACTTCCTTCGCCGTAGTGCATGAGCTGACCAGTCTGAATGTGTCGGACTGAAGGGCGAATCTGATTAACCTTAGTGCCTTTATATTGCACTGGAATTTATCTTTCTCATCCTGCGCAATATTCGTCACGTCCTTGAGCAAATCGTTGTATTCTTTTTGTGTCTTAATAACTCTGGATGTCGCGGAATGAGAAAACGGTCCATTGATAATGGCTTCCCATATGAGAAAACCATTGTCCTCCGATCCAATCATGTAATGTTCAAAATGATGTGCCCATACTTCATAGTCATGGGTGTATAAGATTGGAATCTTTGTCGTCGAACCAATGTTGTTGGAAATATTAATAGGGTTTGATTGCGTCGCGTCCATAATGATCGTAATAACCTGTTCAAAGATCAGACTTGTAATAAAGCAGATTAGGGCAAAACAATAAATACTAAGATACGTCAATTAAGATGACGGCTCAATAAATATCGATGATTGCGGAAAACCCTAATGGAAATCTTTTTCACAGAAAAGATGTGTATCGATTACACAGCCTCCTGCTCTGATACCAATTGTTGAGATTAAAACAACTTTTAATATATGAAGATCGATTAGATCTTGAACAAGTATATGAATATGAAACAGCAAGAACACAATATTAATAACAAGGCAGAACGCAATAATAAGAACAAACAGCTTTGAATCAAACGTGTCGAATGATTAAATAAAATCCTTAGATGAGCTCGATTAAGAACATCAACTGTAAAGGATTGGAAGATTACAAGAGAGCAATATTGTAAGACTCTTGAATGCTAAAACTGAAATCTTGAATCTTAACCTAATATGCATGCAAGCGATAACTTATATACTATACATAAAAGGCTCTCGGTTGGACAGGCCCAAACCGGAGAATACAAGGCTAATCTACGAGCCCAAAAGACGCAATATAAAACAGAACTACAGCCCAACACGTGTGATGTTATTTGTTAATGGAAACTAAAGCTTTGTAGTATCCGGTTTCCACCCCATTACGATTGGAAACTATACCCTACAATCGTTGATTACTCGATGAGAATAGCTAAATAATACCATAAACCGAAGAAATTCAACAAATATATAGTTGAGATTGAGATTTTAGGGTTTCAAAGTTGATGAATTATGGAATAGTATCAGTCGATTCGTTGGAAGGTTGTACTGTTGTGTAACGCCTGATTCCCGGTACACATTTAATAAAAAAATATTTATTTTTGAAGAGCTACTCGACGTTGTGACATCCCCAAAATCTCGGCCAGAAAAGACCGATTTCATTTATGCTTTTGAAAATAATTTCAGAGTAAATCCTTTTGATTTAAAAGTGTTGCGGAATTTGTTCCCAAAACAAACATGATAAAATAATATTTATCAAAGCATTTCATCAAGAGATGCATTTTCATTATATAATCAAAACTCGGGATGTCATGTTCCGATACAGACCATAAAGCATAAACGATAACATTACAAGTCATTCAACAAATATATACATATACAGACTTGTAAACAAAAACAACTCGATGATCCATCCATCTTACGCCCTTGCGCCACTTCCTGTAATACAAATAAAACTGAGTGGGTCAGGCTTGGGAGCCTAGTGAGCATATAGGGTTTTCAACCCACAATAAATTAATTATATTTAATTTCACCAACCAATCACTATCCCGATTACCCATTCCCGTTATCCTCACTTTACGTCCGTAAAATAACATCTATCTCAAGGGACCTAATCTAGGATTTTCATCGGGACGGACATTACTGCTAAGGGGTTTCCTCAACAATAGATATCCTAAAGGCAACCATGAGGGGGATAGAGTACACCGGTGAACACATTGTTCACAACACCTACAGGTTATGAACCTGCTAGCGTTCCACTAGACTGTCTAGAAAGAATCTGTGGTCGTTATCCATACTCCGCTGAATAACTAGATCAACAACAACAACAAAATCGAGGCCTCTCATCTGTTTATTACACACCAACTATCTACCCATGTTCTACCCAACATATTAGTAGATAAAAATATATATTTTCATACATAGTTTAAAACCTGTATATCATTTTCATTCAATACATATTCCACATAACAGATGAGGCACACCCACATAACACGTATTTCATAGAAAGTAAATCAGATCTATGAGATAGAAGAGAATGAATATATATTCACACTTATAACAACGAAATTATACACATAAACAACAATATACTTAATACACTCAAACCATACTTGCATTATTATCGTGTTTATGAAAGGTAGTATACACTCACTTGATCAGAAGACAATCAGACAGCACTACGGCTTGCAGAAGTAGTAATCCTCAGCAGATCTGGAAGATCTCTACAAAAATCGAACTTCTCACGGGCAGAGCTTCGGCTCGGGAACCGCACTTCTCGAGATCTTCGGGATCTCGGGACTTGCTTCGGGGCTCGAGAATAATACCGGGGCTACGGGGTATTTCTGGCACGCAAATCGATGCAAAACATGAGAGAGAAGAGAGAAAATAGCAAAAGAACTCGGCTGCCCTCGCATCCTATTTATAGGAGGCTGGAGCCTCGGAGTACGCGGGGCGTACGCCTATACGCGGGGCGTACAGGTCCGAAATCGTCACTGCTTACGTATCCGAAGACTCGAGTGCGAATGTCGACATCCCTCGGTGTACGCAGGGCGTACACGAGTACGCGGGGCGTAACTCGGATCAGATCGGTGACTCCTTTGGATAATCATCCGAATTAAAGATTAAATTTGAATACAAATTATTTAATAAACTTCGGAAATTCATATCTTCTTCATACGAACACCGTTTTCGACGTTCTTTATATCCACGCGAAGGTGAGACTACGCTCTACAACTTTCGTTTAGACTCCGTCGGCTAATTTTAACTTTATTTTTATTATTTATTTTTAATAGGCCGGGACAAAAAAACTTCGTTATAAATTCATAACTTCTTCGCTTAACGTCCATTCTCGCCTAAATTTTCATCGCTTCGATACCAACAACGAGACCTTCGATCCTCGTTTAGATTGCTTCGGCTAAAAACCGCTCGATCTCAAATCGAGTATTTCAGGCTGCATACCGCTGAGCCGAAACTTCGATAAATCATAACTTCCTCATACGAAGTCAGATTTGGGCGTTCTATATATATTCGGAAACCTCGTTTCAACTACTACAATATTAACCGAAGATATCAAGTTTATTTTACACTTAAATTTTGACGCTTATTTTTATTCTTAATTAATCAAACCACATAATTAAGCAATTAAGCACAAAACACATAATACTCAAATAATACAATCTTATTATTTCAAAACGGGTTACAAAGGTTAGCCTAGACTATTATATCAACATTAATGACAAGCTCAGAAACACAGGCGTTACAGACGTGTTGGGAGCCTCAGACTCGACGAGTAGAAACGAGATTAGACACGCGGCTTAAGCAGTCTACTCGACGAGTTGAAAGCCCTCGAGTCGGCGAGTAGGCGTGCTAGAGTGAAACCCTAATTTCGGGGTTTTGCACCCTATTTAAGCATATCCCCACCTTTTGGCCTCATTTCTAGCCTCCAAGTCCCAAACCCTAATCCACGAAACCCTAAAGCAGTGTGTGAGTGTGTGAGCCATTTTTTTAGTGCTCTTGTGTGTTTTGAAGCTTGTAGAAGAAGAAGAAGCTTAAGGACTCCAAGAGAAGATTATAGATCCAGAAGCAACATCTTATTCCCTTCACTTTTTGGTAATCAAGTCTCTAACTTGATCATTTACTCATTAGATCTACGTATTTCCACTTTTTTAGGGTTTTGGTTCAAGAAGCTTGGCCCTTGGGATTTGGACGTCCCAAGAAAGGATCCTTTCAGATCTGGGATCATTAAGGGTTGTTAAGGCATAAAGGTGCAAACTTTATGCCATTGAAGCCTCCATGCAAGCTCTAAGGTGTTGTTATGGGATTTTGTGCCTTAAAAGGCCATGCATGGAAGGAAAGTCTGAGGCTTTACGTGTTCTTTGGTATCTAGGACCTAGATTTGGGTTTTCATGCTTTGAGTTGGAGTAATAAGGCTTTTGGATAAAGATCTATGTCCTAAGGAACTAGGGTTTTAGCTAAACCCATTAAGATGGGTTATTAGCGGTTAAAGTTGGAAACTTTACCCCTAAATAGGGCATTTCCAATGTATGGACAAAGTTTGGACTTTATGATCTGAGAGTAGAGGCTTAATCTGTTAACATGGAGAAACCGATAGAGGAACTCGTTGAGTCCATAAGGGAAATCAAGGATTTGGTTCGTGTTGTCCCGTTTCAGCTTAAGATAAAACTCGACGAGTCTGTGAAGGGACTCGACGAGTTGATTCGCTAAATCGTGACTATAAGTAACCTGATAGAACTCGATGAGTCAGGGGGGATGACTCGGCGAGTTGGGTCACGATTTCAGGATGGTTTAGTTAACGAACTCGGTGAGTTGGTTAACCCAGAATGTTGACTTTGACCAGAACGTTGACTTTGACCAAGGGTAAAATGGTCATTTTACCCTTAGAAGAATTGTTAGTTTTTGACTAGTGCTTATTGTGATGATGTTAGCCGGGGAGTCGATTGGAGCAACCATCAGAGATTCCTCACACGATATTTCAGTAGTCAGCTCGAGAGGTAAGTCCTCTTCCAGTAGGAACGGGTCTAAGGCACCAAGGCAGGCCCGTTTATGTATGTTAGCAATGTCGGGGTTAGCCCGATGTAGTTATATGTTTCCGGACTTCTTTCTGATGACAGGGCAAGCCCGAGGAATGTTTGTATGCTTGATGTCTTTGTGATCATTGCATGTGTTTGCTTTTGTGTTCCATACTTTTGTCCGATGCTGGCGCAAGCCCGAGGAATGTTTATTTGTTTATGTTATATGCTTGTTGATTGATATATGTATACCGTACTTAGGTCTAATGCCGGACTTCGGTCCGATATTGGGCGGGGCCCGATGCTGGACTTCAGTCTGATGTCGGGCCGATCCCGATGTAGCGGGCAAGGCCCAATGTATGTTATTATGTGATTATATGTATGGTATTTGGTAGTTTGGGGAGACTCGCGAAGCTTCGTGCTTATAGTTTTCAGTTTTGGTTTCAGGTACTCCCGCTAGCAAGGGAAAGAGCTCGGGATGACTGCATGGCACACACTACAGCTTTTATCCTGGGATGTTTAGACTCTGATATTTGGCACATGATTTTTGGATACAATATTTTATTACGATAATTTGAGATATATTATTTATGTTTTTTGTGAAATGAAAAATGGTATTTATGGTTTTTATAAATAATCAAAATGAAATTTTTGGAACGTATTTTAGGGATGTTTCAAGTTGGTATCAGAGCCTTGGTTTGAGGAATTCGAACACACTCTCGAGTGTGTCTGAACTCAAACTAAGGAGTTGGTATGAAAATTTTCAAAAGAAAATCATTTTTATCAAAAGAACTTTGAAAAGAGAAAAGAATTTTAAAAAGAGAAAATGTTGTGGTGCATGCAATCAACCGAGCTCAAGTAAGTACTCCCAAATTACCTATACAAGTTTATGTTATGACATGTTATGATAAATGCATGCTGGAGTAGCACTAAGGATCTAGGAAGGATCCTTATGTGCCTGTTATATTTATATGAGCTTTATGAGAACTGCATGCTAGATTAGGGTTAAGGATCTAGGAAGGATGCCTTATATTCCTGCTATATGTATCTCAGATTTATGAAATGCATGCTAGTACAGATTAGTCTGGGATAGCCTGAATGAGATATGCTTGATTATGTTTACTCGATGCTCGAATGTTGCTTGCTTTGTGATTTTAGGAGTTCTAGTTATCTTTTACTAACTAGTAAACGAATATGTTAAGTTACATATTACGAGGACTAAATAATTTCATAAGGTTAGGTCTAGCTCTATTGCGTAGCTCTTATTTGAGTCCAACCGTGGTAGGTTAGGACCTCTCATTCGAAGAATTATCTAGTCTTAGTAATATGTAATAGTATCCACGAGCCAGTTAGGGGAGATAGCAGGGACTTCTTTTGCAGCTGATGGCGGAGAGTGGGTCGGTGATTACCCTAGGGAAAGCCTAGGATGAGATTAGCGCGTG
The DNA here is from genome assembly GCF_002870075.4 of Lactuca sativa. Classification (NCBI taxonomy): domain Eukaryota; kingdom Viridiplantae; phylum Streptophyta; class Magnoliopsida; order Asterales; family Asteraceae; genus Lactuca; species Lactuca sativa. Next base: position 39,258,416 of record NC_056623.2, read on the forward strand.
AAGCAGTAATAGTAGGAGGGACTTGATGGAGTCTAGGAAGTTCTTGAGGGAAGTACAGATAGATGTGGAAGGTAGTATGGGCCCGTACTACTGAAAGCAGAGGATCCGTACTCGAGTCAAGGAAGGCTGAGATGAATCCAAGGAACTTGTAGTATATGTGATCCCGCAAGATATGATTAGTATCTTGATATTGTTATGATGTTGTTTTTCAGAATGGTGACACTACACACTAGACTAGTCAGCAGTTTAGGCACCGATGAGGGATTAGGCTCAGGCTCAGGAGCCGGGCAGCTAGACAACCAGACTAGGGAGTTCATCTCCTCTGAGATCACGTGCAATATCATGGATCAGAATCCTGTGATCTTCGGCACGATTAAGGAAGGTATTTTGGAGCTTCTAGATGAGAGATTGAGTGCTTTCCGCACCGAGTTGGCGGCCATGATGGGGTCCCACACACTGACATTCAGGGAGTTTAGAGCTTGTGGAGCTCCCGACTACCATGGGGCGTGGGACCCCATTGCGAGTACCAGATGATTGCCGGATATCACCAACGCATTCTGCACCAGCAGATGTCCCGAGGGGGACAAGGTTCGACTTACGTCCTGTCTTCTTAAGGACAGGGCAGGTGACTAGTAAGAGGAGGTCGGACGAGCCATTGGAGATGACGCAGTTCTAGATGTGATGACTTGGAGTGATTTTTTGGCCAGGTACCGGGCCAAGTTTTCACCCGTTATTGAGTTGCAGCAGCTTGCCATGGAGTTCCAGGATCTCCACTAGACGACTGAGATGATGACTGAGATCACCGTGATGTTCAGGGAGAGGGCTCTTCTCGTTTCGCAGTACATGGCGGACGAGGAAATAAAAAAGGCCCGATATCATGAGATGTTACGGAATGATATTCGCCAGTTTGTGAGCCGCTCCAGCTACAAGACGTTGGAGGACATGATTGCTAGGGCTCAAGAGAGAGAGAGAGAGAGAGAGAGAGAGAGAGAGAGAGTTGGATTTAGAGATGGAGAGGAAGAGGAAACCTGAGGGGGTTCAGATAGGGAGTGTGGGCAAGAAGCCCAAGGTGTCAGATCACAGATCTAGGAGCTAGCAGGGCCGCAACCGTTGTGGCAAATGCGGCAAGATGCACGATGGGACATGCAAGGCAGGGAGTTCAGGCTGCTTTAAGTACGGCCAGACTGGGCATGTGAGCAGAGATTATACAGCTACTACCACTACCACGACAATACCATACCTGATTTTCTTTCAGTGCAATCAGAGGGTACACAAGCAGTCCCGGTGCCCGAGTTTAGCAGCGGCAGGGCAAGTGGTAGCACTCGCTCCTGCTACTTTGAGGATTATGGATGACCGTCAGGGCCGGGTAGAGGCGCCTGTGGCGAGGAGTATGGCCTTTCAATTGACAGCAGAGGAGGAACAAGCAGCTCCCAACATGGTGACGGGTATGTATCTTCTCCTTATCTCTTTATTTATACTGATTATTGCTTATTTTTATGTGTTTTGCTATGGGATCGTTCTTAGTGAATGGTATATCAGCTTTGGTAATGTTTGATTTGGGTGCTACCCGATCTTTTGTGTCACTCGCACTCAACAAGCTATTCACAGGGGCTCCCGGGGAGTTGGATTGCCCCCTTGATGTAAAGATAGCAGATGATAGGACTGTCAGGGTTACGAAGGTTCACCAGGGATGTACACTATAGTTGTTCGATGAGCAGTTTTTTGTGGATTTAGTCTCTATTCCCCAGCGAGGGAATAAGGTTATAGTTGGTATGGACTGGTTGAGCCCCAATGGGATAGTGATTAAATGTGAGCAACAACTAGTGAGGGTTCGGACTCCTAGTGGGGGAGGGTTAGTAATTTAGGGTGAGAGGTCGCAGGGTGGACCGACTTTGTGTTCATTAGCGAGAGCGAGGCGCTACCTTTGGAAGGGTTGCGCGGGTTACGTCGCGTATGTTATGGATACCTGGGACAAGGGTAAGATGACAGTGGATGATGTACCGGTAGTGCGAGAGTACCCGAATATATTTCCAAAGGATTTGCCTGGGATACATCCGGAGAAACAGGTCGAGTTTAGGATTGACCTAGTTCTTGGTGTGGCTCCGATAACCAAGGAACCATATTGGTTGGCTCCTCCCGAGATGTAGGAGTTGTGTACGCAACTACAAGATCTGCTAGACAAGGGATTTATCAGACCGAGTAGTTCGCCATGGGGAGCCCTGATCCTGATTGTGAAGAAGAAGGACGGGTCACATCGCATGTGTATAGACTACCAGGAGTTGAATTAGGTAACGGTGAAGACCCGTTACCCCCTCCCGAGGATTGATGATTCGTTTGACCAACTATAGGATGCATCTTGTTTCTCCAAGATTGATCTGTGATCGGGTTATCACCAGATGCGAGTCAGGGACGAGGATGTGTAGAAGATAACTTTTAGGACTCGCTATGGTCATTATGAGTTTGTGGTGATGCCGTTTGGGCTCACCAATGCTCAATCCGCGTTCATGGACCTAATGAATCGCGTGCGCAGACCGATGTTGGATAGGTCTGTAATAGTCTTCATTGATGATATCTTGGTTTACTCCAAGACTCAGGAGCAGCATGAGGAGCACCCGAGGGAGGTGCTGGAGACACTGAGGAGGGAGAGACTTTTCCCAAAGTTCTCCAAGTATGAGTTCTGGTTGCGCGAGGTGTAGTTTCTGGGGAACTTGTCAACCACAAGGGTATTCTGGTCGATCCGGCCAAGATAGTGGCCGTGATGCAGTGGGAGGCTCCGAGGTATCTAACTGATATTCAGAGTTTTCTTGGTCTAGCGGGTTATTACCGGAGATTCATCCAGGATTTCTCCAAGATCCCCCTGACCCGACTGGCCAAGAAGTTGGTGACATTCCCCAGGGGGCCTGAACAGCAGGCAGCCTTCGAGACCCTCAGTCAGCGGTTATGCGAGGCACCGATCTTGACTTTGCCAAAGGGAGTTGATGACTTCGTAGTTTACTGTGATGCTTCGATCACAGGCATGGGAGCAGTATTGATGCAGCGGTGTCACGTGATAGCTTATGCATCTAGGCAGTTGAAGCCTCACGAGGCTAACTACCCGACGCACGATTTAGAGTTGGGGGCTGTGGTTTTCACCCTCAAGATTTGGTGGCATTACCTCTATGGGGTTCGTTGTACCATTTACACAAACCACAAGAGCTTGAGGTACCTCATGGATCAGTCGAATCTGAACATGAGGCAACGTCGGTGGTTAGATGTGTGAATGATTATGATTGTGAGATCCTTTACCACCCAGGAAAGGCCAACATGGTGGCTAATTCCTTGAGCCGCAAGGCAGTAGCAGCCCCGATTCGAGATATATGTCTGAGGATGACAGTGATTACTCCATTGCTGGAGCAGATCAGAGAGGCACAGGTAGAGGGCCTGAAGGAGGAGCACCGAAAGTGGGAGCATATCGTGGGCCGAGTGGCCTCATTTGATTATGATAGTCGTGGGTTGCTGACCCAACATGGGAGGGTTTGGATGCCTTAATGGGGTGGAGTACGACATATTCGGATGGATGAGGCCCATAAGTTGAGGTTCTCTATCCAACCTGGGGCAACGAAGATGTACAGAGATTTTCTCCCTGATTATTGGTGTCCCTGCATGAAGCGGGATGTAGCCTGGTACATTGAGATATGCTTGACCAGCAAGAAGGTCAAGGCAGAGCACCAGAGGCCTCATGAAAAGACGCATCCGTTAGACATTCCCATGTGGAAATAGGAAGATATCACTATGGATTTCAACACTAAGCTTCCCAGGACCGCACGTAGGGTTTATTTGATATGGGTCATCGTGGATCAGTTGACCAAGAGTGCTTATTTTATCCCGATCCAGGAGACTATATCGGTCGAGAAGCTAGCCGAGATTTACATGTGGGAGATAGTGGCACGACATGGAGTGCTTGTCTCGGTGGTGTCAGACCGAGTTGTCCATTTCACTTCCAGATTCTAGGAGTGGTTTCATGACGAGATGGGTACTCGTCTCCACTTCAGTACCGCTTTACACCCCCAGACGGACGGACAGAGCGAGAGGATGATACAGACTCTCGAGGACATGCTACGCGCATGTGTTTTGGATTTCGGTGGCAGTTGGGATATGTATCTTTCGTTACCGGAATTTTCGTATAACAACAGTTACCACGCCAGCATAGATTGGCCTCTATTCGAGATGCTCTACGGGAGGAAGTATAGGAGCCCAATCTATTGGGGCGAGGTCGGTCAGAGAGTCATGGGGAGTACTGAGGTAGTACTCAAGACTACAGAGCGAATCCAGCAGGTCAGGAGCAGGCTCCAGACTACTCAGAGTCGGCAGAAGAGCTATGCCGACAAGCGACGTTCAGACTTGGAGTTTCAGGTGGGCGATATGGTCGTCCTGAAGGTGTCACCTTGGAAAGGTGTCATCCGATTTTGGAAGCGGGGAAAGCTGGGCCCCAGGTACATTAGTCCTTTCAGGGTTATAACCCAGGTGGGCAAGGTGGCGTATCGATTCGATCTTCCAGCAAAACTTATCCAGATCCATAACACTTTCCATGTTTCCCAGTTGTGAAAGTGCTTAGTGGATGATTCAATAATTGTGTCCTTAGAGGATATTCAGGTTGACGACAGCCTGAACTACATTGAGAGGACGGTGGCGATTTTGGATCACAAGACAAAAACCTTGAGGAACAAGGTTGTTCAGCTAGTGAAGGTGCAGTGGCAGCACCGCAAGGGTTTTTTAGTGGACTTGGGAGCCCGAGGAGGAGATGAGGGAACATTACCCAGAGTTGTTTCCAGATGCAGCAGACTTTGAGGATGAAGTCTAAGTCAAGTGGAGGAGAATTGTAACGCCTGATTCCTAGTTCTCATTTAATAGTACTTTATTTAATTTTGTAGAGCTACTCGAGTAGAAATGGGGTTGGACGCGGGGCTTAAGTAGTCTACTTGACGAGTTGAGTGCCCTCGACTCGACGAGTAGGTCTGCCAGAGTGAAACCCTAATTTTGGGGTTTTGCACCATATTTAAGCATCTTAACCCCCACCTTTTGGCCTCATTTCCAGCCTCCAAGTTCCAAAAGCTAATCCACAAAACCCTCAAGCATTGTGTGACTGCGTGAGCCATTTTTTAGTGTTCTTGTGTGTATTGAAGCTTGTAGAAGAAGAAGAAGAAACTTGAGGACTCCAAGAGAATATTGTAGATCCATAAGCAACGTCTTATTCCTTTCACTTTTTGGTAATCAAGTCTCTAACTTGATCATTTACTCATTAGATCTACGTCTTTTCACTTTTTGAGGGTTTTGGTTCAAGAAGCTTGACCCTTGGGATTTGGATGTCCCAAGCAAGGATCATTTCATATCTGAGATCATTAAGGGATTTTAAGGCATAAAGGTGCAAACTTTATGTCATTGAAGCCTCCATGCAAGCTCTAAGGTATTGTTATGACCTTTTGTGCCACAAAAGGCTATGCATGGAAGGAAAGTCTGAGGCTTTACGTGTTCTTTGGTATCTAGGACCTAGATCTGGGTTTTCATGCTTTGAGTTGGAGTAATAAGGCTTTTGGAAAAAGATCTATGTCCTAATGAACTAGGGTATTAGCTAAACCTATTAAGATGGGTTATTAACATGTAAAGTTGGAAACTTTACCCCTAAATGGGGCATTTCCATTGTATGGACGAAGTTTGGAATTTAAGATCTGAGAGTAGAGGCTCAATCTGTTAAGATGGCCAAACAGACAGAGGAACTCGTCAAGCCCATAAGGGAAGTCGACGAGTTGGTTCGTGTTGTCCCGTTTTAGCGTAAGATAGAACTCGACGATTCTGTGAAGGGACTCGACGAGTTGATTCGCTAAATCACGACTATGAGCAGCCTGATAGAACTCGACGAGTCATGGGGACGAATCGGCGAGTTGCGTCGCGATTTCAAGACGGTTGAGTTAAAGAACTCGGCGAGTTGATAGGTCGACTCGGCGAGTTGGTCAACCCAGAATGTTGACTTTAACCAAAACGTTGACTTTGACCAGGGGTAAAATGGTCATTTTACCCTTAGAAGAATTATCAGTTTTTGACTAGTGCTTATTGTGATGATGTTAGTCGGGGAGTCGATTGGAGCAGCCATCGTAGATTCCTCACACGAGATTTCAGCAGTCAGCTTGAGAGGTGAGTCCTCTTCCAGTAGGAACAGGTCTAAGGCACCAAGGCCGACCCGTTTATGTATGTTAGCAATGCCAGGGTTAGCCCGATGTAGTTATATGTTTCCGGATTTCGGTCTGATGTCGGGGCAAGCCCTATGAATGTTTGTATGCTTAATGCCTTCATGATTCTTACATGTGTTTGCTTATGTGTTCTGGACTATTGTCTGATGTCGGGGCATGCCCGAGGAATTTTTAGCTTATATGTTATGTTTATGTGTACCGGGCTTCGGTCTGATGCCGGGGCAAGCCTGAGGAATGTTTATATGTTTATATTATATGCTTGTTGATTGATATATCTATACCAGACTTAGGTCCGATGTCGGGCAGGGTTTGATGCCGGACTTCGGTCCAATGTTGTGTAGGTCCCGATGCCGGACTTCGGTCTGATGCTGAGCGGGGCCCGATGTAGTGGGCAAGGCCTAATATATGCTATTATGTGATTATGTGTATGGTATGTGGTAGTTTGGGGAGACTCACTGAGCTTTATGCTTACAGTTTTTAGTTTTGATTTCAGGTACTCCCGCTAGCAAGGGGAAGAGCTCAGGATGACTGCATTACACACACCACAACTTTTAGTCTGGGATGTTTAGACTCTGATATTTGGCACATGATTTTGGGATACTATATTTTATTATGATGATTTGAGATATATTGTTTATGTCTTTTGTGAAATGACAAATGGAATTTATGGTTTTTATAAATAATCAAAACGAAATTTTTGGACCGTATTGTAGGGATGTTTCATGTTGACATGTAATCGGGATCGTTGCCATTAGGTTTAGTCAGACCTTTGGGGAGAATGGAATTGAAGTGAGATCAGACCATTGTTACATCGGACCATAACCAAAATGAATTCCGTCAAACTGGAACTCCAACGTAAAAAATGCATAGCCAGACGATAAAAAAACAAAATAGAAATAAATTTTGGGTAATACCATACCTTATAAGCACCAACCTAGAATTCGTTACAGAAGATGTCTTCTACCAACAACAGTCGATGGAATTACTATCGGGACCTGGATATTATGATAACAAAAACTTAATTAACAAACGATGAAAAGACGAATATGGCAGATCGATTTTGACCACAATCAACTTGAAGAAGCAAGCAAAAGTGGTGGTGCTTATGGTTGTTCAATCGGTGGGAAGCACATGTTGGCGATGAAGTACTATCGAACCACCATATGCAAAGTCGAGAAAGGGAGGTTTGACCGAAATTAGAGAAAATAGGGAACAAGTGGAGTAGAAAAACATGAATCGGGTGTGAAATCCATCTATGAGCGGTGGGATATCGGGTTAAGAGTGGATCGCCACCAATCCAATTCTTATTGGGTAACAGAGTCGGTAGAATCCCACATACATACATGTGTCCAGGACACTAATCTACAACTGTTGAAGGAAAAAAATAGAAACGGTCTAACCAAAAGAGAGTACTATTCATAAGGGATATTCTCTTTTAATATATTATATAATTAGGGATTATCCATCAATAATTTAAACTTTAAAGATGTACAAAAGTAAAGGTAATACGTTGTTTTAATCTAGGCTAACATGAGACATCATTAAAGCAACACCTAATACCAATGTTTTCGTAAAAATCCAAACAATAATATTATTTTCACCATTATTATATATTTTTTTGAAGAATACATACAAAAGATGATGTCGATGAAGCAAAACAGTGGAAATGTGAAACTATACCATGTATAGAGTCTAACATGTAGAAAATAGAAGGAAAAGGCAGGGTAGTAACCACACCTCTCAACAAACTTCAACATGTTACATTGAATACCTGGTTTTTTTCTTTTGCGACTTTGATCATGTCATATTTACTAAACTCTTTAAATAAATACAAGAAACTGGAAAATGCAAACATATAATCAATAAAGTTGGTGATCTTGTGATCTTACATTCAATCCCAGTAGAAAAAGAAACATGCACATAACCAAAATGTACAAAAATAATTAATCGAACAAAATCACATCTTCCTCCAAATTATACTGCAAAATGCATATCCAACAACATTTGGACAAAATTCCTCAACATAAAACTTTTACATATAATAAAGAGAATATGTAAAAAGAGAAGAATTAATAATGAAAAAAGAAGAAATATGATACTTTTAAAGGGTTTACTATTAGTTATGAATCGATTGATAAAGGCATGATTGATGTGTGATTTGTTTGCAAATAACGGGAAACTATATAAAATAATACTCCATCTGTCCTAAATTAATAGTCAATGTTTTCTTTTTTGTTTGTCCCAAAATAATAAGCTACTTCTAAAAACAAATATCATTTTTACCAAAATAATCATCATCTACCATGACATTAAATGCAACAAAATGATGGAATTAAATACAACATAATGTATGATTGTCATTTCATTTAATAAAGTTAAGGGTAATTAATGTTTCCTTAATCTGTATGTTTTTTGTCTATAGGCAATCATATTGTGATGGAGGGAGTACTAACCTTCATGAAGATTTCTTATAAAGGAATAGCAATGTTATATGCAAACATTATATGAGGTGATTAACCACACGATACCAAACATTATGATGAACAACTTTACCAGTTTCAGCAACAACTCAATGTATATATAAAGCACATAAATTGTGTAAATATTGAAGTTTGAATGAAAATCGAATCCCATAAATGTCGTAAAGATTGAAATGAAATTAAATTTGGTTCTTGATTTTATGGGATTAGATTGAAGATTTCATGAAGATAGTGTTTTATGAAATAAGAAACCGATGAATACCAAAAATAAGTAATCGCAACAATAAGATAATTATGATTGCTGATTTATAGGATATTCAAATAATAATATATATAATTGAAATTGAAATTTTCATAAAATTAGGGATCACATAAATAATTGTCTAACTACAAAACCAAAATCTTCCTGTGTAAACGCCTCCTAATCAACATAAATTAATATGATTTTTTTTTAAAAATCAAAAATTTTGAGAAAAATGACAAGTGGAAAAATCTGACCTGTAATTTTTATACAACATTTGAAAAAAATCATAAATTATAAGAAAATGACAAGTAGAAAAAATGACACTCTTTTATTAGAAGTAGTAGATTCATGGTTATCACAACTACTTATGGGAATTTAATAACCCAAATCTTTGTAGCAGATAGACGATAATAATCCATGAAATCTCTATAGATTGACTTAAAATGCTTGATATAATGGAAAAAAAATATCATTAACAAACCCTACTGAGATGGTGGACTACCACTCATGCCTCATCGTTCCAAGGGGCCCCAAAATTATGGACTATGCAATATTAATATATAATCACTAATCTAATTTAAAAGAAAAAAAAGATAAATTACAGAACACGAGAATGATCCAAATTCAAAAGCCCAAATTTAATACATTACTGGAAACATGAAGAAGCAATAATTATCATACATACTTATAAAGCTAGCATTTTTTCTTGAATCTCATGCATTTGAAACCCCCTTTTTTAACTTCCTTTCACCACATTCATTTGAAACTCCCATGAATTTTCAATTTCTTTACAATAATATTATAAATAAGTTAAATAATGTTCTATAAACAAGATAGGGTGTTTTATTACAATGTCTCCATCCCACATCGATGGTGAGAGTAAACAAGAGAATGTTTCCTCTTCTATAAATAGGAAATGTTGTGAAATATTTCAAAGGGACCAAACCATGAGAAGTTCCTCATGCCTACCTTTGTAGGATTTTGAAGGTATTATTTGGTGAGGTTTTTTATATTAGCAAGTGTCCAGTTAACTTTTAGAATTCCAAAAAATGGTTTTGAACTGAATTTTTTCAGGTTTAAACCATGTTTCAGTTAGAAAAAAAATTATGTAGTTGGGTATATTGAGTTGAATCAGAGCTGGATCAATTTGGACCGATAAATGAATCATTTTCCTTTCACAACAAACATTTGAAACTCCCATGATTTTTCAAATTATTTCTATTAATATTATAAATAAGTTACATAATTTTATATAAATATAAAAAAGCATCTACCTAAACCTAAAATTATAACTGTTTGAAAAATCACTTTGATTCAAAAGCATGAAATATATACAAACCGGGTTTCACTAGAATAAAATATGTATTTTGCTATATTTAGTTGAATCGGTCCGAGTTTGATCTATTTGAACCATAAAAGAAGCATTTTCCTTTCACTACATACATTTGAAACTCCCATGATTTTTCAAATTGTTTCCAATGATATTTTAAAAAAAAGTTATATAATGTTATATAAATATAAAAAAACATCTACCTAAAAATAAAATTATAATTGTTTGAAAATTCGATTTGATCAAAAACACGAAATATATATGCATATTATATTTTATAAATGAATTCTTTTTATAATGAACTTTTGAATCTTGAAAATACATATGAACAAGTTTTCTATATTAAGTACCTAACTGAATTTATGATTTTAGAATTAAACAAAAAGTTATTCAATAACAACTTACTCTTTTGGATAGCAACTTACGAGATTATAGAAAAATGGAACTATTGAACAATAAAGAAAGGGTAAACAAGAGAAAAGGTGTTTTACTAAATAAGTTGAATAATGTTTTATTAACAAGAAAGTGTGTTTTATTACAATGTCTTCATCCCACATCGATGGTGAGACTAACCAAGAGAACGTTTCCTCTTCTATAAATAGGAAAGGTTGTGAATTGTTTCAAAGGGACCAAACCATGAGAACTTCCTTATGCCTACCTTTTTAGGATGTTGAGGGTATTGTTTGGTGAGATTGTCTTTATTGGCAACTGTCCATTTAAGTTTTAGAATCCCGAAAATGGTTTTGAACAAGATTTTTTTAGGTTCAAACAGAGTTTCACTTGAAAAACCGTTATGTAGTTTGGTATATTGAGTTGAATCGGTCTGAGTTTGATCAATTTGGACCGATAAAGGAAGCATTTTCGTTTCAGCACATACATTTGAAACTCCCATGATTTTTCAAATTGCTTCTAATAATATTATAAATAAGTTATCTAAACATAAAATTATAATTGTTTGAAAAATAAATTTGATTAAAAAACACAAAATATATACAAACCGGGTTTCAATAGAAAAAACGTTATGTAGTTTGGTATATTAAGCTGAATCGGTCCGAGTTTGATCAATTTGGACCGATAAATGAAACATTTTCCTTTCAACACATACATTTGAAACTCTCATGATTATTCAAATTGTTTATAATAATATTATAAGTTACATAATGTTATATAAATATAAAAAAATCTAACTAAACATAAAATTATAATTGTTTGAAAAATCACTTTGATTCAAAAGCACGAAATATATACTCGATTATATTTTATAAATGAATTCATTTTATAATGACATTTTGAATCATGAAAATACATATACACAAACTTTCTATATTAAGTACCTAACTAAATTTATGATTTTAGGATTTAACAAAAAGTTATTCAATAAAAACTTGATTTTTTATAGCAACTTACGAGATTACTGAAAAATGGAACTATTGAACAATAAACTTTTTGGATAACATTTTATTTTTATTATTTAATATTTTATTTAACAAAATGAAATTATTGGCAAATAAAGAAATGAGTTTAATTAAAATGTCTTCATCCCACATTATTCGTGAGAGTAAACAAGATAATGTATTCTCCTCTATAAATAGGAAAGATTGTGAAATATTTTAAAGGGACTAAGCCATGAGATCTTCCTTGCATCGAACTTTGTAGGACGTTGAGTGTATTCTTTGTTGAGATTGTCTTTGTTGACAAGTGACCAATTAAATTTTAGAATTTCGAAAATGATTTTGGATCATATCTTTTAGATTTGGATCGAGTTTAATAAGGATCCGAGTGTCTTCTGTCTGAGTTAGGCAAACTCGCTTCCATTGGAGGCCGAGTTTAAGTAACATGTCGAATATTTGGTTGTGTTAGCCAAGTTTTACAACCCTGTTTGTAATACAATTTAAAGTTTTAACCTTATAAAAGATGTCACTATTATCATATGTTCTATATAATTATGGTAATATTTATGATACAAAACATTTTTTTTACTATTTAAGATAAAAACTTGTCTCTATTATCATATGTTGTACACAATGATAAAATTTAAGATAGATAAAAAGATGTCTCTGTTATCGTATTTTCTACATAATGATAATATTTAATATAAACGTTTTAATTTAATATGAAATTATTATTTAATAGATAACAATAACAATTTATTTATTTTTAATTTTTTTTTTCTATTTTAATCATATAACTTTATATATACAAAATAACTTCAAGTTCCAACCTTATCTCTTATAATATAGTTCAACATAATAACAATACTAAAAATCATTTTTTATATTTTTTATGAAATTATTATTTATTTGTTAATAACAATGATTTAGTTATTTTTAATATAAAATATTTTTTTATATCACATGCAACGCACGGGCATTCGCCTAGTACTATATTATAAAGGAAGCATTTTTTCTTTCACCACATTCATTTGAAACTCCCAATTTTTCATATTTCCATACAATATACTTAATTTATTAACTTAAATATGCTTTTAGTTGTAAACATTATCATAAATGGAAGAATTTGTGACTTATCAATATGATATACTTAATTTTTTAACTTCAATATATAGTTAAATAAATAACCTACATTAATATATAAAATAAGCTTAAAAATTTAGTGTAAAATTTAAAACCTAAAGTAAAATATCAAATAATGTTTAAAAAATATTCAATATATATTTTTTAACATAGTTAAAAGGAAAACATTAAATATAATAATATTAAAAGAACCTAAATTGATGAACCGAAGTAACTAAAAGGTGTCTGAAAACTATATTCTAACAATATATTTTTAACTCGCGCCGCGCAACGCGCGAGAATTCATCTAGTATACATATAATTATCGTTGTTCATATAGACGGTGAGTAGCTGCAACCAATATAAATTGAATTGACTAATTGTGAACTGACGACCTATGAAGTAATAAAGCAACGATAAATCAGATTAGTCGATTATTTTGTCTCAATTTCTAAGTTTTAATGATCATTCATAAAGAAAAAAAAAATTCAAAATTGAAGTTTTTTAAGAATTATTAGGGTTATCGATGTTATAAAGATATTGAATGATTTGACTACTTTCTATATGGATAAAGGTATGATAGATATGTGTGATCTAGATGCTATTTTTTAGGAACGGAATAGAAAGTCGACTTTATTGGATTCGAACTCTTGACCAACCGGATTGAAGACATATGATACAACCACATAACCAATGTTTTTTATATTATTATTATTATTATTGATTTTGTATCTAAAAAATTACACGAAGTATTTTTCTTTAAATTAATAGATTTTTCTGAACTGTTTCACTATATTTTTATATTTGATACAAAGGTTGTCAAAATCACGATCTTGATGATAGGATCGTACGATCCTAGGTATGAAAAACAAGTCGGATCGTATACAACTCATATTTGGGTAGAATTGCAGGTATTGTAGGTAGGATTATAGAATCGGGATCCAATCCAATCCTATATTCCCTTGATTTTTTTTTGAAAAAATGAATTTATCGTTTTATGTCTTTTACCCTTTACCAGTTTACCGTTTATCGTTTTGTGTTGTGAGTTGTGACTAATGTTTTGAAGTCTTTATAGTTTTTGAATGAAAAACTAAATGTTTGAAATATTTTGCATGCTTTAAAATTATAAGTTAAAATTAGGGATGAGCATAGGCGGGTACCCGCCTCATTTGGCGAGAACCGGAATCGGAATCGGAACCAGAACCGGTGGTTCCTAGAAAGTTAGAAAAAGGAACCAGAACCAATCTAAGTAGTTCTTAAATTTTTGGAACCGGTCTCGGAAGCGGTAGTTCTGGTTCCAAGAGCGGGTAACCTGGTTACATCAATTTTATTAACATTTGTCAATAAAACTGCAATTTTGTTCGGTCCAAATAGAATCAATTCAGATCAAAGACGGACAAAATCGGATCAATATATTCTAAACCGGTCTAAATAAAATACACATATTTATATGAAATACATATACATATATATATATATATATATATATATATATATATATATATACATATACATATACATATACATATATGTTATGATATATGCTTCGAACTTAATGTTGTTTGAGGGTAACTCCATTCTGGTTAAGCATGGGAGTCACAACAAAGAAAAAACTGATGTCATTCGTCGTCCGGGAGGGGGTCCCAAAACAAAGCACCAACGATTTAGTCAGTAATTGGGTGAGAGAATTCGAGTTTGGTTTAAGGTAGAGAACGAGGTGATCCCTTCTGCTGGAGAAGAAGGGTTTCTTTTATACATGTCGTCGTGGGAGCATGTCCTCGACAGTACATTTTGTCTTGTTTGGCCCCACGTGACGTGGAGGCGTCTTATTGGCGGATCGTGCACCACTAGTAGTTACCTGCTATTGGTGCAAAACTACCGAAGGGCAGTGCTCTAAACGCTACACTTGTCGCTCTGGGGAGTGGTTAGTACTGTTTTGGCTTGTTATAGACTATATTTTCTCGTTATGAGTTATACCTTGGCGCTAGAGCGTCGGGGTCTAAATGCGAGGTTGCGAGGGTGAGGGCCCGAGTCTAGCACTTATGCTGGGTAGCGACCGTTAACTAGGTCGTCATTTAGATAATGGTCTCGTTATCTTTGACGTATTCCGAGAGGGATACATTAACAAGTCCCCTAGGCTAGTAAACATTAGCGTTAGCTAGGGTTAGATGAGTTGTTCTAGCTTAGACCAACACATGTGTTCGACGGGGATGGCTCTAACATCCACTAATGTGACAGAGCCATCTGTGCAGACGGTTTCATCATTGTAATTATTTTCATTTCCTGCCTTGCATTTAAGACTTCCTTTATCAAGGACAAATTCCTTTTATTCGCTCTACTGCTTCTTCATGTAACACCCATAAAATTCATGCCAAATTTAAACTTTTAAAAACATTTTAAATACCAAGAGTTATTACAAATTTGTTTTTAAAGTAGTTTCATATCAGAGTATCCCAAAAAGTCAAATCAAAATATGAGGAAGTGTACGGTCACGCCTTCGCCTCCTGCGATCGTCAGAAGTACCTGAAATAAAATCAGCAACTGTAAGCCCGAAGCTTAGTGAGTTCCCCCAAAATACCAACGCCATACAATCAAAATCATATCATATAAACAAACAGAACAACCATGCATCTCGAGTCTACAGTGTAACTGGTCCGCCCGCACCAGGCCTTCAATCCACCTGATCCACTCTCTGAGTCTACAATATGACTGGTCCGCTCGCACCGGACCTTCAGTCTATCTGTCCCACTCTCTGAGCCTCGGCATGTCTGGACCGCCCTCTCGAGGCCTTCAGCCTATCCGGACCGCTCGTCGGGCCTTCGGCCTTACTATGTGCCCTACTGGGCTGCAGTTTATCCGGTCTGCCCTGGGTATGTTAGCCTACAGCACGAAGTAGGAACCGCCTCAACCCAACCCCATACCAATCAAAAAATCATGTGCACATAAATATCATACGCTAGCATGTATATAACATATAATCATACCGATCTAACAGATCACTAACACAACAACCATCCTATAATCAGGATACCGACCTAACCGGTCACTAACATAGCATCATCCTATATACTAGGAGATTGACCTAAACCAGGTCACTAGACATAACACCATCCTAACTACCAGGATGCAGATCTAGCAGATCAATAAATATACCAAGCAAATACCCGGATACAAATCCGATATAGGGCCGACCTTGGTGCCTTAGACCCTATTGATATAGTGAGGATAACTCACCTAGAAAGTAGTGTCGAAGTACCGAAAACCTCTGATCGATACCTCACCAGAAATCTCGAACTACCACATAATAAATACCAAGTCATTACAAAACATAACCTTGAAAGTCCTTATGCAAAGCCCATTAGTGGCCCAATTTACCAAATTGGGCCCAACTCCCTAATTGGGCCTAATTTCAAGATCCATTATTTAAACTTGGACCAAAAAATTATATTCACAAAGTCCAGCAAAGGCCCAAAATCCAACTAGTCCACAAACAGCCCAAAACCTGAAGCCCAAATGCCAAAGGCCCAACAGAAGACGTATGCGGGGCGTACTCCTCTGGTACTCGGGGTGTACTCGTCCTGATGTTGACCACCATCAGGGTGGTTGACCCAATACGTTGGGCGTACTAGATTTACGCTGGGCGTACTTAGAGGTTTGCCAAAATCTGAATAAGTGCTTAATGGCTTAAGCACTTAAGCCTAAACTTCAGATCCAGTGACCAAATGTGCCCAGGACCCATAAAGTCATGAAATTTATCAATTTGGACGTCCAGAAATCTCTTAATACTTGGTCTTAATCCATTAATACCTTCCTAATCCATGTATGGGACATCTTAAGCCATTGGGACCTCATTTTTATCACTCAAAACCCCTTCAGGAGTCTGAAAGGACATCTCATTTTGTCCCAATCACATCACGCATCATCTTGGGACTTTTTGGGACAAGAAATGGTTCTTTAAAGCAAAATTGGCAAGATCTATACATATATGCATAAAGTTTGAATCTTTTTACCTTCTGGAGCTTCTAGGGCCCAAAAACCAACTTCAGATCTACAAGATTGATCTTCTTCTCCAACTCTTTGATGCAACACCTTCTTCTTAAAACACTCAAGAAACACTCAATAAGCTCAAACACTCAAGGAAATGGCTAGGGTTTGGTGAAAACGACTCTAAGCAATGGAGGCTGGGGCAAGGGAGGGTTTTGTGCTCATAATGTTGCTTATATATCCCTCAAACCCTAAATATTAGGGTTTCCTTCTGTCATGAGTACGCCCAACGTACAAAAGTGTACACCCAGCATACTAGGGCGCGCCTAGTACGCTCAATGTACCCTTATATACGCGCAACGTACTCCTCCTGATCCCAAAATTGCAATTTTGCCCTTAAGCTTTTCATGGCTTTACCCTTCCATCCTCAGGAACTATAAATGACAAATCTTAGGATGTTTCATTTTGACTGTCTTTGTCTTCATTTTGCTTATCCTCTCTTTCATCTTGTTCTTGTTAATTTTAATCCATGGTGACACCAACTACTGGAATAGAGTCGACGCCTCATGAATTTGAGGGTCTGTAGGCCCGATTTGGTTTTCTTCCTGAACATGGTGTGCATTATCCTTGAAAGGGGGAAGTTATTTCTTGGCCGCCTGAAGGGAAGGTCGGAGTCCCCATCCCGATCTTCAACACGAGTAAAGTGGATGCCGACAACCGACTTTTTTGATGAGATCATGTGCCAATATGGCTTCTCTGTGGAAGATATAATTCCCATTTGTTGTCAACAAAATAGTTGCTTTCGAGATGGCTTGTCGAGCTTTGAGCATGCTTCCTCAATTATGGGCTTTCAAGTACTACTTTAAATCCTCTACCCAGTCTGGCGTGAATACGTTCTCTTAGCGGCGGGGTGTCCATGCGTTCCAAGAAGAACTGGAAGGACAAATGGTTCAAGCTGAATTGTAACTTGGTCAGTTTTGGCTATCCTCCCGGAACCACATTCACCGACCGGACACCTCAACTCTGGAGGTACTAGAGAGACTATGGCACAAGCGTTGAGAACCGTTTCCTTGAATAGGGAGGATTAGGAGGACTATTTGTTGGTCGTAGTCGGTATGAGCATCGTCTGGAGGGCACGTGGGATGATGCCTTGGTTCTTCGTGGAGAGGAATGGTGAGAGTGTATCTCCCCTCCCCCCTTATGTTTATATTTCAACGGGGTGAAGTCAAAGGCTTTTCCCGTCCCCTTATGTATGTGATTTGTTTTTTGTTTCAGTTCATGAGGGGATCATTCCTTTCGGGATGGTCAAGCGGGACAGGTTCCAAGGTAGTTTCTAGCTTAAAGAGGTGCCCCTGGTGGAGATACTTCCTCCACCGGTTAGTGTGACAACCCGAAATTTCTATCTTGTACAACCCCTACATTTCAATCAAAGTCAAACTTGCTTCTGCTAACCTTTAGCACTTTTGGAGTTCGTTTGGGTGTTTTTAATCTTAAATACATCAAAGGAATAAGTGAAATGGAGTTTCAATTGAATTTATAATCTATCAAGCAAGCCTTAAGCCCTCAAAAGACGAGTTTACGGCCAAGACCTTTGAGTTTACGGCCGTAAACTCAAGGTGGCCGTGAGCCCCTTGGTATATATATGATCCTTAGTGATTTTAATCACTTTTCACCTTCCAAACCCAAGAACTCGGAATTATCTCTCAAGGATCTTGAGACTTTTGCTTCCAATCTTCCAAAAATGTAAGTAAATCACTCCCTCTATGTGTTATACATCACTTCTTCTTGATTCATGCTTGAATCTATCCAACTTTCATCTTTTGGAACTAGATCTTCAAGTGTTCTTCATTTCACCAAGAACACACACTAGTGTTCTTGGACTTTAAACACCCTTACAAGCTTCTATATTGTAAGTGCTCTTACCTTAGCTTGTAATATGATTGAAACACTTAGTTTACAACTTCAAAACAACACAAAAACAAGAACAAAAGAGAGTTTACGGCCAAGGCAATCTCCTTGGGCCATAAACTCTAATGTTGGGTGCAAAAGAGCCCTAATTTCCTTCCTTATCCATAGAACTAGGTCTAGAACACCTCCAAAGTGAGTTAAGGACCTTAAACAACAACATGGTACAACTTACAATGAGTTTACGGCCGTAAACTCATTAGGGCCGCAAACCCTTGGCCGTGAACTCATGGGGAGTTTACTCTAGGGTCGTAAAGTCTAAGGTGAAGCCATACAACCCTTATATGCAACCCTTTTGTGCTTATAACAATGGAATCAAAGTGTTCTCCATGTTCTAGGGTGTCTTTACTTGCTTAATTAGTTGTTAAATCACTAATTAGATACATATATGTGTCATTATATGTTCTATCAATCAAACTACTTCAAAATGTTTATCAAACTCTTTTACATGTTAAACTCTTATTCAAACTTCTTCTTACATGACAAACCTTTTCCTTTAACTCTTTTACACTTATATATTGTCCAAACTTTGTCCAATGCATATATAGTTATATAAGTAAGGTTTGAAGGACTTAGGACTGATAACACACGTTATTTCCTGATCCTTGTTTGGTTGTGGACTTAAAGTACCATGTTGTTTGTCTGAGTGTCGTTTGATCCTTAGTTATATATTATGTATATATGTATGGACATAAAAGCTTTTATCTCAGTTCAGTACACTCAGTTATACAAACAACTTTACTAGTAAACTATAATAGGTATAGTTTAGGGAGATACTACTCATTACTTCTAGTACAATGAAACATACAAAGAGAACATACTATTATGAGAAACTAAGAGAACATACTATTATGAGAAACTAAGAGAACATACTATAATGAGAAATAATACATACTATACACTATACAAGAGAACATACTATGATGAGAAACAAAGAGAACACACTACATACTAGACAGAGAGAACATACATTACACTAGTACATACAATACATATACAAGAATATGATAACATAAATGTGAACCAATATTTCGGGGCATGGCGTCACTGCCATGGGTTGTTTTGTAGCCAAAGTCTCCTGGAGGGAGAGCGTGAATTTGTGTATAGATCTATACTGGATTGACTATCCTACACCTTGTTGTTCGCTACGGTGGGACTTGCAAGTCTACAGGTGCCAAATGTCATTTCTTCCGTCGTCTTTCATCGTCGTGTTATTAGTCGAAAGTATGGTTTAACCATTTCACATTATACCTTAAATAACAATTGGTTTAAGGTAGTTAGTACAACAGTAGTTACTATAATACAACAATACAGTACTATTATTATTTTCCCCATTGCATTCACATTGTGATCTTCTCACATGAATCGGTAATGTAAAAACTATATTTTTGGCTAATGATAGTCTCATTTGGGAAAATACACACTCATACAAGAAACAAACATACATAACATTTGACGCCTTGGTAGAAGGCTACGTTTAGTAGAAAATATAGGATTTTCTAGGAGATACAAACATTTACTACAAACATTTACAAACTTATACATCAGACACTTACAAACATTTTCATACAAACAATGACACTAAAATGCTTATGAACTCACCAACTTTAATGCTGATAAACTCTTTCAAAATAACTTGTATTCTCAGGTCATCAGTAGACAGGTACCGATGCCAGGTTTTGAGAAGATGGATCTCGTTCAAGACTCATCTTTTATTTTGATTTACATTTTTGGTGTCTTATAAACGTCACAGAACACACTTGTATTAAATTATATTATTAATGAAATGGATGATGTTTTTGCTTGTTTACTACTATGCTTTGTTGTGATACTCTACGTGACGTCCTCCACCCCGAACGTTTCCGCCGTTCCGGTTTTGGGGTGTGACAGTTAGCATTGATCGTGCTCTGACACTTTCTAGTCCTGATGTTGCTGTGGCGCAAGGATCTAGTCCATAGGCTGACCAAGAGTTAGTTGACACGCTTGTTGATGAGGTTTCTCACGACGATCCTTTGCCTCCTGATCCAGAGGACGATGCGTTGAAGGAGGCGACGACTGGGTGTAGCCGCTCGACTACCAAGCGGTGGTTTGCATGGTTAGACTCCCCGCTTACCGAAGGTGCCCGTGCCAACACTGTTGGCAATGTATCTTCATAAAAAGAGAAATGTGGACTTCCTGCTAGGGGAGTCAGACATTCCTGATGATGACGCTCCAAAATTTTTTGAAGGAATGGATGAAGAGATGACTGAACCGCCTCGTGAACCCAAGAAAAATATGGAGGATGTTACCAGCCCGGGGGAAGGTGTCTTCGGGCAAGAATCGGATGGTGGGTTTCAAATTGCTCCAAATTTTGCCTCACCTTCAGCCAAGGATAATACCGTTACATGTTCTTCCTCTATACCTTTAGCGTCCCCTGGCATCTACATCCCGAAGTGGGAGTCACTCAAAAATCCATTCTTACGAAACATCTTGTTGCGTATGATTGGGACCATCATACATTCCCTGCTGCTAACATTGAAGCCTTGGAGCTCCTCTCCAACTCTCACATGTCCAACAGTCTCCAGTATGTGGCAACTTAGGTTGCTCCTTACTTAGTGGTCGCCGCTCGGTGCCTCCGCCAGGTTAATTCAGATTCAACAGAACTTACCTTTGTTAAGGCCGAGCGGTACAAGTTAAGGACGAAATTGTTGGGGTTGTAGGAGGAGAAGCACAAATTTTAGGAGTGTTATGACCTCTTGGTCGGGGAGAAGGCAACCTTGGAGGAGCAGGTGGCGAATTTAGATGGGTCGGTGGAGCGTTTTTCTCATCAGATTGAAGCCTTAGTGGAGGAGAAACTGTTGGATTAGGTGTCTAAGCCCATAACTATAACTGGTATGTACTTGAACCGATAGTAGCATGGTCCTTTTGGGTTGCCTTCAGCAGAGCAATTTGATAGGATGGATATTTGAGAAAGAGGTTATTTGTGATTTATTAATATATTATAAGAATAATATATTTATTGAGAAATCATATTATGTAGTTGGTATTGACCAGGAATTAATTTAGTGATCAAAAGAGACTGATTAAATTAACGGGGACTGGTTAGGTAAATCAGTAATACATATAGTTTGGGCTAATGATCCATGTTGATTAGGGATGGACTAAATCTATGTGAGACTCCATGAAGATTTAGTCCAAAGGGCCTATCAAATAAGTTATTGGATTGCCTAAAGGCCTAAATGAAGGAATTAGGGTTTACAAGTTGAAACCCTAGGAATTCCACACTATAAATGTAACCCCTAACACTCCTAAAATCGGCCAAGACTTCCAAGAAGAAACCCTAGCCGATTTTTGGTGCCTCCTAGCCTCTCTCTCATAATCCTCCATTGTTCTTGGTGTTTGTGACTTATTTGAGGTATCACATTTGAGGTACTAAGCTCTTGAAAGGCCAAGTTCTATAAGCTACAACAAAGAGGTGTTCATCTAGCTTGTTTTATGTTGTAAATCTCAAAATTGTATGCTAGTTAGGGTTCATGCTTTGGATAATATGCGAATTGCATGTATAACTTGAGAAAACTTAGATCCAAAGCATTAGGGTTGTATGTGCAGCATAGGATTGTTATAGTGATCAAAACCCACTAGAAGAAGGTGTTGGACATCTGGGTGGAGGAGCAACATAGGCAGTTGGAGGCCGAAGAGCCGATGAGGAAGGCCGTGGAGGATGACATGATGTGGTGTAACACCCATAAAATTTGAGCTAAATTAAAACTTTTTAATACATTTTAAAACCATCAAGTTATTATAGTTTGTTTTCAAAATAGTGTAGACATCAGAGTATCCCCAGAATCAATTCATAAGACCATAAAATAAGAGGAGCTGTACGATCATGCCTTTGCCTTCCTGCGATCATCTGATGTACCTGAAACAATAAACTGAAACTGTAAGCCCGAGAGCTTAGTGAGTTACCCCAAAATACCAACACCATACAACATAACCATATCATATAACCAATATAGAACAACATGCATAATAATTCGTTAGCCTGACTGGACCGCCTCACAGGCCTTCAGTCTATATGGACTGTTCTCTGAGCCTTCGGCACATCTGGACCGCCTCACAGGGCCTACAGCCTATTTGGACCGCTCGTCGGGCCTTCGGTCTGACTGAATCCCTTTGCAGGGCCTTCAGGTTATCCAGACCGCCGTGGGTATGTTGGCCTCCAACACAAAGCAGGACTGCCTCAACCCAACCCCAAATCAAACAAGAATGCGTACATAAATATCATACACTTGCATATATGTAACAGTCATACCAATCTAACAGATCACCAATCATAGCAACATCCTATCTACTAGGATACCGATCTAACAAATCATAACAACATACAAGCATACTATAACCAGGATACCGATCTATCCGAAATCTAACATAGCAACCATCCTAAACCATGATGAAATCTAGCATATCAATAACATAGCAACCATCCTAAACCAGGATGTAATCCAACATATCAATAACATAGCAACCATCCTAAACCAAGATGTAAATCATAAAGGATCGGCCTTGGTGCCGTAGACCCTGTTGATATAGTGAGGATAACTCACCTGGCACTGTTGAAGTCCCGCAGATAAAACTCCAGTTGCTGGTTGACAACTTCCTGAGCTGTCAACATCAAACAATACCCAATTAATAATTATTTCCAAGTCCAAATTCCAACTCACAATCTAAAGACCCAAAAGTCAAGTAATGGGCCAAAGTACAACATATGGCCTAATTCTCCAAATTGGGCCCAGACCTCTACACGGTCTTTCCTTAAGGCTCATCCAATTATTCCAATCCAATTCCCATGGACCAATATCACATACTCATAAAGGCCCAAACTATAGCCCAATTTTCCAAATTAGGCCAAACCCCTCATATGTGCCTTACCCTAAAGCCCATCAACATATTCTAGTCTATATGATCATTCTTGGATGGTCCATTAACAATCCAGTTATCAAAGCCCAATAAAAGGCCCAACACAAAGCCCAAGTCAAATTAGGGTTTCACATAAAATGACAATTAGGGTTGAGTATTTCTCACTTAACCCATTAAGGACTTAATCCATTAAGTCCCTTACTTTACTAAATAAGTCATATGTTGTGATTGGGCTTAATACACGATTCCATTCTAATGGCCCAAATGTGGGTCCCGATAAGTCCAAGCCCATAATCCTAAAATTAGGGTTTTCACATGAAATGATAATTAGGGTTAAGTATTTCTTACTTAACCCATTAAGGACTTAATCCATTAAGTCCATTATTGCCTTAAGTTAGTTTGCCAATGATTATTATTTAATATTTCAAGTTTACTAAATAATTCCCGTGTGTGTGTCCCGATCAATTTCCACAAGTTAGGGTTCTATGCCCTTAGGGTTTTCCAACCCAATACTAGTTCATTAGTCCATTGGTTGGGCTTTTAGGTCACATTGGGCCTTATTGGCCCATTAGGGTTCCATTGGGCCCACTAGGGTTTCTTTGGGCCCATTAGGGTTTCATTGGTCCCACATTGTCCAAACATCCCCCAATCGTGGTCCAAATGCAATCAAAGCACACCGCCACCTGACATGGCGGCCGATGGCGGCAGGAGGCGGCAGCCACCACCTCACGGTGGTGGTTATGGATTTTTCTATTATTATTTCGGGCACCATTTACAAGTTACAACTCAATCCAAATAAAACACACATACACATGCTAATAAAACACACACACACATACAGCTGCACAGTGGCGGTAGGTGGTGGTTGGAGGTGGCAGCCACCACCTCACGATGGTGGTGGTGGCTCACTTTTGTTTCCCATTTACACAAACCACACACTCAACGCAATACAACAACAGTACACCACACACCCGGCTTATGTGATATGAACACAGCCTCGTTTCAAGGCAATATGTGGTGAGGTAGCAGCAGCTAACAATGGCAGCCACCATGGCCGGCTGCCATGGTGGTTTGTCTTAATTTTTTTTCCAGCAAGCACCACACGGCTGAAACACGCACCTAGACTTTTTCTTGGAAAAATAAAACCAACACCCACCTGTGGTGGGTGGCGACGACAGCGACACAAGAAATAACAACGACCATTGGCGGCAGACGGAGTTGGGATGCAACAACGGGAGACTTGGAATGAGGGAACGACTAGAGGCCACTGTGAACAACAGCAAGCTAACCGCCAGTCCTAGCGGCGACTCCGTCTTCAATGAAAGGGATTGAAACGGTGGTTGGGATGTTTCCTCGACGTCTCTTCGTCGGCAGCTTGGAGCAATAACAGTGTCGGATGCTCCGGTGCTTCTCGGTGGTTGATGACTGGTGTTCCGACTTCGACAGGTAAGGAGGTGGTGGCCGGACGGATCAGAAATGGGTGTGGCGGCTGGAGGTTAAGGGAGGTATAAGGGAAGCGGCCGATGTTGTGTTTAGGGTTAGGGTTTGTTGACGGGCAATCAACAGTTAAATACCCGGTTCAAGCAAACATATAGAGAAAATGACAGAATTGGTCCCTCCCATTCTCAATATCTTCAAACAAAGTCCATTATTTACGTTTTGTACCCTGCCTTCTGAATCACTTTCAAATCCAACCCAATACTTACCAAACACACCCTAACTTCTAAAAATCTTTGCAAAAATACATCCTTAAATTACACTTCAGCCCTCGGAGATTCGAGTCTTGTCATTTGGCTTCCCGAAACCTGTTGGATTAGTGTCTAAGCCCGTAACTATATTTGGTATGTACTTGACCTGGTTGTGCATGGTCATTTTAGGTTGCCTTCTCCAAAGCAACTTGATAAGGTAATTTAAAGAGAAAGAGAGAATATTTGGTTTATTAATATATTATAAGAATAATATATTAAAGGAGAAATCATATTTATTTGATTAGTATTAGTCATAAATTAATTTGGAATTAATTTGGTGACTAAAAGAGACTAATTAAATAAAGGGGTATAAACTATCAAATGAATGATAGTTGAGTTTTGTTGGAATAGTGTCTAAGGCTGCAACTATATTAGGCAAGTATTTGACCTGGTTGTGCATGGTCCTTTTGGGTTGCCTTCACCATAGCAACTTGACATGATGATTTATTGTGAGAGAATAAATATTATTAATATATTATCAGAATAATATAAGGAATAATAATATTATTATTTGATTAATATAAGTCATAAATTAATTAGGAATTAATTTGGTGAGTTAAAGAGATTAATTGAATAAAGGGGCATAAATTGTCAAGTGTTTGATAGTTGTACTTTGGGCTATAATCCCTTATGGATAAGGGGTGGACGATTTCTAGGGCTTAGGATAGGCTTAGAATTCGTCCAAGAGCTTATCAATTAGGGTATTGGATTTCTTAGAGCCTAAGTTATCCAATTAGGGTTTAAGGGTGAAACCCTAAGAGCCTAACTAGTATAAATAGACCCTAAGGGTCAAGGGAATCGGCACCTATGCTCTAAGAAGAAACCCTGGACGATTCTTGATTCTCTCTCCTCTCTCTCAAATCATCCTCTTGCAAGTTGGTGTTTTTAAGCCATTAGAGGAGTGACAATTGTGACTCTAAAGCTCCAAGGACAAGAAGATCAAGCAAGTGATTCAAGGTAATATTCTGATTCTGATTTCTTATTGTTATTATACTCTATTAGCCATTAGAAGTCTTGGATTCAATGCATGTTCAATTAGAGAAACCTAGATCCAAGCATTAGGGTTTGTATGTGCACATAGGAATGTTCATATGGCCAAACCCCATCAGTGGTATCAGAGCCTAGATTGGTTTCTATTGAATTGTTGCATTGGTTGCTTGTTTGATGTCTTCAAAATTTGAATTTTGTGTTTCTGTCTGATGAACTCGGCGAGTAGGGTCGACTCGGCAAGTCCATTGTGGTACTCGACGAGTCCAAGCGTCAGAAAGAGCTAATTTCGGGATTTCTTGCTGTTTATCTTTGAGATACTTGCCTTAATCATATTGGATCAATATAAATCCGATTTTATGATATATATGAGTATATTTTTGACCTAATTGAAGATATTTATCAATTAATAAAATATTTATTTCCTTATGTGTTAATTGATTAATTATTTTAATTAAATTGGTAAATTGTTTTGCAAGAAATTATTAAATAAATCAAATATGGATAATTATGTGATTAAATGTTAATTTAGATTATTTGTTATTTGATCCCCTATGTTTTGAAAAGTTTAAAACTTGCCCTCAAGTTTTGATATTTATGTTTTTTGATTAAAAGTTTAATTTAGACAATATAAATTCCAAACCCTAGAATTTTACAAGTTTAAAATTCAACCATATACTAATATGATATTACAAGATTAATATATATATATATATATATATATATATATATATATATATATATATATATATATATATATATATATATGTATGTATAATTAAAATGCCAGTCTTACCGTTAGTAGGCCTCATTCACGAAGCCGGTCTATAAGGTGGGTATAAGGTTGTTGCCTATAAAATGGCGCTTAATGGGTGTACACTCACACCCACCGCTTGCTTGATCGGTGGAGGGTCGTTAGCCGAACGAGTAGGATAGGGCAAACTCATCTCCTCATTAAAAGTATAATACGAACTACAAATTAACTACATGTTTTTTAAAAATTCCCAATCCTAGTTACTTTAGGAAAAGTGAATTAATGCAATCCCATGAACAACGATGTTAAAAACTCTAATCTATCTTTTTCCTTTCTATTTGTAGATGTCGAACGCGAACAACGCTGCTGCTAGCTCGTTCACATTGATGAGCCTTTGCCAAAAGGTGACTTTGGATGGGACGAACTTTAGCGAATGGATAATATACATTCGCACAATTGCTCTCTATGAGGACTAGGAGTATGTCCTCGATGAGAAGCTTGAGAAGATCAACCCAGAAATCGCTACTCCGGCTGAAATGACTGCTTTTGAGACTCATGAACGTGATGCAACAAAGGTTCATTGCATCATGATAGCCACAATGAACACCGAATTCCAAAAGTCCTATGAGGACATGTATCCGTACGAAATGCACCAAGACTTGTTAGAGAGATACCACCAAAACGCGAGGCAGGAGCATTACGATATTTTCACTAACATGATCTCCGACAAAATGGGTCATGGAGAATCTCTAACCATGCACCTACAAAAGATGCAAAGGCATGTCGATCGTCTTCGGAAGTTGAATGTTGACTTTGGGGAAGACTTGGCGATCGACATGGTGCTTCACTCTTTGCCTCCGTGTTACAATCAATTTAGGATGACCTACCACATGAACAAAGAAGAGGTCACCCTAAGTAAGCTCCAAGGTCTCCTTAAGGTTGCTGAAAGCAACCTCAAGGACAAGTCTGTTGCACCCACTCCCAATCCACCCGCTGCTCTTGTTTTGGCCATTGGGCAAGGAAGAGGCAAGAAAAGGAAGGCTCCGTCTAAGAGCCACCACAAGGGAAAGTCCCAAGATGGTTCCTCTTCTAGTGGGACCAAAGTTGATCCCGCTAAGGCTAACCCTAACCCGAAGGAGGTAGAGTGCCACCACTGCCACAAAATAGGGCATTGGAAGAGAAGCTGCCTAGACTACCTGCAAGCCATTAGGGAAGGAAAGATCAAGCCGTCTTTCGCAGGTATATACATAATTAAATCTAATGATTCATCTCATGCTATTTCTTGGGTCCTTGATACCGGTTGTGGTTACCACATTTGTTCTGAATTGCAGGGACAGAAGATCGTCGCCTGTGACCAAGATTGGAGTGTATTCTCTAGTTCTTAGGAATGGTTTATGTTTAGATTTGAACAATTGTTGCTATTTGCCAGAAATGGCAAGAAACATCATTTCATTTTATGGTTTGTTTAGACAAGGATTTAGATTTTCTTTTAATAATGAGAATGGTTCTATTTGTGCTTATCTAAATGGTGTCTTATATTTTGATGCAATACCATGTAATGGAATTTATGAAACTGTTATGATTGTAGATAACCTAGGAAATGATGTTTTATGCATGGATTCTTCCAATGGTATGGATAAAGCATATTTGTGGCATTGTCGTCTTGGACATGTCAACAAGAAGCGCATAGCTCAACTCCAAAAGGATGGAGTGTTGGAGTCATTCGACCTTAGGGAAGATGACACATGCGAGTCTTGTTTGCTTGGAAAGATGGCCAAGTCACCCTTCACTAGTACATGTGAAAGGGTTAAGGGTCTATTGGACCTCATACATACCGATGTATGTGGACCGTTTAGATCAACCACAAAGGATGGAAACCGCTTCTATGTGACTTTTACTGATGACTATAGTAGATATGGGTATATCTACTTAATTAAGCAAAAGTCAGAAACGTTTGAAAAGTTCAAAGAGTTCAAAAATGAAGTGGAGAATCAATTGGGCAGGAAAATCAAGATGCTTCGATCTGATTGAGGAGGAGAGTACCTAAGTCTTGAATTCCACGACTATCTCAAGGAGTGTGGAACAGTTTCACAATTGACTCCACCTAGGACACCGCAGTTGAATGGTGTGGCAGAAAGGCATAATCGAACCTTATTGGATATGGTTCGCTCTATGATGAGTTGTGCTTCACTATCTATCTCTTTTTGGGGGTATGCCTTAGAGACTGCCGCCCATATCCTTAACCGAGTCCCTACTAAGAAGGTTGCCAAAACATCTCACGATATGTGGACAGGGAAAGCTCCCTCGTTGGCACATATCAAGGTTTGGGGTTGTGAGGCTTTCGTAAGACGAGATACTCACGGCAAGCTTGAACCTCATAGTGGGCGATGTATTTTCATCGGCTACCTGCAGAAATCCTTTGGATATCTCTTCTATGGACCGAAGGACAATGTTGTCTTTGTTGCGAGGAGAATAGTTTTCAGAGAGAGAGAACTCGTAAGCCAAGGAGACAGTGGGAGGCAAATCGAGCTTGAAGAGATTCAAGAGTCGATTGATGAAGGAACCTCTACCGCTGGCACTCAACCCGAGGAGGAAACTCCGGTTGAACCGATTGACGAATCATTACCTCTTAGACGTTCCGAAAGAGTTAGAGTTCAACCCCAGTTGTATGGTTTTCATATTACTACCGAAGGGGACACGTATATTAGTGATAGTACACTAATAAATTTAGATGAACCTAATAGCTATAAGGAAGCCATGGCAGGCCCGGAGTCTACGAAATGGAAAGAGGAAATGGACAGCAAGATCCAATCCATGTATGACAACCAAGTTTGGAATTTGGTTGATAATGTGCCCGGACATAAGACCGTTAGGTGCAAATGGATCTTCAAGAAGAAGACCGACGTGGATGGAAACGTACACACGTATAAGGCACGATTGGTTGCGAAGGGCTTTACTCAAACTCCCGGAGTTGACTATGATGAGACCTTCTCACCAGTTGCGAAGATAAAATCTATTAGAGTGATGCTAGCGATTGCCGCGTTTCATGATTATGAGAGTTGGCAAATGGATGTCAAGACTGCTTTCCTTAATGGGAAGTTGGCTGAGGATGTTGACATGGCTCAGCCAAAGGATTTTGTTGATCTGAAGCATCCGAATAGAGTGTGTAAGCTTGAGAAGTCCATTTATGGACTTAAGCAAGCATCTCGCAGATGGAATCTTTGCTTCGATGAGAAAGTCAAAGAGTTTGGATTTGTATGAAGCAAAGATGAATCAGGTGTATATGTTAAAGCCAGTGGGAGTATAGTAAGCTTCCTCGTTTTGTATGTCGACGACATACTACTCATAGGAAACGACGTCCCGACTCTGCAGGAGGTTAAGTCCTGGCTCAGGAAGTGCTTCACTATGAAGGACCTTGGACAGGCTTCCTATATTCTGGGAATAAGGATAGTGAGAGAACGAAGTAAGAGACTAATAGGACTTAGTCAGAACACTTACTTAGATAAAGTACTGAAACGTTTTAGTATGGAAAACTCGAAGAAGGGAGAATTACCGATACAAAGTAATGCCAAGTTGAGTAAGACTCAAAGTCCGAGTACCGAAGCTGAAATAGCAAAAATGAGCCGAGTACCGTACGCTTCCGCAGTTGGCTCAATCATGTATGCTATGACTTGTACTCGCCCTGATGTAGCCTTTGCTTTGAGCATGGTTAGTAGATATTAAGGGAACCTTGGCAGAGCCCATTGGATTGTGGTCAAGAATATCCTTAAGTACCTTCGGAGGACGAAGGAATGGTTTTTAGCCCTCGTAGGGAGTGATGACTTGAAGGTGCTAGGGTATAGTGACGCCAGCTTTCAGACCGACAGGGACATCTACCGTTCGCAGTCTGGCTGGGTCTTTACCCTGAATGGAGGAGCAGTGACTTGGAAAAGTTCCAAGCAGGAAACTGTAGCTGATTCAACGTGTGAATCAGAGTACATTGCAGCGAGCGAAGCGTCGAAGGAGTCAATATGGTTGAAGAACTTCATCGGTGATCTTGGAGTTGTACCTACCATAAAGGAGCCCTTGGAGATTTTCTGTGATAATGAAGGAGTGGTTGCCTTGACCAAGGAACCAAGGGATCATGGTAGATCTCGACATATCGACAGAAAATATCACTTTATTAGACATCGTGTAGAAGAAGGACAACTCGTGGTGAAGAAGATATCATCAGAAGATAACCCAACAGATCCGCTTACGAAGGGACTGAGCAGGGTTAAGCACTTGCAGCATGTTAGGAGTATTGGGCTGAATGATGATATTAGTATAGATTAGATAGTAGTAGAAACGTGTAATAGATAAATGTAATTAACATTTGATGATTAAATAAAAGAGTATTATTTATGAGTAATGTTACTGTCTTATGTTAATTGTTTAACTATTGTTTCACTTTGCATGTTTTGACTTCCAGAATAATTGAGCTTATTAAGAATAATCGAATTATTCAAATTGTCCACAATCGTTCATATGTTGGAAGTAGATATGAATGAAGATTGTCATGAATTGGTGTGTAGATATTCTAAATGGTATTAGACATAGCAAAAGGTTGCTGCAACGTTCATGAGTGCTTATGAACTGGTTTTGAGCATTGGAACAAACTCGCGCTTGCTGGAATCATCTTATGGAATGTGATAAAAAGGATGATCGCAAGACGATAATATCGTCTTAAAACCAAGATATATGGTTTGTTATTTGTTAATTGGTTGTACATTGATAATGCGAAACCGCATCAGTAACTTGATGTTATAAAACACATTGTTGTGTATAGTTGATTAATGAATAAGTAAATGCATATAAGTCGAAGTTTATTTGTTACTTTTATCCTAAGAGGGTAAAAGCGATATCTCGGCCACTCGATGATTTGATTTGACTTATGTCCCGGGCCTGGTCAGAACTGAATTGATGTGTTCGATTAAGTTCTATGTCAAATAAATCTGAAATCGAGAAACCAAATGCCAGACAAATTGGTTCCATAGAATTGTCAGCATGATATCTAAACAGAGGATTGTACGATCCCTTATCTGAAGGACAAGATTGATTAGATCAGAGTTTGACAGCGTCTTTGAGAGCTACGATTGCTAATCAGATTATACTTGTGTATATAGTTACTAGACTTATCCAAGTGGGAGACTGTTGGAATAGTGTCTAAGGCTGCAACTATATTAGGCAAGTATTTGACCCGGTTGTGCATGGTCCTTTTGGGTTGCCTTCACCATAGCAACTTGACATTGGGTCTTAGGGTATGGCGATGTAGTTGAGACGTTGTTGGCAGTTCTCCGACCAAGGTTCTTTTCAATACCGATGAATTCTTATCTCTTGACTGCTTAATGAAACGGCCAGAGGTGACCAGAGCGAACCTGGCTCATCTTGGGGTAACAGGAGGTGGCCTCATGTCATATATTCCTCATTGACTGGGTGACCGAATGGTTGTTGGTCAGAGTCATGGCGTGTTGGCTTTGTGAAGGAATAAGAACCTGGTATTCTGGGCATTCCTCTGTAGCATTTTTTGGGAGTTCAATCTCGTCTTTGCATGGGTTGGGCCGACGTGCTCCTAAGTGAGGCATCCTTACGACAACGATTCTCAGGCCTCCTTGTGCTCTGGTTTTGCTTGCTTGATTACTTTCTAAGGGCAAGTATCTTTCTTTTCATGGATGTGATTTCCCTATTGCGATTCGTGCAAATTTGGAGCTTGCCTTCTTGTCATCTAGGAGATCACTTGGAAGAGGCCCGTACGAGGAGTGATACAACGACCGTTTGATTCGATTGGGAATTTCCATGGCACCGGTGATCTATTTTTTGTTGATGTATATTCCCCAGAGGGCTTCATTTGGCACCTTCTTGAATTGGTGGTCGAAGGATGTTGAGGGATACCTGTTCGGAGCGTTGGTACTCGTGACTTTCTCTCAGGGGGTCTGTTCGACCATAAAATTCCCTTTGAATTGAGTCAATTATTTCTCTATGCCTTGGTATCCTTGTCCCTTCTGATCTCTGGCCCAGTGGGTGACATCAAAACCATCGGTGGTAGATAGAGACTCACCAAGGGTTGGAGAGAGTTTTACTCCAGCTTCATGTGTCTGGCAAGGCTTGTTCCAACTCCTTCATTGTTTGTTCTTTTGTTCTCTATGAGAGGATTTTTAATCTTGCTCTGATTCGAGGTGATTTCTACTTGGTCGTCCGGAGGTTGGCCTTTCCTCTCCTTTAGAATGAACTCACCTAGACTTGGCATCATCTGCGATCCTATGGTATCGTGGGGTAGGACTTTCTTGCTTGGGCCAAGGTAGTTGATGCGTTCTCGCGGTGATTTGTCACGCTTTCTTGTTCCCATTCGGTTTGTGATCCTATCTAGGGGAGATCGGTTCCTAGGGGTGCTTATACCTACTGGCCTTATGGATTTAGGTTTTGTTGCCTTGCTCTTCTCGCATACGTTACCCCCTTTTTGATCATCGATTGAGGTTCCTGCTAGCCCTAGGGCAGCGAGGGCCCAATAGTAACGACGTATGCGTGGGCTAAAGTCAACGACGGTGGCCGATCTACTGCTTGTGCTAAAATTCACGGTGTCGTGGATTGTCAATGGTATGGCCCATAATTGAAAAGCATCGGCTGCCCAAGCAGGATGTTGTGCTCTGCCACTACTGAAAAATTTATCGTTCATGTAATCATGTCTCTCCTGTCATGGCTGGTTATGGTAAGAGGAAGATGTATGGTACCTAGCGGCCATAATCTATGCCCTGTAAACCCTGTGAGGGGATCGATGGTCGGATGTGTTAAACTTTCCTTCCAGGAAATCAACAATTGTTGGAAGCAGTGCTCGTAAAGGATGTCGGTACCGCTATCGTTGTCCATGTAGACACGATTGATTAGTATTTTACATATGCAAGAAGTTATCAATGCGGATCCCTTGGGTTCCAGCCCAACATCCTCAGATCTTCTGAAAAAAATAATATTGAGGATGTTTTTAGGGAGTACCTCAATGTCGTCATCTGTTTCGCAGAGCTCGCTTCTCTTACAGGGCCTCGTGATGGTAAGGATCTCCTCCTTGACTTGGCGCTTGCCAACATCTTTCCGATCTCGGGTGTTCCTCTGGTCGACTTCAAACATGGATCTCAAATCCTTTAAGATTGTTAAGAGGTCACCCATTAGCTGTTTTTCATCTATTTCCTTCCTCAGAACCATGCACTCATCGGTATCGTGACTTTTACTCTTGTGATACTCACAATATTTCATTTTCTCTTTGCCCGCCTTTTAGGGTGTTTTATTAACAACATGCACCTCAGCTCGGTGGCTCCGGAGCCCATCTTTACCAAACGGAAAAAATTTATGGGATGGTTGCCTTGAGTGCCGGTAATGCTTGTCGTGGCTTGTATCATGGATGCCTTGGTGGTGGGGGCTTACGTGGGAGTTTGCTTCTTCTTGCTTGATGTATGCATTGGCGACAAACTTTAGGTTGGCTTCCTTCCTTTCCTCACCCTCAATCTGTCGGAGGTATTTCTCGACTCTTTATTTGAGCTCGTCTCTTGAATGGGGTACCTTCCCCTGCATCTTCTTTGACAAAGGGTCGGGGAGTAGACCTTGGGCGAAGGCGTCGGTTACAAGGAACTCTTCATGGCCCGGGACGTTGAGCATCACCATCATGAATCTATCATAATATGCCCGTATTGACCCTCCTTCTTTTTTCTTGCATGCCATTTTGAAGTTCACATCTCCTTTCCTCTTCCTCAGTTGCATTAAATTATTGAGGAAAAGGTATCACAATTGTTCGAAACTCAAGATGATGCCCAGTCGTAGCGCATAGAACCATTTTCCAGCATTTCCTGATAACGTAACAGGGAAATATGTGCAACTGAACCGCTTGTCCATCCTCAGTGATGTCATCTTCCACCCATGTTCCCCAAATGAAGGCTTCCGTAACAACTTTGAGATTCCGAACTTGATCTTCCATTTCCCTACTCTGGTTCCCCAAATTCGTGATATGCTGGACCATGACGGGGAGGGCTCTGTCAGCTGGTCCCCGGTGGCTGAGGTCGTAGTAACCACGTTGGTCGCCATATGGTGATCGTTGGCGTTGTTGTTGGCTCCACCTCTTGATCACTGTTTCCCAACGGGGCTCAGGCCCGTTGTAGCCGAAACAGTTCGTAGGCACCCTGGCGATATAAGGAGGGTTGAAGACTTCCTCCTCTGGTTCCTCTTCAGATTCTTCTTCTTCGTCCTCCATTTTATCTTCCTCCTCGGGTTCTTCTTCTTCGTCAACCTCCTCAGGGTCCTCCTTAGGATCCTCCTCGATCATTTCCTCGGGTTCTGCCTCGAGCCATCCAGCGTTTCCCTCATTAGGGAAGTAAGGGTCTCCAGGTAGATTGAATCATGCCATGTCGTCTGTGCGAGAATAGGGGTGTAAGAAGCATGTAACGGATAATAATAATAATAATAATAATAATATTGCGCTATAGCAACATAAAATACTCCTATAGTATTTTAAGTGTTTAAATTTGGTTTTTAGAGCATTCTTTGTAGAGTGAAGTTAGATTGTTAGATTTGTTGCCCATTACAACTATCCCCCAGTATGTGTAAGTCACTTCTCGGATGGATATAGTTGATCAGGATATATCCTTCCCAAAACTGATTACACATACCAAGGCATACTCATAGTGTTCAACTCCTCTTCTTTTACTTTATGTTCTCCCTAGTTATGACACTATGCGACCATGTATGTATACTTTAAACAAGAAAACTATTTATTTTCTAAAAGTATAACCAATTGAAAAATGTTCAAATCAGAGACTTTTAGTCTCAAATGTGTTTCTAGTGTGTATATCGTATGTGGTTTGATATACTTAATTCACTATAAACCGTGCTCTGATACCAATCTGTCACACCCCCAAACCAAGGATGGCGGAAACGTCCGGGGGTGGAGGACTTCATGTATAGTATCATAACAACAATTTGCAATAGTGATCAAAGTAAACACAACCAACATAAATATAATTGAAAGAGTTACATCATTGTATGAGTTTACATGTTTCTAAATCAATTACATTATGTTGACAAAATATAAATACTTGACGTCATAAAGTCCCATCCTCAAAAGCACTTGGTTACCTGTTTAGTGATTTCCTGAGAATACAAGTTGTTTGAAAAAATGTCAACACAAAGGTTGGTGAGTTCATAAGCTTTTGTATGTAGTTATGAAAACCGTTTCTTGTAAAAGTAGTGTTCATTCCAGAAAAATCCAATATTTTCCTTAATGTGTAAAATGTAGTCTTAAAACCCCAAAGACCAAAATGTACAAGTAACTTTCCTTACTTATAGTAAATAATGCAAGTTTAAATCAACATAAACTCGTTTGATCTCTATGAAATTTCCGTAAATCCTATGTTTGTTAATACTTAATGTGAGTTATTATAACCATGCTATGACCTAGTTGTCCTGAAACGACGTTCTTCAGGCGTCAGAAATGTTATGACATTTATCACCCCAGACCTGCCGGTCTAGCTGTTGCATGCAGCTAAGGTGTGGGTTTGTCAGACCCAATATAGATCTATATACAACTATCACGCTCTCCCTACAAGAGATTCTGGTTACAATACAGGACTTAAATGTATTACTTGAAAAGTAACATGAAGCGAAATGTCTCATAAAAGTCATTAATGGATTTACGTGTAGTGTAATGAAAACCTTTTTGTATAAGTGTACCCTTTTGTAATGAGTGTGTTACATAATGAATCATAAACTATACCTATTATAGTTTATCAAAACAAGGATAGTAGTAGTGAACATAAATTGTACGTATCATAGTTTACCAAATGTTTGCATGTAATGGATGTACTTTGTTGATAACAATTTGTTATTTACCATACTTACTATAACAAAAATCCATTTGTTTTCTGTTGTATGTCTAAATACCAAGACAAAATGACATGTAATGTAATAACATATAATTACATAATGATATGCTCCTTGCTCAACAAGTTACAAGGTGTAATGAAATTGATAGCAATTTTCTGTCGTTAACATTTTCTATTCCCGTTCTTAGAAAAATTGTAGAAAAATCATCAAAGGTCTAAATCAGAATCAGTAAATTGTGAGAGTTTGGAAAATGAGTCTAGTTTGTTCATAAATTTTGTCATGATTTTTAGTGACCTCCAACTTGTGTGAAAAAGTCCATAATCACAGACTGGTCCGGATTTGTTCTTGAAATGATAGGTAGTTTTGTAAAAATCACCATAATTTGTATAAACATCGTATGGAGATGTGCAAGTAGCCACTTTAAAGCTAAGAACTTGAACTACTTGCACCTAGTACAATTTTGAAAACTAAAATGTTTAAGTTGCCCAAAACAGTCCGTGAATGGAGTCCAACTTTTCTGATGAATGCTGTTGGAAGAGTTTAGTTGTGTTCTTGTTGTTTTAACTTGTATTCCCCCCCCCCCCCCCCTAAAAGTTAAGAAAATGTGAAAAGATAGGGGTATGAACTCACCTTATGTGATTTCAGAGGGTGGATGTTTAAGGAGAGAAGTGTTCAACTCAAGAACACTTGGAGGATTGCTTGAAGATTCGAGAATCTAACACAATTATGATGGAGTTTGTGTAAGAAATCAATGATTTGAGTAAAAGGAATTGTAATAACCATATGAAGGGTGATGATACTTACCAAATGTAGAAGGAAAGCTTGAAAAATGCCTTGGAAATCTCGAAATTGTGAGAGAGAATTTGAGAGAAAAGATGTGTTTGATCTTTGGTGGAAATGAGGGAAAATGAGTGAAGTGAAGAGAGAGGGTGGGTTTTCCAGCCCTTAGGACGTGATTATGGCTGGGAAATGAGAGGGAAAGGACTATGAAGCGACTAGGGATGGTGAGGAGGGGTGTGGGTTGGTCATGGAGTGGGTATGGGGGTGGTTGTTTGTGTCAAACACTATGGCAAAGTCAACACTCCACCACAAGATCTTACTTAATAGATCTTATTCTTAAATAAGGATCTCCTTAAAAATATGTTGAATTTATGAATATATGGGACCTTATATGTCAAAATATAAGTTTTGGTGAAAATACCTTGTTAAAATAATTAAAAACGGACTTAAAACGGAGTCATGGTCGAAAACCGGGTAGAAAGTGGAAAATCCGAAGTCAGGGCGTGGTTTCGGGTCTTAGCAGCCTTAGGTCCGCAGGGAAAGCTTGGTCGCTGAAGTGGATCCGAAGGGGAAGGGACTACGGTCTGAGCAGGTACCGCAGGCGGGTTCGTCAGGAGGGACCGTTGGCGAAGTTCGGATACAGTGCTCCAGGTTCGATGGCTGCGATTCGGTGGTTGCGGCTAGATGGCTACAGCTAGATGGCTGCGGCTATTCAAGGGGACTGCGGTCTTGCTTCTTGGGACTTCGGCTCAAGGAGGGTTTGGTCCCTATAGAGAACCTTCGGTCCTAAGAGGCTTCACTCCTTAAAGAGGGGTTTCGGGTCCTTAAGGCTATTTTACCCGTTTTTACCCTGTTTCAAGCGGTTTTTGACCCGGTTAAGGGTCGGGATGGCCCGAAAGACTATAAAAAGTTAAAGGAACTTTTGAGAGAGATTTAGGAGAGATTTTAGAGAGATTTCAAAAAGATAGAGATAGAGTGAAAGAGATTGGGAGAGACTTCTTTTGTGACCTTTTTGAGTGTTTGGCTTTGAAATGCAAGATCAGAAAACCCCGTTTAGTCATGTTTAAGAGTCTTACACACTCCCAATGAGTATGCAACATTGTTTTATCGATTTGGTTCATTACTTACCACAGTTTTAGGTTAAGGAAATCTAGATATATGAACTTTTCAATTGAGGATTTCTCATTAGAATAGCGAGTTGTATAGTAATTACATAGCGTAAACCCTAGTATACAAGGGTTAAGTGAGTTGACCGGTTTGACTTATTGACTTTGTTTGACTTTGACTTGACCAGGTTGACGGTTGCCACATTAGTTGTACATCGTTGCTTGCGAGATTTATGGTTGTTGCTAGGAGCTCGATTGTGTTCTTTGCTGCAATTGTGAGCTTGGTTCCTGTTATTGGAGCATGTTCCGAATTGACCCCTGAGGCTGTTGAACATAGGTATTGAGTTGTTGCGCCGATGACAAGTGGGGTTGGATTCTTGAGACGGTGGTGTTTGGGGGATGGATTTATGCAACTGCTGGAAATAGGGGTTGAACATCAGAGGTTGTAGAGCGAAAAGTGCGATGTGCGACATTCCTGCTACTGGAGAGAACTGGTAGTTTGACATTGGGTATTTTGTGGAGGACGGTATGGTCCCTGGGGACCAAGTGTTCGTCCCTGTGTGCTGCGATAGCGATTGCAGATGAGAAACCGCCAGTTGCGGTTGTTGGGTCGACAATTATTATTGATGAGTCGGTGGTTGCGATTGTTGAGTCGTTGTCAACTGAGTCGCTGCAGCAGTGGTTGTAATCGGCTGCTTTGTTGTGACGGGTGATGGTTGCCATAGGGAAGCGATTGTCTCCACTGCATTTCCCATTATCGGACCCGATGTCTACGCTATTGTTGTATAGATGTAAGCTTGTCCGTCTAACTCAGGTGGATGTGTGCCATCAAGCGACGACATTGGTATGAGTAGAATTGTTTCTCCTCTAACGGACACCGCAGGTTCCTTTCCCATCATCGCCGACGTCTAGGGTTGTATCAAGTTTTTGTAACTCTAAGTACATTCCCGGAAGGTGCCAAATGTTGTGACATGTACTTCGAGCTTAATGTTGTGTATGGTTAACTCCGTCCTGTTTAATCCTGAGAATCACAGCAAAGAAAGAACCGATGTCAGTCATCGTCCGGGAGGGGCTCTGGAAACGA
Source organism: Lactuca sativa (assembly GCF_002870075.4). Lineage (NCBI taxonomy): Eukaryota > Viridiplantae > Streptophyta > Magnoliopsida > Asterales > Asteraceae > Lactuca > Lactuca sativa. The sequence goes on from NC_056623.2 coordinate 39,298,390, forward strand.
AGCTCTGACGGTCTAGTCAGTAATTGGGTGAGAGAATTAGGGTTTAGTTTAAGGTAGAGAATGAGGCGATCCCTTCTTCTGGAGAAGAAGAATAGTTTCTTTTATACTTGTCGTTGTGGGAGCATGTCCCCGACAATACCTTGTCTTGTCTGGGCCGACTAGCGGTTATTAAAACATTAACATGAAAGAGTGCTAGTGAAGTCCTAGGTCTAATGATTGTTTTCACCCAAGGGTAATTGGGAACGTGGAATGCAATTGAGGATTCCATAGGTTGATTAAGTACCTACAATGAGATTAATTGTGGTTTTATGTACTTGACAGCACCCAATGATGTATTAAATGATTTGGGAAAAAGTCATATTAGTTAAAGAGTGTTCTTTTAAGCAACTTGAGCACTTAAACCTTTCATTTGAGTGTTTGTAACATTATGAACTTAACATTTTGATTGAGGACTTAATGAATTAAGTTGAATATTTTTAAATGATAAAACACCCTCTAATATTGCTTCAAAACCTTTAAAAGTGTTACAAATGGTTACCTGAAAGGCCAAAACCATGCAAGCAAGTTTAAGACTAAAAAGTAACTTTTTGGGTGTGTTTGGGATTTTTCGAAACGCGACTCGCGTGGTCAAGCACGCGACCCGCGCATAAGCATCGGAGTGCCCACCTCGACCAAAATTTTGAATTTTAGTATTTTCTTCATAACTTTTGCATACAAACTCGGATTTACGTGAGGTTTTCGCCTATGTTCATAGTTTTTTTATGAGGAATGGTTTAAAGTAGTAAAATTTAGTAATCGAACCATTGTGGTTTATTTTGGTCATTTTAATGACTTATGTCTGTATATGGTGTAGATAGTGTTTGAAGATGATTTCTCTAGGGAAAGGAACTAGAAGAGCATTGGCTAACCTATGTGTGATTGATGTGAGTATGTGTTGGCATTTTCCCACTTTGTAAGACATAGCAAAATAATTTTATATATGAAATGTTTTGAGATGAAAGTGTTAAATATTTTTGAAAATAATATTTTGAAAGAATGCTTTGAAAGTAAGGATGTTTTGAAAGAAAACAATATTTTGGAATAATGAATGTTTGATATGTGAAATGTGTATTTTCAAAGTATATCTTGCTAATAACCAATGATATTATAAATGATGATTTGAGTATTGTTAATGTGGAAAGTGAAAGCTAAGATAAAAGTAAAAAGGAAAGAACGTAAAGGAAAAATGAAAGTTGCTCGGACCATGATGCCTCATAAGAGGTCTAGAGGAATTTACTAGGGTGGTGCCTCCCCTTCACGAAGTAGATGTCCTAGTTAGCACAATGCCTTTGGTGGATTTATTTTTTCTTTCCACCTTGGTCTAGACTTGGGGGTACCCTATGTATAAAAATTGGCAACAGTTTAATACCCAGATTAGCCATTAATGATAAAAGATAATGAAGTGTGGAAATATTTCTTTTTGAAATGAAATGAAAAGATAAGATATGAAATGATATTTACGATAGGTATGAACAAAATTTTCCTTGAAATTGCTTAAAAATGTTTTTGGTCTAAAACTATGTTTTGTAAAGATGAAATGTTTTTGATGAAAATGTGATAAATGCTTTGGGTCACAAAGTCACGTATCTCATGAGACATTATTGTCTTACGTATCTCTATTAATTCCATGTATCTTAGGTTATAGCTAAGGAGATAGGATGATAGATGCAAGTTAGAAGTCAAGAGATATAGAGTGGAGTGGAACTTTTTAAGTTCCTTATTAATTATATTGGTGTAATTCTCATTTGCTTGTTATGGTTGTAATGATGCTTAATGGGAACACCCAATGTTTTAATTATAAATGTTTTTGTGGGACCGAGTTTTTTTTATTAAATGCGGGTTAAATCCCGAAAAGATTTTATAACCATAGCTTTGGAAAAGTTTGAAAATTTTAGGGTGTTACACATGACAATTTTGCTTTTGGATTTGATAATGATAATGCTAGTATTTTGGTTTACAAAGATAATACTCTTTATTTTAAAGAAAATCCTTGTAATGGCATATATGAATATGTGATTGGTATAAGCAGAAACGATAACTTAATCTTAAATGTTAGTTAATCTACTTTAGATAAGTCATGCATATGGAATTGTTGTCTTGTCCATATAAACAAGAAGAGAATCACCAAGCTCCAATCAAATGGAATCTTGGAACCATTTAACTTAGAGCTCAATGGAGATTGTGAGTCTTGTTTACTTGGTAAAATGGCTAAGTATCCTTTCAATGTCAACTTTGAGAGAGGTACATATATGTTGGACATCATCCATTCGAATGTATATGGTCCGTTCAGACACAACACTAGACATGGTGAAAGATACTTTGACACATTTACTGATGATTTCAGCATATTAGGGTATGTTTATCTAATTAAACATACGTCTAAGACATTTGATGTATGTAAGAAGTTCTGAAGAAAACATGAGAACCAGTTGGGTAGGAAAATTAAGATACTTCGTTCTGATAGGGGCGAAGAGTATCTGAGTGATGAATTCTATAATCATCTTAGAAATTACGAGATAGTTTTAAAATTAGCTCCACCAAGAACACCACAACACAATGGTATGTCTGTAAGGAGAAATCGAACCTTGATAGACATGGTTTATTCTAGGATAACTCGCGCTACACTTCCAATAATGTTTTTGGGGTTATTCTTTAGAAACTGCCGCTTATATTCTAAACCTTGTACCAACTAAGAAGGATGAGAAAACCCCATTCGAAATGTGGAAATGGACCCGTCCCTCTCTTACACGAATTAAGGTTTGGGGTTGTAATGCTTTTGTTTATCATGAAACGCTTGACAAACTTGAACCCATATCTGAAAGGTGCTACTTCATTGGTTATCCCAAAGATTATTTTGAATACTTGCTCTACAAGCCTACTGAGAATAAGATATGTGTTGCTCGTAGGTTAGTCTTTCGTGAAATAGAGAGTTGATATCTCAAGAAACTAGTGGGAGCCCAATTGATCTTGATGAGATTCAAGAGATAACCAATGAAGAACCTGAATTTGACACTAGACCCCAACAAGAGGTCGGACAACTTGTTTATGAATATAAGTTACTTCCACCTCCACCTTATAGATTTAATAGAGACAGTTGTCCACTAAAGTTCCATGAATTCCATAGTACTCAAGAGGATGACAACTTGCTAAGTGATAATGAGACGCACAACTATCAGGAAGCCATGATGAGCCCTAAGGCTGAAAAATGGAAAAATACAATGGACAACAAGATTCAGTCCATGTACGATAACCAAGTACAAAATTAGGTTGATCCTACAACTGGCCTTAAAACTGTCTGGTGCAGATGGGTCTTCAAGAAGAAGATTAACATGTATGGGAATGTACAGACTTATAAAGTTTGTCTGGTTGCGAAATGTTATACTTAGAATCAAGGAATTGATTATGATGAAAAATTTTCACCAGTAGCTACTATTAAGTCTATTAGGATACTACTTTCTACTATTGCATTTCATGATTATGAAATATGGAAAATGAATGCAAAAACTTCTTCCCTGAATGGGAAACTAATTGAGGATGTTTACATGGCTTAGCCAAAAGGTTTTGTACAATCCAAGTCTCCTAATATGGTATGCAAGCTTGAAAAGTCTATTTATGGGCTCAAACAAGCACTTCACAGGCGGAACATCTATTTTGATGAGAAAATCAAAGAGTTTGGTTTCTTAAGAAATGAAGATGGATAGTGTGTATGTTAGATATAGTGGGAGTGTAGTTGTCTTCCTTGTCTTATATGTCAATGACATTCTTCTAATAGGAAATGATATCTCAACACTGGCTTGGGAAGAGTTTCGTTGTGAAGGACTTGGGAGAAGCTGCTTACATACTTGGTATTAAGATCTAGAGGGATATATCTAGGTGACTAATAGGACATTACCAAAATACATACTTAGATAAAATCTTGAAGAAATTCAAGATGGAAGAATCTAAGAAGGGATTTGTAACTATCACTACTAGAAAAAAGGCCTTTTACGACGCTCATTACACGTCGTAAAACGCTCAGACGACACGCAAATGCGCGTCAGGGAAGGCCCTGTCATAACGAGAGACGACGCGCATTTACGACGCGCATTTATGACACGCTATTACGACGCTCGTTTAGGACACGCAATGCGTATCAAGGAAGGCCCTGTCATAAAGGAAGACGACACGCATTCGCGTGTCGTAACCTTACGACGCGCGTGTTAATGACACGCAATGCGTAACATTAAACCCGCTGTCAAGAAAGGCCATGTCATAAATGAAGATGACACACATTTTTGCGTATCGTAATTGTAAATTTAAATATATATATATATATATATATATATATATATATATATATATATATATATATATATATATATATATATATAGATTTACTAATTTTCAAATTAAATTTGCATTTCATGTCTCATAATAGAAAATAAAATATCATATACAATAAATACAATCCATTGCACAAAAGTTAATGTCATACAAATACTCATTCTAATATTAGACAAATGTAATACATCAAATGTGAAAGAGATGAAAGTCTTCAACAAATAACAGTTAAGCTAAAAAAACTTGTTGCCCACCTTCACAACATCTCGAGCTACTTTGCTTGTCACTATGCACATCAACAAGACCTACAAATTTGAATAATGCAACCATTAGATTCACATAAACCAACAAATCCCAATATGTAAGCATGAAATTTATGCATCTATGTTAAAGGGGTAAAATGGTCATTTACAGTTCATTCAGAGCAAAAAAGGAACAACTTTTTTCATTTACTACTTACTTCACCATACATACCTCATTTATCTCAACAAATGCATTATACTGATTATGGCATCATTAGATAAGTTAAGTGACTAAGTTAGGTAGGTAACTAATGAGACATAAAACTGATGAAATGACTAAAATGCCCTTATAGTAAGCATCTGAAGAAGATTAAGCATGACTTTATAAATTAGACCAATATCAATACTTGAACATTGATCAAAAACTTACATGAGAGCAAATCCCATATTCTCCACAACACCTCTGAGATTTTTCACCATTTTCAAGCTCAATTGGATAGTGTTTCAAGGATCCCGAGCCTCCTACTTTTTGCTCAAAGTTTCCAAGATTCTTAGCAAATGTTGGAAAAAAATGGTTTTCTGAATATATACTTCAATTACTAAGAAAATAGTAAGTCAAAAAACTACAGATGTTCAAAATAAGATGATAGTAAAGCTTTGCCATAATGGTAAGATGTTATGATATACAGAGCAAATGTAAAATTCAATAAGATGCACATAATAATATTCTTATGATCTTATAAGATTTCCAAATAAGATACTAGTAAAGCCTTTGCACAATGATATAAGATGTCATGACATACAGATCAAATTTCAAGATTCAATAAAATGCACATAATAATATGTTTTAGGGTAAATTATAAAAAATGGTCCCTGAGCTTTCTGATTTTACCATTTTTAGATCAAAATTGAAACATTCGTCAGCTTTTGTTCTTATTTTTGTTCCAATTGCAAATTCTTTTCTCTTTCCAATTCATATTTGTGTTTCCATTCTATAGCCTCAGGTTGAGCAGCAGCTTTAGCTTCTGCTGCTTCTCTTAAAACCTTGCCAACTGCTTATGAGTGACATAAACCACAAGGATCAGACACGAACCTTATTATTAACAAAAGCATCCTACTTTTATTTCACCCGAATGAAAGCAATCATACTTCTCATGGCTATCGAAAACTCCACAAGTTGATCTTCAATCCCATCAACAAGTGGAAGTGGCTGATCATCCATTTCTTTTACAACTTTCTCCAAGTTTCCAAGAGGAAGGAAATCATTTACACCATTCTCCTCTGCAAGATTATGTGCATTCACCTGTTCAAAATCGAATGAAAATTCGAAAGAGAGTAACTAGAAAATAGAGAGAAGGGCTCTACAAACGTTAAAAGGCAACACAAATACTTGAGCCTATCATAGCATTACAGAAATATTCATCCATATTTTGAACTTAATGCTTCAATACATATTATTGAAACATTCAACCATCTTTTGAACTTAATACTCAAATTCTATTTATAGCATTTCCTGTTACTTTTCGCCTTCTAGAGACATCAGACATGTCTTTCTGCTTAACTCTAGTATTGTCATTTGCACTTTCATGTTGATGTTAAAGCGAGTCACAGATACTTGAGCCTATCATAGCATTATAGAAATAATTACCTCAGCCCTGAGTCTATCATCGGAGCATAGAGATCTTGTAGCACCAGATCTCCCATCCTTGCCTTGTGGCTAATCACCATCTTCGGCTAAATAGCATATACACAATTTATTAACATGAATTCAGCGATGAAATAGACATTGCATACACAACAATCAATTTCTGGAAAACCATCACTAATGCAACAAATAAGTTATAAATCAAAAACATTAAGTCGTTCTGAGTTACGATTGCGTAATTCACTGTGACAAGAGCAATTAAGTCAAACTGCATACTGACCTGAACAATTGATTAATAAAGAATTAGAAACTTGGCAGTACCTTTTTGTGGTTATTGTGGGATTTCTTACCTGTACCCATCTTGTATGGTCTATGACACAGGGCCAATAACCAATTCAAACTTTTCCTTTGTTAAAACTACACAAACTACATCACCTAAAGCAACAATATGTAAAGAATCAACGTATTCACCAAGAAGTGTCCATTCTCCAAAATACCCCCCTTCACTGAACTTTGCTATGTCATAACCACAACATGAGAAGCACCATCTGTCATAACCACACAAATATTTTCAACTGGGAATCCAATCAAAAAACCCCTGCACATATACAATTAAAAGAAGTTGAGTTTTTTTTATAAAAAGATATAAAGGTAATAAAACAAACAGAAGTATGATTAATAATAATAATAATAACACTTACGAATTGGCAGCTTCCATGAAACATTTCTCAATGTGAGGGATAAAATTGGAGGGTATAGCCTGTCCTATTATCATGTTCTCAAATTCAAATTTCGTCTCTGATTCAGCTGGCAGTGGCTTTATATACCTATCATTTTTTTAAAGCAAAATATTAAGAAAAAACAGATCAAGGATTGATGATGCTACATAGCCGAACCGATTGAGATCTTTTGTGATAACAAGGGTGTAGTTTCCTTAGCTAAAGAACCTCGATATCATAAGCGCACAAGACATATATAGAGAAAGTTACACTATATAAGGAAGCTAGTTGAAGATGGAGACATCATTGTGAGTAGAGTACCATTTGAAGATAATTCGGTTGATCGACTCAATAGACCATTGTCACATATCAATCATGATGTTCATACTAGTGTTATTGGCATTAGATTTGCTAGTGAATTGGTTTGATTACACAACTTGTAGTTTGATCATTTGGAACATTTTTAGATATTATGCTTTTGGTGATTATTAAGAATTAGCTACTATGTTTGTTCGTGTTATATGTGTTCCTACTTCTGCATGTTTAGATCCACTTCTAGAATAATATTTTATTATTCAAACTTCCAAAATTAGTGATAGTCTTGGAATATAGTAGTGAATTAAGATTGTCATAGTATTAGTAGATTGTTTATTGGGATGAACATAACAAAGCTCTGCGACTAATAATGACGAGTACTTAAAAATGGAGATTTTAAGTATTGGAGTAACCACGCTCAAAGATTAAGTCATGGATCATGTCATAAGTAAATTAAGACGACTAAATTTCTTATTCTTTAAATGGAGATGCATGAGGTTTTGTTCTACATTCTGTTGTACCTTGGTCTTTCCCCCACCGTTGTCTGTAACAGACAGCCATACACAGTTTGACTAGATATCACATGAGGAATAATACTGACCTATGTATTCAAAGTTTATTTGATCATTCTGCCAAAAATGGAGAAATAGATATCTATGGGACCTTATTGATTTGGTGTTCATAACAAACGCTAGGCCAAGTTGAGACTGTGTTTATTTGATTTGATAATCAGTCTGAAGGTCACCACAAGTCGGTATCGGGAAACATAATCTTGAACCATGAGATTGACCCTAAATCCATGTCTCTAGTTCACAATAAGATATCATGAAGTTCAAACGATTTTGAAGTTATCAGTCTTAAGGCTGTTTATAGCAAAGTTATTATAAGTGTACTAGCTAGTTGCATTGGACTGCCACTCACTGTTGTTTATAGTAAGTATTAGATTGGTCAATTATTGATTTCTAAGTACAAGTGAGAGCTGATGGAGATTAGTGCTTATAGTCATAACAACCTGGTAATATTACTATAAATAACAATGTCATTTTGGGTTACACGCAAGAACAAAATAAAGCAGAACTGAAAAGATATTTATATGAGGGACTTGTTTTGTTAATTAATTAATTAGAAAATAACGGAATATGTAATATTCCAGAATGATTTGAATTTTGTAGATAATTATTATTATTTTATTTGCTAATTATCTTTAGGGTTTCAAATCATCACCCTATATAAAGAGGGCTCCAAATTAGGGATGAGTAGTTTGTACCAAATCTTGATCTCGTACCGATACCATACCGGAATCGGTACCGAATTTAAAAATATGGGACGGTACTTGGTACTCCAAAATCATAAAATTTGGGATTCGGTACCATCGGTACTGGTGCTAGTACCGAAAACCAGTACCATTCACGGTACCGGCACCGGTAACGTTAATTCGGTATGATACTCGTGATTGACTTTTGATCAAATTCGGTATTCAGTAAATCGGGAATGGTACCGGTCAATACCAGTTCCGTCCCACACTCATCCTCACTCCAAATCTGGTTTTGATACTTGTGAAAAATACCTTTATGCTACCAAATTTCCGAACCCTCAAAACCCTAAATAATCCTAAAGTGCAGTTCCTACAACGTGGCATCCTGATCACCACATCGTGGTCAGTCGCATAATCGATTTTTTGATTGGTTTTGCAGCTCACAACTTGAGGATTGGTTAGATTTTCTTTTATTTTGATTCTTGGGTGTGATTACATAAGAGGAACTCTCCGTTGGCTTCTCTATTCTAATCAACTGGCTCGTCAAAAGAAAAAAACCCACCAAGAAATCAGAGGTATGTTTTCATTATGTCCTAATGAGTTGCATAGATTGTTTATTTTGATCTGTTTTCGAGTCTATTCAATCAAAATTGTTGTTTCCGTTGTCCATTGTTTTGGTATTTTGCTAGGCTTGAACCCCATCAAAGTAAACATCTAAACATATCTAAAGTTAGCAGAAATATAGTGAAAAACCCCTTTCGAAAATCACATGAATACATATTGGCCTTAATAGTGCTTTTAACCTCGTATTAGCCTATCAGATACTTCAAACTCATATAGATTCCCGATAATAGTTTTAAAGCATTTCAATAGAACTAAGAAGTTGATTCCCCTTACACACCATGTTCCACCAAACGAAGTTACGCTTTATGTTCTAGTTTTGTAAGAAAATAAAAGTTAATGGATTTAAGAATCAAAACAACATTTACAATTTCCCAATTTCGAAAAACATCTCATATTCTGATAAAATAGTACCAATATGCTACGTATCAATTGCTCAGCCTTTCTCCAACTTTTTTCCAGCTAAATTTTCCAATGTGATGTTCCTATTTTTCCTTTTTGGTGCTTAAAAGTCATGTAGATTAGGATTAGGAAGTGAATCCGTAAATCATGATGAATAATTTTAAATTTCAAAATGAAATCCTACTCCATGGCACAAGATTGAAACTGATTAAGAGTTTCCATTTTTTCGAGAAATCAACTATGTAATCACGAAAAATTTGTGATCTGATTACGAACATGCCAAGATTTGAGGAACGAAAATGAATGGTTGCGTTTTTGTTGTCATTTAGATCAAATCTCGAATTTTGGGTTCAAACATTAAACTCTCCCTGGTAATGTCTTTGTCTCTCCTCTTCTTCTTTCCACCATCGCTCCATCCGCCTGTTAGATTAAGATGTTTGATGCATCACCAACAAATACTATGGAACAAATCACTGTAACTTTAGGTGGAGTTTGAAGTGGGTATTTCAAAAAATCGACAACTGCTTCGATTTTAGGGAGGGTATTTCCAAGAAGTTGCATTCATGAGTGACCTTGATTGATTTGATTTTGAGTTTCTATGATTTAGGTTGTGGAGAAGGAGATCGAGACCGGAAGATGAGGATCATCGACAGGGACCAAGGTTGCCAGGAGAAGTAACATGCAGTGAAATTGGAGAAGGGGGAGGGTTGCCAGTGCAAGGTAATTATAATTTTAATTAGTAGCGAATATAACTTTATTTTTCATGACGATCATAGGAAAACCTTCTAATAGACATGCATTTTAAGTCCTGTTAAGTGTAGTTACCATTAAGTTGGCAGGTTTGAAGATGCGCACCACATGCTTGATGAAATGCTTGAAAGAATTGGTTAGTGTAGTTACGATTAATTTGGTTTCTTGATTTTCTTGGTGCTATAAAGAAATTGACAAACAATATTTTCACAAGCTACTCAAGCTCAAGGTGATAATAATTCTGATTTCCCTTTTGTTAATAAACTTCTTTTACTTCTTATGGTTCGATTAACATGATACTTTTTTTACAGACAGTTAAGATGGAAAACAAAGATTTGAAACCAGTTCCTGTAAAGTAAATTCTTAATCATCTTTCTTTTTATTGAATTCTTAGGTTTCATTTAAATTTAGAACCATATATAACATCTAGGCCTGCATTTCATCAAGGAATACTGCATCTCTTTTTTGGGGTAATCAATATTCATGTTTTTTTTTATAATTTTTTATTAAATTGAACCTAATGTGGAAGTTGACTTATGTTTATTTTTACAGGTTTGATGAAGGTTTTACATTTTTATTAGTCAGATGAAACCTGACGATCTGCAAATAGCTTCTACAACTCACCATCCACTTTCATGTACATTTAATTTGAGTTTTCACTTTTTTATTTGTATATTTGTTTAATAATTTATAAAACCATTATCTTTGATTTACTATTTTCAGTTTCTTGGGAAAAGAATCTACTAGGCCTAATGATATTTTTATGACTTTATCAAATATTCAGAATATATTAGCCGATGAATGACATTCTGAAAAGCTTGTGGATGGTGTTGTAAAGCTACAATGTAGGGTCTATGGTGAATATGGAGTTCAATTCGTGTTTCACGATCATTTATTATTGGAAACCAGTTTCTTATAAGTGGAGATGGAATACAAGCAGGATCATTTGTATTTTAATACTTTTTTTTTGTAATTTTCAGTCCCAAAGTATAGTCATAACCAACTTTAGGTCTAATACTCTAATAGTATATCATGGTTTTGGATTTTGCTTGATTTCATTCGTTAAAATTTAGCTAAACGGGTTTTTCAGGTTTGTTTTTATATATTGCACGAACCTGTAACCATGGTTTGAGCAAGAATATAAAGGAATTATATGATTTAAGGATTAGTGCAATTAAATTATAAAATGGTATTTCAGTCCTTTTATGGATCATAACTTTGGTGTAAAAAAACATCTAATCCTATTTGTGTCACTTTTGATATTGATTGCTAATTGGTTTGGTGTAATAAAAATTATAATCATATTGCTTGAAGATGTTTAGGATTTGTTTTATATGAAATGTTTTGTATATTGCCTTTCACTACTTAAAAACCTTTTTTATTTTAGATAACAAGATCTTAATTTTCTTTAGCCACTATTTTCTTCTAACCGATTAGGTAAGCATATGTCGGTCTCTTCTGATATCTTCTCCTTAGTGACGCTCCTATTGTTCGAAGATGTTTAGGCAACCAAACAAGGTACCAATGATAAACCAAGGGGTCCAATGCAATTCATGTTTCTACTCATGTTCATGCTAATACTCATTTATCTTTATCTTATTTGAATAAACTCTATGAATAAACCATATTTAACAATCTATTTTAGGAAGATAACTAAATATGACAATTAACTTTGATTTTGACATCTGAGTCAATCTTTTAAAAATATTTTCACGTCTCATGTTTGTGGTTATTTGAATACATCACTTTATAAAAGATTATATTTTTTTTAAATTTCTATGTATTTCTTTTTTAATCGTAGTTTCTACGAGTTAAACCAAATTTTCTTAATAAAAACATCTTCGATACGAGTTTTTTTTTTTGAAAGGTTAAATATTAATAATCAATCTCAAATTATGTTTTTTTTTCATTATAGTGAAATATCTTTTGATCAATAATATCAACCACTTATATTTTACAAAATGTTTTTTTGGAGTTTTTTTTTGTTCAATTAACCCTTTTATTTAATAATGTTCCATTTTACTTCCTTGTTTTATTTAACCTTTAAAGTTTTATTATTATTATTTTTTGAATAATTAATTTTCATCATTTTAATCACCAGTATGAAATTTGAAATTTATAGTAATCATATAATATTCTTATCGTTTTTTACTTTTATAACTATAAGTGTATAATTTTATCATTTATTTATTTTTCGAAAAAAAAATCCAAACATATTTATCTTTTCTAACTTTTATTGTTTGTGGTCTTTCATGTCGATAAAAGGGGGCATTATTGGTGTTATTGTATAATAATAATAATAATAAAAAAAAAAAAAAAAACCCTTATCGCCTCCCATTGCTATAACTATTTCTGATGATGCCATCGAGCAACTTTTAGTACAAGCTAATAAGTTCATCGTCAACAAGAAACAACACATGACGTATATGAAAAGTTATTGATGCTTGCGGAGAAGCCCGAGATAAAGTAGAAAATTCTAGTTCACAATTAAAAACACATGTAAATATGTAAGACATCCGGGGTGAAACGGGAAGGGTGTGCGTGAGCCATTCCCGCTCGGAGGAACATCGCACTGGCGGTGCGGGATAAGAGGCGCGGCGCGCGGGGAAGAGGTGGGGGAGGGGTTGTCGCACTCTCTCTCTTCTTGTGATTTGCTGGAATTTGTTTTGTTTTTTTTAGTCATCGAGGAAGAAGGAAGAAGTTTCTGGAAATAGCATATTTGGCCCCTTTGTTTTGATCTTATGGCAGAATACACCCCAACTTTGAATTCTCTTCGCAAAAATAGTTTTCGAAAATTACAAAATAGACACTATGCCTTTATATTCCAATTATCAATAAAATCAATTAATTTTATTTAAAAAAAATCAAAAGAAAGTGAGGGGAGTTTCCCGCATACTCCTTAGCTTTTGATGAGGGAAAGAAAAGAGTGTTATGACCCACAAAAAATGAAGGGAGTTTTCCACCACATCCTCCAGTCTTACCAATAAACAACTTGCATATCATCAAATGTTGCGTGATGAGCCGATGAGATAAAAATGAAATATAGACCGTAGACATAACAGTCTTTATTTTAATTTCATGTAATCGTTTTAATTTTATACATTGTTTCTATTCAATGTTAAGGCTTGAGGGAGTGGCCTCACCACAACCCCGCAAAGCCTATGTGACATCCTCGCTACTGCACCTTACCCGGTCGCTATGCTCATGCGTTAAATATGGTTCGCTATCCCCTTGACAGAAGAAAGAGAACAGGAAGAGGAAGAAAGGTGGTCCCATTTGACCTTTTGATTTATTCTAGCTTTAGATATCTGTACTTCCAACTTAGCAACTTATATCTAATTTTAAAGTTTATATTAATTAAATATTTAAATAAACATTTATTTGATTAAAGAAAAAAAATTACCTTTTAAACACCTCACCACTCCATATCATTATATTATGTTTAGGTGTCCAAAAATAATATGATTTGACAATGTTTAAAATTGTCAAATTTTATATTGTATAGGTTTAAAATTAACAAATTATATTAGGGGCTTTATGAAATATTTTATAATAATGATAGTAAATATTTTATTTAATAAAATTAATGGAAATATGATATAACAAATCCAAAAAACAGATTTTATCGAAGAAAATCTAAGTATATTTTTTATACCTATCTTGCATTATATTTAAGATAAATCTACAAAAATAAAATATCAAATCTCAAATCCACAATATATATATATATATATATATATATATATATATATATATATATATATATATATATATATATATATATATATATATATATATATATATATATATATATATATATATATATATATATATATATATATATATATATATAAAGATGAATTCCTCCGTTACTTTTAATAATATAATAAAAAAAAATCAAATATCTTACTAAATTTTGTTATTATATATCTTTCTATTCTAGATCGAAACAAATGTTAAAAAAAAAAATTAAGAAAGAATTAACGGATTTTATATATCATTATTTTATAAGATTTGACAACTAATAACATTTTTAAATTATTACAAGTTATTTAACAGGAGTGAGCAAAAACCGCACCGCAACTAAAACTAACCGCATAAACCGCAACCGCAATAAAAACCGATGATAAGGTTTTCTGTTTTTCAAAAACCGCAAATTTGCGGTGCTGTGCGGTTATTCGTTTTAAAAAACCGTAAAAAAACCGCACGACACCGCATATATTATATACATTTTTTTATTATTAATTATTAATATATTAAATATTAAAAATAAGATAAGTTTCATAAATGAAAGATGGATAAAATACTAGAACACAAAAGTGTTGATTTTGTTTATGTTTAACTATAAAAAACGGTGAAATTAGACAATTTTAAGATATTTATTGTTAATTACTATTGATTTGACGTTTTTAAGATATTAATTGTTTATGATTTAAGTTAATTGTCTTATAGCTTATGGAGTTATGGTTTTATTATTATTATAAATAATATGTTTGAATTCTTAAACCGTTTGAGCTCTAAACTGTGGTTAAAAACCACACAAAATAACCAAACCAAATCCATGCGGTTAATAACCACAACACAGAAAAAACAAAACCGCACAGTAAAAATAACCGCCTAACCACACCGTAAAAATAACCGCACCAAGCGGTTTTGAAAATGGATTAACCGCATTTGTGGTTAGTGATAAAGTTTTGACTAATAACCACACCGAATCACACCGCACTCACCCCTGTTACTATATCTTTACATCAAAGTTGACTAGAAAATACAAATATTCTACTTAGTAGCAGACTAGCAGCATATGCATGTCCGAAATTCCATCAGTAACATTAGAAAAATAATAATAATAAATAAAAATAAAAATAAAAAACCTATATTATTGTTTCGCAAAAATTCAAACCTTATTTTAGAAATAAATGGGCGTTGATTGTAAATAAAATTGGGCTTCAGCCACTTGATCTGAAAACTCAAAACATTCCCTTAACCCATATTTATTTGTCTAGGCCAACTATAGGTAGGCGTCCACATTGCTAACCACCCCATGGTTCTTGGATCCCTTTTCTCTTATTCCAGTCCACTCCAGTTTTCTTAAATTTTAAGTTTTCCATTTTGCATTTACATGCTTAAATGATTACCTCCCTCAAATGAGATAACAATGCAACGATAATTTGTTTCCACAATTCCACCTCCAAAAAACTTTTCTTTTTGAAGAGTTGAATAATATTAAAACGAAATTAGCAACAAGTCAGAAATTATATTAAAACGAAATCAACAAGAAGCTAAAAATTACACAAAAATGGTTAAAATTAGGTTTTTAAGCCAATCAACCCAATTAACTTTAGTTTTTAAATTTCTAGAACTAAATCAATTATAAGAAAAACCAACTATATCTTCAAAAATCCGATTTTTAATCGGATTAGAGTCTCCAAAAATGATACCATTACGATATCTCCAAATCACCCATAATGTTGTTTGAATAATAGTCTGCAAAATCGTCTTTTTATTACCCGAGATCGAAACCGTATCCAACCAAAAAAATACATCATGTAGTATATCCGCACCCGGAAGCATCAGATCCACCAATCTAAACACTCTTTGCCAGATAACATAAACTTCTTCACATAAAAAGAAAACATGATCTGAAATTTCCACATGTTTATCACATAACGGGCAAAGCAACGAAGGGATATCCAAACCTTTGATGCTAAGATTCCACCTGGTAGGCAAACGACCAATTAACAATCTCCAAATAAATATGTTTACCTTTCTAGGAATGAAGCGATTCCATCTCGTCACAAGAGTACCATCCAGTAAGCACTCATTATCACTATGCTTTCTAACTTCATTCACATTGAAATTGAGAACATTATTCAATTCCCAACGCCAATCGTCTTCCTCTAGGTTCGGTTGAAACGATCGAATCAACAATAATAAGTCTGCAACTTGACTTTGTAAAGCTTCAGCTTCAAAATTACGATTCCAAAGACAATACCAACTATTTTTTACAAAAACATTTATTTGTAACTATTTTCTACAAAACTAGGGTCGAATCAAATTTTCATCCAAAAACTAGGCACAAACCTCGAAAGGACTGCTCTGCACAACTCCTCGAATTCATGACCCCAACTTGAGTTTTTTTTATTTTTACGAAACGAGTGAGATTTTATTAAAAAACACAGCTAGCAAGACGCAAAGCCGAAGAAACAACAAAAAGGGAAATTACAAAATAAGAAAATGATTACAATACCAATAAACCAATTATTATTCTTGAATTTGTTTTGAATTTGATCAACCCGAAAACTACAGATATCACGTGATTTGCGATTTTTGTAGGATTTAAGACTTTGAATGCACCTTGTTAAATCTCTGTCATTCCGTATACACCAAAGAGCACCATAACAATACCTAAAAATGTTTTTTTAGCAATTTCCCTAGTACGCCGCAAAATTGATGATCTCATACACACTTGAGAAATTTTGATACCTATTTAGTAGAGCAGTTTTTTTTTCTATTACTAAACCAAAGAAAAAAAATTCACATATAAAATAAAAAATCTAGTTTTTTCTCGTCTTCACCGCATCAAATAATTTGTCATTTCGAAACCGCTAAATATACCACAAAGTAGTAGTACACACCAACACATCAATGTCAATCTTCTTATCGGTGTTGCAATACATAGAATTAACGTGGTCGAACAATTGCGTAATAGAATTAAACGAAACAACTTGAATATCAAATCATTTTAAAACCACATCCTATGTTCTAGCTACCACCTCACATCTAAGAAATAAATGAACGAGCTGCTCCACTTCCAAGTAACAAAGATGGCAAAGAATAAAAGGAACATCAATACTTGGATGGCCTAGATTCTTTTGAGTTGACACTCTCTAAAAAATAATCCTCTACACAAGAATGTTTACTTTCCAAGAAAAAAATCTATTCCATCTAGTTTGTACATCAACACTATTCAAAATATTCCTATCAATCTACCTTCTAGTTTTAGAAATTGTAAAATCTCTCATAACACCTATACTCCAACTCCACATATCAACTTGATCAGAAAAAAGAAACTTTCCTAAGAACAAAAAGCATCCTAGCTATTTGTGATTTCTTATCCCTACCCCGACTATTCCGACGCGGCAACGCCACTGACATTATCAACTGTAACGCCTGTGTTTCCGACCTTGCCATTTTTAGCAATGTAATAGTCTAGGTTAACCTTTGTAACCCGTTTTGAAATAATAAGATTGTATTATTTGAGTATTATGTGTTTTGTGCTTAATTGCTTAATTATGTGGTTTGATAAATTAAGAATAAAAATAAGCGTCAAAATTTAAGTGTAAAATAAACTTGATATCTTTGGATAATGTTGTAGTAATTGAAACGAGCTTTCCGAATATATATAGAACGCCAAAATCTGACTTCGTATGAGGAAGTTATGATTTATCGAAGTTTCGGCTTAGTGGTATGCAGCCTGAAATACTCGATTTGAGATCGAGCGGTTTGTAGCCGAAGCAATCTAAACGAGGATCGAAGGTCTCGTTGTTGGTATCGAAGCGATGAAAAGTTAGGCGAGAACGGACGTCTAACGAAGAAGTTATGAATTTATAACGAAGTTTTTCTGTCCCGGCCTATTAAAAATAAAGTTAAAATTAGCCGACGGAGTCTAAACGAAAGTTGTAGAGCGTAGTCTCACCTTCGCGTGGATATAAAAAACGTCGAAAACGGAGTTCGTATGAAGAAGATATGAATTTTCGAAGTTTATTAAATAATTAATAATTAAATTTAATTATTAAATCCCGGTATTATCCGAAGACGAGTCATCGGACTCATCCGAAGTACGCCCCGCGTACTCGTGTACGCCCCGCGTACACCGAGGAATGTCGACACTCGCACTCGAGCACTTCGGATATGTAAGCAATGACGTTTCGGAGCAGTACGCCCCGCGTACTCCGAGGCTCCAGCCTCCTATAAATAGGATGCGAGGGCAGCCGACTCTTTTGCTATTTTTCTCTCTTCACTCTCCCGTTTTGCATCGATTTGCGTGCCAGAAATACCCCGAAGCCCCGATATTATTCTCGAGCCCCGAAGCAAGTCCCGAGATCCCGAAGATCCCGAGAAGTGCGGTTCTCGGGCCGAAGCTCTGCCCGCGAGAAGTTCGATTTTTGTGAAGATCTTCCAGATCTGCTGAGGATTACTACTTCTGCAAGTCGTAGTGCTGTCCGATCATCTTCTGATCAAGTGAGTGTATACTACCTTTCATAAACACGATAATAATACAAGTATGGTTCGAGTGTATTAAGTGTATTGTTGTTTATAGGTGTGAGTGTGTGGTTACTTTCTTCTAACGCATAATTATGAAGTATTTTATATGAAATACGTGTTATGTGTATATTTTGTGTTATATGTGTGATTGTATATTCACTATCTTCTATCTCATGGATCTGATTTGTTTTCTATGAAATACGTGTTATGTGTGTGTGTGCCTCATCTGTTATGTGGAATATGTATTGATTAAAGCATGTTATACAGGTTTTTAAACTATGTATAAAAATGTATATTTTATCTACTAATATGTTGGGTAGAACATGGGTAGATAGTTGGTGTGTAATAAACAGATGAGAGGCCTCGTTATTTTGATTCAGTCATCTAGCGGAGTTTAGATGACGACCACGGACTTTTCTAGACAGTCTTATGGAAACATTAGCAGGTTCGCCACCTGTAGGTGTTAATGAACTTGGGTGTTCATTCGCTGTACTCCATCCCCCTCATGGTTGCCTTATTTGACTTATATTGCTGAGGAACCCCCGAAGCATGTGTTGTCGCCCCGATGAAATATTCTTAGACTAGGTCCCTTATGTTAGTTGTTTTAGGGACATAAAGTGAGAATAGTGGGAATGGGTAATTGGGTTATTGTTGGTTGGTGGAAATTAAATATAATTATTTATTGTGGGTTGAAAACCCTATATGCTCACCAGGCTCCCAAGCCTGACCCACTCAGTTTTATTTGTATTACAGGAAGTGGCGCGAGGGCATAAGATGGATGAACCATCAAGTTGTTTTGTTTACAAGTCTGTATATGTATATATTTGTTGAATGACTTGTAATGTTATCGTTTATGCTTATTGGTCTGTATCGGAACATGACACCCCGAGTTTTGATTATATAATGAAAATACATTTCTTTTATGAAATGCTTTGGTAAACATTGTTTTTTCATGTTTTGTTTTTGGGAACAAATTCCGCAACTCTTTCAAATCAAAATGATTTACTCTGAAATTATTTTAAAAGCATAAATGAAAATCGGTCTTTTCTGGCCGAGATTTTGGGGATGTCACAGTTGGTATCAGAGCATTAGTTTAAGCGAACTAGGAATTTGTAGGATTTCTAGACTTAAACTTAGAATGCTAAGTGAAATTTTGAGATGTGTGTGTGTGTGATATTTTAGACACGAGCACTAGTTTATTTTAGGAAAGTTGCCTAAAATGCTTTATGTGCTAAATATTATATGTTGCCATATATGATATTATTTGTTCGGATCTATGGTCTGTTGCCGACCGGATCTAGAAACTTTATGTGTGTAGGATTCTAAGCGTATGTCTACGATATTAGAATTAGCATGTAAACGTTTCGGAGTGATAAGGATGATTTGAATATCTATCGTGAATGAGGATCTAATTTCACCTTATTCGGTGTGTAGATCAAAATGGTGAGAACAAGAAGTGGAGTTGGAAATGCTAATGAAAACAGGAATCAACCACCAGTGATCGAACAAGTACCTGTCGTAGCAGCAACACCTGAGCCAATAACCATGGCTGGTGTGCAAATGATGATTCAGACGATGTTGGATCGTCAGATGGATGAAACTAGACGGTTGCTTCAACAGAATCGTGAAGAACTGTCAATTCGTGTGGAGGAGCCTGAATTAAATGAAGGGCACTCGGAAGGTGGAAACTTCAGTGGGTCTATTGGTCAAGCCAACCCACCGATAGTTAGGCAAAACAACCATGATGGAAGGAATGATGGAATGGGATGCAAGTACAAGGACTTTCTAACTTGCAAACCATCGACCTTCAATGGAAAGGGGGATCCGATTGGATTTATGGATTGGATCTCCGAAATGGTGTTAGCCTTCATGACTTGTGGCTGCAGAGGCAAGTTGCAAACTATCTATGCAGTGCGTCAGTTCCGAGGTGGAGCCGTTCGTTGGTGGAACACTCTAGGGAAGACGTTAAGCCCTAATGAGCCACTGCAATTGACATGGGCAGAGTTCTTGGTGCAGTTCAAGCGCAGGTTCTGCTCGGCCCAAAATTTGTTGGAGTTGGAGAATAAGTTTTTGGCATTGACGAAGGGCAACATGTCAGTTGATGAATACACCAATATTTTCACCGATAAGATGGAGTTTGCCTTGCGTATCGTCCCAGACGAGCTGACAAAGGTGGACCGGTATGCGAAGGGACTCCCATGGGAGTACGAGGTGCCAGTACGTCAGGCACATACTCTAGAGGCAGCTATCTGGGCTGCCAAGTCTGTTGAAAACATGATTAAGGGGAGAACCACCGACAAGGTTGAGGTTGGTGAGAAGAGAAAGTTTGAGGGAACATCTGGTTCCGGTAAGAAAAACAAATTTTCTAAATCTGATTCGAAAAATTTTGGTGGAGGAAAAGGAGGCGAAGCGAAGTGGTGTGATAAGTGTAAGAAAAAACACTTTGGGAAATGTAGCGAGGATGTAACCTGCTACAAGTGCGGAAAAATTGGGCATTTTGCCAATGAGTGTCCGAACAACAAAAGGATGTGTTTTGGTTGTAATGAAGAGGGGCATATTTTGAAAGACTGTCCGAAGAAGGAGGCAGCAAAGCCCAACCTTCCACCAAAGCCGAAGGCGAGAGCCTTCCAGATGACACTTGAGGCCGCGAAAGATGAAGCTGATGTCGCTTCAGGTACCTTTCTCGTAAACGAATTACCTGCTCAAATTTTGTTTGATTCTGGAGCCAACTACTCCTTTATTTCGCATGAGTTTGGTAGAAAGCTAGTTTTGCCTGTTGATAGACTAGATAATGCTTTATTAGTCGAAGTTGCTAGTGGCAAGTTTGTACCTGTTAGCCATCGTATGAAAAACATCTTAATCAACCTTAATGGGAATAATTTTCACGAGGAATTATTGCCTATCGAACTAAATGGTTTCGACATCGTGTTGGGAATGGATTGGCTTAGCGCCAATGATGCCGAAATTTTATGCAAGAAGAAGATAGTTAAATTAAACCCGCCTGGGAAGGATTCATTTATGGTGTACAGGGACAAACGCAGAGTAAATTCTGGAATCATTTCCCTAATGAAAGCCAGAAAGTGTTTGACCAAGGGATGTACATCATATTTAGCATTCGTGATCGATGCTAATAAGAAGGAAAAGAAGGTGATGCAGAGTATTCCAGTGGTGTGTGATTATCCGGAAGTATTTCCTGAAGATCTTCCTGGATTACCACCTAATAGACAAGTGGAGTTCAGAATAGACTTGTTACCAGGAACCACGCCAATAGCAAAAGTACCTTATTGATTAGCACCGACGGAGATGAAGGAGCTGATGATGCAACTTCAGGAGTTATTGGACAAAGGTTTCATTAGACCTAGTTCATCGCCTTGGGGATCTCCGGTGTTATTTGTGAAGAAGAAAGATGGAAGTATGAGAATGTGCATCGATTACAGAGAGCTGAACAAGGCAACAATAAAGAATATATATCTGTTGCCAAGGATTGATGACCTATTTGATCAATTGCAAGGTTCGAGCTATTTCTCGAAGATCGATCTAAGGTTAGGGTATCATCAGCTAAAAGTAAGAGAGCAAGATATCGAGAAGACTGCATTTAGAACTAGATATGGACACTACGAGTTCTTGGTTATGTCGTTTGGACTAACCAATGCTCCGACAGCATTCATGGATTTAATGAATAGGGTTTGTAATCCTTTCCTTGATAAATCCGTGATAGTGTTCATAGACGACATTCTGATTTACTCGAAAAGCCAGGAGGAGCATGGAAGACACTTGCGAGAAGTGTTAGAAGTCTTGAAGAAGGAGAAGTTGTATGCAAAGTTCTCCAAATGTGATTTTTGGATTCGTGAAGTCCAATTCTTGGGTCACGTGGTCAACCAAGAAGGGATAATGGTTGATCCAGCGAAGATCGAAGTTGTGATGAAGTGGGAACAACCAAAAAGTCCCACGGAGGTCCGAAGCTTTTTAGGATTAGCCGGATATTACCGAAGGTTTATCCAAGGCTTTTCTTCGATCGCTAGTCCATTAACAGTTTTGACCCACAAAGGAGCTACTTATGCTTGGAGTGATAAGCATAAAGAAGCATTCGAGAAGCTAAAGAAGAAGCTCTGCGAGGCACTGATACTTTCTCTACCCGATAGAGTTGAAGACTTCGCTGTCTATAGCGATGCGTCTGGGGTTGGATTGGGTTGGGTTGTGTTTTGACCCAAAGAGAAAAGGTGATAGCATATGCGTCTCGACAGCTGAAGGAGCATGAAAAGAATTACCCGACTCATGATTTGGAGTTAGCAGCGGTAGTTTTCGCTCTGAAAATGTGGAGGCATTACCTCTATGGCACGAAGTGCAAACTTTTTACTGATCATAAGAGTCTCCAATATCTCTTTAATCAGAAAGAATTGAATATGAGGCAACGACGCTGGCTGGAGTTACTCAAGGACTACGACTGTGAGATACTTTACCATCCCGGTAAGGCTAATGTTGTTGTTGATGCTCTCAGTCGGAAAGTCAATCTTGAAAGGAAAAGGCCAAGAGCGTTGAGAATTGAAGTTGTCTCGACTATTTTGGAAAGTATAAAGAAAGCTCAAAGCGAAGCTTCTGAGAAGAATGACCGAAAGGAGGAACGTTTGGGCAAAACGTTGGTGTTCGGTGTAAACAGTCATGGACTGAAGGTGTTCCAAGATCGGATTTGGATACCTAAGACAGGAGGAGTCAGAGATCTTCTGATGGAAGAAGCTCACAAAACCATGTACTCGATTCATCCCGGTAGCACTAAAATGTATAGGGACCTGAAACCCTACTACTGGTGGCCGACGATGAAGCTTGATGTTGCAAAGTATGTGGCCGAGTGTGTGACTTGTGCGAGAGTCAAGACACAACATCAGAAACCATATGGGAGTTTAGAACCATTGCCTGTGCCTATGGGTAAGTGGGAAGACATTGCTATGGATTTTGTCACTAAACTACCCCGAACAAAGAATGGTCACGACATGATTTGGGTGGTCGTTGATCGATTCACTAAGAGTGCGCATTTCATAGCAGCCAAGGAGAAATGGTCTATGGAGAAGCTTGCAAATTCTTACGTGAGGGAAATTGTGAGGCTTCACGGTGTTCCGTTAACGATTGTGTCGGATCGTGATAGTCGTTTCACCTCGAGGTTTTGGAAAAGTCTACAAGAGGAATTGGGTACCAAGTTGTGCTTAAGTACAGCTTACCATCCGCAGACTGATAGCCAGAGTGAAAGAACAATACAAACACTTGAAGATATGCTGAGAGCATGTACCCTGGAATTCCTAGGTAACTGGGATGAACATTTACCTTTGGTATAATTTTCCTACAATAATAGTTTCCACTCGAGCATAAAGATGGCACCTTATCAAGCTTTGTACGTACAGAAGTGTCGTACGCCGTCTTGTTGGCTTGAGGCTGGAAAAAAGCAGTTTATGGGTCCCGAGATGGTCCATCAAACTGCTGAAAAGTTGAAAATAATTAGAGAAAGAATGTTATCAGCTCAAGATCGTCAAAAGAGCTATGCTGACAAGAAGCGAAGGCCAATGACCTTCGAAGTTGGAGATTCGGTTTTGCTTAAAGTCTCGCCGTGGAAGGGACTTATAAGATTTGGTAAAAGGGGAAAGTTGAGTCCAAGGTTTATTGGACCGTTTAAAGTTCTTCAGAGGATTGGGAACCAAGCTTACAAGCTCGAACTACCAGAAGAACTGAATGGAATTCACAACACTTTTCATGTGTGTTATTTGAGGAAGTTTACGGGAGAAGTTCCCGATATAATTCCAATTTCTGAATTGAGAATTGGTGAGAACAAAAGGTTGATTGAAAAACCAGAGGCAATTGTTGACCGGAAGACTAAGAAGTTGCGACGCAAAATGGTTGGGTTAGTGCTTGTCCGATGGAAACACACGAATGGGCCGAATCTCACCTGGGAGACGGAGAGTGACATGTTGAGTCGCTATCCGCATTTGTTTGTTGATATGTGATTCCGGGGACGGAATCATTCTAAGGTGGAGAGAATTGTAACGTCTGTGTTTCCGGGCTTGCCATTTTTAGCAATGTAATAGTCTAGGTTAACATTTGTAACCCGTTTTGAAATAATAAGATTGTATTATTTGAGTATTATGTGTTTTGTGCTTAATTGCTTGTGGTTTGATTAATTAAGAATAAAAATAAGCGTCAAAATTTAAGTGTAAAATAAACTTGATATCTTTGGATAATGTTGTAGTAATTGAAACGAGGTTTCCAAATATATATAGAACGCCCAAATCTGACTTCGTATGAGTAAGTTATGATTTATCGAAGTTTCGGCTTAGCGGTATGCATCCTGAAATACTCGATTTGAGATCGAGCGGTTTGTAGCCGAAGCAATCTAAACGAGGATCAAAGGTCTCATTGTTGGTATCGAAGCGATGAAAAGTTAGGCGAGAACGGACGTCAAACGAAGAAGTTATGAATTTATAACGAAGTTTTTCTGTCCCGGCCTATTAAAAATAAAAAATAAAAATAAAGTTAAAATTAGCCGACGGAGTCTAAACGAAAGTTGTAGAGTGTAGTCTCACCTTCGCGTGGATATAAAGAACGTCGAAAACGGAGTTCGTATGAAGAAGATATGAATTTTCGAAGTTTATTAAATAATTAATAATTAAATTTAATTATTAAATCCCGGTATTATCCGAAGACGAGTCATCGGACTCATCCGAAGTACGCCCCGCGTACACCGAGGAATGTCGACACTCGCACTCGAGCACTTCAGATACGTAAGCAATGACGTTTCGGAGCAGTACGCCCCGCGTACTCCGAGGCTCCAGCCTCCTATAAATAGGATGCGAGGGCAGCCGACTCTTTTGCTATTTTTCTCTCTTCACTCTCCCGTTTTGCATCGATTTGCGTGCCAGAAATACCCCGAAGCCCCGATATTATTCTCGAGCCCCGAAGCAAGTCCTGAGATCCCGAAGATCCCGAGAAGTGCGGTTCCCGGGCCGAAGCTCTGCCCGCGAGAAGTTCGATTTTTGTGAAGATCTTCCAGATCTGCTGAGGATTACTACTTCTGCAAGTCGTAGTGCTGTCCGATCATCTTCTGATCAAGTGAGTGTATACTACCTTTCATAAACACGATAATAATACAAGTATGGTTCGAGTGTATTAAGTGTATTGTTGTTTATAGGTGTGAGTGTGTGGTTACTTTCTTCTAACGCATAATTATGAAGTATTTTATACGAAATACGTGTTATGTGTATATTTTGTGTTATATGTGTGATTGTATATTCACTCTCTTCTATCTCATGGATCTGATTTGTTTTCTATGAAATACGTGTTATGTGTGTGTGTGTGCCTCATCTGTTATGTGGAATATGTATTGATTAAAGCATGCTATACAGGTTTTTAAACTATGTATAAAAATGTATATTTTATCTACTAATATGTTGGGTAGAACATGGGTAGATAGTTGGTGTGTAATAAACAGATGAGAGGTCTCGTTGTTATTTTGATTCAGTCATCTAGCGGAGTTTAGATGACGACCACAGACTTTTCTAGACAGTCTTGTGGAAACATTAGCAGGTTCGCCACCTGTAGGTGTTAATGAACTTGGGTGTTCATTCGCTGTACTCCATCCCCCTCATGGTTGCCTTATTTGACTTATATTGCTGAGGAACCCCCAAAGCATGTGTTGTCGCCCCGATGAAATATTCTTAGACTAGGTCACTTATGTTAGTTGTTTTAGGGACATAAAGTGAGAATAATGGGAATGGGTAATTGGGTTATTGTTGGTTGGTGGAAATTAAATATAATTATTTATTGTGGGTTGAAAACCCTATATGCTCACCAGGCTCCCAAGCCTGACCCACTCAGTTTTATTTGTATTACAGGAAGTGGCGCGAGGGCATAAGATGGATGAACCATCAAGTTGTTTTGTTTACAAGTCTGTATATGTATATATTTGTTGAATGACTTGTAATGTTATCGTTTATGCTTATTGGTCTGTATCGGAACATGACACCCCAAGTTTTGATTATATAATGAAAATACATTTCTTTTATGAAATGCTTTGGTAAACATTGTTTTATCATGTTTTGTTTTTGGGAACAAATTCCGCAACTCTTTCAAATCAAAAGGATTTACTCTGAAATTATTTTAAAAGCATAAATGAAAACCGGTCTTTTCTGGCCGAGATTTTGGGGATGTCACACCAACCTTCTTCCATTTTCCGTTCAAAAATAAAGAAATCATGATTTGTCTCCATTTAAAAAGAGGCAAGGAAAACACATGGATAATAGGCGATCACCAATCTAAAACTCCTTCCAAAATTTTGTAGAGATCCTATTTCTAAGCCTTATTTTAACCACCAAAGGCGGCATACCATCTTTCTCCTCAAACCTGGATATAGAAGAGACACGTCTCAATTTTCACAATAAATTTTTCATTTTTAAATAATATAAAATATCATTTTAATAAAACCAAACACCAATAAAATCGTTTGTTCAAAACACATAATCCCAAAAGTCATAGTATGATAAGTACACACGAAATCACAAAATACCAAACTTGTTGATAAATGTACAGTTACACATTCGCTTTCTCACGATCATATGAAGTGCCTAAAACGTTTAATCCATAACTGTAAGTCAAAGCTTAATGAGTTCCCAAAAATTCCATAAACAACACAATACATGCAATCATACAAAAATTGGCCTTTATCTCGAAGCTGGTCCGCCCCTTTGGACTACAACATCAAGTTGGTCCGACCTTGGCCTCCAGTATGAAGTTTGTCCTCCCTGAGTATCTTGGCCTTCAGCATAATGTTAGGTTGCCCTCAACTAGCCACAAGATATGTCAACCTATATGTTTAACATATAAACAGACAACTCAACATCACAGTTAACTAACTAACTAGTCTACTTGCCTAACAACATACTACAACATAACCTCATCCTAACATACAAGGATACATACTGCATTATATAGTATAGTGAGAAAATTCACCTGAATCAATAAGCTGAAAGATCGACACTTAACATATCGCTAAGATAGCTACACGATTCTCCTAACCTGGCAGAGCTCAAACCTCGGTCTACTACTTAAAACCCTCAGTTTAACCGACAGTCAAGCTGGTCAAAAAGTAAAGGGTTAATAAAAGTCAACAGTAAAAAAGGTCAACGATCAATAGTAATCATGCTTTGACCAGCTAGAGGTCATGTCGTGATCATTAGACGCTAAGATAGTCAGGAAAAACCCAAATTTCATGTCGATATATCTAGACCGTCATGTCGTGAAACCCGAAAGGTTCTGGAGTTCTCCAAAATCCAAGAACATAAGGAAAAGGGGACAAGGATCACTCAAGAGTCATAAAACATCTAGATCTATCAATATCAAAACATAAAGGTGAAAGCTTTTTACTTAACATTGTTATATTTATACATATATTTAGGCATTATTTTAATAAATTTTAAGCTATAATTTGGTTAAAAGCAAAAATGTTTGGTACTTATTGAGTTGAATTACATTTTGCAACCAAATAGGACATTCTTGAAAGGAAAATGACCAAAACTGACAAATACTGGAACCTGGAAAGACTTGAGATGAAGCTAGGAGATAAACGGAGCTTAAAAGGAAGAAAAACCATGAAAATACGAGTCCCACGACGTGGCTTCAGAGTCCCATGGCATCGCAAGAGGAAAATCTTGACGTTATGCACAATAACTGAGCTCACGACATGAGCATTATAGTCTCATGTTGTGAGGAGTAAAGTTCCAGAAGATAATTACGCAATGAAGGAGATTCCTTGTCAAACACGAATTGTAGTGATCTCACAACGTGAGACCTTAATTCTCATGACGTGAGATGCAATTTCTGCAAACTATAAATATTCTTTCACATAATCGACTTAAAGAGGTTGGATTTGATTTTATGGAGAGATAGTCGATTTTTAGAGGTAAGAGATCTGCGAAAACAACCCTTTAATAGAGAGAATGCTTGAAGAAAAATATTTGAATATTACACATCACATTCAGTTTGTATTAGATTAACTATGTCAAATTCTTATGTTTTTGTGTGCTTATTTTTTGCTATGAGTAGCGAATCATTATGCTTTCGTTTACTGTAGATGAATCTTAATAATATGTGCTAGTTTCTTATATTTGGACTTTATGAAGTTGGTTAATGTATGTGTTTGATTATCATTACCTAGCATGTTTAAGTTTACATCTTTCGTTGCTTTGATTCAAGTTAATTGTAGTTTAATGAACAATTGAATTGTATGAACTTGTTTACCTAGTTGTTTATGATCATTAAATTGCTAGAGCTAGGGTTAATCATATCTTAGATTGAATAATAAAGGTAACAACTTTAACTGTGTTGGAGAACATAAATTTGATCACAATTGTGTTTGGTAATTTGTCTTGATCATAGATGATTATCTAGATAAACCTTACATAACCCAATTATCATTAATAATCAATTTGTGTTTGCTTGTGTATGATAATTACATAATTTTTCATGAATTGATGAAAATATTAAGAGATCGGATCAAGACTACTAATTATATTTATATTGGTAACCAACTGAATAAATTCATACTTAGAAATTACACATAAAAAAAGGGGATTCGAAGCTAAACGGAAGTGTCTTGTTAATCTTGTTTACAATCGTTTATTATAGTTGAGTGTTGAGTTTTAAGTTAACCCGAACTTGCAAAATCAGATAAAACCCCTTCTTTACTTATTTATTTAGATTAATTTTTATTAATTATTTTATTAGCTAAATCCGTTCCCTGAGTTCGATACCTAACTTACCTAAACTATTCTATTAATTTGACGAGGTACACTCCCTTAGTGTAGTTAGTTAGTTAAGTAGGTTAGGATTATAAATTTAAAACTATGTAGTATATAAATTGCATATCGATACATAAAAGGCTGAGAAGGTGGTTAGTTTGTTGGAATAACAAGGATTTACACACCAAAATTTTATTTTAAGCTCCTTCTCCTTAAATCTTTACAAAGGAGCACCAATACACATGCAATATAAAAATAGAGGCTAAGGTTAGGTGGGAGAATGTTCACTGGGGTGGAGGCTGACAAATGACGAAACCTTTGGGAATTATTCATTAAATATGCCCAAATGTTGAGGTATCTAGGGTTTGGCCATCTGACCGTTTGCGTAGCGAACCTCATTAAAGGTTGTGTTGTGAAATTGTAGCATCGTGAATCCAAAGATGGGCCACGCCGCTACCTAGGGAAATTCCCAAACTTTAAACAATTCCAATAAAAAATAAAACTATACCTAAACCAAGGATGATACAATCCACCCCCCCCCCCCCCCCCCAGTTGAATCAGATTTCGTCCTCGAAATCCATTGCGGTAAATAACTCTGGGTAGTGCTCGTGCATCTCATCCTCAGGTTCATAAGTTCGTTCGGAACCTTTTTTATGCTGTCATTGCACCTTCACTAAACCCACCTCAGTGTTGCAAAAGGTCTTCGTTTTTTTTATCCAAGATTGCGATCGGTTGCTCAATATAGTTCATGTGCTCGTCCACCTGAATTTCATCCGATGGAACCACTGCGGACGCATTCGCTAAACACTTTCTCAATTAAGAAACATGAAAAGTGTTATGGGTATGGTCGAGCTCCCCGGACAGATCTAGCCAAATGGCAAATTTACCCACTTATGCTAATACCTTGCACGATCCAATAAATATGGGACCCAGATTGCCCCGCTTCTAGAATCGGATGACACCCGTCCAAGTTGACACATTTAGAAGCACAAAATCCCTGACCTAGAACTCAAGATCGGACCAATGCCGATCTTCATTACTCTTTTGTTAGCTATGCGTGGTTTCCATTCTCCTATGCACCTTCTGAATCAAATCAGTAGTCTTGAGCACAACCTCAATGCTCCCCATAACTCTCTGACTGACTCACCCCATTAAATTGGGGTTCAAGACTTCCTGTCATACAACAACTCGAAAGGAGGCATATCGATGCTGGAAGATAACTATTATTAAAAGAGAACTCTGCCAATGGAAGGTATGTATCCTCATTCCCACCAAAATCAAGGACACACACTCTCAACATATTCTCCAAATTCTAAATACTCCTCTCACTCTACCCATCGGTCTATGAATTATATGTTTTGCAAAAGTGCAACGTCACTACAACTGAGTACCCAAATCATTGTGGAACCACTTCCAAAACTTGGAAGTGAAGTTAACGTCTCTATTAGAAACCACAAAATTCGGCACCCCATGGTAAGTTGTTGGATTAAGGTGTCTAAGGTCCAACTAAATTAGTATAATGTTGAAGATTAAAAGTAAAGTCTTTTTTTGCATTGCTCTCAAAACCAAGAAATGGCTTGGATTAATTAGAGGAGACAAAAATATGATTTATTAATATATTATATAATTAATATATTAATTAGATAAAGCAATAATTATTTAAGAATTAATCAGAATTGATTTAGAATTATTTTGGGTTAATTATAATTAATTAAAGGTACAAGGGTTGAGTTGTAATTGTTCAATAGTTGAATAATAGGTAGGATCTAGAATCCTCTTATGATGTCCAGTTTCTAGGAGCCATAGATAAGGTTCTGGAAGTCTCTATTTGATGATTAAGAAATTTATTAATTACCTAATTTGAAATATTATTATTATATGTTCAAATCTAGGATTTCTAGGGTTTTCAGGCAGCTATAAATACAGCCTTAAACCCTTACATTTTCGGCTAACCCTTTTCTAAGAGTGAAATCCGAAAATCCCCTCTCTCTCCCCTCTCCCCTCTCGATCTTAGGTTTTCTTGTGTTGTGGGTGTGAACCATTAGAGACTTGCACACTATTGGAGCTATGTTTTCCACGGAGGCAAGAAGATTTTGATTATCTTCTTTGGGTCTACAAAAGGTATGTATTCTAAACATGAATTTTGAATTCATAGGGTTTAGTTTGTGGTTTTCATAAGTATCTTTCTATTAGTTGTGAAAAAGATATAGATCCATTTTAGGTTGCATGTACCTTTAAGTGTTAAGATATTTCCATGTACATTTTTTTGTAACCTAAAATCCCTATTAGTGGCATCAAAGCCTTGATTTTCACATTAATGCTACATAATAGATGAAACTGGAAAACACAAAAAGTTGATAAATTGCTTCGTCACGTCGTGACTAGTCCTCTATCATGACGTGGGATATGTTTTGAATGCGACATATGGATTTTCTTGCCTGAATTCAAAAGATAGGATAATTACTACTTAATCCATATTATTTTAAGTGTCTAAAATATGAATATATCAACTAGATAATTAAGAATTTTAATTTTAATATAAAAGGACGATTAAATAAGATAATTATCTATTATAAAATAATTTAATTATCCTAATAAGATATAAGAAACTAATTAAAAGTCTAATTAAAAGATAATTCTTAAATCCTATTTAATTCAAATATTAGTCATTAAATTTTAATTTAATTCATATGATTTGAATCTTGTATTTTTCAAAAGTTTTGAAATACACTTTATACATATGTATAAATGTCTATTATTATATGTATCATTAAAAGTCAGTCGAATCTCTAGTACACCTCATTCATGAAGCCATACTATAAGAGATGTATAAGGAAACGACCTATATAATGACCGTTGAATGAGTGTCCTTTTCATCCACCGCTTATTTGTATGGTTGAGGGTTGTTAGCCGAACATATTTGATAGGACATAATCATATTTAAAGTATAATGTATTATGTACTAGAACCCTCTATAAAATCCCACTTTAGTTATTTTAGGAAAAAATATAAAATTGTATGCTAATCCATGAAAATGTATACTATGTATTTGTGAGTCGTTAGTGGAGCATGTGTGCTGAACCGACACCCTAATGTGGGACTACAAAGATGAAATGATGTCACATACTCCAATTTTATGTTTGTTGATGGAGTTGTGTGGTTTATCGACACGTCAATGCGATACTATAAAGGACCTTGAGCATGTCACGTGGGTTTGCATGTTTATTGACATCTTATTTGTGATCATCGACATCTCAGTCACAAATTGAAGATCATAATTGAGATTAAACATGCCATTGAAAAGTTCAATGAATCTCAAATGATCTAGGAATTTCATATTAGATTGAAATTGGTAAAGTGCTTTACCTACCTGAAATAAATTCGCAATTATATTACAACATCCCTCTTCATAATTTCGAATTGCAGTTATGGATCCTAGCCATGAATAGTTATTTGGGTTAAAATATCAATAAATTGAATCAACCTACTAAAATCTTATCTCTTGTTCTAATTGTCTGGAAATGGCGAACTTCCTCCTCCTCCTCTAACCAATCACAACTTCACTCTCTTTTCTATACTTTCAAAAGATAAGCTTACTGTTCCGAACTACATGGATTGGTTGTGAGATTTGAAAATGACGCTGAGATACGAGAAGAAAGAATACGTTCTTGAGAATCCAATCCTAAAAAATTGACAAATAATCTGCTACTCCAGAAGAAATGGATAAATATAACTAGCACGTTAACGATGCAATAAAGGTTGCTTGCATTATGATTGCAACCATGACACCTGAGCTCCAGAAGACCGATCAGAACTATTGGCCTTATGACTTGAACTTGGCTCTGTCCAAGATGGTTCTCAAGAAAGATAGGCAAGAGTGTTATGAAATCGCCAAAGCTCTCATGACATGTAAGTTGATTGACGGGGAGTCAGTGTGCGCTCATGTGCAGAAAATGAAGGTGCACATAGAAATATTTCACAAGCTCAATGTGAACTTTAATAAGGTGCTTGCAATTAATATGGTGCTAAACTCCTTTCCCAGTAGTTATGATTGGTTCATTTGAATTATAATTTGAGAAATATGACACCACATTAATTGAGATTCATAATCTATAGCAAATAGTTGAGGCACGAATGAAGAAGTCTCATTCCAATAGTGTTGATGCTTCTCCAGTCATGTCCATCCAACAAGGAAAAGTAAGAAGATAAAGGCTTATTCCAATCCCAAGTTGAAAGGGAAAGCCCACAATAGAGAGTCCAGTGGGTCAAATGGAAAACCCAACTTTGATACTCATGTTGAGGACCCAAAAGAGGTTATGTGCTTTCATTGTATCTAAAAGGTCCATTAGAGAAGAAGTTTCTCAAAGTACCTCCAATAAGTGAAAGAAGCTAAGGGCAAGTTGTCTAGCTCTTCTGGTATGCACTCTATTCAAATTAATAACACTTGTATTTCAAATTCTTGGGTCCTTGAGACAGGATGTGATTTCCACATTTGTTCTGATATGCAGGGGCTAAAGAAAAGTGAAGATGTCGAGCATGGGAAGCTCAACCTGATCATGGGGAATAGGCAAAGGTCGACTGTTAAGCAGGATTGGGATGTATGAGCTTGTGTTTGATAGTGTTAGGGTTGATTTAAATAATTGTTGCTATTCACCAGAAAAGGCCCGAAACATTATTTCATTTCATGATATATTTAGACAAGGATTTCATTGTGGTTTTGATAATAATGATGGTATAATTTATGTTTATCGTAATGGTGCATTTATTTTCAAAGCTTATCGATGGTGTGTATGAAACTACTGCTTATGTAAATGAATTTGGCAATAATGTTTACAACATTGATTCTTCTAATAGTTTATACAAAACATGCTTATGGACTTGTTGTATTGAGCACATCAACAAGAAACACATCGCCCAACTCCAAAAGGATGGAGTGTTGGAATCATTTGACTTCAAATCAGACGATAAATGTGAGTCATGTTTGTTGGGCAAGATGACTCAATCACCTTTCACTACTACTTGCGAAAGAGGTGAAGATTTGTTAGCACTCATCCATACAAATTTATGTAGTCCCTTTAGATCTGCCACAAGGGATGCTAATCGTGTCACACCCCCAACCAACGCCGGAAACGTAGGGCTGATATATCAAACAATATTGCTATTTATTCATTAAATAAAATATATTACAAAGATGTTCGAGGTACAAATAGGTCACAAAAGCAAAGTACAAAAGTAAGGCACATAGACTTCAAGCTGCATCACCGGGGTCGCCTCCCTCTTCAACCGGGTTCAATCCCATGAGAATACATGTGGTGTAACGTCCCAATTTATGGAATAAATTTTCATTTTTAGAATATAATAAACAACTATTTTTGTAAATACATCCAAGTTAAAATCATTTGTTCCAAGACCATAATTCTAAATCAGAGTTATAAAATAAAACGTGGAATCTCAAATCATAAGCCTGTTGCTGTCCATGTGTACAGTCCTGCATTTTCCATCCAAACTGAAAACATTAAATCCACAACTATAATCCAAAGCTTTGGGAGTTTACCAAAATACCCCATACCACATTACAAATACAAATACAATGCATGCGTATAAGGTTTGTTTGCCCATGACGTCAACCCAACCATTCCGGATTTGTTGGCCCATGGCCTCAACCCAACCATTCTGGATTTGTTGGTCTATAACACAAAGCAGTACCACCTCAACCC
The DNA here is from genome assembly GCF_002870075.4 of Lactuca sativa. Lineage (NCBI taxonomy): Eukaryota > Viridiplantae > Streptophyta > Magnoliopsida > Asterales > Asteraceae > Lactuca > Lactuca sativa. The sequence goes on from NC_056623.2 coordinate 39,333,458, forward strand.
AACCATCCATGGCTTGTTGGCATATTGCCTCAACTCAACCATCTCGGGTTCGTTGGCCTTCCGCCTCAACCCAATCGTCTTGGGTTTTTTGGCTTACCACCTCAACCCAACTGCCGATATGTCGACATATGCAAATAACATATCATACAGATAATCAATACAATAATCCTATATCCAAGGATATATAAACACAACTGTGTACCGGTCTTGGTGCCTTAGACTCATAATAATAATGAGGAAAACTCACCTGAAAAGCTAGTTGTATGAATAATTATTTCTTGTTATATCATCGTCTCGGGAAAAGACGCAACACTAAACATCATCCTTATATGTTGAATCCTCTTAAAACTAGAATATATAATTATGATTATTTAGAAGTGATTACATCTACGATCAACAAATGAATATTTCTCATAGTATAAAATCTTCCAATTCTAATAAATAAATAGGTTTATTCTCCTATTGACAAGTGTCATACTATTAAAACTCATCATTAATATTATACAAGGTTAAAAAAACGCTAGACGTTAGCTAATCGGTGGACGAGGGTTAAGGGATTACTCGGTTAGGCAGGGATTAGTCGGGGGATTTATCGGGTACCATTAATTACAAATTTTTTGAATTTAAAAAATAAAATATACTAATAACATAACAAAAGATTGTAAATACCACCAATATACTAACAAAATATGTTGATATGATTAATAAAACACTAATCATTCATCAAATAGTTTCTATTAAGATAAAGCTTCTTCAAACTGTTAAAATTTCGTCGTTTTCTACAACTTCACTCATTATGTATGCAGCGATTAATCGCTAGACGTCCTCTAATCGGTCGAGTAGCGTCTAGGGATTAATCGGAACACAGTCGAGATTTTTACAACACTGATATTATATGTCACCTATGATGCCACTTATCAACCTATTAATTATCAATTTCAAAATTTAAAATTTAAATTTCTTATTCTAATTACATTAAATTAATAATTGATTCTCTATTTTAAATTTCAAATTTTAAAATTTTTCACTCTAATTATATTAAATTAATAACATTAGATTAAAAAATATAATAAAATTAATACAGATTATAACGTGATACAACTTCAAATATTTATTTAAACCAACGATTATAATTTTATATAACTAAAAAATATTTTTTAAGTAATAATTTATTTAAAATAATTGATTAATAATTTTGAGTTTTTTAATATGAAAGTTTAACGAATTTTATAATCGTGGTTCTCACAGGTTATAAACTAGTCATTGTTATAATTTCATCTGCTATAATAAATGAAGATAATTTTGTCATATGTCAATCACTAATGAGTTTTGACACTTGTATTTTGTGATATTACATGTCAATTTATGATTTTTTTTCAATTTTTAAAATTAAAAAGTTCCATAATCTTATAGTTATATATGTAAAGTATCAAATATAATAAATATTATAATAAATTACAATTAATATGTTTTACATTCCTTATTTCAAAATTTTATTTTAAAAATACTTATTATTTATATTTTAATAATTTATTTTCTATAATTAACCCGTGTAATACACGGATTTACACCTAATATACTAATAAAATAAGGTGAAATTTATGATCGTTTAAGCCTAATTAATTGACCACGATGATTTATGGCCAATTAATTATATAATCTAACAATTAATGGTTCTTTCATTAAGAAAATGATTATTACCAATTTATAAACTAAATGAATAATTTCCTCCATGCTAAATATTAATTATGAGTCCAAAAGGATAATGGTAGCCACTAAGATACATATGTATTTATTTTTATGTCAAAAGACAATACTTAACAACCACTTGACCAAGAGCCCAAAATATTAATGGTCCAACTTAAATTACCCTAGTCAAATAGTCAAAGTAGAAGATGAAGCTTACCTGTGTCGATCATTCCAGCCACACCAAGGTCGCTGGTCAGCATCTCTTCTGGCAGGGCAGACACCCCGACGACGTCTCCTTCTCCGGCGGCGCATCCTTCTTCGGTGTCAACTCACTCTCCCTAAGACGACGTTTATTTCGGCGTTACCTTTCTTTCTGATAACCACGTCCATGTCTAGCCTTTCTTGCAGTACCCCTTCGAAGTTGCAATGGGTGGTCGTTTCTCCCCGATGGTCCCTCATACTCCGACGTCGACAATTCAATCTTATTCTCCTCTCAACTTCCGAATCATTATTCACATCTGACATCTCATGCTCGACAGGTGGCTCAAAAGAAACCCCTCGTGAACTTGATGGCCCTCCGACGTGCCTCCCCTCACCACCAAAGGTTAAACTCTGCTCAAACTCTTCTGGTGCCTCTCTGATTTTCATAAATAAAGGCAAGGAGAAATCCAAGATTCTTAGAGAAGTAGTAAAGATGGCAGCTGCTTGCTCACCGGAAAGTTTCGTAAAACACGTCCATTCAATCTATCTCCTTTCGATCTTCATCTTTCTTTGCCTTTTTCACTCTCAGCTCACTTCAGCCGCCATAAACGCACACACATACTCCCATAATATGCTAGGGTTTGGCTCTTATAAATAATGCGATGCAGGTTCAAGGAGAAATGTAGTGGAGTCTCCTTGACGACTTGCTGTGATGGGAAGTTGGGGACAACATGTGGTTGATATTTCCAAAATAAGCAAGAAATACCCTTCAAGTTCCAGCCTTTTACACATTTAACCCCTAACTCTAGTTTCTATTCAAATCGAGTTTCCTAAAATGCACGTTTAGTCCCTTGGTCCAATCGAATTTTCCTTCATTAAGGTCATAATAGGTATATTATTATTATTATTATTATTATTATTATTATTATTATTATTATTATTATCAATAATAAACCTTATTTATTTATTTAATTATCTACTTGATAATGAGATGACCACAATCTTATATATTTTAATTAAAACCCCAATGATTCACATTCTTTATATAATTAGTTATTCTAATTTTTTTATTCCTCTTAAAATAGTTAAACAAAAATGGGGTGTTACAATTCTCCCCCAGTTAAACTAGATTGTGTCATTGAAATCCGATTCAATTAGAATTTTGAAAAACAACACCAGAACAATCCATATGTTTTCTATAACCACTTCATGAAAATAAAAGCATCAAAAAAGAAAATTTCGAGATTCTACTCGGAACCCAGTTGATGATAACAGTCAACCCAATCACTTGAAACTACCTAAACTGGGAAACTCCTAAAGTTGCAACCTTAAACCAACTCCATAAATATGTTTTACAAGGTTAGGAACCCATTAGTCTAAACTCCATAACCTCAGTACACACTTGACTTCCTACCAAGTGATCACAAACAAACCGGTCCCATGACAGTAACAATGGTCAATCCAAAAATCACACGTAGCATCCTAACTCCCATGATAGCTTAGGTGCACGATCATCTGACAAGCCATCCAAGAGGCCTACAACAAACTCCATCACTGGTAACTTAACTCACTCGAAAACATTCTCACAAGAACAAACAAGGATCCACTAAAAAGTAACGCAACAAAGAACTCTCGATAAACAATCAGGACTTTTCCACAAGTCAAAATCCTACAAATGTCCGACCCAGCCTATCGGTCACCGAGCCCAATAACATCATACTACTCTGGCTTATAACTATGCCACAAGACTAACGAATCAAGACCCAAAGTGCGACAGCCGGAAAATTTCCATCAAACAATCGTCACTAGATATTAGCATCAACAAATGGTAACAACAGAGTTTTTCATATTTCAAGAAAATATGATCTGATATACTATGATTTTTAAGTAAGAAAAAAAGCTTGATAGAGAAAAAAATAAGTGACCAAAAGGTTATACCATTATTAATAATCGTTAATGTATATGGAAAATACATAGTAAAGTGATCCCAAAGATATAAACTTTGTAAAAATCTAACTCTGATTGGAGAATTTATGATTTTATAAAAAAATAAAAATCTACCACGTTATTAACATTATTAACGTTAAAATATTATAAAGAAATCGGTTGAGTTTTGGCTTCCGCCATTAAAAGGAAAATCGTAGTACTTCGAGAGATAAGAACTTTGAAAAAAAAAGGTGAAAAACGAAGTTCATACAAAGAAAATACGATTATTGGAAAAATATAAAATATGGGTTAAAAATAAAAGTTAAAATTTGACAACAAAAGCTTAAAGAAGGCAGTAGAATTAATAGATAACCACACAAATATATAAAGAGGGTAAGAAACAATATTCATATAAGGAAGATATGAATTTTTGTAGAAAATTTAGTGTTGCAATTTTCATGCCAAGTGCACGCCATGCTCGACGCGCACATCTGACACTCGGATTCGTCGAGATTTGAGAGACGTGGACCATCAGAAGAGTGACATGTGACAAGACTTGGATGGAGCCACGAGTCGATTGCACGACGCGCATGAAATGTGTTGCGTGTATATGCACTATAAATAAAGGTGCCCACTTTCTGAATTCTTCACACCCAAAAATCTCTCTCTTTCTCTCGACCTATCTCGGAAATCCTCCTAATGGCACGAAGCTTCGGGAGTAGTACCAAGGATACCCCCGATCATGCTACTAGGGTAAGTTCACGACCCCATTTTACTATTTTAAACGTTTTACGTGGGGGTGGGGGAAGGGGGAATACATGCTTATCAAAACCAACCTATATATACGTTAGTAAGTCATATAAAGCATGAAACCGCAGGATAATGTACCTATAGATACTCTACCTAGTTGTAAGCTATGATATTATGCCTAAGAGTTTTGATGTCCAATGGTCTAGGAAGAGATATTACCGAGATGTTATAATGACCAATTTCCTAGGATAACATAGTACCTAGAAGTAATGCTGGTTAACTATAAGGATATGCACTGTACCTAGTCGTTACTTTGCCGAAATATCTTGTTTTCAAATAAACCATAATTAGGATATATATATATATATATATATATATATATATATATATATATATATATATATATATATATATATATATATATATATATATATATATATATATATAGGAATTACTAAATAGGAAAATTAAAGAAAAGATAAAAGACCTAAGGTTAATGCGTTAGTTAGCCGTTATTATTCATCCTTAGCCTGATTAAATTCGGCTACCCCGAACCTATAATCGCTAATCTTGTGAGAGTCAGAAAGATATGCATAGATTTATACGAGTTTTGACACCCTCATCTGCGATTGCTAGCTACAATCCCGACACGATAACTTTATTTATTACAAAAGTATCATTCGACGTCCAATGAAGCGTCGTGCGGGGGAAATTATTAGTCTACAACGACGATTATGGGAGCTCATGGTAATACATCCCGACAACCTTAAAGAATTACGCCTTCGAGTAGTTAATAAAATAAGTTAGGATTAGTAAAACATCATAAAATATAAAGATAGTAAGATAGGATCAGTAAAATATCCTATAAAGATAGTAAGTTAGGATTAGTAAAATATCCTGTAAAGATTGTAAGTTAGGATTGGTAACATATCCTATAAAGATAGTAAGTTAGGATTGATAAAATATCCTTAGAATATATTATAAAATAGGAAAAGAATACATAACCTTAAAGTATTTAAAAAAACCTATAAGATTCAAGATACAAGGAACTTTAGAAGATACAAAATAGTAAAACTTAGGAAACAAGGAATATAAGAAAAATGATCTTAATCATTGTAAAAATTCCTAAATTTTTTTTCAAAAGAGTTTATTTAATGTTTATCTAAACTTGTGAACTCACCAACATCAAGTTGACATTTTCAAAATCGCATGTATTCCTTGGGTAGAGTAAGGACCAACACAAAGAAGGAGAATCAACTTGAAGATATATAGGTTTTATATATTCCATTTAATAAACATCACTTATTTGTAAAAAGGTAATTATAGTTTGTGCTCTGTGATTTGTGTAAACTATGTAACCGCCGTCACCCTTCGGCGCTTCCGCCAACGGCCGAGGGAGGTGTGATAGAATGGTATCAGAGGTACTTGTTGTAGCAAACAAGTATTTCCTTAGGAATTGTGACTATAGCTTAGTAAATATACTCTGATTAGGTTTGTCCTCAAACCTATAAATAAAACTATTACTATTAATTACCATACTGATAAACTACTTACGGGAGAGGTGACTAGTATGAATTGTCGTTTGGGTTGCTGGATTTCAGAACAGGTATATGCTAAAATGACCCTGCCCTCCAGCACTTCTCATTTGGCCAATCCTTATTTGATAGTCTAAAAAGTAAAAAACAAATAATGACCGCCTATCTATAACAGTTAAGTACACAAATCAAAAATGCAAACTATGTAAGTCAGTTATCCAGGCTAATCCCGTGTGTAAAGGTTGAGTCACAATTAAACGTAGCCTGATCACCTATGTTTAGTCTTGACTGGACAAATACATCAACTGAATTTAGACTCGGTAAATGATAAAATAGAAAGCATACATACATATACAATACAAACCAAAGTAAAGAGTATAAGCATACATAAGTGTATCAAAAGACATCCCACCAAACATATAAAAACAAGTATCAAAATACAAACCAAAACACATCAACCCTCCCACCTACTCATCACTGATCTCTTACTTTCCATCCTCATCCTACGTGTCCTCCTCGTTGTCATCATTATTATCTCCATGATATGTTCCTAAAGGACCAGTACCATCATGACCAACACCCTTCGACTGAGCATGTGGAGGAAATGCAAGACCTGCCTAAGGAAAGGGTGGGTGATACATCCCTGAGTGCTACATCACCCTAGAAATCGAGGCCATAATCCAGCGATGTTTGTGACATCCCCATTTTCACGGCCAGAAAAGACTGATTTTGTTTATGCTTTATAAAAATCAGAGTACTTCTTTTCATAAAAATGTTGCGGAATTTGTTCCCAGAAAAATACGATAAATACGTTATCAAAACATTTTCGAAGAAACGTATTTTATTCATTTTAAAACGTTTGGGATGTCATCGTCAATACAGAAACATAAGCATAAACAGAACTTACATTCATTTACACTATTGATCTACATCACTTTTAAATCTCTCAGTGTAATGTGACTTCATGTCAACACCTGTGATATAAATAAACTGAGTGGGTCAGGTTGGGAAACCTAGTAAGTACATAGGGTTTTCAACCCACAATAATATAATTATTATGTTTAAACAATCAAACAATCAACCCAATTACCCATCCCCATTATCTTCTTTATTCTTAAGGATCTACCCTAAGAATCAGCTATTTCTCATTCATTCATTCCTAAGGATCATCCTAAGGAAACAACATGAAGTCCATTGTTGCCAATGACACATTGGTCAAGCGCAGCTGCTAATATTGTCACTTAGGCATAGCTGCCAGAATTGGGACATTTTCTATGAGGCGCTTCTGCCGGTATTGACCTTTAAACACTACTGTCATGGTCATAAGGCTCCCTATTAGGCACAACTGCCGATACTGTCCTTAGAGCACAGCTGCTAGGATGTTTACCGTAGATCTAAAACATCTATGGGTTGTGGCGCAGCTGCCAGTGCTCGTCTATAGGGTACTAGGTCCACTGCTGCCAGTGTATACCTATAGGGCACTAGGTCCGTACTACTAATGTTCCTCTATTTCAGCTTTTATCCCTCATCATTCATCTACCCATGTTTTACCCAACATATTTTGTAGATATAAAATACTTTATACAATTTACATCATTTAAAACATGTATAAAAATCTTTCACCAGCATAGACAACAAGTATTCAGACAATATGCACACATAACATGTAATTTATATTAAAATACTTCATATCTATGTGTAAGATGAAAGGGACCATGCACTCACTTGATTAGGTGGTGATTTCGAACTCAGACAGTGCTTCGTTATCTCAAAACAATTTTCCTCGACAAAACCTAGTATCAATACCACTAGGGTTTAGTTTTTAACGTTAACCGCGACTAATTAATAGTCTAGCTATTATTACTATTATATAAGTGTTAAATAACACTCAATATAACTTATAATAATAGCCCAAATAGTTATTTTAAGGTCCTAATAATGTTGCTATAATTAAATAAACTCTATATTAAATATAGTATAGGCATAGCTCACTTACAGCGGGTTTTTATTAAAAACCGGGCTTCGCTGGAGCAGCGTTTCCGAGCCGAAAGCTTTTTTTCTTGAAGCCGTAGGGCGCTCCGGGGCTTTCTTCTTGTGCTAGGGAGGTTCCCTAGACTTAGGAGGGGTTTAGGGAGGCTAGAGAGAAGTTAGAGAGAGAAAGAGAGGCTTATTGGTGTGAAGAAAATATGTGGAGTTCACCCTTGTATTTATAGGAGTTTTATAGTAAAGTAGTCTCTAAGCTTCGTCCGTATCTTCCGCGTACGAGCTCCGTTTTCTACGCTATTTATATCCACGCGTTGGTATTTACGAGTACTACAACTTTCATTTAGACCCCGTCGGCTAATTCTCCTTCTATCTCATATTTACAAAAACTGTATCGAATTCGCCGCGCTCGAAAAGTAGAGACTAAGCTTCGTCCATAACTTTTGCATACGATCTCCATTTTTTTCGATATTTATATCCACGCGTTGGTATTTATGAGTACTACAACTTTCATTTAGACCTCGTCGGCTAATTCTCATTCTATCTCGGATTTACATAACTGTATCAAATTTATCACGCTCGAAGAGTAGAGACTAAGCTTCTTCTATATCTATCTCATACTATCTCCGTTTTCGACGTTCTTTATATCCATGCCTAGGTAAAAATAATATCTACAACTTTCATTTTGACTCCGTCGGCTAATTCTCGACCGATCATAAATTTAACAGTAGGAGGCATTTAGACTGTTAAATGACCGTGAAGAATTCGTAACTCCTTCATACGAACTCCGTTTTCGTCCATCTTTTTACCGTTGAGTTCCTATTAATGAGATAATTAACTCTCATTTAGGTCGCGTAAGCCAAAAACCGCTCAAACTAAAATTCGAGTTTCGGGCTGTACACTGCTAAGCTGAAACTTTGAAAAATCATAACTTCCTCATACGAAGTCAGATTTGGGCGTTCTTTTTATGGATTTTCTCGTTTTAACATACTCTACGACTTTGATTTAGACAACTAAGGATAAAAAGTCTTCTATCGTAAATTCACTTTTTACGTTTCCCGGTGCCGTGCCGGTTTTGCCGTAAAACTTCGACGAGCCATAACTTCTTCGTTATAACACGGATTTCGACGTTCTTTATATGTACGGAAACCTTGTGACATATACTATAACTTGGTTAAGATTATTTATTATAAATAATCTTTTGCCAAAAAGTCGTTTTCTACCCCTATTATCCCTAAATTGACTAGCTCGGATCTACGGGCGTTACAATGCTCCTCATGTATAGCATCCAGACATTGCATCACATCACGTAGATTCGACCCTTGATCAGCCTCTGCATACCTAGGTAGTTGACGCCTCTCGAAGGCAGGCTCAGGGATATGCTACGACTCCACTTGTCTAACAGGCGCCACGACATCATCGTCAGGAACCCTCCATTGCCGATCATACCCTCGAACCAACACCTACATCTTCCCTAGAGTAGTCTTACCCATGTGTCTGATAGGAATAAGAACCATCCTGCAAGTATCGACCTCATAAGATAGAGCCAATCAAGTGACCCAATGACCACCACAAATCCTACTCGAAGGCATAGTACCTAGAGCCATATCGGAAAAATAAAGAGCAAGAGCAAAGAGAAAATTAAGGCAAATCTTAGTCTCAGTAAGGAAGCACATGTAGAAGAGGTCGCCAGAAGGAACCTTGTCACACTCCTTGCAGTGAAAAACATTAGAAGCAATCAATCGGTAAAGCAACTGATAAGTAGGAGATCTAAAGGAACTCTACTTGGTTGTCCTAAAAGCACATGTCCCCCTAGCATGACCCCAAACTTACAAATAGTTATACTCCCGAGGTGGATCAGTAATGCAACTGTCAAGATAAGAAAAGAAACGAGGACTAGCAGTCTCCATTGCTATATAAATCCCCATTCATATCCCCTACTCAATCAAGCTGCAGGAACGGGATACGTTTCCCAGGTGAAAAGAGAAAATTAATCTTTCAGCCTAGTTTGTCGACTCCTTGTGGAAGCGAAATGTAGATAAGAAACCCCAGCAGAGATCTTTGTAGATTAGCTACCAAATCCTAACAACCCGACGCCATCTGTGACAAGTAAATAGGTCAAGACCATTATCATCACGTATGACCTAAGTAAGGAATGGCTCCAAACAAGTCGTCAACCCAGAATCATCCGTACCACTTGAGGAAAGAGTCTGGAGGATACTGATCTTCTTGGATAGAAGAGAAATCAAGAAAGAGACGAAGGAACTCCGATCAGCAATATCATCAGCGAACTGTAGAAACGGATACGATGGCCAGTTAGGAGGTAACTGACCCGCAGCCTGACGATCATGTCTCGACATATATATAGAAAAATAGGAAAAAGGAAAATTAGGAACAAATAGATAATATAAATACAACATAAAGTGTTGAAACGCGCAAAGGTGCGCGCTGCATGCGAGCGCAGGCAACGCACAACCTCTATGCGACGTGCTCCAAGAACACGAAGAACAACATATTTGAAAATATGTTATTTTGTCTGAATTCCAACACAAAATCACATAGGGATGTTTGACTAAGATTCTAGAGTGTAAACAGGTAGTTTATTTCATCTAAAATATCACAAATTCAATGATTTAGTTAAAAGTTTAAAAAAATCGAAATCTAAAAACTCGAAATACGGATCCATGGATGTAATAAAATCAAAATTAAGTATTAAGGTAGTAAAATCGGTAGTATAACAAGCCCAAATGGTATCCTATTACAAGAAATTCGACCAACATCCACCCAATGCAAAAATTTCTAAAAAACCCTAAATCCTGGAAGTAGAGGAATCAAAAGAAATGCTAGAAATCGAAGCCCGGGATTGAGCGTGTGGTGTGATCGTCATGCGAGTGAGGACCAATCGAGACATATGGGGGGAGGAATATTTGTGGAAAAGGTTTGAATAAAGTCAAAAGTTGAATTTAATGATGATCTATGCAAGTGTGTGTGGCGCACATCATATGCCCATCGCGTGCTGCTCAAAAATTTCCAAGTTTTTTTTACCCTTTTGATTTACCCTTAGATTATATTATACCCTAAAACCCTAGAGGCTTGATATATTTAGAAGTTATGGAACAATGAAGGAAAATGTTCACAGGATAAAAGTAAAATTTTTATTTTAGCAGCGATAAGAAGATTTGTTGCTAGGATAGCAACAATGGCTTGCTATAACAAAGGAAATAAGATATTCCTAGTAAATCAAGACATATAAGGATTTGAATACAAGCCCATTAGTCAAATATAGGATCGACAAGTGATGAGTAGAAAAGTACCTACTTAGTTTTCAGTTTATAACCTAACAAACTTTTACTAACTATGCACTTATAGGCAGTGTGCCTAGTCAGATTATATAATAGCTCAGGTAAGTCGAATTTTGAACATAGAGAATGGTATTTAATTAATAAAATAACTACTAAAAGCTAAACTAAGAAAAACAATTAAAATAGGGGGTTTTACCTGATTTTACAAGTTCATATTAACTTAATTAAAATACTCAACTAATTACTAAAGTAAACAACTAGAAAAACAATAAAAAATAAATGATACTTTCCTTTAGCTTCGAATCCCTCTTGTTTCCTATGGTTATTTCAAGATAATGGATTAATTCTGTTAGTTACCAAATAAAAGTTATTATTCATCATGATCAGACTAACTAGCATAAGTCAATTAATTAACTTTAATCCCAATGATCATGTAAGTTAAGGACACTAAGGGGTCGTTAGATCGTTGCTGACTGAGTAAGTGCTGACTGAATTAGTGCTGACTGAGTTAGAATTTCTGATTGGATCCACATCTGACTGAAACCATATTGTTTGATTATATTTATGACTGACTGTGGTAAATCATAAAAAATTACCATAATACCCTTATATTGTTTTCTGTATCGGATAAAAATTGATTATATTCCACTTCAGAATACAAATAAATTACAATAAAAATCAAGTTTCTTCCAACTTTGACTTTGTGAAAACATCTTTGATCAACGAAACAATGCACTATTAAAGCTTTGTATATCACCATTTTTTTTTGACATTTTCACTTTCGATGCATTAATCACAAAGAAAATCTTCACTATGACCACTCTTTCTTTGCAAATTCGAATCATATACTTGAAATGAAACACCAACTTCGACCTTCATCCAAATTCACATTTGAAGCAATATTAATTTTAAATCAATTGCAACATGAATTTTTGCCACGTCAAATTTCAAAAACTCAAAAGTATTTTTGAATCATATTTTTATATAGGAGCCACAAGTAATCTTGACTTTCAACCATACTAGAGAATCCCTCGTGGTATCAAATTCCTTGTATAGCCATTTCCTTTACTGCTTAGCCTTCGATATCATTAGACCACCATAAATTAGCTTCTTGATTGAAATTTGGGAGGAATAATAGAGCGCATAGGACCACTTATCACTTTGTTATTTACCATATCCAATACAAAGCATATGCATTGATTTCCTAATCACATAATCAACTTCGGCATGTCAATTTTGACTTTTTATTTGACTTTTGGACTTCAAGATCAGAACTTTAAGGCTTCAATCAGACGATCATTGGAACCCAATACATATTCATTATTGACCATAAACATTGATAACATCCAACCTAACCATCTTCAAAAAATTATTGATAAAAAATTCAACACCACAATCGAACATATCTTCCAATTTTCAGATTATCGAAATCAAAATTATCAAATCGAAGTCCATTTTTTTCGAGCGAAGATTAGGGCATAATGGGAAATCGATTGCATAAATCAATTACAGACCTTATAGAAATCGATTGCGATTAAAGAGGTTTTAAATATTACAAGGATCGGAGAGACAGCGGATTAGAAATCGGTTGCGGACCTTACCGGCAGAGTTGAAGGACAAGGACGATGACAGATGATTTGCTATGGAGTATGTTGAGTGTCTTTTCCCTCGGTCAGCTATTTTTTTTGGCGGAGTGAATCACCAACAATTATCGACCGAGTCAGTTAAATGGGCTGGGTCAGACGCACGATATTCACATATCAGACATCCTGACCGGACCGAGTCAGACTTTTTCCTCCGATCGGACTGGGTTAGCACCAAATCAAACAACCCCTAAATTGATTTTGAAGATAATTTGGACTCTGAATGATAGAATCTATAGACTACTATTTAATGGTCAAGTCTAGTAATCGAGAAAATATCATGATCAAATACTGGTCGCTAACACAGTTAAGCAACTAACTTATCACCTATACAAGGATATGGTTATTCCTATTTCTAGCAATCTAATGATCATAAACAACTTGGTAAATCAATTTCATGCAATTAACAGTAGTTTAACTACACAATCTTGAGACAAGGCAATAAAGATAGAAACTTTAATAAGCTAGGTTTAGAGTTATCAAATGATATTTAAAGCAAGATTAACCTCATAAATCCATCAAACAAGAAATCAACACATAGTAATCAAGAGTTCATCTAATCTAAATGAATGCAAGGGTTTCTAGCCTATAATCACAGCTGGAAAACACATAAACAAAAGGTAAACTAAGCTAAACATCATTAAAATAAGCAAACCTAATGTATAGATGTGAATCCTTGCTCAAATCTCTTTATCCTTTGATATTTAGTTGAATTCTGCCCTCAAAGGGTCTTCGAAGGGTATTTTTTCGTTAATAGTTGCACCCTTAATTCCTCTAACCTATAGAATCGACCTAATGTCTGAAATATATATAGTTACCAAAATCTGGCCACTACATCATGGTTGATCTCCACCGCGACGTGGTGCTCGAGTATATCCTGTATTCTTCAAGTCAGCGTCAAGAATCGCGAAGACTCCATTCACCACGTCGTGTTTGGATCACCGCGTCGTGGTCATTGGGAATCATACTTTTCTCTAAACATGAAAGTTGTCCAAATTGAATCACGTCGTGTTTGGATCACCGCGTCGTGGTCATTGGGAATCATACTTTTCTCTAAACATGAAAGTTGTCCAAATTGTATCGAGTTTCCAGATCATTTTGAATCACGTCAATCGAAGTTACTAGTCATGAGATATGGTCAAAATACTGACGAGGGATCAAGTTGTCCAACAACATCCTTTTTTGTGTCTTCTTTTGTCTTTGCCTCTTCATTCCTGCTTCCAGCTCCTTTTTTGTGTCCTTTTTATCCCGAGCATGTCTTTGATACTAGAAAACATAGTTCAAACATAATAAGTACCTTTTCTCCCAGAATAAACATAATTGTAGCTAAAAGTATTAAGATAATGTACTAAATATATAACTAAATATGCACATATCAAAATACCCCACACTTGTGTTTTGCTTGTCCTCAAGCAAAACTAATTCTATTATTATTCTATCAAGACTTTAGCTACCAATATCGCACAAGACAATCCATTTTAAGTCTCTCCATTACTTCAAGACCGTAATGTATGTATTTGTGTCTATATTTTTCCTAATCCTAAATACTTCTCCACTTCTTTTGAACAACACTCATTTTAAGCATCCCTTTGAATCCATCCCCATAAATCTTTCTTAACCCCAAGGTATTTTAGGTTAAGCTCCCAAGCATACATATAGTAAAATAACCTAGAAAGAAAAATTACAATATAAAATAACTTGGAAAATTGCTTTATTCTTGAGTCTCCGATGATTTGGAACTTATCTTCATGATATTTCTTGATCCTCATAGCTTTGTAGACTCGTATTTCTCAAACTTTTGCAACTTTTTTTCTTTTCTATTTTTTTTCTCTTTTTTTTTTCTTTTTTTTTTCACAACTTTTTCACTTTTTTTTTTCTTTTCTCACTTTTGTCCCTCAAAACTAAAAATCATAAAAATAAAAACATATGCTTAAGCAAAGAAATTTAACTTCAAACCTTATCGGTTAGAGATATTAGTCTAAGGTGGAATGACTAAAGAAGATCTCGTGGATACATTTCTAGTACACGATACTAAACATATTGCGGCCCTCAAACTAAGTGAGGTCGTGATTTTGTTCCATAATTTCACTAGGATAGGGAAGCCACAAATACACTAGAACATATATTGGCTTAAATAAAATTGAAACTCGCATCGGATCGTTGCATACAACACTAGCAACCTAGATCTCAACATAACATTTTTTTAACTAGGTTCAATTTTTAGATAATTATTTCAAATCCTTCTAATAATTTTTTAAATCCTAGTCGTTTCTTTTACCCAACAAAAAAGATCGAATAACTAAAAGCAATTGAACTATAAACCCAATAAGTCGTTCCTCGGCAACGACACCCAAACCATTGATGTGCACAAAAGTAACTACTTAGTTTTAAATTTATAACCAAACAAACTTTTACTAACTATGCACTTATAGGCAGTGTACCTAGTCAGATTATAGAATAGGTCAGGTGAATCGGATTTTGAACATAGAGAACAATATTTAATTAATAAATAACTACTAAAAGCTAAACTAAGAAAAAAAAATTAAAATAGGGGGGTTTTACCTGATTTTACAAGTTCATATTAACTTAATTAAAATACTCAACTAATTACTAAAGTAAACAACTAGAAAGACAATAAAAAATAAATGATACTTTCCTTTAGGTTCGAATTCCTCCTGTTTCCTATGGTTGATTTCAAGATAATGGATTAATTCTGTTAGTTCCCAAATAAAAGTTACTATTCATCATGATCAGACTAACTATCATAAGTCAATTAATTAACTTTAACCCCAATGATCATGTAAGTTAAGGACACTAAATTGATTTTGAAGACAATTTGGACTCTGAATGATAGAATCTATAGACTACTATTTTATGGTCAAGTCTAGTAATCGAGTAAATATCATGATCAAATACTACTCTCTAACACAGTTAAGAAACTAAGTTATCACCTATACAAGGATATGGTCATTCCTAATTCTAGCAATTTAATGATCATAAACAACTAGGTAAATCAATTTCATGCAATTAACTGTAGTTTAACTACACAATATTGAGACAAGGCAATAAAGATAGAAACTTTAACAAGTTAGGTTTATATTTATCAAACAATATTTATAGCAAAATTAACCTCATAATTCCATCAAACAAGAAATCAACACATAGTAATCAAGAGTTCATCTAATCTAAACGAAAGCAAGGGTTTTTAGCCCATAATCATAACTTAAAAACACATAAACAGAAGGTAAACTAAGCTAAACATCATTAAAATAAGCAAACTAAATGTATGGATGCGAATCCTTGCTCAAATATCTTTATCCTTTGATCTTTAGTTGAATTCTTCCCTCAAAGGGGTCTTGGAAGGGTATTTTTTTCATTAATAGTTGCACCCCTAAACCTCCCAACCTCTGGAGTCAACCTAATGTCCGAAATATATATCGTTACCAAAATCTGGCAACTACATCATGGTTGACCTCCACCGCGACATGGTGCTCGAGTATATCCCGTATTCTTCATCAAGTGATGGAATGTTTACCTCCACCTTGCAGAAGTTGTCCACGATCTCATTCTCCTCCACATTCTTCTTTGAAGTTGCAAGTTGAGAGGGAAATGGTTGTTGAGTAGATATTAGAGTGACTAGATGGGTAATCTTTTTTGGAACTCTGGTTTGTGCATCACTCTTGACAATAGGATCCTCAATGGGAGTGATCTCTATTTATTCTTCATCTTCCTTTGATTTCTTTAAGCTACTCTTCGGTTTGTTTACCACTTCTCAAGGTCACCACATTGACATTTGGGTTCTTTTTTTATTTAAAAAGGTAGTTTTCCATGGGAATTCAACTTGCTTAAAGATGTAACTATATCTCCCACTTGTGCTTCAATATTAGAGATACTAGTTCTTGTCTTTTTTTTGAATTGTTGGGTCCTAGTGGCAAGAGACTTGAAACTGTCTTCAAGATACATTCCGGAGCTACTAGGTTAGGACTGATGAGGTTGTTGGTGATGATGTGGAGGATTTGGTTTGGATTGATAGTGGGGGTGTAGATGTTGGTAATGGGGTTGTTGTGATGGTGGGTAATAAGTTCTAACCAATGCATTTTGAGGCAATGACCTTGGGTTATAGCTCATATTGGGATTTGGTTTCAACTAGAATTGTATGCATTTTGGTAACCAGATGGCTTGTTATAGAAATTTTGAAATTCTCCCGTGGCATTTGCATGTTCCGCATCGTCTTTGAGAATTGGACACATATCCGTGGGATGTCCCATTTTTGCACATATTCCACCAACCATCACTTGTGGAGTTTGTTCCATGACTAGGTTTTGAACAACGGATGTTAAATCTTTATGTTGGGACTTAAGGCTTGATGTCACCACTTCATTGAATTTTTGATATGCGTCCCTCTTCATGTCCTGGCGGGGGCCAAAGTATTGAGAATTGACAGCTATGGTATTGAAGAGTTGTCTTGTTTGTTGAGGAGTTATGCTAAAGAAATATTCACCACGTGAAGCATCAACTAGTCTTCTCTCCATTGGTAACAATCCATCATAAAAGTATTGAATGAGGAGTTGTATCGGAATTTGATTTTGTGGGCAACTCAAGCACAAACTATTGAATCTCTCCCAATAATCATGGAAAGTCTCATTTTGACCTTGGCAGATTCCACAAATCTTATTTCTAATACTTGAGACTCTTGAGGCAGGATAGAACTTATCAAGGAAAGCTCTTGGTATGTCGGTCCATGAGTTAATCGACCCCGACGGAAGATAAAATAGCCAATCTTTTGCTCTATTGGCCAATGAGAAGGGGAATGCTCTTAATTTGATTTGGTCACCGGTTGACCTTGTGGCTTCATGCTAGTTCAAATTATGTGGAACATCTTCAAGTGCTTATGAGGGTCTTCATTCTCTAATCCACGAAAATTTAGAAGGTGATGAACTAAGTATGACTTCAATTCCAAGCCTCCTTCCAAAATAGGGTAATTGATACCAGTTGGAGTTTGTATGACATTGGTTTCCATCATTTGTCTCAAGGTTCTTTCAGGAGCTTCTTCTCCTTCCGCCATTAGATTTTAGTTTAGGATGGATGGATTTTGTTGTATGGGTGGTGTTTCAGGAATCTCTTGGTGAGGGTCAGGGCTAGAATCGGGTTCTACTTCGGTTTCTGTATCATTAGAGGAAGCTGTTTCAACCTCTAGGTCCACGTTTGGATTTGAAGTTTGACCCCGTTCTATTCTCCTTTCCTTTGCCGAATGCCTTGCTTCTTTTTCAATTTTCGGATTATAGATCAAAGTACATGTATGTTGAGATCTGGGCATAGAGAAACAAATTGATTAAAATATAAACCAATCCCCGACAACAACACCAAATTTTGATGGTTGTTGAGGCTAACAAAAAAATAACCCTAAATCTTATACACTAAAATAGCGTATAGTGGTAAAGGGGTCGAATCCATAAAGATTGGTTCAACTTGTTACTCAATGTAAACTGTTTTTTAAAAATACTTGTAAAATGACAATAAAAGTAAAAATGGGGGGTTTGGTCTTTTGAGATATTTAAAATAAAATTAGAGATAAACTAATATTTAAAAAAACAATTCAACAAAAGCAAGAGTTTGATGTAAAATCAATGAGAGAAATATGGTTGACTTAAGGTTTCCTCATTTGAACATTTGGTGAACTTATCATTAGAACCCAAGTTGCAATACTTGTTTTAAATCTCTAATTTGGCTATTATCCAAGAAGCTTGAAATTACCTAGACTTTTCTTAGTTATTCAAATAGTTAGAGAATCTCATAACATATTTCCTTATTTAAAGTCACAATTTCCATTAAGCATGTAATTATTCAAATGCTTTCACTACCATATTGGAGAAAATGTTTTTGTGATTGTGTGAAGTGAAAACTAACACAAGAACCACTTGTTGCTTGCTAATTTGAGGATCAATTAGTTAATCAAGAAATTAGCAAACTGATCACTACAAATATATTTAAATTCATGAATAAAAACATACAAGTAGCAAAAAGATGTTAAAACATAAAACATTCTCATAAAGATTCAAGAACAAGTTCATGGAGTTCTTCCTCATTCAACCTGTTGGGTCAAAATATGGTTTATACTTTGCTTTTCTGGGCAATTATATTTTTCTATAATATTTTTGGAGTTTACGGTCATGTTTACAATTGAGTTTACGACCGTAAACCCATTTACACCCATGTTATACGACCCATATTCTCCATGTATATATATAGGTGTTAGGGTGAGGAGTAGAGATTGATGAACTGAATAGAGAGAAACGGGAGCTTATGTGTGTGTGTGTATGTGAATCTCATGTAAAGGAGCATCATTCCAATCTATTCAATACATTGAAGATTCATATTATTCTTCTTCTCCTTCTCTTCTATTTGATCTGACATCATCCGTTTGATTGGGATTCCGTACCATCAAACAGATTTGATTGATACACAGGCAAATTAGGGACTTACAATTGGTATCAGAGCCAAGTTGTATCAGTTAACTTTGTCAGATTTGGGGCATTATTTGATCTTATTTTCAAAATATTATTGCATTTTTGGATAGATCTCTAAAAATTAAGGGGGGTTTGTTCTTCGTGTTTTTCATAAAAAAGGTTTTTGATCTAGTTTTGGAGCAAAAAAGGGCAAAAATCACTGTTTTTTGTCGTAACCTGCGAGGGGGTGGTGGCCAGCAGCTAGGGTTTTCGAGGAGTTCACGGCCCGAGGTTTGCGGCTCGGAGTTTGTGGCCTCGGCTCGGAGTATACGGCCCAACAGTTTGCGGCTTGGTCTCGCACGTTTCCGGCTTCTGAGTTCTCGGCCTCGCAAGCGCAGCCTCGCAAGAACCACCCTCGCTTCGCATTTAAAAAAATGGGACGGGACTTTGGAGTTGCTAGGGATCGAACCCACGACCTCCAGCTCGCATTCCTTCAGCGCCTTACCAACTCCTCTAGGCCACAAGTTGATACACTCCTTCCCCATTTAATTCATAACCCGTCTTTTTCGCTTCAAGTTTCGCATTTTTTACACTTTCAGCCCAAAATTCAATTCCTTTTAATTCTAAATTCTTTTTTCATCCAAAATAAAAAAATAATAATAAAAATAATAATAAATAAATAATAAATTAAATTAAAATTAATAAATAAAATTATATTTTAATTTTTTTTACTTTTGACCTTAAATTTTGACTTTGACTTCCAAGTTTGACCTTTGACTTTCTCGTTTGACTTTTAAATTTTTAAATTTAGTTTTTCGGTTTGACTTTTTCAAGTTTGACTTTTGAGTTTAACTTTTTTAAATTTGACTTTTAAGGTTGACTTTTGAGGTTTATAATCAAAGGGTTTGACTTTTAAGTTTTATTTTAGCTTCTAGTTGTGCTTTTAATTGATTTTAAGGTCTACGAGGGAGTTGAAAACATGAAAGAGAGTCGTCAGGATATGTTAAGACAAAATTTCAACATTTTCAATTATATCCCTGGAGAAACCCTCGAAACTCAGTTGCAGCGATTTATTCCACTTACTACTGAGATGAATATAGCTGGGATCTTCTTGACTAAGTCTGAGATAAACAAAAATCTACTGAATTCACTTCCGAAATCGTGAGATATGAACGTGGCTATCATCAAGAAGACAAAAGATCTTAATCATCTTATTCTTGCTGATGTAATTCAAGAACTTGATGCTTTGAAGTGTAGAGAAATAATGAGTTCTGAAAACATTTCGGTCACTGAAGTTACATGTACTCCAGCTTGTGAAGCCACGATTAAATTTCTTTGGGAACAAATTGATTTATTTAAAAGAGAAGTTGAGGACCTGAGATATGAAGGATATCAACTCAGGAAAGGACAGAAACCCCTGAAGGCTGAATTAGAAGCAAAAACCAAGGACTTTAGGAAACTCCAGGAAGAGTATAGCAACAAGTGTGGAAATTATGATTATATTAAGAGACAACTTGTTGCTGTAACTGAAGAACATGACACTTTAAAAATTAAGTGTGGAAAAACAGATGTTAGGTTTTAAAATTATAATGCGTCAAGTCAGACAGTCGAGTCCTTATATGAAACCCAATTAAAATTCAAAGAAAATCAAAACAAGGGTCTAGGGTATGATAGTGTTCTTCCACCTTTCAATCATAACTACACATCCATCCCCATGACACAGAAAGAAATTGACAGGGAGGCACATCTTCAATATGGAAAACGAGCTGGATTTGTGTTAGGAGGAGTTATTAATATTGAAGATACTAATGTTGCTACTTCATGTGCAGGTAAAGTAGCAGAAGATGAGAACAAGGAGAACACTACTTAACAAACCGATGACTCCTTGAACTCAGAATCTGTTGCTTCGAATTCTGTTACTCCTAACAAACCTGTCGTTGAGAAATACAGGCCACCAATTCCAGTAAAGCAGAGTGCCTGTTGTAACTGTGAGTGTGGGAAAAGCAAGAGACAAGGCAAGAAGAAAAAACTTTACAGTGAAGAAAAAGACATGTTTTCACTGTGAAACACCTGCAAACATTGCCCGAAACTGTCCAAATCATGCATACGTTCCTTACTATGCACAAGGCTGGCAGAACGCGCCAAGAGGGAGATACTTCAAAAGAAACCCTTTGAGGTCACGTTCAGAAAATGATGACTGGAACGCGCAGAAGGCAAATAATCAATCTTCCAAGGCCAAGAATCAAAATCCCAAGGGCAAGAAGGGAATGCCGACCAAGAAGTCCAATCCAAGAGATGCCCCAACAAAACCAAGACCGGCTAGGTCAAATTCATCTCGGCAGTCGGCTTCAAGTTCCAAAGCAAGTGCCGAGGCACCCATCGGATCGAACAAGAAATGGGTTAAACCCGAATATAGATAGGTACCAAAGGTGAAAACTCCAAAATCTCCTAATGCTTCTAACGTTTCTACATCTTCTGTTTGTGATAAGCAGGATATGTCATGGGAGAGAGTATCATGCGTTGATGACAAAGGTCAACCCAGTTTCAAAATAGAATGGGTTCCAAAGACCAACTAATCCCGCTCTGTGTCGAAGCAGCTGTGGAGGCATATCATCAGACTTTGGTTTGTTGGTAGTGGCTGTTCCAGGCACATGATAGTAGACATCTCTCAACTGTACGGCACTCAGGACATTATTTGAGAATATGTGTCCTTTGCGGGAAAGGAAGAAAAGAAGAGATCACAAATGGGGTTAATGCTTAACGATAGGAAGAATTTTCGGATCGGTTCTGAGATTATGCTTGCTGTTCTCAGACCTTCTGAATGCAGATTCAATCGGTGAATTACGGTTTGCGTTTTCTTCTCTATACTCCTGAGTTTTTCTTAAGTTGATTCGCTTTAAAGACTAATTTTTGTTTTAGGATAGCTTAAATTTGCGCATTTATTTTCGTTTCTCTCCTATGCACAAATTTAGGGGGAGAAATAAAAACAAAACAAAAATTTTTAAATTTTAAAAAAAATCCAAAAACATTACAAAATCAAAATATATATATATATATATATATATATATATATATATATATATATATATATGGTGTAAATGAAATGTGCTTGCAGGAGATGTTTTGGGAAATGAAATTAGCAAGTGATAACGGGCAATATGAATTAACGTACCTAAGTTGAATCGTCTACGCTCTATGCTCGATGCGCTGGTAGGCACAAAAGATTTTAAATGGACTTGACTAGGGAAAGTTGAACCTAATGAATTTAAGGACTTGACAAACTTTGACCTAGTTAGATCCGTTTAACCTGATGTCACGACGCTCAGATAGGTTGAGCAGGGAGATATACATGGGAATCTACCGGTCACATTAAATAACCCGTATCTAGAACTGTGGATTCACTTTTCCTCGATGTGCGGATTCTGTCCTTAATTCCGGTTGGATGGGGCGACTGGTAAATTCCGATAAATTAGGTCTGTAGAATATCATTTTCTTTCTTTCCGTCTCTTAGCCATATGTTGTCTCCTTTGCGTGACTTCCAATCCGACTTGGTACACAACATATGCAACTCTATTTCTCTGCAGGCTATATATATGAAATTCCTCTCATCTGTTAGCCATATGATGTCTCCTTTGCGTGGTCTCTAATCCGACCTGGTACACAGCATATGCAACCTTCTACTTCTCAACCCCTCTGAAACAATAAGTAATAGAATTCTGAATCTATCCTCTCTCTGAATGGTTGTCTGCTCACCCGGTGTAAGGAGTACTCTGGAAGTTCTTGATGGCTAGGGCATATCAGGAAGCGGGAAACACGTTTTAGTACACTTAAAATTGAACACATACAGATTGTCTGTAGATCTCGCTGCTCGATTTAGGTGGACAACAATATCCATGGTTGTAGTCAGTTAAATGGTCTTAAGAAAAATTTATTTAAGAATTAGGGCCAATCATGATAATAAAATTATAATCATCTATATTTATGTGTATCATGTCATTGATAAATTGTCCAAAATATTGTCACAAATTTTACATGTTTAAGTGGACCACAATACTGGCGATCGATCAGACGAAGATGTGAAGATAAGGGTACCGACAAGTGGAATAAGATTGTACAACAACTTTGATCCCAAATCACTCTTAAAGTTAGCTATTATTTTTGTTTTGGTAAAGTTTGTTCATAGTGTTCTTCTAATTTAAATATAAGGGGGAGAACTAAAAATAAAATAAAATAAAATAAAAAATCAAAATAAAAAATAGTGTTATTTTTGTTTTACTTTTTGTTCTAAGTTTTCTTTTAGTTTTGTTTTGTCTTGAAAAGTGATTTTAGGTGAAGATGAAACTCATGGAGTTTGTGTTGAAGATTTCTGAGCCAAAAGCTTCGTCCGTGAGCATCGAAGAATTCTCTTTCGAAGGAGCAAGAAATGAAAATTATTCTTTCAAATTCAATCTTTCAACCCCAGAAGCAAGGTGAAGCTGAAATTGAAGATTATGTGACGGATTGCATTGAAGCCTCCTTAATCAGTTTGCTGCTATCTTAAACTTGCTGACGTGATCCAGAAGATTTATTTCTCTCTGATTTTTTCTCTGAAGATTCTCAAGTTGAAAGCGCCATCTTTCAAGAATCAGTACAAGAAGCCTCCTCACCCAATGTGCGTTCAGAGTCAAATCTTGAAGAAAAGCTCAAGTGCTCAAGATGAAGTCATTCATTGAAGATTCATCAAGTTCATCTTGAAGTTGTGTAGAATTTGAAGATAAATGTTGAAGCTAATCTCCCAATCAAGATTAACAAAGAAAAGCCAACTACTTTTTAGGGGGAGCTTGTTGGGTCAATTAAGAAAAGAAAGCTATAAACCAAGGGGGAGATTGTTGGGTCAAAACATGGTTTATACTTTGCTTTTCTGGGCAATTATATTTTTCTGTAATATTTTTGGAGTTTACGGTCATGTTTACAATTGAGCTTACGGCCGTAAACCTATTTACGGCCCATGTTATACGGCCCATATTCTCCATGTATATATATAGGTGTTAGGGTGAGGAGTAGAGATTGATGAACTGAATAGAGAGAAACGGGAGCTTATGTGTGTGTGTGTGAATCTCATGTAAAGGAGCATCATTCCAATCTATTCGATACATTGAAGATTCATATTATTCTTCTTCTCCTTCTCTTCTATTTTATCTGACATCATCTGTTTGATTGGGATTCCGCACCATCAAATGAATCTGATTGATACACAGGCAAATTAGGGACTTACGTAACCAAATATTCAAATGATTTCACCAAATTCAACCAAGATTAGTTTAGCCTAGCATGTCTAAACTCAAGAAAACAAAATAAAGATAGATTGTACCAAAACCCTTAAAAATCTCTAGAGAAAAGCCTCAAATTCGGACATGAAGAAGTGTGAAAAAGATGCACATCAACCTTCCTCAAATAGCACTCAAGATAGAATTCTTAAAATACCCCTGTTGGTCCGTGTGCGGGTCACACATCCTTGCATAGGTGGCACATGATGTGGGTTCATTTGAGTTTTGGGCCTCCAAAGCTTAGCCCATTGGCCCAGATCGAGTCCAATTAGCTCATAGCCCATTTTTCTTCATGTTTTCTTCAATCTAAGCCCAATTTGGCTTCTCCAAATCACCCATAGCTCATGTACTCACCCGATCAATAATCTCTGCATGCACAAATATTCTTCCATTTTCATCTAAATTCAAAGCTCATCTTATTCAAGCCTTTAAATAAACAAAAAGCCCATGAATTACATCATCTTCATTAGTCTTTTAGCCCATGATTCTTCATTGTCCTCCAAGTCCATTTGCCTCCCAATAATCTCGCTCCACTAGTCTCCTTAAAATCTACAATTATGCTCACGAAACTAGAAAGTACCCGAAATAGTCATAAAATAAAAAAAGGAAAATATGCATGAAGATTAGCTAAATTATTCATGAAATATGCTAAAATAAACTATAAAAAGAAGTAAATAAAATGAAACTATCATGCATGCAAATGGATAAAGTTAGAGACTTTATACATTAGGATGTTCATATAGTGTAGATCAACAAGTTTGATGGTTTAACCTTCTATATTAAGAGCTTAATGATTAAGTTCGGATTTAGCTCAATACACAAGGCATAAGATGTGTAGCCTCATTTTTCCTTGATTTCCCCCCTTGAGCTCTACGCAGGGTGTAGAGTTGTTATACATGGTATAATCTTGCTGAATGTTAACTTTTGACTTTTTAACAATTTACTGTTGACTTTGACCATTTTGACTTTAGGTCAAATGGAATAATTTGAGTAGTAGATTGAGGCTTCGTCCATGTTTTTTGTATAGGTGACTTGTAGAGCCGATATTTGGATCATTGATCGGTTCAACTATGTTCTAGACTTTGAGGTGAGTTTTCTTCATTGTACTCGTGGGTTGAAGTTACCAATATTGGCCTAATAGATTGTGTTATGTATCCTCATGTATAGGATGTTGCTAAGTTGTAGTGATCTGTTAGATTGGTAGATCTGTATGATTACATGTGCTAGTTGGTTATTTGTTTATGTATATATTTCGACATATTTTGGTTGGGTTGGGGCAATCCTACTTTCTGTTGAAGGCCAAGATACCTAGGCGGTCCAGTTGATAATGTAGGCCCAAGGGAGTGGTACAACTTATGTTATAGACTCAGGAGCGGTCCAACTTATAGATATAGGCTCAATGGCGGGTTTTGCCTTGTGTTGTAGGCCTTGTTTGCGTGCATTGTATGTATTTTGTTGTGTGGGGTATTTTGGGGGAACTAACTAAGCTTTGGCTTACAGTTGTTGATTCCATGGTTTCGGGTAAATCAGATGATCGGGACAAGGCGAAGGCGTGATTGTATACATTATCTTGGGATTTATGTTGAGAGATATTCTCGGATACTCTGATTTTGATGACTATGTTTAGAGACAATGTTTTGTATGTCGTATGGTTTATGAAAAAGGTTTCTAAAAAAATAAAAAATAAAATTTTCTTATCATGATTTTTAGGATGTTACATATACAATGTCACACATACTACATACTATAGTGATAAAACTCACATGAATCAAAGATATTAAACAACAAACATTTGCATACTCGACGTGTTAGCAACGCGAACCACCTAGATTTAAATCATAGGTCAGCCTCAATATATAGCTTAATTACTTAAATTTTGACCAAAAGTCTGTCTAGTCAAAAAGTCATCGATCAACTAGTAAAAGTCAATGGTCAATGTGTCACAACTGTATCCTTGATTTTGTCACAAACACAAAATGAAAAAATAGTCGTGACAAGTCATCGTGAATCACATTGAAATAACCTTATGGTCACATCATGATTCTCAGTCATTAAGCAAAATTTCCTTTAGGATCTTAATATTTTAATTCTAGACCCCAAATCCTCAAATATGATTGTTGTAAAGTACTTAATGGATAAGGTTTCCAAATTTATCCATATCCCTATCACAGACAAACCCAAACTGAAATGTTAATTCCTAAATGCTACCAAAGAGGCTTAAATCCTTTGCATCGCAAAATGAAGCTTAAATATGTACTTATAAGATTCCCTATAAGTCCAAAAGTCGCCTAAGAACAAGTAAATGGTCTTGGACTTCTCCAAACTCCAAGATCTTTAAGGAAAGGGACATAAAGAAATCAAAATCACCTCTCATGCCAGGATTTATGCTTAAAAACGAATGAAGCAAGGGAATATGTGACTTACAATGCTTATAGAGGGTCTAGAAGGTTGAAACTTCAACTGGATAATTCTCCTCCAAGCATCAAGGCTCTCCTTCTTCAATAAGAACTCCAAAATCTCACACAAAGTTTTACCAATACAAATACAAGGCTAGGGTTTGCATCTAGGAAATGGAGGTTGAGAATAGAACAAACCCTAAACATCAAAATCCTTAAATAGGGCTCAAGGACCAAAACCTAGGGATTTGGGTTGTGAAGGCCTCGCGCCACGATCAACTTAGGGTCTCATCGCTAGTTAATGGCGTGCACGCACCATGACCATTAAGTAGCTGCGTCACAACCATCCCATAACCCAAAACTCCAAATCACAATTAAGTTAAAGAAGATCAAGAGGCAAATTGCATACCAGAACCAGGTGTTACATTTCTTTTGTACTAGAATCGTCATTACTGTTTGTTTTTGTTTCGGTTTTCGTCCTTGCCATAATGGAAAATACTATAATATTTTTATTTATAAAAAATATTTTCTAATTATTAATATTTACATATTTCTTTA
The DNA here is from genome assembly GCF_002870075.4 of Lactuca sativa. NCBI lineage: Eukaryota > Viridiplantae > Streptophyta > Magnoliopsida > Asterales > Asteraceae > Lactuca > Lactuca sativa. Next base: position 39,361,193 of record NC_056623.2, read on the forward strand.
TTTTTTTAAAATAAACATGGGTATAAAACTTTAAACCTGATGTACAACCACACACCTTCACCCTAATAAAACTCAATCTAAGCTTCTGATCATGACCATGATGTCTCCTTCATATTTCTCTCGCTAGTTTACTTCTCTAATGTATCTCTTCTAGAGTTTTACGTCGGTCACCTCCTACGGGATAAGCCATAATCACCATCATATGCGAACTTGTGTTTGCATGCAAACCTTGTTATGATTCAACTAAGTGTCTACTTGTTTAAATGCTTATCGATATAAACTTGTTGCTATTTACTTTCCTTACATTTCCACAATCTAACTTATCTAAATTTTATTGTTGAGCTAACAAGATCCATTAAGATTAACTTATTATTCCGAAACTTATTATCTCGTCACCAACGTTTATCACGTTTTCTCTCAACAATTGGTATCAGAGCCAAAGTGGTTGCCTTTTAATACCTTTCATAAAAATGGAACTCTTATTAGAACTTTGATTTAAAAGGCCTTCTATACCACTAAATCTCATAAAAGAGAGGAAGAAAATGGAACAAGCTTACTCGTTAAATGTTTCAAACAGTTTTGGAGGCTCTAACAGAGCTCCAATACTCGTTGCAAGAGAATATCACCATTGATCCCAGAGATTGGAAAGATATCTGACGATACTCGGAAGAGATGTGTGGAGATCTATTGAAGAAGGACCTCATGTCTCTATTCTCACCCCCATTGCAGCTGATCGTGTTCAGGCTAGACTTGGAGGTGGTCCAGCAGCAAAGAACGGACCTACCAATGATAATCTAGAATAGATTGAGAAATATGCAATTGCTTTCTCCGAAGTCTCATGTGGTGTGGCTCTAGGCAACTTTGACATTATCATCAACTGTGAATCTGCCAAAGAAATTTGGGATGTGCTCAAAAATCTCTACTAGGGGTCTGAACAAGCTCAAGACAAGAAACTCACTACTGCCCTCAACGAGTTTACCAACTTTAAAGCTCTACTTGGTGAGAGTCTTGACGATTCATTCAAAAGGTTCAACCTCATAATCATAAAACTGTCAAATGTCGGTACTGTCAGAAGCAACCATGAAACCAACCTACAGTTCCTGAATGGTCTAGGAAGACACCGGATGACTGCAAAGATGATTGTTCAGGGCGACAAGAAGATTTAGACTCTTTCACTTTTTAAACTCTATGGTAGACTTCAGGCTCAAGGGTCCACGATGTTAAAAGAAGGTGCTGACTTGGGTGGACCACTTGCTTTAATGGCTTAAACTCCTCGGTTTGCCATTAATGTTCCTTAATATTCTTATCCTGGAGAGTCATCATACCAGCCGACATATGACAACCCTCTATAGTCTTATGAAGCTGACGTTGAAATAGATGATGAGGAATAATTTCAAAATGCCATTTCCATCATCAATCAATAGTTCAACAGACTCCCACCACCACGTTTCGCAAGAACAACCAATTTACTAAGCCACCATTCAACTGAAACTTCAACCAGCAGAACAACCATCAACGATATACCAGAAATCCTCACCAGAATTCTCAGCCTCAAAATGCTCCTTAGATAAAGGAAAGCCCATAGACCAACAAATCACAAGACTCTGGTTCAGCCACTAAAGACAATAAGGATGTCGTTTTGGTCTGTCACAAGTGTCACAAAGAAAACCACTTTGCATGTGACTATAAAGCAAATGTGGTAAAGGACAAAACATTCTATCTCATAATGGCTGAAGAAATGGAGGATAAGGAAAAAGAAAAGACAAGGGCATGTCTAGCTCAGGTTCGAAGGGATCATCAGGTCTGTTCCTCAAGTGATGAACACGAAGAACCTGAAAACAAGAGGAAAAGTAGGAAGCTTTGCATGATAGTAACAAGTGACGATGATGGATCTACTAACCTATAGAGGAATTTCTGCTACATGGTAAAAGAAGGGACCCTCAACATCGTTGAATAGGTAAAACCTATGATTCAGTTTAATGGATATAGCATGCATGATTGTGAACCTCATTTAGAAAGACTTAATGAAACGTGTGTTGCCGTCCTTACAGACTACAACATGTCCTTAGATGAAAAGAACATAGCAACCCAAGAGCTGTATCACGTGAGAGGAAGACTAGAAGAAAAAAAGCTTAAGGTCACTATGTTAGAAAAATATTTTTTATAGAAAAAGATGCTTGGTTACTTAGTAAAACTCAGTTAGACGTTGCTTTTAATCAATGAGATCTTGCTCGAAAAGAAATTGTATGTTTGAATCATTTAATTGAAAAACTATTTGATGAAAGTGAAGCCATTGAGAACTTAGTTAATAATGGGACTGTTGACAACACGTATAAGTGGGGATGGTCCAATGGGTACTCTACCGGCAAGAACTCTCCTACATGGTTCGATGCCAAATGTCCCTATGTCCCACCAGACCGAGCCTTTCATTATCCAGTCAATGACAAGACCTTTCCGAAGACATTCGATGTCACTTCGGTAGATTTCATGACCTTAGCAACAACTGTTTCATTGAGGAAATTCATCCTAAATCCTTAGGGAAACTTAGATAGTCTTGCCCATCATTGGTACAATTAGTTCCAGTTCTCAGTCCAATTCAGTTGTGGACGAAGAAATTGTTATGGAAGAACCCGAAACCAAGATATGTCCCAAAAAAGAAGTGTCATTGACTTACTCTGCGGTAGTACAGTCCTCAGTACCACCTACAATCCTGCATACCCCAGTTAAGTTCAAAACCACCCTTGAACCTATTTCACATGAACTGACCATTAATAATTTTGAGTTTGGATAATGTTCCTAGAATCATGAACTTTCTAGTTCTGATAACTCAACTCCCAGGTCACTACATCGAACAAAGAATTTCAAAAAAAAACTAATTTAAATATTTCTGATGTTGTTCCACCAAAAGTTGAAGCAAAATTGGCTCTGAAAAATGAGATCAGATCCCGACGTGAAAAACGAGAAGCTGAATCCAAGAACAAAACTTTCAAAACCCAAGCCAATTTTTTTAACAAAAGGAATTTCAAAAATCCCATCACTGCAAAAACTTTTCAAAATCACACTACAGTCGATGGATCTTGCAAAAAGGCATGTACAGTGAAAATCTTTTGAATCAAACACCTCTGTAAATTTTCAAAAAGCAATCAAGTCACCATCAAAAAATTCCCTAGAATAACCAAAAATGAAGGGTATTTTACACACTTCACATTCTTCAAAAACCCATCAATCAGTCAAAAAGTCAAAACCTTAGGTCTTTTAACAAGCCTTTCTCAAAATCATCGGACACTCTGAAAAAACACAACCCAAGGACCAGTCAAAAGAAGAAGACCACACCCCTCAGACCGTTGACCAAGTATGGTATGTGGATTAATGAAAAGAACCTTTCATTTTGTTTTTATCCACTAATGTGACATCCCCATTTTTACGGCCAGAAAAGACCGATTTTGTTTATGCTTTATAAAAATCAGAGTATCTCTTTTAATAAAAAAAGGTTGCGGAATTTGTTCCCAGAAAAACATGATAATCGGTTATCAAAGCATTTCTAAATAAATATATTTTTATTCACTTTTAAAACATTTGGGATGTCATCGTCAATACAGAAACATAAGCATCAACAGAACTTACATTCATTTACACTAGTGATCTACATCACTTTTAAATCTCTCAGTGTAATGTGACGTCATATCAACACCTGTGATATAAATAAACTGAGTGGGTCAGGTTGGGAAACCTGGTGAGTACATAGGGTTTTCAACCCACAATAATATAATTATTATGTTTAAACAATCAAACAATCAACCCAATTACCCATCCCCATTATCTTCTTTATTCTTAAGGATCTACCCTAAGAATCAACTATTTCTCATTCATTCATTCCTATGGATCATCCTAAGGAAACGACATGAAGTCCATTGTTGTCAATGACACATTGGTCAAGCGCAGCTTCTAATATTGTCACTTAGGCACAGCTGCCAGAATTGGGACATTTTCTATGAGACGCTTCTGCCGATATTGACCTTTAAACACTACTGTCATGGTCATAAGGCTCCCTATTAGGCACAACTGCCGATACTGTCCTTAGAGCGCAGCTGCTAGGACGTTTACCGTAGATCTCAAACATCTACGGGTTGTGGTGCAGCTACCAGTGCTCGTCTATAGGGTACTAGGTCCACTGCTGCCAGTGTATACCTATAGGGCACTAGGTCCGTACTACTAATGTTCCTCTATTTCAGCTTTTATCCCTCATCATTCATCTACCCATGTTTTACCCAACATATTTTGTAGATATAAAATACTTTATACAGTTTACATCATTTAAAACATGTATAAAAATCTTTCACCAGCATAGACAACAAGTATTCAGACAATATGCACACATAACATGTAATTTATATTAAAATACTTCATATCTATGTGTAAGATGAAAGGGACCATGCACTCACTTGATTAGGTGGTGATTTCGAACTCAGACAGTGCTTCGTTATCTCAAAACAATTTTCCTCGACAAAACCTAGTATCAATACCACTAGGGTTTAGTTTTTAACGTTAACCGCGACTAATTAATAGTCTAGCTATTATTACTATTATATAAGTGTTAAATAACACTCAATATAACTTATAATAATAGCCCAAATAGTTATTTTAAGGTCCTAATAATGTTGCTATAATTAAATAAAATATATATTAAATATAGTATAGGCGTAGCTCACTTACATCGGGTTTTTATTAAAAAACCGGGCTTCGCTGGAGCAGCGTTTCCGAGTCGAAAGCTTTTCTTTTCGGATCCGTCGGGCACTCCGGGGCTTTCTTCTCATGCTAGGGAGGCTCCCTAGACTTGGGAGGGGTTTAGGGAGACTAGAGAGAAGTTAGAGAGAGAAAGAGAGGCTTATGGTGTGAAGAAAATATGAGGAGTTCACCCTTGTATTTATAGGAGTTTTATAGTAAAGTAGTCTCTAAGCTCCGTCCGTATCTTCCGCGTACGAGCTCCGTTTTCTACGTTATTTATATCCACGCGTTGGTATTTACGATTACTACAACTTTCATTTAGACCTCGTCGGCTAATTCTCCTTCTATCTCATATTTACAAAACTGTATCGTATTTATCACGCTCGAAGAGTAGCGACTAAGCTTCGTCCATATCTTTCGCATACGAGCTCCGATTCCGACTTTATTTATATCCACGTGTTAGTATTTACGAGTACTACAACTTTCATTTAGACCCCGTCGGCTAAGTCTCATTCTATCTCGGATTTATAAAACTGTATCGAATTTATCGCGCTCGAAGAGTAGAGACTAAGCTTCGTCCATATCTATATCATACTATCTCCATTTTCGAAGTTCTTTTTATCCATGCGTAGGTAAAAATAATATCTACAACTTTCATTTTGACTCCGTCGGCTAGTTCTCGACCGATCATAAATTTAATAGTAGGAGGCGTTTAGACTGTTAAATGACCGCGAAGTATTCGTAACTCCTTCATACGAACTCCGTTTCCGTCCATATTTTTACCGTTGAGTTCCTATTAATGAGATCTTTAACTCTCATTTAGGTCGTGTAAGCCAAAAACCGCTCGAACTAAAATTCGAGTTTTGGGCTGTATACTGCTAAGCCGAAACTTTGAAAAATCATAACTTCCTCATACGAAGTTAGATTTGGGCGTGCTTTTTATGGATTTTCTTGTTTTAACATACTCTACGACTTTGGTTTAGATAACTAAGGCTAAAAAGTCTTCTATCGTAAATTCACTTTTTACGCTTCCCGATGCCGTGCCGGTTTTGCCGTAAAACTTCGACGGGCCATAACTTCTTCGCTATAACTCGGATTTCGGCATTGTTTATATGTACGGAAAACTTGTGACGTATACTATAACTTGGTTAAGATTATTTATTCTAAATAATCTTTTGCCGAAAATTCGCCTTCGACCCCTATTATCCCTAAATTAACCCCAATGATCATGTAAGTTAAGGACACTAAATTGATTTTGAAGACAATTTGGACTCTGAATGATAGAATCTATAGACTACTATTTTATGGTCAAGTCTAGTAATCGAGTAAATATCATGATCAAATACTACTCTCTAACACAGTTAAGAAACTAAGTTATCACCTATACAAGGATATGGTCATTCCTAATTCTAGCAATTTAATGATCATAAACAACTAGGTAAATCAATTTCATGCAATTAACTGTAGTTTAACTACACAATATTGAGACAAGGCAATAAATATAGAAACTTTAACAAGTTAGGTTTATATTTATCAAACAATATTTATAGCAAAATTAACCTCATAATTCCATCAAACAAGAAATCAACACATAGTAATCAAGAGTTCATCTAATCTAAACGAAAGCAAGGGTTTTTAGCCCATAATCATAACTTAAAAACACATAAACAAAAGGTAAACTAAGCTAAACATCATTAAAATAAGCAAACTAAATGTATGGATGCGAATCCTTGCTCAAATATCTTTATCCTTTGATCTTTAGTTGAATTCTTCCCTCAAAGGGGTCTTGGAAGGGTATTTTTTTCATTAATAGTTGCACCCCTAAACCTCCCAACCTCTGGAGTCAACCTAATGTCCGAAATATATATCGTTACCAAAATCTGGCAACTACATCATGGTTGACCTCCACCGCGACATGGTGCTCGAGTATATCCCGTATTCTTCATCAAGTGATGGAATGTTTACCTCCACCTTGCAGAAGTTGTCCACGATCTCATTCTCCTCCACATTCTTCTTTGAAGTTGCAAGTTGAGAGGGAAATGGTTGTTGAGTAGATATTAGAGTGACTAGATGGGTAATCTTTTTTGGAACTCTGGTTTGTGCATCACTCTTGACAATAGGATCCTCAATGGGAGTGATCTCTATTTATTCTTCATCTTCCTTTGATTTCTTTAAGCTACTCTTCGGTTTGTTTACCACTTCTCAAGGTCACCACATTGACATTTGGGTTCTTTTTTTATTTAAAAAGGTAGTTTTCCATGGGAATTCAACTTGCTTAAAGATGTAACTATATCTCCCACTTGTGCTTCAATATTAGAGATACTAGTTCTTGTCTTTTTTTTGAATTGTTGGGTCCTAGTGGCAAGAGACTTGAAACTGTCTTCAAGATACATTCCGGAGCTACTAGGTTAGGACTGATGAGGTTGTTGGTGATGATGTGGAGGATTTGGTTTGGATTGATAGTGGGGGTGTAGATGTTGGTAATGGGGTTGTTGTGATGGTGGGTAATAAGTTCTAACCAATGCATTTTGAGGCAATGACCTTGGGTTATAGCTCATATTGGGATTTGGTTTCAACTAGAATTGTATGCATTTTGGTAACCAGATGGCTTGTTATAGAAATTTTGAAATTCTCCCGTGGCATTTGCATGTTCCGCATCGTCTTTGAGAATTGGACACATATCCGTGGGATGTCCCATTTTTGCACATATTCCACCAACCATCACTTGTGGAGTTTGTTCCATGACTAGGTTTTGAACAACGGATGTTAAATCTTTATGTTGGGAATTAAGGCTTGATGTCACCACTTCATTGAATTTTTGATATGCGTCCCTCTTCATGTCCTGGCGGGGGCCAAAGTATTGAGAATTGACAGCTATGGTATTGAAGAGTTGTCTTGTTTGTTGAGGAGTTATGCTAAAGAAATATTCACCACGTGAAGCATCAACTAGTCTTCTCTCCATTGGTAACAATCCATCATAAAAGTATTGAATGAGGAGTTGTATCGGAATTTGATTTTGTGGGCAACTCAAGCACAAACTATTGAATCTCTCCCAATAATCATGGAAAGTCTCATTTTGACCTTGGCAGATTCCACAAATCTTATTTCTAATACTTGAGACTCTTGAGGCAGGATAGAACTTATCAAGGAAAGCTCTTGGTATGTCGGTCCATGAGTTAATCGACCCCGACGGAAGATAAAATAGCCAATCTTTTGCTCTATTGGCCAATGAGAAGGGGAATGCTCTTAATTTGATTTGGTCACCGGTTGACCTTGTGGCTTCATGCTAGTTCAAATTATGTGGAACATCTTCAAGTGCTTATGAGGGTCTTCATTCTCTAATCCACGAAAATTTAGAAGGTGATGAACTAAGTATGACTTCAATTCCAAGCCTCCTTCCAAAATAGGGTAATTGATACCAGTTGGAGTTTGTATGACATTGGTTTCCATCATTTGTCTCAAGGTTCTTTCAGGAGCTTCTTCTCCTTCCGCCATTAGATTTTAGTTTAGGATGGATGGATTTTGTTGTATGGGTGGTGTTTCAGGAATCTCTTGGTGAGGGTCAGGGCTAGAATCGGGTTCTACTTCGGTTTCTGTATCATTAGAGGAAGCTGTTTCAACCTCTAGGTCCACGTTTGGATTTGAAGTTTGACCCCGTTCTATTCTCCTTTCCTTTGCCGAATGCCTTGCTTCTTTTTCAATTTCCGGATTATAGATCAAAGTACATGTATGTTGAGATCTGGGCATAGAGAAACAAATTGATTAAAATATAAACCAATCCCCGACAACAACACCAAATTTTGATGGTTGTTGAGGCTAACAAAAAAATAACCCTAAATCTTATACACTAAAATAGCGTATAGTGGTAAAGGGGTCGAATCCATAAAGATTGGTTCAACTTGTTACTCAATGTAAACTGTTTTTTAAAAATACTTGTAAAATGACAATAAAAGTAAAAATGGGGGGTTTGGTCTTTTGAGATATTTAAAATAAAATTAGAGATAAACTAATATTTAAAAAAACAATTCAACAAAAGCAAGAGTTTGATGTAAAATCAATGAGAGAAATATGGTTGACTTAAGGTTTCCTCATTTGAACATTTGGTGAACTTATCATTAGAACCCAAGTTGCAATACTTGTTTTAAATCTCTAATTTGGCTATTATCCAAGAAGCTTGAAATTACCTAGACCTTTCTTAGTTATTCAAATAGTTAGAGAATCTCATAACATATTTCCTTATTTAAAGTCACAATTTCCATTAAGCATGTAATTATTCAAATGCTTTCACTACCATATTGGAGAAAATGTTTTTGTGATTGTGTGAAGTGAAAACTAACACAAGAACCACTTGTTGCTTGCTAATTTGAGGATCAATTAGTTAATCAAGAAATTAGCAAACTGATCACTACAAATATATTTAAATTCATGAATAAAAACATACAAGTAGCAAAAAGATGTCAAAACATAAAACATTCTCATAAAGATTCAAGAACAAGTTCATGGAGTTCTTCCTCATTCAACCTGTTGGGTCAAAATATGGTTTATACTTTGCTTTTCTGGGCAATTATATTTTTCTATAATATTTTTGGAGTTTACGGTCATGTTTACAATTGAGTTTACGACCGTAAACCCATTTACACCCATGTTATACGACCCATATTCTCCATGTATATATATAGGTGTTAGGGTGAGGAGTAGAGATTGATGAACTGAATAGAGAGAAACGGGAGCTTATGTGTGTGTGTGTATGTGAATCTCATGTAAAGGAGCATCATTCCAATCTATTCAATACATTGAAGATTCATATTATTCTTCTTCTCCTTCTCTTCTATTTGATCTGACATCATCCGTTTGATTGGGATTCCGTACCATCAAACAGATTTGATTGATACACAGGCAAATTAGGGACTTACAATTGGTATCAGAGCCAAGTTGTATCAGTTAACTTTGTCAGATTTGGGGCATTATTTGATCTTATTTTCAAAATATTATTGCATTTTTGGATAGATCTCTAAAAATTAAGGGGGGTTTGTTCTTCGTGTTTTTCATAAAAAAGGTTTTTGATCTAGTTTTGGAGCAAAAAAGGGCAAAAATCACTGTTTTTTGTCGTAACCTGCGAGGGGGTGGTGGCCAGCAGCTAGGGTTTTCGAGGAGTTCACGGCCCGAGGTTTGCGGCTCGGAGTTTGTGGCCTCGGCTCGGAGTATACGGCCCAACAGTTTGCGGCTTGGTCTCGCACGTTTCCGGCTTCTGAGTTCTCGGCCTCGCAAGCGCAGCCTCGCAAGAACCACCCTCGCTTCGCATTTAAAAAAATGGGACGGGACTTTGGAGTTGCTAGGGATCGAACCCACGACCTCCAGCTCGCATTCCTTCAGCGCCTTACCAACTCCTCTAGGCCACAAGTTGATACACTCCTTCCCCATTTAATTCATAACCCGTCTTTTTCGCTTCAAGTTTCGCATTTTTTACACTTTCAGCCCAAAATTCAATTCCTTTTAATTCTAAATTCTTTTTTCATCCAAAATAAAAAAATAATAATAAAAATAATAATAAATAAATAATAAATTAAATTAAAATTAATAAATAAAATTATATTTTAATTTTTTTTACTTTTGACCTTAAATTTTGACTTTGACTTCCAAGTTTGACCTTTGACTTTCTCGTTTGACTTTTAAATTTTTAAATTTAGTTTTTCGGTTTGACTTTTTCAAGTTTGACTTTTGAGTTTAACTTTTTTAAATTTGACTTTTAAGGTTGACTTTTGAGGTTTATAATCAAAGGGTTTGACTTTTAAGTTTTATTTTAGCTTCTAGTTGTGCTTTTAATTGATTTTAAGGTCTACGAGGGAGTTGAAAACATGAAAGAGAGTCGTCAGGATATGTTAAGACAAAATTTCAACATTTTCAATTATATCCCTGGAGAAACCCTCGAAACTCAGTTGCAGCGATTTATTCCACTTACTACTGAGATGAATATAGCTGGGATCTTCTTGACTAAGTCTGAGATAAACAAAAATCTACTGAATTCACTTCCGAAATCGTGAGATATGAACGTGGCTATCATCAAGAAGACAAAAGATCTTAATCATCTTATTCTTGCTGATGTAATTCAAGAACTTGATGCTTTGAAGTGTAGAGAAATAATGAGTTCTGAAAACATTTCGGTCACTGAAGTTACATGTACTCCAGCTTGTGAAGCCACGATTAAATTTCTTTGGGAACAAATTGATTTATTTAAAAGAGAAGTTGAGGACCTGAGATATGAAGGATATCAACTCAGGAAAGGACAGAAACCCCTGAAGGCTGAATTAGAAGCAAAAACCAAGGACTTTAGGAAACTCCAGGAAGAGTATAGCAACAAGTGTGGAAATTATGATTATATTAAGAGACAACTTGTTGCTGTAACTGAAGAACATGACACTTTAAAAATTAAGTGTGGAAAAACAGATGTTAGGTTTTAAAATTATAATGCGTCAAGTCAGACAGTCGAGTCCTTATATGAAACCCAATTAAAATTCAAAGAAAATCAAAACAAGGGTCTAGGGTATGATAGTGTTCTTCCACCTTTCAATCACAACTACACATCCATCCCCATGACACAGAAAGAAATTGACAGGGAGGCACATCTTCAATATGGAAAACGAGCTGGATTTGTGTTAGGAGGAGTTATTAATATTGAAGATACTAATGTTGCTACTTCATGTGCAGGTAAAGTAGCAGAAGATGAGAACAAGGAGAACACTACTGAACAAACCGATGACTCCTTGAACTCAGAATCTGTTGCTTCGAATTCTGTTACTCCTAACAAACCTGTCGTTGAGAAATACAGGCCACCAATTCCAGTAAAGCAGAGTGCCTGTTGTAACTGTGAGTGTGGGAAAAGCAAGAGACAAGGCAAGAAGAAAAAACTTTACAGTGAAGAAAAAGACATGTTTTCACTGTGAAACACCTGCAAACATTGCCCGAAACTGTCCAAATCATGCATACGTTCCTTACTATGCACAAGGCTGGCAGAACGCGCCAAGAGGGAGATACTTCAAAAGAAACCCTTTGAGGTCACGTTCAGAAAATGATGACTGGAACGCGCAGAAGGCAAATAATCAATCTTCCAAGGCCAAGAATGAAAATCCCAAGGGCAAGAAGGGAATGCCGACCAAGAAGTCCAATCCAAGAGATGCCCCAACAAAACCAAGACCGGCTAGGTCAAAGTCATCTCGGCAGTCGGCTTCAAGTTCCAAAGCAAGTGCCGAGGCACCCATCGGATCGAACAAGAAATGGGTTAAACCCGAATATAGATAGGTACCAAAGGTGAAAACTCCAAAATCTCCTAATGCTTCTAACGTTTCTACATCTTCTGTTTGTGATAAGCAGGATATGTCATGGGAGAGAGTATCATGCGTTGATGACAAAGGTCAACCCAGTTTCAAAATAGAATGGGTTCCAAAGACCAACTAATCCCGCTCTGTGTCGAAGCAGCTGTGGAGGCATATCATCAGACTTTGGTTTGTTGGTAGTGGCTGTTCCAGGCACATGATAGTAGACATCTCTCAACTGTACGACACTCAGGACATTATTTGAGAATATGTGTCCTTTGCGGGAAAGGAAGAAAAGAAGAGATCACAAATGGGGTTAATGCTTAACGATAGGAAGAATTTTCGGATCGGTTCTGAGATTATGCTTGCTGTTCTCAGACCTTCTGAATGCAGATTCAATCGGTGAATTACGGTTTGCGTTTTCTTCTCTATACTCCTGAGTTTTTCTTAAGTTGATTCGCTTTAAAGACTAATTTTTGTTTTAGGATAGCTTAAATTTGCGCATTTATTTTCGTTTCTCTCCTATGCACAAATTTAGGGGGAGAAATAAAAACAAAACAAAAATTTTTAAATTTTAAAAAAAATCCAAAAACATTACAAAATCAATATATATATATATATATATATATATATATATATATATATATATATATATATATATATATATATATATATATATATGGTGTAAATGAAATGTGCTTGCAGGAGATGTTTTGGGAAATGAAATTAGCAAGTGATAACGGGCAATCTGAATTAACGTACCTAAGTTGAATCGTCTACGCTCTATGCTCGATGCGCTGGTAGGCACAAAAGATTTTAAATGGACTTGACTAGGGAAAGTTGAACCTAATGAATTTAAGGACTTGACAAACTTTGACCTAGTTAGATCCGTTTAACCTGATGTCACGACGCTCAGATAGGTTGAGCAGGGAGATATACATGGGAATCTACCGGTCACATTAAATAACCCGTATCTAGAACTGTGGATTCACTTTTCCTCGATGTGCGGATTCTGTCCTTAATTCCGGTTGGATGGGGCGACTGGTAAATTCCGATAAATTAGGTCTGTAGAATATCATTTTCTTTCTTTCCGTCTCTTAGCCATATGTTGTCTCCTTTGCGTGACTTCCAATCCGACTTGGTACACAACATATGCAACTCTATTTCTCTGCAGGCTATATATATGAAATTCCTCTCATCTGTTAGCCATATGATGTCTCCTTTGCGTGGTCTCTAATCCGACCTGGTACACAGCATATGCAACCTTCTACTTCTCAACCCCTCTGAAACAATAAGTAATAGAATTCTGAATCTATCCTCTCTCTGAATGGTTGTCTGCTCACCCGGTGTAAGGAGTACTCTGGAAGTTCTTGATGGCTAGGGCATATCAGGAAGCGGGAAACACGTTTTAGTACACTTAAAATTGAACACATACAGATTGTCTGTAGATCTCGCTGCTCGATTTAGGTGGACAACAATATCCATGGTTGTAGTCAGTTAAATGGTCTTAAGAAAAATTTATTTAAGAATTAGGGCCAATCATGATAATAAAATTATAATCATCTATATTTATGTGTATCATGTCATTGATAAATTGTCCAAAATATTGTCACAAATTTTACATGTTTAAGTGGACCACAATACTGGCGATCGATCAGACGAAGATGTGAAGATAAGGGTACCGACAAGTGGAATAAGATTGTACAACAACTTTGATCCCAAATCACTCTTAAAGTTAGCTATTATTTTTGTTTTTGTAAAGTTTGTTCATAGTGTTCTTCTAATTTAAATATAAGGGGGAGAACTAAAAATAAAATAAAATAAAATAAAAAATCAAAATAAAAAATAGTGTTATTTTTGTTTTACTTTTTGTTCTAAGTTTTCTTTTAGTTTTGTTTTGTCTTGAAAAGTGATGTTAGGTGAAGATGAAACTCATGGAGTTTGTGTTGAAGATTTCTGAGCCAAAAGCTTCGTCCGTGAGCATCGAAGAATTCTCTTTCGAAGGAGCAAGAAATGAAAATTATTCTTTCAAATTCAATCTTTCAACCCCAGAAGCAAGGTGAAGCTGAACTTGAAGATTATGTGACGGATTGCATTGAAGCCTCCTTAATCAGTTTGCTGCTATCTTAAACTTGCTGACGTGATCCAGAAGATTTATTTCTCTCTGATTTTTTCTCTGAAGATTCTCAAGTTGAAAGCGCCATCTTTCAAGAATCAGTACAAGAAGCCTCCTCACCCAATGTGCGTTCAGAGTCAAATCTTGAAGAAAAGCTCAAGTGCTCAAGATGAAGTCATTCATTGAAGATTCATCAAGTTCATCTTGAAGTTGTGTAGAATTTGAAGATAAATGTTGAAGCTAATCTCCCAATCAAGATTAACAAAGAAAAGCCAACTACTTTTTAGGGGGAGCTTGTTGGGTCAATTAAGAAAAGAAAGCTATAAACCAAGGGGGAGATTGTTGGGTCAAAACATGGTTTATACTTTGCTTTTCTGGGCAATTATATTTTTCTGTAATATTTTTGGAGTTTACGGTCATGTTTACAATTGAGCTTACGGCCGTAAACCTATTTACGGCCCATGTTATACGGCCCATATTCTCCATGTATATATATAGGTGTTAGGGTGAGGAGTAGAGATTGATGAACTGAATAGAGAGAAACGGGAGCTTATGTGTGTGTGTGTGAATCTCATGTAAAGGAGCATCATTCCAATCTATTCGATACATTGAAGATTCATATTATTCTTCTTCTCCTTCTCTTCTATTTTATCTGACATCATCTGTTTGATTGGGATTCTGCACCATCAAATGAATCTGATTGATACACAGGCAAATTAGGGACTTACGTAACCAAATATTCAAATGATTTCACCAAATTCAACCAAGATTAGTTTAGCCTAGCATGTCTAAACTCAAGAAAACAAAATAAAGATAGATTGTACCAAAACCCTTAAAAATCTCTAGAGAAAAGCCTCAAATTCGGACATGAAGAAGTGTGAAAAAGATGCACATCAACCTTCCTCAAATAGCACTCAAGATAGAATTCTTAAAATACCCCTGTTGGTCCGTGTGCGGGTCACACATCCTTGCATAGGTGGCACATGATGTGGGTTCATTTGAGTTTTGGGCCTCCAAAGCTTAGCCCATTGGCCCAGATCGAGTCCAATTAGCTCATAGCCCATTTTTCTTCATGTTTTCTTCAATCTAAGCCCAATTTGGCTTCTCCAAATCACCCATAGCTCATGTACTCACCCGATCAATAATCTCTGCATGCACAAATATTCTTCCATTTTCATCTAAATTCAAAGCTCATCTTATTCAAGCCTTTAAATAAACAAAAAGCCCATGAATTACATCATCTTCATTAGTCTTTTAGCCCATGATTCTTCATTGTCCTCCAAGTCCATTTGCCTCCCAATAATCTCGCTCCACTAGTCTCCTTAAAATCTACAATTATGCTCACGAAACTAGAAAGTACCCGAAATAGTCATAAAATAAAAAAAGGAAAATATGCATGAAGATTAGCTAAATTATTCATGAAATATGCTAAAATAAACTATAAAAAGAAGTAAATAAAATGAAACTATCATGCATGCAAATGGATAAAGTTAGAGACTTTATACATTAGGATGTTCATATAGTGTAGATCAACAAGTTTGATGGTTTAACCTTCTATATTAAGAGCTTAATGATTAAGTTCGGATTTAGCTCAATACACAAGGCATAAGATGTGTAGCCTCATTTTTCCTTGATTTCCCCCCTTGAGCTCTACGCAGGGTGTAGAGTTGTTATACATGGTATAATCTTGCTGAATGTTAACTTTTGACTTTTTAACAATTTACTGTTGACTTTGACCATTTTGACTTTAGGTCAAATGGAATAATTTGAGTAGTAGATTGAGGCTTCGTCCATGTTTTTTGTATAGGTGACTTGTAGAGCCGATATTTGGATCATTGATCGGTTCAACTATGTTCTAGACTTTGAGGTGAGTTTTCTTCATTGTACTCGTGGGTTGAAGTTACCAATATTGGCCTAATAGATTGTGTTATGTATCCTCATGTATAGGATGTTGCTAAGTTGTAGTGATCTGTTAGATTGGTAGATCTGTATGATTACATGTGCTAGTTGGTTATTTGTTTATGTATATATTTCGACATATTTTGGTTGGGTTGGGGCAATCCTACTTTCTGTTGAAGGCCAAGATACCTAGGCGGTCCAGTTGATAATGTAGGCCCAAGGGAGTGGTACAACTTATGTTATAGACTCAGGAGCGGTCCAACTTATAGATATAGGCTCAATGGCGGGTTTTGCCTTGTGTTGTAGGCCTTGTTTGCGTGCATTGTATGTATTTTGTTGTGTGGGGTATTTTGGGGGAACTAACTAAGCTTTGGCTTACAGTTGTTGATTCCATGGTTTCGGGTAAATCAGATGATCGGGACAAGGCGAAGGCGTGATTGTATACATTATCTTGGGATTTATGTTGAGAGATATTCTCGGATACTCTGATTTTGATGACTATGTTTAGAGACAATGTTTTGTATGTCGTATGGTTTATGAAAAAGGTTTCTAAAAAAATAAAAAATAAAATTTTCTTATCATGATTTTTAGGATGTTACATATACAATGTCACACATACTACATACTATAGTGATAAAACTCACATGAATCAAAGATATTAAACAACAAACATTTGCATACTCGACGTGTTAGCAACGCGAACCACCTAGATTTAAATCATAGGTCAGCCTCAATATATAGCTTAATTACTTAAATTTTGACCAAAAGTCCGTCTAGTCAAAAAGTCATCGATCAACTAGTAAAAGTCAATGGTCAATGTGTCACAACTGTATCCTTGATTTTGTCACAAACACAAAATGAAAAAATAGTCGTGACAAGTCATCGTGAATCACATTGAAATAACCTTATGGTCACATCATGATTCTCAGTCATTAAGCAAAATTTCCTTTAGGATCTTAATATTTTAATTCTAGACCCCAAATCCTCAAATATGATTGTTGTAAAGTACTTAATGGATAAGGTTTCCAAATTTATCCATATCCCTATCACAGACAAACCCAAACTGAAATGTTAATTCCTAAATGCTACCAAAGAGGCTTAAATCCTTTGCATCGCAAAATGAAGCTTAAATATGTACTTATAAGATTCCCTATAAGTCCAAAAGTCGCCTAAGAACAAGTAAATGGTCTTGGACTTCTCCAAACTCCAAGATCTTTAAGGAAAGGGACATAAAGAAATCAAAATCACCTCTCATGCCAGGATTTATGCTTAAAAACGAATGAAGCAAGGGAATATGTGACTTACAATGCTTATAGAGGGTCTAGAAGGTTGAAACTTCAACTGGATAATTCTCCTCCAAGCATCAAGGCTCTCCTTCTTCAATAAGAACTCCAAAATCTCACACAAAGTTTTACCAATACAAATACAAGGCTAGGGTTTGCATCTAGGAAATGGAGGTTGAGAATAGAACAAACCCTAAACATCAAAATCCTTAAATAGGGCTCAAGGACCAAAACCTAGGGATTTGGGTTGTGAAGGCCTCGCGCCACGATCAACTTAGGGTCTCATCGCTAGTTAATGGCGTGCACGCACCATGACCATTAAGTAGCTGCGTCACAACCATCCCATAACCCAAAACTCCAAATCACAATTAAGTTAAAGAAGATCAAGAGGCAAATTGCATACCAGAACCAGGTGTTACATTTCTTTTGTACTAGAATCGTCATTACTGTTTGTTTTTGTTTCGGTTTTCGTCCTTGCCATAATGGAAAATACTATAATATTTTTATTTATAAAAAATATTTTCTAATTATTAATATTTACATATTTCTTTATTTTTTTAAAATAAACATGGGTATAAAACTTTAAACCTGATGTACAACCACACACCTTCACCCTAATAAAACTCAATCTAAGCTTCTGATCATGACCATGATGTCTCCTTCATATTTCTCTCGCTAGTTTACTTCTCTAATGTATCTCTTCTAGAGTTTTACGTCGGTCACCTCCTACGGGATAAGCCATAATCACCATCATATGCGAACTTGTGTTTGCATGCAAACCTTGTTATGATTCAACTAAGTGTCTACTTGTTTAAATGCTTATCGATATAAACTTGTTGCTATTTACTTTCCTTACATTTCCACAATCTAACTTATCTAAATTTTATTGTTGAGCTAACAAGATCCATTAAGATTAACTTATTATTCCGAAACTTATTATCTCGTCACCAACGTTTATCACGTTTTCTCTCAACAATTGGTATCAGAGCCAAAGTGGTTGCCTTTTAATACCTTTCATAAAAATGGAACTCTTATTAGAACTTTGATTTAAAAGGCCTTCTATACCACTAAATCTCATAAAAGAGAGGAAGAAAATGGAACAAGCTTACTCGTTAAATGTTTCAAACAGTTTTGGAGGCTCTAACAGAGCTCCAATACTCGTTGCAAGAGAATATCACCATTAATCCCAGAGATTGGAAAGATATCTGACGATACTCGGAAGAGATGTGTGGAGATCTATTGAAGAAGGACCTCATGTCTCTATTCTCACCCCCATTGCAGCTGATCGTGTTCAGGCTAGACTTGGAGGTGGTCCAGCAGCAAAGAACGGACCTACCAATGATAATCTAGAATAGATGGAGAAATATGCAATTGCTTTCTCCGAAGTCTCATGTGGTGTGGCTCTAGGCAACTTTGACATTATCATCAACTGTGAATCTGCCAAAGAAATTTGGGATGTGCTCAAAAATCTCTACTAGGGGTCTGAACAAGCTCAAGACAAGAAACTCACTACTGCCCTCAACGAGTTTACCAACTTTAAAGCTCTACTTGGTGAGAGTCTTGACGATTCATTCAAAAGGTTCAACCTCATAATCATAAAACTGTCAAATGTCGGTACTGTCAGAAGCAACCATGAAACCAACCTACAGTTCCTGAATGGTCTAGGAAGACACCGGATGACTGCAAAGATGATTGTTCAGGGCGACAAGAAGATTTAGACTCTTTCACTTTTTAAACTCTATGGTAGACTTCAGGCTCAAGGGTCCACGATGTTAAAAGAAGGTGCTGACTTGGGTGGACCACTTGCTTTAATGGCTTAAACTCCTCGGTTTGCCATTAATGGTCCTTAATATTCTTATCCTGGAGAGTCATCATACCAGCCGACATATGACAACCCTCTATGGTCTTATGAAGCTGACGTTGAAATAGATGATGAGGAATAATTTCAAAATGCCATTTCCATCATCAATCAATAGTTCAACAGACTCCCACCACCACGTTTCGCAAGAACAACCAATTTACTAAGCCACCATTCAACTGAAACTTCAACCAGCAGAACAACCATCAACGATATACCAGAAATCCTCACCAGAATTCTCAGCCTCAAAATGCTCCTTAGATAAAGGAAAGCCCATAGACCAACAAATCACAAGACTCTGGTTCAGCCACTAAAGACAATAAGGATGTCGTTTTGGTCTGTCACAAGTGTCACAAAGAAAACCACTTTGCATGTGACTATAAAGCAAATGTGGTAAAGGACAAAACATTCTATCTCATAATGGCTGAAGAAATGGAGGATAAGGAAAAAGAAAAGACAAGGGCATGTCTAGCTCAGGTTCGAAGGGATCATCAGGTCTGTTCCTCAAGTGATGAACACGAAGAACCTGAAAACAAGAGGAAAAGTAGGAAGCTTTGCATGATAGTAACAAGTGACGATGATGGATCTACTAACCTATAGAGGAATTTCTGCTACATGGTAAAAGAAGGGACCCTCAACATCGTTGAATAGGTAAAACCTATGATTCAGTTTAATGGATATAGCATGCATGATTGTGAACCTCATTTAGAAAGACTTAATGAAACGTGTGTTGCCGTCCTTACAGACTACAACATGTCCTTAGATGAAAAGAACATAGCAACCCAAGAGCTGTATCACGTGAGAGGAAGACTAGAAGACAAAAAGCTTAAGGTCACTATGTTAGAAAAATATTTTTTATAGAAAAAGATGCTTGGTTACTTAGTAAAACTCAGTTAGACGTTGCTTTTAATCAACGAGATCTTGCTCGAAAAGAAATTGTATGTTTGAATCATTTAATTGAAAAACTATTTGATGAAAGTGAAGCCATTGAGAACTTAGTTAATAATGGGACTGTTGACAACACGTATAAGTGGGGATGGTCCAATGGGTACTCTACCGGCAAGAACTCTCCTACATGGTTCGATGCCAAATGTCCCTATGTCCCACCAGACCGAGCCTTTCATTATCTAGTCAATGACAAGACCTTTCCGAAGACATTCGATGTCACTTCGGTAGATTTCATGACCTTAGCAACAACTGTTTCGTTGAGGAAATTCATCCTAAATCCTTAGGGAAACTTAGATAGTCTTGCCCATCATTGGTACAATTAGTTCCAGTTCTCAGTCCAATTCAGTTGTGGACGAAGAAATTGTTATGGAAGAACCCGAAACCAAGATATGTCCCAAAAAAGAAGTGTCATTGACTTACTCTGCGGTAGTACAGTCCTCAGTACCACCTACAATCCTGCATACCCCAGTTAAGTTCAAAACCACCCTTGAACCTATTTCACATGAACTGACCATTAATAATTTTGAGTTTGGATAATGTTCCTAGAATCATGAACTTTCTAGTTCTGATAACTCAACTCCCAGGTCACTACATCGAACAAAGAATTTCAAAAAAAAACTAATTTAAATATTTCTGATGTTGTTCCACCAAAAGTTGAAGCAAAATTGGCTCTGAAAAATGAGATCAGATCCCGACGTGAAAAACGAGAAGCTGAATCCAAGAACAAAACTTTCAAAACCCAAGCCAATTTTTTTAACAAAAGGAATTTCAAAAATCCCATCACTGCAAAAACTTTTCAAAATCACACTACAGTCGATGGATCTTGCAAAAAGGCATGTACAGTGAAAATCTTTTGAATCAAACACCTCTGTAAATTTTCAAAAAGCAATCAAGTCACCATCAAAAAATTCCCTAGAATAACCAAAAATGAAGGGTATTTTACACACTTCACATTCTTCAAAAACCCATCAATCAGTCAAAAAGTCAAAACCTTAGGTCTTTTAACAAGCCTTTCTCAAAATCATCGGACACTCTGAAAAAACACAACCCAAGGACCAGTCAAAAGAAGAAGACCACACCCCTCAGACCGTTGACCAAGTATGGTATGTGGATTAATGAAAAGAACCTTTCATTTTGTTTTTATCCACTAATGTGACATCCCCATTTTTACGGCCAGAAAAGACCGATTTTGTTTATGCTTTATAAAAATCAGAGTATCTCTTTTAATAAAAAAAGGTTGCGGAATTTGTTCCCAGAAAAACATGATAATCGGTTATCAAAGCATTTCTAAATAAATATATTTTTATTCACTTTTAAAACATTTGGGATGTCATCGTCAATACAGAAACATAAGCATCAACAGAACTTACATTCATTTACACTAGTGATCTACATCACTTTTAAATCTCTCAGTGTAATGTGACGTCATATCAACACCTGTGATATAAATAAACTGAGTGGGTCAGGTTGGGAAACTTGGTGAGTACATAGGGTTTTCAACCCATAATAATATAATTATTATGTTTAAACAATCAAACAATCAACCCAATTACCCATCCCCATTATCTTCTTTATTCTTAAGGATCTACCCTAAGAATCAACTATTTCTCATTCATTCATTCCTATGGATCATCCTAAGGAAACGACATGAAGTCCATTGTTGTCAATGACACATTGGTCAAGCGCAGCTTCTAATATTGTCACTTAGGCACAGCTGCCAGAATTGGGACATTTTCTATGAGACGCTTCTGCCGATATTGACCTTTAAACACTACTGTCATGGTCATAAGGCTCCCTATTAGGCACAACTGCCGATACTGTCCTTAGAGCGCAGCTGCTAGGACGTTTACCGTAGATCTCAAACATCTACGGGTTGTGGTGCAGCTACCAGTGCTCGTCTATAGGGTACTAGGTCCACTGCTGCCAGTGTATACCTATAGGGCACTAGGTCCGTACTACTAATGTTCCTCTATTTCAGCTTTTATCCCTCATCATTCATCTACCCATGTTTTACCCAACATATTTTGTAGATATAAAATACTTTATACAGTTTACATCATTTAAAACATGTATAAAAATCTTTCACCAGCATAGACAACAAGTATTCAGACAATATGTACACATAACATGTAATTTATATTAAAATACTTCATATCTATGTGTAAGATGAAAGGGACCATGCACTCACTTGATTAGGTGGTGATTTCGAACTCAGACAGTGCTTCGTTATCTCAAAACAATTTTCCTCGACAAAACCTAGTATCAATACCACTAGGGTTTAGTTTTTAACGTTAACCGCGACTAATTAATAGTCTAGCTATTATTACTATTATATAAGTGTTAAATAACACTCAATATAACTTATAATAATAGCCCAAATAGTTATTTTAAGGTCCTAATAATGTTGCTATAATTAAATAAAATATATATTAAATATAGTATAGGCGTAGCTCACTTACAGCGGGTTTTTATTAAAAAACCGGGCTTCGCTGGAGCAGCGTTTCCGAGTCGAAAGCTTTTCTTTTCGGATCCGTCGGGCACTCCGGGGCTTTCTTCTCATGCTAGGGAGGCTCCCTAGACTTGGGAGGGGTTTAGGGAGACTAGAGAGAAGTTAGAGAGAGAAAGAGAGGCTTATGGTGTGAAGAAAATATGAGGAGTTCACCCTTGTATTTATAGGAGTTTTATAGTAAAGTAGTCTCTAAGCTCCGTCCGTATCTTCCGCGTACGAGCTCCGTTTTCTACGTTATTTATATCCACGCGTTGGTATTTACGATTACTACAACTTTCATTTAGACCTCGTCGGCTAATTCTCCTTCTATCTCATATTTACAAAACTGTATCGTATTTATCACGCTCGAAGAGTAGCGACTAAGCTTCGTCCATATCTTTCGCATACGAGCTCCGATTCCGACTTTATTTATATCCACGTGTTAGTATTTACGAGTACTACAACTTTCATTTAGACCCCGTCGGCTAAGTCTCATTCTATCTCGGATTTATAAAACTGTATCGAATTTATCGCGCTCGAAGAGTAGAGACTAAGCTTCGTCCATATCTATATCATACTATCTCCATTTTCGAAGTTCTTTTTATCCATGCGTAGGTAAAAATAATATCTACAACTTTCATTTTGACTCCGTCGGCTAGTTCTCGACCGATCATAAATTTAATAGTAGGAGGCGTTTAGACTGTTAAATGACCGCGAAGTATTCGTAACTCCTTCATACGAACTCCGTTTCCGTCCATATTTTTACCGTTGAGTTCCTATTAATGAGATCTTTAACTCTCATTTAGGTCGTGTAAGCCAAAAACCGCTCGAACTAAAATTCGAGTTTTGGGCTGTATACTGCTAAGCCGAAACTTTGAAAAATCATAACTTCCTCATACGAAGTTAGATTTGGGCGTGCTTTTTATGGATTTTCTTGTTTTAACATACTCTACGACTTTGGTTTAGATAACTAAGGCTAAAAAGTCTTCTATCGTAAATTCACTTTTTACGCTTCCCGATGCCGTGCCGGTTTTGCCGTAAAACTTCGACGGGCCATAACTTCTTCGCTATAACTCGGATTTCGGCATTGTTTATATGTACGGAAAACTTGTGACGTATACTATAACTTGGTTAAGATTATTTATTCTAAATAATCTTTTGCCGAAAATTCGCCTTCGACCCCTATTATCCCTAAATTAACCCCAATGATCATGTAAGTTAAGGACACTAAATTGATTTTGAAGACAATTTGGACTCTGAATGATAGAATCTATAGACTACTATTTTATGGTCAAGTCTAGTAATCGAGTAAATATCATGATCAAATACTACTCTCTAACACAGTTAAGAAACTAAGTTATCACCTATACAAGGATATGGTCATTCCTAATTCTAGCAATTTAATGATCATAAACAACTAGGTAAATCAATTTCATGCAATTAACTGTAGTTTAACTACACAATATTGAGACAAGGCAATAAATATAGAAACTTTAACAAGTTAGGTTTATATTTATCAAACAATATTTATAGCAAAATTAACCTCATAATTCCATCAAACAAGAAATCAACACATAGTAATCAAGAGTTCATCTAATCTAAACGAAAGCAAGGGTTTTTAGCCCATAATCATAACTTAAAAACACATAAACAAAAGGTAAACTAAGCTAAACATCATTAAAATAAGCAAACTAAATGTATGGATGCGAATCCTTGCTCAAATATCTTTATCCTTTGATCTTTAGTTGAATTCTTCCCTCAAAGGGGTCTTGGAAGGGTATTTTTTTCATTAATAGTTGCACCCCTAAACCTCCCAACCTCTGGAGTCAACCTAATGTCCGAAATATATATCGTTACCAAAATCTGGCAACTACATCATGGTTGACCTCCACCGCGACATGGTGCTCGAGTATATCCCGTATTCTTCATCAAGTGATGGAATGTTTACCTCCACCTTGCAGAAGTTGTCCACGATCTCATTCTCCTCCACATTCTTCTTTGAAGTTGCAAGTTGAGAGGGAAATGGTTGTTGAGTAGATATTAGAGTGACTAGATGGGTAATCTTTTTTGGAACTCTGGTTTGTGCATCACTCTTGACAATAGGATCCTCAATGGGAGTGATCTCTATTTATTCTTCATCTTCCTTTGATTTCTTTAAGCTACTCTTCGGTTTGTTTACCACTTCTCAAGGTCACCACATTGACATTTGGGTTCTTTTTTTATTTAAAAAGGTAGTTTTCCATGGGAATTCAACTTGCTTAAAGATGTAACTATATCTCCCACTTGTGCTTCAATATTAGAGATACTAGTTCTTGTCTTTTTTTTGAATTGTTGGGTCCTAGTGGCAAGAGACTTGAAACTGTCTTCAAGATACATTCCGGAGCTACTAGGTTAGGACTGATGAGGTTGTTGGTGATGATGTGGAGGATTTGGTTTGGATTGATAGTGGGGGTGTAGATGTTGGTAATGGGGTTGTTGTGATGGTGGGTAATAAGTTCTAACCAATGCATTTTGAGGCAATGACCTTGGGTTATAGCTCATATTGGGATTTGGTTTCAACTAGAATTGTATGCATTTTGGTAACCAGATGGCTTGTTATAGAAATTTTGAAATTCTCCCGTGGCATTTGCATGTTCCGCATCGTCTTTGAGAATTGGACACATATCCGTGGGATGTCCCATTTTTGCACATATTCCACCAACCATCACTTGTGGAGTTTGTTCCATGACTAGGTTTTGAACAACGGATGTTAAATCTTTATGTTGGGAATTAAGGCTTGATGTCACCACTTCATTGAATTTTTGATATGCGTCCCTCTTCATGTCCTGGCGGGGGCCAAAGTATTGAGAATTGACAGCTATGGTATTGAAGAGTTGTCTTGTTTGTTGAGGAGTTATGCTAAAGAAATATTCACCACGTGAAGCATCAACTAGTCTTCTCTCCATTGGTAACAATCCATCATAAAAGTATTGAATGAGGAGTTGTATCGGAATTTGATTTTGTGGGCAACTCAAGCACAAACTATTGAATCTCTCCCAATAATCATGGAAAGTCTCATTTTGACCTTGGCAGATTCCACAAATCTTATTTCTAATACTTGAGACTCTTGAGGCAGGATAGAACTTATCAAGGAAAGCTCTTGGTATGTCGGTCCATGAGTTAATCGACCCCGACGGAAGATAAAATAGCCAATCTTTTGCTCTATTGGCCAATGAGAAGGGGAATGCTCTTAATTTGATTTGGTCACCGGTTGACCTTGTGGCTTCATGCTAGTTCAAATTATGTGGAACATCTTCAAGTGCTTATGAGGGTCTTCATTCTCTAATCCACGAAAATTTAGAAGGTGATGAACTAAGTATGACTTCAATTCCAAGCCTCCTTCCAAAATAGGGTAATTGATACCAGTTGGAGTTTGTATGACATTGGTTTCCATCATTTGTCTCAAGGTTCTTTCAGGAGCTTCTTCTCCTTCCGCCATTAGATTTTAGTTTAGGATGGATGGATTTTGTTGTATGGGTGGTGTTTCAGGAATCTCTTGGTGAGGGTCAGGGCTAGAATCGGGTTCTACTTCGGTTTCTGTATCATTAGAGGAAGCTGTTTCAACCTCTAGGTCCACGTTTGGATTTGAAGTTTGACCCCGTTCTATTCTCCTTTCCTTTGCCGAATGCCTTGCTTCTTTTTCAATTTCCGGATTATAGATCAAAGTACATGTATGTTGAGATCTGGGCATAGAGAAACAAATTGATTAAAATATAAACCAATCCCCGACAACAACACCAAATTTTGATGGTTGTTGAGGCTAACAAAAAAATAACCCTAAATCTTATACACTAAAATAGCGTATAGTGGTAAAGGGGTCGAATCCATAAAGATTGGTTCAACTTGTTACTCAATGTAAACTGTTTTTTAAAAATACTTGTAAAATGACAATAAAAGTAAAAATGGGGGGTTTGGTCTTTTGAGATATTTAAAATAAAATTAGAGATAAACTAATATTTAAAAAAACAATTCAACAAAAGCAAGAGTTTGATGTAAAATCAATGAGAGAAATATGGTTGACTTAAGGTTTCCTCATTTGAACATTTGGTGAACTTATCATTAGAACCCAAGTTGCAATACTTGTTTTAAATCTCTAATTTGGCTATTATCCAAGAAGCTTGAAATTACCTAGACCTTTCTTAGTTATTCAAATAGTTAGAGAATCTCATAACATATTTCCTTATTTAAAGTCACAATTTCCATTAAGCATGTAATTATTCAAATGCTTTCACTACCATATTGGAGAAAATGTTTTTGTGATTGTGTGAAGTGAAAACTAACACAAGAACCACTTGTTGCTTGCTAATTTGAGGATCAATTAGTTAATCAAGAAATTAGCAAACTGATCACTACAAATATATTTAAATTCATGAATAAAAACATACAAGTAGCAAAAAGATGTCAAAACATAAAACATTCTCATAAAGATTCAAGAACAAGTTCATGGAGTTCTTCCTCATTCAACCTGTTGGGTCAAAATATGGTTTATACTTTGCTTTTCTGGGCAATTATATTTTTCTATAATATTTTTGGAGTTTACGGTCATGTTTACAATTGAGTTTACGACCGTAAACCCATTTACACCCATGTTATACGACCCATATTCTCCATGTATATATATAGGTGTTAGGGTGAGGAGTAGAGATTGATGAACTGAATAGAGAGAAACGGGAGCTTATGTGTGTGTGTGTATGTGAATCTCATGTAAAGGAGCATCATTCCAATCTATTCAATACATTGAAGATTCATATTATTCTTCTTCTCCTTCTCTTCTATTTGATCTGACATCATCCGTTTGATTGGGATTCCGTACCATCAAACAGATTTGATTGATACACAGGCAAATTAGGGACTTAC
Organism: Lactuca sativa; assembly: GCF_002870075.4. NCBI lineage: Eukaryota > Viridiplantae > Streptophyta > Magnoliopsida > Asterales > Asteraceae > Lactuca > Lactuca sativa. The sequence continues at coordinate 39,388,716 of NC_056623.2, forward strand.
AATTGGTATCAGAGCCAAGTTGTATCAGTTAACTTTGTCAGATTTGGGGCATTATTTGATCTTATTTTCAAAATATTATTGCATTTTTGGATAGATCTCTAAAAATTAAGGGGGGTTTGTTCTTCGTGTTTTTCATAAAAAAGGTTTTTGATCTAGTTTTGGAGCAAAAAAGGGCAAAAATCACTGTTTTTTGTCGTAACCTGCGAGGGGGTGGTGGCCAGCAGCTAGGGTTTTCGAGGAGTTCACGGCCCGAGGTTTGCGGCTCGGAGTGTGTGGCCTCGGCTCGGAGTATACGGCCCAACAGTTTGCGGCTTGGTCTCGCACGTTTCCGGCTTCTGAGTTCTCGGCCTCGCAAGCGCAGCCTCGCAAGAACCACCCTCGCTTCGCATTTAAAAAAATGGGACGGGACTTTGGAGTTGCTAGGGATCGAACCCACGACCTCCAGCTCGCATTCCTTCAGCGCCTTACCAACTCCTCTAGGCCACAAGTTGATACACTCCTTCCCCATTTAATTCATAACCCGTCTTTTTCGCTTCAAGTTTCGCATTTTTTACACTTTCAGCCCAAAATTCAATTCCTTTTAATTCTAAATTCTTTTTTCATCCAAAATAAAAAAATAATAATAAAAATAATAATAAATAAATAATAAATTAAATTAAAATTAATAAATAAAATTATATTTTAATTTTTTTTACTTTTGACCTTAAATTTTGACTTTGACTTCCAAGTTTGACCTTTGACTTTCTCGTTTGACTTTTAAATTTTTAAATTTAGTTTTTCGGTTTGACTTTTTCAAGTTTGACTTTTGAGTTTAACTTTTTTAAATTTGACTTTTAAGGTTGACTTTTGAGGTTTATAATCAAAGGGTTTGACTTTTAAGTTTTATTTTAGCTTCTAGTTGTGCTTTTAATTGATTTTAAGGTCTACGAGGGAGTTGAAAACATGAAAGAGAGTCGTCAGGATATGTTAAGACAAAATTTCAACATTTTCAATTATATCCCTGGAGAAACCCTCGAAACTCAGTTGCAGCGATTTATTCCACTTACTACTGAGATGAATATAGCTGGGATCTTCTTGACTAAGTCTGAGATAAACAAAAATCTACTGAATTCACTTCCGAAATCGTGAGATATGAACGTGGCTATCATCAAGAAGACAAAAGATCTTAATCATCTTATTCTTGCTGATGTAATTCAAGAACTTGATGCTTTGAAGTGTAGAGAAATAATGAGTTCTGAAAACATTTCGGTCACTGAAGTTACATGTACTCCAGCTTGTGAAGCCACGATTAAATTTCTTTGGGAACAAATTGATTTATTTAAAAGAGAAGTTGAGGACCTGAGATATGAAGGATATCAACTCAGGAAAGGACAGAAACCCCTGAAGGCTGAATTAGAAGCAAAAACCAAGGACTTTAGGAAACTCCAGGAAGAGTATAGCAACAAGTGTGGAAATTATGATTATATTAAGAGACAACTTGTTGCTGTAACTGAAGAACATGACACTTTAAAAATTAAGTGTGGAAAAACAGATGTTAGGTTTTAAAATTATAATGCGTCAAGTCAGACAGTCGAGTCCTTATATGAAACCCAATTAAAATTCAAAGAAAATCAAAACAAGGGTCTAGGGTATGATAGTGTTCTTCCACCTTTCAATCATAACTACACATCCATCCCCATGACACAGAAAGAAATTGACAGGGAGGCACATCTTCAATATGGAAAACGAGCTGGATTTGTGTTAGGAGGAGTTATTAATATTGAAGATACTAATGTTGCTACTTCATGTGCAGGTAAAGTAGCAGAAGATGAGAACAAGGAGAACACTACTTAACAAACCGATGACTCCTTGAACTCAGAATCTGTTGCTTCGAATTCTGTTACTCCTAACAAACCTGTCGTTGAGAAATACAGGCCACCAATTCCAGTAAAGCAGAGTGCCTGTTGTAACTGTGAGTGTGGGAAAAGCAAGAGACAAGGCAAGAAGAAAAAACTTTACAGTGAAGAAAAAGACATGTTTTCACTGTGAAACACCTGCAAACATTGCCCGAAACTGTCCAAATCATGCATACGTTCCTTACTATGCACAAGGCTGGCAGAACGCGCCAAGAGGGAGATACTTCAAAAGAAACCCTTTGAGGTCACGTTCAGAAAATGATGACTGGAACGCGCAGAAGGCAAATAATCAATCTTCCAAGGCCAAGAATCAAAATCCCAAGGGCAAGAAGGGAATGCCGACCAAGAAGTCCAATCCAAGAGATGCCCCAACAAAACCAAGACCGGCTAGGTCAAATTCATCTCGGCAGTCGGCTTCAAGTTCCAAAGCAAGTGCCGAGGCACCCATCGGATCGAACAAGAAATGGGTTAAACCCGAATATAGATAGGTACCAAAGGTGAAAACTCCAAAATCTCCTAATGCTTCTAACGTTTCTACATCTTCTGTTTGTGATAAGCAGGATATGTCATGGGAGAGAGTATCATGCGTTGATGACAAAGGTCAACCCAGTTTCAAAATAGAATGGGTTCCAAAGACCAACTAATCCCGCTCTGTGTCGAAGCAGCTGTGGAGGCATATCATCAGACTTTGGTTTGTTGGTAGTGGCTGTTCCAGGCACATGATAGTAGACATCTCTCAACTGTACGGCACTCAGGACATTATTTGAGAATATGTGTCCTTTGCGGGAAAGGAAGAAAAGAAGAGATCACAAATGGGGTTAATGCTTAACGATAGGAAGAATTTTCGGATCGGTTCTGAGATTATGCTTGCTGTTCTCAGACCTTCTGAATGCAGATTCAATCGGTGAATTACGGTTTGCGTTTTCTTCTCTATACTCCTGAGTTTTTCTTAAGTTGATTCGCTTTAAAGACTAATTTTTGTTTTAGGATAGCTTAAATTTGCGCATTTATTTTCGTTTCTCTCCTATGCACAAATTTAGGGGGAGAAATAAAAACAAAACAAAAATTTTTAAATTTTAAAAAAAATCCAAAAACATTACAAAATCAATATATATATATATATATATATATATATATGGTGTAAATGAAATGTGCTTGCAGGAGATGTTTTGGGAAATGAAATTAGCAAGTGATAACGGGCAATCTGAATTAACGTACCTAAGTTGAATCGTCTACGCTCTATGCTCGATGCGCTGGTAGGCACAAAAGATTTTAAATGGACTTGACTAGGGAAAGTTGAACCTAATGAATTTAAGGACTTGACAAACTTTGACCTAGTTAGATCCGTTTAACCTGATGTCACGACGCTCAGATAGGTTGAGCAGGGAGATATACATGGGAATCTACCGGTCACATTAAATAACCCGTATCTAGAACTGTGGATTCACTTTTCCTCGATGTGCGGATTCTGTCCTTAATTCCGGTTGGATGGGGCGACTGGTAAATTCCGATAAATTAGGTCTGTAGAATATCATTTTCTTTCTTTCCGTCTCTTAGCCATATGTTGTCTCCTTTGCGTGACTTCCAATCCGACTTGGTACACAACATATGCAACTCTATTTCTCTGCAGGCTATATATATGAAATTCCTCTCATCTGTTAGCCATATGATGTCTCCTTTGCGTGGTCTCTAATCCGACCTGGTACACAGCATATGCAACCTTCTACTTCTCAACCCCTCTGAAACAATAAGTAATAGAATTCTGAATCTATCCTCTCTCTGAATGGTTGTCTGCTCACCCGGTGTAAGGAGTACTCTGGAAGTTCTTGATGGCTAGGGCATATCAGGAAGCGGGAAACACGTTTTAGTACACTTAAAATTGAACACATACAGATTGTCTGTAGATCTCGCTGCTCGATTTAGGTGGACAACAATATCCATGGTTGTAGTCAGTTAAATGGTCTTAAGAAAAATTTATTTAAGAATTAGGGCCAATCATGATAATAAAATTATAATCATCTATATTTATGTGTATCATGTCATTGATAAATTGTCCAAAATATTGTCACAAATTTTACATGTTTAAGTGGACCACAATACTGGCGATCGATCAGACGAAGATGTGAAGATAAGGGTACCGACAAGTGGAATAAGATTGTACAACAACTTTGATCCCAAATCACTCTTAAAGTTAGCTATTATTTTTGTTTTGGTAAAGTTTGTTCATAGTGTTCTTCTAATTTAAATATAAGGGGGAGAACTAAAAATAAAATAAAATAAAATAAAAAATCAAAATAAAAAATAGTGTTATTTTTGTTTTACTTTTTGTTCTAAGTTTTCTTTTAGTTTTGTTTTGTCTTGAAAAGTGATGTTAGGTGAAGATGAAACTCATGGAGTTTGTGTTGAAGATTTCTGAGCCAAAAGCTTCGTCCGTGAGCATCGAAGAATTCTCTTTCGAAGGAGCAAGAAATGAAAATTATTCTTTCAAATTCAATCTTTCAACCCCAGAAGCAAGGTGAAGCTGAAATTGAAGATTATGTGACGGATTGCATTGAAGCCTCCTTAATCAGTTTGCTGCTATCTTAAACTTGCTGACGTGATCCAGAAGATTTATTTCTCTCTGATTTTTTCTCTGAAGATTCTCAAGTTGAAAGCGCCATCTTTCAAGAATCAGTACAAGAAGCCTCCTCACCCAATGTGCGTTCAGAGTCAAATCTTGAAGAAAAGCTCAAGTGCTCAAGATGAAGTCATTCATTGAAGATTCATCAAGTTCATCTTGAAGTTGTGTAGAATTTGAAGATAAATGTTGAAGCTAATCTCCCAATCAAGATTAACAAAGAAAAGCCAACTACTTTTTAGGGGGAGCTTGTTGGGTCAATTAAGAAAAGAAAGCTATAAACCAAGGGGGAGATTGTTGGGTCAAAACATGGTTTATACTTTGCTTTTCTGGGCAATTATATTTTTCTGTAATATTTTTGGAGTTTACGGTCATGTTTACAATTGAGCTTACGGCCGTAAACCTATTTACGGCCCATGTTATACGGCCCATATTCTCCATGTATATATATAGGTGTTAGGGTGAGGAGTAGAGATTGATGAACTGAATAGAGAGAAACGGGAGCTTATGTGTGTGTGTGTGAATCTCATGTAAAGGAGCATCATTCCAATCTATTCGATACATTGAAGATTCATATTATTCTTCTTCTCCTTCTCTTCTATTTTATCTGACATCATCTGTTTGATTGGGATTCCGCACCATCAAATGAATCTGATTGATACACAGGCAAATTAGGGACTTACGTAACCAAATATTCAAATGATTTCACCAAATTCAACCAAGATTAGTTTAGCCTAGCATGTCTAAACTCAAGAAAACAAAATAAAGATAGATTGTACCAAAACCCTTAAAAATCTCTAGAGAAAAGCCTCAAATTCGGACATGAAGAAGTGTGAAAAAGATGCACATCAACCTTCCTCAAATAGCACTCAAGATAGAATTCTTAAAATACCCCTGTTGGTCCGTGTGCGGGTCACACATCCTTGCATAGGTGGCACATGATGTGGGTTCATTTGAGTTTTGGGCCTCCAAAGCTTAGCCCATTGGCCCAGATCGAGTCCAATTAGCTCATAGCCCATTTTTCTTCATGTTTTCTTCAATCTAAGCCCAATTTGGCTTCTCCAAATCACCCATAGCTCATGTACTCACCCGATCAATAATCTCTGCATGCACAAATATTCTTCCATTTTCATCTAAATTCAAAGCTCATCTTATTCAAGCCTTTAAATAAACAAAAAGCCCATGAATTACATCATCTTCATTAGTCTTTTAGCCCATGATTCTTCATTGTCCTCCAAGTCCATTTGCCTCCCAATAATCTCGCTCCACTAGTCTCCTTAAAATCTACAATTATGCTCACGAAACTAGAAAGTACCCGAAATAGTCATAAAATAAAAAAAGGAAAATATGCATGAAGATTAGCTAAATTATTCATGAAATATGCTAAAATAAACTATAAAAAGAAGTAAATAAAATGAAACTATCATGCATGCAAATGGATAAAGTTAGAGACTTTATACATTAGGATGTTCATATAGTGTAGATCAACAAGTTTGATGGTTTAACCTTCTATATTAAGAGCTTAATGATTAAGTTCGGATTTAGCTCAATACACAAGGCATAAGATGTGTAGCCTCATTTTTCCTTGATTTCCCCCCTTGAGCTCTACGCAGGGTGTAGAGTTGTTATACATGGTATAATCTTGCTGAATGTTAACTTTTGACTTTTTAACAATTTACTGTTGACTTTGACCATTTTGACTTTAGGTCAAATGGAATAATTTGAGTAGTAGATTGAGGCTTCGTCCATGTTTTTTGTATAGGTGACTTGTAGAGCCGATATTTGGATCATTGATCGGTTCAACTATGTTCTAGACTTTGAGGTGAGTTTTCTTCATTGTACTCGTGGGTTGAAGTTACCAATATTGGCCTAATAGATTGTGTTATGTATCCTCATGTATAGGATGTTGCTAAGTTGTAGTGATCTGTTAGATTGGTAGATCTGTATGATTACATGTGCTAGTTGGTTATTTGTTTATGTATATATTTCGACATATTTTGGTTGGGTTGGGGCAATCCTACTTTCTGTTGAAGGCCAAGATACCTAGGCGGTCCAGTTGATAATGTAGGCCCAAGGGAGTGGTACAACTTATGTTATAGACTCAGGAGCGGTCCAACTTATAGATATAGGCTCAATGGCGGGTTTTGCCTTGTGTTGTAGGCCTTGTTTGCGTGCATTGTATGTATTTTGTTGTGTGGGGTATTTTGGGGGAACTAACTAAGCTTTGGCTTACAGTTGTTGATTCCATGGTTTCGGGTAAATCAGATGATCGGGACAAGGCGAAGGCGTGATTGTATACATTATCTTGGGATTTATGTTGAGAGATATTCTCGGATACTCTGATTTTGATGACTATGTTTAGAGACAATGTTTTGTATGTCGTATGGTTTATGAAAAAGGTTTCTAAAAAAATAAAAAATAAAATTTTCTTATCATGATTTTTAGGATGTTACATATACAATGTCACACATACTACATACTATAGTGATAAAACTCACATGAATCAAAGATATTAAACAACAAACATTTGCATACTCGACGTGTTAGCAACGCGAACCACCTAGATTTAAATCATAGGTCAGCCTCAATATATAGCTTAATTACTTAAATTTTGACCAAAAGTCCGTCTAGTCAAAAAGTCATCGATCAACTAGTAAAAGTCAATGGTCAATGTGTCACAACTGTATCCTTGATTTTGTCACAAACACAAAATGAAAAAATAGTCGTGACAAGTCATCGTGAATCACATTGAAATAACCTTATGGTCACATCATGATTCTCAGTCATTAAGCAAAATTTCCTTTAGGATCTTAATATTTTAATTCTAGACCCCAAATCCTCAAATATGATTGTTGTAAAGTACTTAATGGATAAGGTTTCCAAATTTATCCATATCCCTATCACAGACAAACCCAAACTGAAATGTTAATTCCTAAATGCTACCAAAGAGGCTTAAATCCTTTGCATCGCAAAATGAAGCTTAAATATGTACTTATAAGATTCCCTATAAGTCCAAAAGTCGCCTAAGAACAAGTAAATGGTCTTGGACTTCTCCAAACTCCAAGATCTTTAAGGAAAGGGACATAAAGAAATCAAAATCACCTCTCATGCCAGGATTTATGCTTAAAAACGAATGAAGCAAGGGAATATGTGACTTACAATGCTTATAGAGGGTCTAGAAGGTTGAAACTTCAACTGGATAATTCTCCTCCAAGCATCAAGGCTCTCCTTCTTCAATAAGAACTCCAAAATCTCACACAAAGTTTTACCAATACAAATACAAGGCTAGGGTTTGCATCTAGGAAATGGAGGTTGAGAATAGAACAAACCCTAAACATCAAAATCCTTAAATAGGGCTCAAGGACCAAAACCTAGGGATTTGGGTTGTGAAGGCCTCGCGCCACGATCAACTTAGGGTCTCATCGCTAGTTAATGGCGTGCACGCACCATGACCATTAAGTAGCTGCGTCACAACCATCCCATAACCCAAAACTCCAAATCACAATTAAGTTAAAGAAGATCAAGAGGCAAATTGCATACCAGAACCAGGTGTTACATTTCTTTTGTACTAGAATCGTCATTACTGTTTGTTTTTGTTTCGGTTTTCGTCCTTGCCATAATGGAAAATACTATAATATTTTTATTTATAAAAAATATTTTCTAATTATTAATATTTACATATTTCTTTATTTTTTTAAAATAAACATGGGTATAAAACTTTAAACCTGATGTACAACCACACACCTTCACCCTAATAAAACTCAATCTAAGCTTCTGATCATGACCATGATGTCTCCTTCATATTTCTCTCGCTAGTTTACTTCTCTAATGTATCTCTTCTAGAGTTTTACGTCGGTCACCTCCTACGGGATAAGCCATAATCACCATCATATGCGAACTTGTGTTTGCATGCAAACCTTGTTATGATTCAACTAAGTGTCTACTTGTTTAAATGCTTATCGATATAAACTTGTTGCTATTTACTTTCCTTACATTTCCACAATCTAACTTATCTAAATTTTATTGTTGAGCTAACAAGATCCATTAAGATTAACTTATTATTCCGAAACTTATTATCTCGTCACCAACGTTTATCACGTTTTCTCTCAACAATTGGTATCAGAGCCAAAGTGGTTGCCTTTTAATACCTTTCATAAAAATGGAACTCTTATTAGAACTTTGATTTAAAAGGCCTTCTATACCACTAAATCTCATAAAAGAGAGGAAGAAAATGGAACAAGCTTACTCGTTAAATGTTTCAAACAGTTTTGGAGGCTCTAACAGAGCTCCAATACTCGTTGCAAGAGAATATCACCATTGATCCCAGAGATTGGAAAGATATCTGACGATACTCGGAAGAGATGTGTGGAGATCTATTGAAGAAGGACCTCATGTCTCTATTCTCACCCCCATTGCAGCTGATCGTGTTCAGGCTAGACTTGGAGGTGGTCCAGCAGCAAAGAACGGACCTACCAATGATAATCTAGAATAGATGGAGAAATATGCAATTGCTTTCTCCGAAGTCTCATGTGGTGTGGCTCTAGGCAACTTTGACATTATCATCAACTGTGAATCTGCCAAAGAAATTTGGGATGTGCTCAAAAATCTCTACTAGGGGTCTGAACAAGCTCAAGACAAGAAACTCACTACTGCCCTCAACGAGTTTACCAACTTTAAAGCTCTACTTGGTGAGAGTCTTGACGATTCATTCAAAAGGTTCAACCTCATAATCATAAAACTGTCAAATGTCGGTACTGTCAGAAGCAACCATGAAACCAACCTACAGTTCCTGAATGGTCTAGGAAGACACCGGATGACTGCAAAGATGATTGTTCAGGGCGACAAGAAGATTTAGACTCTTTCACTTTTTAAACTCTATGGTAGACTTCAGGCTCAAGGGTCCACGATGTTAAAAGAAGGTGCTGACTTGGGTGGACCACTTGCTTTAATGGCTTAAACTCCTCGGTTTGCCATTAATGGTCCTTAATATTCTTATCCTGGAGAGTCATCATACCAGCCGACATATGACAACCCTCTATGGTCTTATGAAGCTGACGTTGAAATAGATGATGAGGAATAATTTCAAAATGCCATTTCCATCATCAATCAATAGTTCAACAGACTCCCACCACCACGTTTCGCAAGAACAACCAATTTACTAAGCCACCATTCAACTGAAACTTCAACCAGCAGAACAACCATCAACGATATACCAGAAATCCTCACCAGAATTCTCAGCCTCAAAATGCTCCTTAGATAAAGGAAAGCCCATAGACCAACAAATCACAAGACTCTGGTTCAGCCACTAAAGACAATAAGGATGTCGTTTTGGTCTGTCACAAGTGTCACAAAGAAAACCACTTTGCATGTGACTATAAAGCAAATGTGGTAAAGGACAAAACATTCTATCTCATAATGGCTGAAGAAATGGAGGATAAGGAAAAAGAAAAGACAAGGGCATGTCTAGCTCAGGTTCGAAGGGATCATCAGGTCTGTTCCTCAAGTGATGAACACGAAGAACCTGAAAACAAGAGGAAAAGTAGGAAGCTTTGCATGATAGTAACAAGTGACGATGATGGATCTACTAACCTATAGAGGAATTTCTGCTACATGGTAAAAGAAGGGACCCTCAACATCGTTGAATAGGTAAAACCTATGATTCAGTTTAATGGATATAGCATGCATGATTGTGAACCTCATTTAGAAAGACTTAATGAAACGTGTGTTGCCGTCCTTACAGACTACAACATGTCCTTAGATGAAAAGAACATAGCAACCCAAGAGCTGTATCACGTGAGAGGAAGACTAGAAGACAAAAAGCTTAAGGTCACTATGTTAGAAAAATATTTTTTATAGAAAAAGATGCTTGGTTACTTAGTAAAACTCAGTTAGACGTTGCTTTTAATCAACGAGATCTTGCTCGAAAAGAAATTGTATGTTTGAATCATTTAATTGAAAAACTATTTGATGAAAGTGAAGCCATTGAGAACTTAGTTAATAATGGGACTGTTGACAACACGTATAAGTGGGGATGGTCCAATGGGTACTCTACCGGCAAGAACTCTCCTACATGGTTCGATGCCAAATGTCCCTATGTCCCACCAGACCGAGCCTTTCATTATCCAGTCAATGACAAGACCTTTCCGAAGACATTCGATGTCACTTCGGTAGATTTCATGACCTTAGCAACAACTGTTTCATTGAGGAAATTCATCCTAAATCCTTAGGGAAACTTAGATAGTCTTGCCCATCATTGGTACAATTAGTTCCAGTTCTCAGTCCAATTCAGTTGTGGACGAAGAAATTGTTATGGAAGAACCCGAAACCAAGATATGTCCCAAAAAAGAAGTGTCATTGACTTACTCTGCGGTAGTACAGTCCTCAGTACCACCTACAATCCTGCATACCCCAGTTAAGTTCAAAACCACCCTTGAACCTATTTCACATGAACTGACCATTAATAATTTTGAGTTTGGATAATGTTCCTAGAATCATGAACTTTCTAGTTCTGATAACTCAACTCCCAGGTCACTACATCGAACAAAGAATTTCAAAAAAAAACTAATTTAAATATTTCTGATGTTGTTCCACCAAAAGTTGAAGCAAAATTGGCTCTGAAAAATGAGATCAGATCCCGATGTGAAAAACGAGAAGCTGAATCCAAGAACAAAACTTTCAAAACCCAAGCCAATTTTTTTAACAAAAGGAATTTCAAAAATCCCATCACTGCAAAAACTTTTCAAAATCACACTACAGTCGATGGATCTTGCAAAAAGGCATGTACAGTGAAAATCTTTTGAATCAAACACCTCTGTAAATTTTCAAAAAGCAATCAAGTCACCATCAAAAAATTCCCTAGAATAACCAAAAATGAAGGGTATTTTACACACTTCACATTCTTCAAAAACCCATCAATCAGTCAAAAAGTCAAAACCTTAGGTCTTTTAACAAGCCTTTCTCAAAATCATCGGACACTCTGAAAAAACACAACCCAAGGACCAGTCAAAAGAAGAAGACCACACCCCTCAGACCGTTGACCAAGTATGGTATGTGGATTAATGAAAAGAACCTTTCATTTTGTTTTTATCCACTAATGTGACATCCCCATTTTTACGGCCAGAAAAGACCGATTTTGTTTATGCTTTATAAAAATCAGAGTATCTCTTTTAATAAAAAAAGGTTGCGGAATTTGTTCCCAGAAAAACATGATAATCGATTATCAAAGCATTTCTAAATAAATATATTTTTATTCACTTTTAAAACATTTGGGATGTCATCGTCAATACAGAAACATAAGCATCAACAGAACTTACATTCATTTACACTAGTGATCTACATCACTTTTAAATCTCTCAGTGTAATGTGACGTCATATCAACACCTGTGATATAAATAAACTGAGTGGGTCAGGTTGGGAAACCTGGTGAGTACATAGGGTTTTCAACCCACAATAATATAATTATTATGTTTAAACAATCAAACAATCAACCCAATTACCCATCCCCATTATCTTCTTTATTCTTAAGGATCTACCCTAAGAATCAACTATTTCTCATTCATTCATTCCTATGGATCATCCTAAGGAAACGACATGAAGTCCATTGTTGTCAATGACACATTGGTCAAGCGCAGCTTCTAATATTGTCACTTAGGCACAGCTGCCAGAATTGGGACATTTTCTATGAGACGCTTCTGCCGATATTGACCTTTAAACACTACTGTCATGGTCATAAGGCTCCCTATTAGGCACAACTGCCGATACTGTCCTTAGAGCGCAGCTGCTAGGACGTTTACCGTAGATCTCAAACATCTACGGGTTGTGGTGCAGCTACCAGTGCTCGTCTATAGGGTACTAGGTCCACTGCTGCCAGTGTATACCTATAGGGCACTAGGTCCGTACTACTAATGTTCCTCTATTTCAGCTTTTATCCCTCATCATTCATCTACCCATGTTTTACCCAACATATTTTGTAGATATAAAATACTTTATACAGTTTACATCATTTAAAACATGTATAAAAATCTTTCACCAGCATAGACAACAAGTATTCAGACAATATGCACACATAACATGTAATTTATATTAAAATACTTCATATCTATGTGTAAGATGAAAGGGACCATGCACTCACTTGATTAGGTGGTGATTTCGAACTCAGACAGTGCTTCGTTATCTCAAAACAATTTTCCTCGACAAAACCTAGTATCAATACCACTAGGGTTTAGTTTTTAACGTTAACCGCGACTAATTAATAGTCTAGCTATTATTACTATTATATAAGTGTTAAATAACACTCAATATAACTTATAATAATAGCCCAAATAGTTATTTTAAGGTCCTAATAATGTTGCTATAATTAAATAAAATATATATTAAATATAGTATAGGCGTAGCTCACTTACAGCGGGTTTTTATTAAAAAACCGGGCTTCGCTGGAGCAGCGTTTCCGAGTCGAAAGCTTTTCTTTTCGGATCCGTCGGGCACTCCGGGGCTTTCTTCTCATGCTAGGGAGGCTCCCTAGACTTGGGAGGGGTTTAGGGAGACTAGAGAGAAGTTAGAGAGAGAAAGAGAGGCTTATGGTGTGAAGAAAATATGAGGAGTTCACCCTTGTATTTATAGGAGTTTTATAGTAAAGTAGTCTCTAAGCTCCGTCCGTATCTTCCGCGTACGAGCTCCGTTTTCTACGTTATTTATATCCACGCGTTGGTATTTACGATTACTACAACTTTCATTTAGACCTCGTCGGCTAATTCTCCTTCTATCTCATATTTACAAAACTGTATCGTATTTATCACGCTCGAAGAGTAGCGACTAAGCTTCGTCCATATCTTTCGCATACGAGCTCCGATTCCGACTTTATTTATATCCACGTGTTAGTATTTACGAGTACTACAACTTTCATTTAGACCCCGTCGGCTAAGTCTCATTCTATCTCGGATTTATAAAACTGTATCGAATTTATCGCGCTCGAAGAGTAGAGACTAAGCTTCGTCCATATCTATATCATACTATCTCCATTTTCGAAGTTCTTTTTATCCATGCGTAGGTAAAAATAATATCTACAACTTTCATTTTGACTCCGTCGGCTAGTTCTCGACCGATCATAAATTTAATAGTAGGAGGCGTTTAGACTGTTAAATGACCGCGAAGTATTCGTAACTCCTTCATACGAACTCCGTTTCCGTCCATATTTTTACCGTTGAGTTCCTATTAATGAGATCTTTAACTCTCATTTAGGTCGTGTAAGCCAAAAACCGCTCGAACTAAAATTCGAGTTTTGGGCTGTATACTGCTAAGCCGAAACTTTGAAAAATCATAACTTCCTCATACGAAGTTAGATTTGGGCGTGCTTTTTATGGATTTTCTTGTTTTAACATACTCTACGACTTTGGTTTAGATAACTAAGGCTAAAAAGTCTTCTATCGTAAATTCACTTTTTACGCTTCCCGATGCCGTGCCGGTTTTGCCGTAAAACTTCGACGGGCCATAACTTCTTCGCTATAACTCGGATTTCGGCATTGTTTATATGTACGGAAAACTTGTGACGTATACTATAACTTGGTTAAGATTATTTATTCTAAATAATCTTTTGCCGAAAATTCGCCTTCGACCCCTATTATCCCTAAATTAACCCCAATGATCATGTAAGTTAAGGACACTAAATTGATTTTGAAGACAATTTGGACTCTGAATGATAGAATCTATAGACTACTATTTTATGGTCAAGTCTAGTAATCGAGTAAATATCATGATCAAATACTACTCTCTAACACAGTTAAGAAACTAAGTTATCACCTATACAAGGATATGGTCATTCCTAATTCTAGCAATTTAATGATCATAAACAACTAGGTAAATCAATTTCATGCAATTAACTGTAGTTTAACTACACAATATTGAGACAAGGCAATAAAGATAGAAACTTTAACAAGTTAGGTTTATATTTATCAAACAATATTTATAGCAAAATTAACCTCATAATTCCATCAAACAAGAAATCAACACATAGTAATCAAGAGTTCATCTAATCTAAACGAAAGCAAGGGTTTTTAGCCCATAATCATAACTTAAAAACACATAAACAAAAGGTAAACTAAGCTAAACATCATTAAAATAAGCAAACTAAATGTATGGATGCGAATCCTTGCTCAAATATCTTTATCCTTTGATCTTTAGTTGAATTCTTCCCTCAAAGGGGTCTTGGAAGGGTATTTGTTTCATTAATAGTTGCACCCCTAAACCTCCCAACCTCTGGAGTCAACCTAATGTCCGAAATATATATCGTTACCAAAATCTGGCAACTACATCATGGTTGACCTCCACCGCGACATGGTGCTCGAGTATATCCCGTATTCTTCATCAAGTGATGGAATGTTTACCTCCACCTTGCAGAAGTTGTCCACGATCTCATTCTCCTCCACATTCTTCTTTGAAGTTGCAAGTTGAGAGGGAAATGGTTGTTGAGTAGATATTAGAGTGACTAGATGGGTAATCTTTTTTGGAACTCTGGTTTGTGCATCACTCTTGACAATAGGATCCTCAATGGGAGTGATCTCTATTTATTCTTCATCTTCCTTTGATTTCTTTAAGCTACTCTTCGGTTTGTTTACCACTTCTCAAGGTCACCACATTGACATTTGGGTTCTTTTTTTATTTAAAAAGGTAGTTTTCCATGGGAATTCAACTTGCTTAAAGATGTAACTATATCTCCCACTTGTGCTTCAATATTAGAGATACTAGTTCTTGTCTTTTTTTTGAATTGTTGGGTCCTAGTGGCAAGAGACTTGAAACTGTCTTCAAGATACATTCCGGAGCTACTAGGTTAGGACTGATGAGGTTGTTGGTGATGATGTGGAGGATTTGGTTTGGATTGATAGTGGGGGTGTAGATGTTGGTAATGGGGTTGTTGTGATGGTGGGTAATAAGTTCTAACCAATGCATTTTGAGGCAATGACCTTGGGTTATAGCTCATATTGGGATTTGGTTTCAACTAGAATTGTATGCATTTTGGTAACCAGATGGCTTGTTATAGAAATTTTGAAATTCTCCCGTGGCATTTGCATGTTCCGCATCGTCTTTGAGAATTGGACACATATCCGTGGGATGTCCCATTTTTGCACATATTCCACCAACCATCACTTGTGGAGTTTGTTCCATGACTAGGTTTTGAACAACGGATGTTAAATCTTTATGTTGGGACTTAAGGCTTGATGTCACCACTTCATTGAATTTTTGATATGCGTCCCTCTTCATGTCCTGGCGGGGGCCAAAGTATTGAGAATTGACAGCTATGGTATTGAAGAGTTGTCTTGTTTGTTGAGGAGTTATGCTAAAGAAATATTCACCACGTGAAGCATCAACTAGTCTTCTCTCCATTGGTAACAATCCATCATAAAAGTATTGAATGAGGAGTTGTATCGGAATTTGATTTTGTGGGCAACTCAAGCACAAACTATTGAATCTCTCCCAATAATCATGGAAAGTCTCATTTTGACCTTGGCAGATTCCACAAATCTTATTTCTAATACTTGAGACTCTTGAGGCAGGATAGAACTTATCAAGGAAAGCTCTTGGTATGTCGGTCCATGAGTTAATCGACCCCGACGGAAGATAAAATAGCCAATCTTTTGCTCTATTGGCCAATGAGAAGGGGAATGCTCTTAATTTGATTTGGTCACCGGTTGACCTTGTGGCTTCATGCTAGTTCAAATTATGTGGAACATCTTCAAGTGCTTATGAGGGTCTTCATTCTCTAATCCACGAAAATTTAGAAGGTGATGAACTAAGTATGACTTCAATTCCAAGCCTCCTTCCAAAATAGGGTAATTGATACCAGTTGGAGTTTGTATGACATTGGTTTCCATCATTTGTCTCAAGGTTCTTTCAGGAGCTTCTTCTCCTTCCGCCATTAGATTTTAGTTTAGGATGGATGGATTTTGTTGTATGGGTGGTGTTTCAGGAATCTCTTGGTGAGGGTCAGGGCTAGAATCGGGTTCTACTTCGGTTTCTGTATCATTAGAGGAAGCTGTTTCAACCTCTAGGTCCACGTTTGGATTTGAAGTTTGACCCCGTTCTATTCTCCTTTCCTTTGCCGAATGCCTTGCTTCTTTTTCAATTTCCGGATTATAGATCAAAGTACATGTATGTTGAGATCTGGGCATAGAGAAACAAATTGATTAAAATATAAACCAATCCCCGACAACAACACCAAATTTTGATGGTTGTTGAGGCTAACAAAAAAATAACCCTAAATCTTATACACTAAAATAGCGTATAGTGGTAAAGGGGTCGAATCCATAAAGATTGGTTCAACTTGTTACTCAACGTAAACTGTTTTTTAAAAATACTTGTAAAATGACAATAAAAGTAAAAATGGGGGGTTTGGTCTTTTGAGATATTTAAAATAAAATTAGAGATAAACTAATATTTAAAAAAACAATTCAACAAAAGCAAGAGTTTGATGTAAAATCAATGAGAGAAATATGGTTGACTTAAGGTTTCCTCATTTGAACATTTGGTGAACTTATCATTAGAACCCAAGTTGCAATACTTGTTTTAAATCTCTAATTTGGCTATTATCCAAGAAGCTTGAAATTACCTAGACTTTTCTTAGTTATTCAAATAGTTAGAGAATCTCATAACATATTTCCTTATTTAAAGTCACAATTTCCATTAAGCATGTAATTATTCAAATGCTTTCACTACCATATTGGAGAAAATGTTTTTGTGATTGTGTGAAGTGAAAACTAACACAAGAACCACTTGTTGCTTGCTAATTTGAGGATCAATTAGTTAATCAAGAAATTAGCAAACTGATCACTACAAATATATTTAAATTCATGAATAAAAACATACAAGTAGCAAAAAGATGTTAAAACATAAAACATTCTCATAAAGATTCAAGAACAAGTTCATGGAGTTCTTCCTCATTCAACCTGTTGGGTCAAAATATGGTTTATACTTTGCTTTTCTGGGCAATTATATTTTTCTATAATATTTTTGGAGTTTACGGTCATGTTTACAATTGAGTTTACGACCGTAAACCCATTTACACCCATGTTATACGACCCATATTCTCCATGTATATATATAGGTGTTAGGGTGAGGAGTAGAGATTGATGAACTGAATAGAGAGAAACGGGAGCTTATGTGTGTGTGTGTATGTGAATCTCATGTAAAGGAGCATCATTCCAATCTATTCAATACATTGAAGATTCATATTATTCTTCTTCTCCTTCTCTTCTATTTGATCTGACATCATCCGTTTGATTGGGATTCCGTACCATCAAACAGATTTGATTGATACACAGGCAAATTAGGGACTTACAATTGGTATCAGAGCCAAGTTGTATCAGTTAACTTTGTCAGATTTGGGGCATTATTTGATCTTATTTTCAAAATATTATTGCATTTTTGGATAGATCTCTAAAAATTAAGGGGGGTTTGTTCTTCGTGTTTTTCATAAAAAAGGTTTTTGATCTAGTTTTGGAGCAAAAAAGGGCAAAAATCACTGTTTTTTGTCGTAACCTGCGAGGGGGTGGTGGCCAGCAGCTAGGGTTTTCGAGGAGTTCACGGCCCGAGGTTTGCGGCTCGGAGTGTGTGGCCTCGGCTCGGAGTATACGGCCCAACAGTTTGCGGCTTGGTCTCGCACGTTTCCGGCTTCTGAGTTCTCGGCCTCGCAAGCGCAGCCTCGCAAGAACCACCCTCGCTTCGCATTTAAAAAAATGGGACGGGACTTTGGAGTTGCTAGGGATCGAACCCACGACCTCCAGCTCGCATTCCTTCAGCGCCTTACCAACTCCTCTAGGCCACAAGTTGATACACTCCTTCCCCATTTAATTCATAACCCGTCTTTTTCGCTTCAAGTTTCGCATTTTTTACACTTTCAGCCCAAAATTCAATTCCTTTTAATTCTAAATTCTTTTTTCATCCAAAATAAAAAAATAATAATAAAAATAATAATAAATAAATAATAAATTAAATTAAAATTAATAAATAAAATTATATTTTAATTTTTTTTACTTTTGACCTTAAATTTTGACTTTGACTTCCAAGTTTGACCTTTGACTTTCTCGTTTGACTTTTAAATTTTTAAATTTAGTTTTTCGGTTTGACTTTTTCAAGTTTGACTTTTGAGTTTAACTTTTTTAAATTTGACTTTTAAGGTTGACTTTTGAGGTTTATAATCAAAGGGTTTGACTTTTAAGTTTTATTTTAGCTTCTAGTTGTGCTTTTAATTGATTTTAAGGTCTACGAGGGAGTTGAAAACATGAAAGAGAGTCGTCAGGATATGTTAAGACAAAATTTCAACATTTTCAATTATATCCCTGGAGAAACCCTCGAAACTCAGTTGCAGCGATTTATTCCACTTACTACTGAGATGAATATAGCTGGGATCTTCTTGACTAAGTCTGAGATAAACAAAAATCTACTGAATTCACTTCCGAAATCGTGAGATATGAACGTGGCTATCATCAAGAAGACAAAAGATCTTAATCATCTTATTCTTGCTGATGTAATTCAAGAACTTGATGCTTTGAAGTGTAGAGAAATAATGAGTTCTGAAAACATTTCGGTCACTGAAGTTACATGTACTCCAGCTTGTGAAGCCACGATTAAATTTCTTTGGGAACAAATTGATTTATTTAAAAGAGAAGTTGAGGACCTGAGATATGAAGGATATCAACTCAGGAAAGGACAGAAACCCCTGAAGGCTGAATTAGAAGCAAAAACCAAGGACTTTAGGAAACTCCAGGAAGAGTATAGCAACAAGTGTGGAAATTATGATTATATTAAGAGACAACTTGTTGCTGTAACTGAAGAACATGACACTTTAAAAATTAAGTGTGGAAAAACAGATGTTAGGTTTTAAAATTATAATGCGTCAAGTCAGACAGTCGAGTCCTTATATGAAACCCAATTAAAATTCAAAGAAAATCAAAACAAGGGTCTAGGGTATGATAGTGTTCTTCCACCTTTCAATCATAACTACACATCCATCCCCATGACACAGAAAGAAATTGACAGGGAGGCACATCTTCAATATGGAAAACGAGCTGGATTTGTGTTAGGAGGAGTTATTAATATTGAAGATACTAATGTTGCTACTTCATGTGCAGGTAAAGTAGCAGAAGATGAGAACAAGGAGAACACTACTGAACAAACCGATGACTCCTTGAACTCAGAATCTGTTGCTTCGAATTCTGTTACTCCTAACAAACCTGTCGTTGAGAAATACAGGCCACCAATTCCAGTAAAGCAGAGTGCCTGTTGTAACTGTGAGTGTGGGAAAAGCAAGAGACAAGGCAAGAAGAAAAAACTTTACAGTGAAGAAAAAGACATGTTTTCACTGTGAAACACCTGCAAACATTGCCCGAAACTGTCCAAATCATGCATACGTTCCTTACTATGCACAAGGCTGGCAGAACGCGCCAAGAGGGAGATACTTCAAAAGAAACCCTTTGAGGTCACGTTCAGAAAATGATGACTGGAACGCGCAGAAGGCAAATAATCAATCTTCCAAGGCCAAGAATCAAAATCCCAAGGGCAAGAAGGGAATGCCGACCAAGAAGTCCAATCCAAGAGATGCCCCAACAAAACCAAGACCGGCTAGGTCAAAGTCATCTCGGCAGTCGGCTTCAAGTTCCAAAGCAAGTGCCGAGGCACCCATCGGATCGAACAAGAAATGGGTTAAACCCGAATATAGATAGGTACCAAAGGTGAAAACTCCAAAATCTCCTAATGCTTCTAACGTTTCTACATCTTCTGTTTGTGATAAGCAGGATATGTCATGGGAGAGAGTATCATGCGTTGATGACAAAGGTCAACCCAGTTTCAAAATAGAATGGGTTCCAAAGACCAACTAATCCCGCTCTGTGTCGAAGCAGCTGTGGAGGCATATCATCAGACTTTGGTTTGTTGGTAGTGGCTGTTCCAGGCACATGATAGTAGACATCTCTCAACTGTACGGCACTCAGGACATTATTTGAGAATATGTGTCCTTTGCGGGAAAGGAAGAAAAGAAGAGATCACAAATGGGGTTAATGCTTAACGATAGGAAGAATTTTCGGATCGGTTCTGAGATTATGCTTGCTGTTCTCAGACCTTCTGAATGCAGATTCAATCGGTGAATTACGGTTTGCGTTTTCTTCTCTATACTCCTGAGTTTTTCTTAAGTTGATTCGCTTTAAAGACTAATTTTTGTTTTAGGATAGCTTAAATTTGCGCATTTATTTTCGTTTCTCTCCTATGCACAAATTTAGGGGGAGAAATAAAAACAAAACAAAAATTTTTAAATTTTAAAAAAAATCCAAAAACATTACAAAATCAATATATATATATATATATATATATATATATATATATATATATATATATATATATATATATATATATATATATATGGTGTAAATGAAATGTGCTTGCAGGAGATGTTTTGGGAAATGAAATTAGCAAGTGATAACGGGCAATCTGAATTAACGTACCTAAGTTGAATCGTCTACGCTCTATGCTCGATGCGCTGGTAGGCACAAAAGATTTTAAATGGACTTGACTAGGGAAAGTTGAACCTAATGAATTTAAGGACTTGACAAACTTTGACCTAGTTAGATCCGTTTAACCTGATGTCACGACGCTCAGATAGGTTGAGCAGGGAGATATACATGGGAATCTACCGGTCACATTAAATAACCCGTATCTAGAACTGTGGATTCACTTTTCCTCGATGTGCGGATTCTGTCCTTAATTCCGGTTGGATGGGGCGACTGGTAAATTCCGATAAATTAGGTCTGTAGAATATCATTTTCTTTCTTTCCGTCTCTTAGCCATATGTTGTCTCCTTTGCGTGACTTCCAATCCGACTTGGTACACAACATATGCAACTCTATTTCTCTGCAGGCTATATATATGAAATTCCTCTCATCTGTTAGCCATATGATGTCTCCTTTGCGTGGTCTCTAATCCGACCTGGTACACAGCATATGCAACCTTCTACTTCTCAACCCCTCTGAAACAATAAGTAATAGAATTCTGAATCTATCCTCTCTCTGAATGGTTGTCTGCTCACCCGGTGTAAGGAGTACTCTGGAAGTTCTTGATGGCTAGGGCATATCAGGAAGCGGGAAACACGTTTTAGTACACTTAAAATTGAACACATACAGATTGTCTGTAGATCTCGCTGCTCGATTTAGGTGGACAACAATATCCATGGTTGTAGTCAGTTAAATGGTCTTAAGAAAAATTTATTTAAGAATTAGGGCCAATCATGATAATAAAATTATAATCATCTATATTTATGTGTATCATGTCATTGATAAATTGTCCAAAATATTGTCACAAATTTTACATGTTTAAGTGGACCACAATACTGGCGATCGATCAGACGAAGATGTGAAGATAAGGGTACCGACAAGTGGAATAAGATTGTACAACAACTTTGATCCCAAATCACTCTTAAAGTTAGCTATTATTTTTGTTTTTGTAAAGTTTGTTCATAGTGTTCTTCTAATTTAAATATAAGGGGGAGAACTAAAAATAAAATAAAATAAAATAAAAAATCAAAATAAAAAATAGTGTTATTTTTGTTTTACTTTTTGTTCTAAGTTTTCTTTTAGTTTTGTTTTGTCTTGAAAAGTGATGTTAGGTGAAGATGAAACTCATGGAGTTTGTGTTGAAGATTTCTGAGCCAAAAGCTTCGTCCGTGAGCATCGAAGAATTCTCTTTCGAAGGAGCAAGAAATGAAAATTATTCTTTCAAATTCAATCTTTCAACCCCAGAAGCAAGGTGAAGCTGAAATTGAAGATTATGTGACGGATTGCATTGAAGCCTCCTTAATCAGTTTGCTGCTATCTTAAACTTGCTGACGTGATCCAGAAGATTTATTTCTCTCTGATTTTTTCTCTGAAGATTCTCAAGTTGAAAGCGCCATCTTTCAAGAATCAGTACAAGAAGCCTCCTCACCCAATGTGCGTTCAGAGTCAAATCTTGAAGAAAAGCTCAAGTGCTCAAGATGAAGTCATTCATTGAAGATTCATCAAGTTCATCTTGAAGTTGTGTAGAATTTGAAGATAAATGTTGAAGCTAATCTCCCAATCAAGATTAACAAAGAAAAGCCAACTACTTTTTAGGGGGAGCTTGTTGGGTCAATTAAGAAAAGAAAGCTATAAACCAAGGGGGAGATTGTTGGGTCAAAACATGGTTTATACTTTGCTTTTCTGGGCAATTATATTTTTCTGTAATATTTTTGGAGTTTACGGTCATGTTTACAATTGAGCTTACGGCCGTAAACCTATTTACGGCCCATGTTATACGGCCCATATTCTCCATGTATATATATAGGTGTTAGGGTGAGGAGTAGAGATTGATGAACTGAATAGAGAGAAACGGGAGCTTATGTGTGTGTGTGTGAATCTCATGTAAAGGAGCATCATTCCAATCTATTCGATACATTGAAGATTCATATTATTCTTCTTCTCCTTCTCTTCTATTTTATCTGACATCATCTGTTTGATTGGGATTCCGCACCATCAAATGAATCTGATTGATACACAGGCAAATTAGGGACTTACGTAACCAAATATTCAAATGATTTCACCAAATTCAACCAAGATTAGTTTAGCCTAGCATGTCTAAACTCAAGAAAACAAAATAAAGATAGATTGTACCAAAACCCTTAAAAATCTCTAGAGAAAAGCCTCAAATTCGGACATGAAGAAGTGTGAAAAAGATGCACATCAACCTTCCTCAAATAGCACTCAAGATAGAATTCTTAAAATACCCCTGTTGGTCCGTGTGCGGGTCACACATCCTTGCATAGGTGGCACATGATGTGGGTTCATTTGAGTTTTGGGCCTCCAAAGCTTAGCCCATTGGCCCAGATCGAGTCCAATTAGCTCATAGCCCATTTTTCTTCATGTTTTCTTCAATCTAAGCCCAATTTGGCTTCTCCAAATCACCCATAGCTCATGTACTCACCCGATCAATAATCTCTGCATGCACAAATATTCTTCCATTTTCATCTAAATTCAAAGCTCATCTTATTCAAGCCTTTAAATAAACAAAAAGCCCATGAATTACATCATCTTCATTAGTCTTTTAGCCCATGATTCTTCATTGTCCTCCAAGTCCATTTGCCTCCCAATAATCTCGCTCCACTAGTCTCCTTAAAATCTACAATTATGCTCACGAAACTAGAAAGTACCCGAAATAGTCATAAAATAAAAAAAGGAAAATATGCATGAAGATTAGCTAAATTATTCATGAAATATGCTAAAATAAACTATAAAAAGAAGTAAATAAAATGAAACTATCATGCATGCAAATGGATAAAGTTAGAGACTTTATACATTAGGATGTTCATATAGTGTAGATCAACAAGTTTGATGGTTTAACCTTCTATATTAAGAGCTTAATGATTAAGTTCGGATTTAGCTCAATACACAAGGCATAAGATGTGTAGCCTCATTTTTCCTTGATTTCCCCCCTTGAGCTCTACGCAGGGTGTAGAGTTGTTATACATGGTATAATCTTGCTGAATGTTAACTTTTGACTTTTTAACAATTTACTGTTGACTTTGACCATTTTGACTTTAGGTCAAATGGAATAATTTGAGTAGTAGATTGAGGCTTCGTCCATGTTTTTTGTATAGGTGACTTGTAGAGCCGATATTTGGATCATTGATCGGTTCAACTATGTTCTAGACTTTGAGGTGAGTTTTCTTCATTGTACTCGTGGGTTGAAGTTACCAATATTGGCCTAATAGATTGTGTTATGTATCCTCATGTATAGGATGTTGCTAAGTTGTAGTGATCTGTTAGATTGGTAGATCTGTATGATTACATGTGCTAGTTGGTTATTTGTTTATGTATATATTTCGACATATTTTGGTTGGGTTGGGGCAATCCTACTTTCTGTTGAAGGCCAAGATACCTAGGCGGTCCAGTTGATAATGTAGGCCCAAGGGAGTGGTACAACTTATGTTATAGACTCAGGAGCGGTCCAACTTATAGATATAGGCTCAATGGCGGGTTTTGCCTTGTGTTGTAGGCCTTGTTTGCGTGCATTGTATGTATTTTGTTGTGTGGGGTATTTTGGGGGAACTAACTAAGCTTTGGCTTACAGTTGTTGATTCCATGGTTTCGGGTAAATCAGATGATCGGGACAAGGCAAAGGCGTGATTGTATACATTATCTTGGGATTTATGTTGAGAGATATTCTCGGATACTCTGATTTTGATGACTATGTTTAGAGACAATGTTTTGTATGTCGTATGGTTTATGAAAAAGGTTTCTAAAAAAATAAAAAATAAAATTTTCTTATCATGATTTTTAGGATGTTACATATACAATGTCACACATACTACATACTATAGTGATAAAACTCACATGAATCAAAGATATTAAACAACAAACATTTGCATACTCGACGTGTTAGCAACGCGAACCACCTAGATTTAAATCATAGGTCAGCCTCAATATATAGCTTAATTACTTAAATTTTGACCAAAAGTCCGTCTAGTCAAAAAGTCATCGATCAACTAGTAAAAGTCAATGGTCAATGTGTCACAACTGTATCCTTGATTTTGTCACAAACACAAAATGAAAAAATAGTCGTGACAAGTCATCGTGAATCACATTGAAATAACCTTATGGTCACATCATGATTCTCAGTCATTAAGCAAAATTTCCTTTAGGATCTTAATATTTTAATTCTAGACCCCAAATCCTCAAATATGATTGTTGTAAAGTACTTAATGGATAAGGTTTCCAAATTTATCCATATCCCTATCACAGACAAACCCAAACTGAAATGTTAATTCCTAAATGCTACCAAAGAGGCTTAAATCCTTTGCATCGCAAAATGAAGCTTAAATATGTACTTATAAGATTCCCTATAAGTCCAAAAGTCGCCTAAGAACAAGTAAATGGTCTTGGACTTCTCCAAACTCCAAGATCTTTAAGGAAAGGGACATAAAGAAATCAAAATCACCTCTCATGCCAGGATTTATGCTTAAAAACGAATGAAGCAAGGGAATATGTGACTTACAATGCTTATAGAGGGTCTAGAAGGTTGAAACTTCAACTGGATAATTCTCCTCCAAGCATCAAGGCTCTCCTTCTTCAATAAGAACTCCAAAATCTCACACAAAGTTTTACCAATACAAATACAAGGCTAGGGTTTGCATCTAGGAAATGGAGGTTGAGAATAGAACAAACCCTAAACATCAAAATCCTTAAATAGGGCTCAAGGACCAAAACCTAGGGATTTGGGTTGTGAAGGCCTCGCGCCACGATCAACTTAGGGTCTCATCGCTAGTTAATGGCGTGCACGCACCATGACCATTAAGTAGCTGCGTCACAACCATCCCATAACCCAAAACTCCAAATCACAATTAAGTTAAAGAAGATCAAGAGGCAAATTGCATACCAGAACCAGGTGTTACATTTCTTTTGTACTAGAATCGTCATTACTGTTTGTTTTTGTTTCGGTTTTCGTCCTTGCCATAATGGAAAATACTATAATATTTTTATTTATAAAAAATATTTTCTAATTATTAATATTTACATATTTCTTTATTTTTTTAAAATAAACATGGGTATAAAACTTTAAACCTGATGTACAACCACACACCTTCACCCTAATAAAACTCAATCTAAGCTTCTGATCATGACCATGATGTCTCCTTCATATTTCTCTCGCTAGTTTACTTCTCTAATGTATCTCTTCTAGAGTTTTACGTCGGTCACCTCCTACGGGATAAGCCATAATCACCATCATATGCGAACTTGTGTTTGCATGCAAACCTTGTTATGATTCAACTAAGTGTCTACTTGTTTAAATGCTTATCGATATAAACTTGTTGCTATTTACTTTCCTTACATTTCCACAATCTAACTTATCTAAATTTTATTGTTGAGCTAACAAGATCCATTAAGATTAACTTATTATTCCGAAACTTATTATCTCGTCACCAACGTTTATCACGTTTTCTCTCAACAATTGGTATCAGAGCCAAAGTGGTTGCCTTTTAATACCTTTCATAAAAATGGAACTCTTATTAGAACTTTGATTTAAAAGGCCTTCTATACCACTAAATCTCATAAAAGAGAGGAAGAAAATGGAACAAGCTTACTCGTTAAATGTTTCAAACAGTTTTGGAGGCTCTAACAGAGCTCCAATACTCGTTGCAAGAGAATATCACCATTGATCCCAGAGATTGGAAAGATATCTGACGATACTCGGAAGAGATGTGTGGAGATCTATTGAAGAAGGACCTCATGTCTCTATTCTCACCCCCATTGCAGCTGATCGTGTTCAGGCTAGACTTGGAGGTGGTCCAGCAGCAAAGAACGGACCTACCAATGATAATCTAGAATAGATGGAGAAATATGCAATTGCTTTCTCCGAAGTCTCATGTGGTGTGGCTCTAGGCAACTTTGACATTATCATCAACTGTGAATCTGCCAAAGAAATTTGGGATGTGCTCAAAAATCTCTACTAGGGGTCTGAACAAGCTCAAGACAAGAAACTCACTACTGCCCTCAACGAGTTTACCAACTTTAAAGCTCTACTTGGTGAGAGTCTTGACGATTCATTCAAAAGGTTCAACCTCATAATCATAAAACTGTCAAATGTCGGTACTGTCAGAAGCAACCATGAAACCAACCTACAGTTCCTGAATGGTCTAGGAAGACACCGGATGACTGCAAAGATGATTGTTCAGGGCGACAAGAAGATTTAGACTCTTTCACTTTTTAAACTCTATGGTAGACTTCAGGCTCAAGGGTCCACGATGTTAAAAGAAGGTGCTGACTTGGGTGGACCACTTGCTTTAATGGCTTAAACTCCTCGGTTTGCCATTAATGGTCCTTAATATTCTTATCCTGGAGAGTCATCATACCAGCCGACATATGACAACCCTCTATGGTCTTATGAAGCTGACGTTGAAATAGATGATGAGGAATAATTTCAAAATGCCATTTCCATCATCAATCAATAGTTCAACAGACTCCCACCACCACGTTTCGCAAGAACAACCAATTTACTAAGCCACCATTCAACTGAAACTTCAACCAGCAGAACAACCATCAACGATATACCAGAAATCCTCACCAGAATTCTCAGCCTCAAAATGCTCCTTAGATAAAGGAAAGCCCATAGACCAACAAATCACAAGACTCTGGTTCAGCCACTAAAGACAATAAGGATGTCGTTTTGGTCTGTCACAAGTGTCACAAAGAAAACCACTTTGCATGTGACTATAAAGCAAATGTGGTAAAGGACAAAACATTCTATCTCATAATGGCTGAAGAAATGGAGGATAAGGAAAAAGAAAAGACAAGGGCATGTCTAGCTCAGGTTCGAAGGGATCATCAGGTCTGTTCCTCAAGTGATGAACACGAAGAACCTGAAAACAAGAGGAAAAGTAGGAAGCTTTGCATGATAGTAACAAGTGACGATGATGGATCTACTAACCTATAGAGGAATTTCTGCTACATGGTAAAAGAAGGGACCCTCAACATCGTTGAATAGGTAAAACCTATGATTCAGTTTAATGGATATAGCATGCATGATTGTGAACCTCATTTAGAAAGACTTAATGAAACGTGTGTTGCCGTCCTTACAGACTACAACATGTCCTTAGATGAAAAGAACATAGCAACCCAAGAGCTGTATCACGTGAGAGGAAGACTAGAAGACAAAAAGCTTAAGGTCACTATGTTAGAAAAATATTTTTTATAGAAAAAGATGCTTGGTTACTTAGTAAAACTCAGTTAGACGTTGCTTTTAATCAACGAGATCTTGCTCGAAAAGAAATTGTATGTTTGAATCATTTAATTGAAAAACTATTTGATGAAAGTGAAGCCATTGAGAACTTAGTTAATAATGGGACTGTTGACAACACGTATAAGTGGGGATGGTCCAATGGGTACTCTACCGGCAAGAACTCTCCTACATGGTTCGATGCCAAATGTCCCTATGTCCCACCAGACCGAGCCTTTCATTATCCAGTCAATGACAAGACCTTTCCGAAGACATTCGATGTCACTTCGGTAGATTTCATGACCTTAGCAACAACTGTTTCATTGAGGAAATTCATCCTAAATCCTTAGGGAAACTTAGATAGTCTTGCCCATCATTGGTACAATTAGTTCCAGTTCTCAGTCCAATTCAGTTGTGGACGAAGAAATTGTTATGGAAGAACCCGAAACCAAGATATGTCCCAAAAAAGAAGTGTCATTGACTTACTCTGCGGTAGTACAGTCCTCAGTACCACCTACAATCCTGCATACCCCAGTTAAGTTCAAAACCACCCTTGAACCTATTTCACATGAACTGACCATTAATAATTTTGAGTTTGGATAATGTTCCTAGAATCATGAACTTTCTAGTTCTGATAACTCAACTCCCAGGTCACTACATCGAACAAAGAATTTCAAAAAAAAACTAATTTAAATATTTCTGATGTTGTTCCACCAAAAGTTGAAGCAAAATTGGCTCTGAAAAATGAGATCAGATCCCGATGTGAAAAACGAGAAGCTGAATCCAAGAACAAAACTTTCAAAACCCAAGCCAATTTTTTTAACAAAAGGAATTTCAAAAATCCCATCACTGCAAAAACTTTTCAAAATCACACTACAGTCGATGGATCTTGCAAAAAGGCATGTACAGTGAAAATCTTTTGAATCAAACACCTCTGTAAATTTTCAAAAAGCAATCAAGTCACCATCAAAAAATTCCCTAGAATAACCAAAAATGAAGGGTATTTTACACACTTCACATTCTTCAAAAACCCATCAATCAGTCAAAAAGTCAAAACCTTAGGTCTTTTAACAAGCCTTTCTCAAAATCATCGGACACTCTGAAAAAACACAACCCAAGGACCAGTCAAAAGAAGAAGACCACACCCCTCAGACCGTTGACCAAGTATGGTATGTGGATTAATGAAAAGAACCTTTCATTTTGTTTTTATCCACTAATGTGACATCCCCATTTTTACGGCCAGAAAAGACCGATTTTGTTTATGCTTTATAAAAATCAGAGTATCTCTTTTAATAAAAAAAGGTTGCGGAATTTGTTCCCAGAAAAACATGATAATCGATTATCAAAGCATTTCTAAATAAATATATTTTTATTCACTTTTAAAACATTTGGGATGTCATCGTCAATACAGAAACATAAGCATCAACAGAACTTACATTCATTTACACTAGTGATCTACATCACTTTTAAATCTCTCAGTGTAATGTGACGTCATATCAACACCTGTGATATAAATAAACTGAGTGGGTCAGGTTGGGAAACCTGGTGAGTACATAGGGTTTTCAACCCACAATAATATAATTATTATGTTTAAACAATCAAACAATCAACCCAATTACCCATCCCCATTATCTTCTTTATTCTTAAGGATCTACCCTAAGAATCAACTATTTCTCATTCATTCATTCCTATGGATCATCCTAAGGAAACGACATGAAGTCCATTGTTGTCAATGACACATTGGTCAAGCGCAGCTTCTAATATTGTCACTTAGGCACAGCTGCCAGAATTGGGACATTTTCTATGAGACGCTTCTGCCGATATTGACCTTTAAACACTACTGTCATGGTCATAAGGCTCCCTATTAGGCACAACTGCCGATACTGTCCTTAGAGCGCAGCTGCTAGGACGTTTACCGTAGATCTCAAACATCTACGGGTTGTGGTGCAGCTACCAGTGCTCGTCTATAGGGTACTAGGTCCACTGCTGCCAGTGTATACCTATAGGGCACTAGGTCCGTACTACTAATGTTCCTCTATTTCAGCTTTTATCCCTCATCATTCATCTACCCATGTTTTACCCAACATATTTTGTAGATATAAAATACTTTATACAGTTTACATCATTTAAAACATGTATAAAAATCTTTCACCAGCATAGACAACAAGTATTCAGACAATATGCACACATAACATGTAATTTATATTAAAATACTTCATATCTATGTGTAAGATGAAAGGGACCATGCACTCACTTGATTAGGTGGTGATTTCGAACTCAGACAGTGCTTCGTTATCTCAAAACAATTTTCCTCGACAAAACCTAGTATCAATACCACTAGGGTTTAGTTTTTAACGTTAACCGCGACTAATTAATAGTCTAGCTATTATTACTATTATATAAGTGTTAAATAACACTCAATATAACTTATAATAATAGCCCAAATAGTTATTTTAAGGTCCTAATAATGTTGCTATAATTAAATAAAATATATATTAAATATAGTATAGGCGTAGCTCACTTACAGCGGGTTTTTATTAAAAAACCGGGCTTCGCTGGAGCAGCGTTTCCGAGTCGAAAGCTTTTCTTTTCGGATCCGTCGGGCACTCCGGGGCTTTCTTCTCATGCTAGGGAGGCTCCCTAGACTTGGGAGGGGTTTAGGGAGACTAGAGAGAAGTTAGAGAGAGAAAGAGAGGCTTATGGTGTGAAGAAAATATGAGGAGTTCACCCTTGTATTTATAGGAGTTTTATAGTAAAGTAGTCTCTAAGCTCCGTCCGTATCTTCCGCGTACGAGCTCCGTTTTCTACGTTATTTATATCCACGCGTTGGTATTTACGATTACTACAACTTTCATTTAGACCTCGTCGGCTAATTCTCCTTCTATCTCATATTTACAAAACTGTATCGTATTTATCACGCTCGAAGAGTAGCGACTAAGCTTCGTCCATATCTTTCGCATACGAGCTCCGATTCCGACTTTATTTATATCCACGTGTTAGTATTTACGAGTACTACAACTTTCATTTAGACCCCGTCGGCTAAGTCTCATTCTATCTCGGATTTATAAAACTGTATCGAATTTATCGCGCTCGAAGAGTAGAGACTAAGCTTCGTCCATATCTATATCATACTATCTCCATTTTCGAAGTTCTTTTTATCCATGCGTAGGTAAAAATAATATCTACAACTTTCATTTTGACTCCGTCGGCTAGTTCTCGACCGATCATAAATTTA
The DNA here is from genome assembly GCF_002870075.4 of Lactuca sativa. Classification (NCBI taxonomy): domain Eukaryota; kingdom Viridiplantae; phylum Streptophyta; class Magnoliopsida; order Asterales; family Asteraceae; genus Lactuca; species Lactuca sativa. Next base: position 39,420,223 of record NC_056623.2, read on the forward strand.
ATAGTAGGAGGCGTTTAGACTGTTAAATGACCGCGAAGTATTCGTAACTCCTTCATACGAACTCCGTTTCCGTCCATATTTTTACCGTTGAGTTCCTATTAATGAGATCTTTAACTCTCATTTAGGTCGTGTAAGCCAAAAACCGCTCGAACTAAAATTCGAGTTTTGGGCTGTATACTGCTAAGCCGAAACTTTGAAAAATCATAACTTCCTCATACGAAGTTAGATTTGGGCGTGCTTTTTATGGATTTTCTTGTTTTAACATACTCTACGACTTTGGTTTAGATAACTAAGGCTAAAAAGTCTTCTATCGTAAATTCACTTTTTACGCTTCCCGATGCCGTGCCGGTTTTGCCGTAAAACTTCGACGGGCCATAACTTCTTCGCTATAACTCGGATTTCGGCATTGTTTATATGTACGGAAAACTTGTGACGTATACTATAACTTGGTTAAGATTATTTATTCTAAATAATCTTTTGCCGAAAATTCGCCTTCGACCCCTATTATCCCTAAATTAACCCCAATGATCATGTAAGTTAAGGACACTAAATTGATTTTGAAGACAATTTGGACTCTGAATGATAGAATCTATAGACTACTATTTTATGGTCAAGTCTAGTAATCGAGTAAATATCATGATCAAATACTACTCTCTAACACAGTTAAGAAACTAAGTTATCACCTATACAAGGATATGGTCATTCCTAATTCTAGCAATTTAATGATCATAAACAACTAGGTAAATCAATTTCATGCAATTAACTGTAGTTTAACTACACAATATTGAGACAAGGCAATAAAGATAGAAACTTTAACAAGTTAGGTTTATATTTATCAAACAATATTTATAGCAAAATTAACCTCATAATTCCATCAAACAAGAAATCAACACATAGTAATCAAGAGTTCATCTAATCTAAACGAAAGCAAGGGTTTTTAGCCCATAATCATAACTTAAAAACACATAAACAAAAGGTAAACTAAGCTAAACATCATTAAAATAAGCAAACTAAATGTATGGATGCGAATCCTTGCTCAAATATCTTTATCCTTTGATCTTTAGTTGAATTCTTCCCTCAAAGGGGTCTTGGAAGGGTATTTGTTTCATTAATAGTTGCACCCCTAAACCTCCCAACCTCTGGAGTCAACCTAATGTCCGAAATATATATCGTTACCAAAATCTGGCAACTACATCATGGTTGACCTCCACCGCGACATGGTGCTCGAGTATATCCCGTATTCTTCATCAAGTGATGGAATGTTTACCTCCACCTTGCAGAAGTTGTCCACGATCTCATTCTCCTCCACATTCTTCTTTGAAGTTGCAAGTTGAGAGGGAAATGGTTGTTGAGTAGATATTAGAGTGACTAGATGGGTAATCTTTTTTGGAACTCTGGTTTGTGCATCACTCTTGACAATAGGATCCTCAATGGGAGTGATCTCTATTTATTCTTCATCTTCCTTTGATTTCTTTAAGCTACTCTTCGGTTTGTTTACCACTTCTCAAGGTCACCACATTGACATTTGGGTTCTTTTTTTATTTAAAAAGGTAGTTTTCCATGGGAATTCAACTTGCTTAAAGATGTAACTATATCTCCCACTTGTGCTTCAATATTAGAGATACTAGTTCTTGTCTTTTTTTTGAATTGTTGGGTCCTAGTGGCAAGAGACTTGAAACTGTCTTCAAGATACATTCCGGAGCTACTAGGTTAGGACTGATGAGGTTGTTGGTGATGATGTGGAGGATTTGGTTTGGATTGATAGTGGGGGTGTAGATGTTGGTAATGGGGTTGTTGTGATGGTGGGTAATAAGTTCTAACCAATGCATTTTGAGGCAATGACCTTGGGTTATAGCTCATATTGGGATTTGGTTTCAACTAGAATTGTATGCATTTTGGTAACCAGATGGCTTGTTATAGAAATTTTGAAATTCTCCCGTGGCATTTGCATGTTCCGCATCGTCTTTGAGAATTGGACACATATCCGTGGGATGTCCCATTTTTGCACATATTCCACCAACCATCACTTGTGGAGTTTGTTCCATGACTAGGTTTTGAACAACGGATGTTAAATCTTTATGTTGGGACTTAAGGCTTGATGTCACCACTTCATTGAATTTTTGATATGCGTCCCTCTTCATGTCCTGGCGGGGGCCAAAGTATTGAGAATTGACAGCTATGGTATTGAAGAGTTGTCTTGTTTGTTGAGGAGTTATGCTAAAGAAATATTCACCACGTGAAGCATCAACTAGTCTTCTCTCCATTGGTAACAATCCATCATAAAAGTATTGAATGAGGAGTTGTATCGGAATTTGATTTTGTGGGCAACTCAAGCACAAACTATTGAATCTCTCCCAATAATCATGGAAAGTCTCATTTTGACCTTGGCAGATTCCACAAATCTTATTTCTAATACTTGAGACTCTTGAGGCAGGATAGAACTTATCAAGGAAAGCTCTTGGTATGTCGGTCCATGAGTTAATCGACCCCGACGGAAGATAAAATAGCCAATCTTTTGCTCTATTGGCCAATGAGAAGGGGAATGCTCTTAATTTGATTTGGTCACCGGTTGACCTTGTGGCTTCATGCTAGTTCAAATTATGTGGAACATCTTCAAGTGCTTATGAGGGTCTTCATTCTCTAATCCACGAAAATTTAGAAGGTGATGAACTAAGTATGACTTCAATTCCAAGCCTCCTTCCAAAATAGGGTAATTGATACCAGTTGGAGTTTGTATGACATTGGTTTCCATCATTTGTCTCAAGGTTCTTTCAGGAGCTTCTTCTCCTTCCGCCATTAGATTTTAGTTTAGGATGGATGGATTTTGTTGTATGGGTGGTGTTTCAGGAATCTCTTGGTGAGGGTCAGGGCTAGAATCGGGTTCTACTTCGGTTTCTGTATCATTAGAGGAAGCTGTTTCAACCTCTAGGTCCACGTTTGGATTTGAAGTTTGACCCCGTTCTATTCTCCTTTCCTTTGCCGAATGCCTTGCTTCTTTTTCAATTTCCGGATTATAGATCAAAGTACATGTATGTTGAGATCTGGGCATAGAGAAACAAATTGATTAAAATATAAACCAATCCCCGACAACAACACCAAATTTTGATGGTTGTTGAGGCTAACAAAAAAATAACCCTAAATCTTATACACTAAAATAGCGTATAGTGGTAAAGGGGTCGAATCCATAAAGATTGGTTCAACTTGTTACTCAACGTAAACTGTTTTTTAAAAATACTTGTAAAATGACAATAAAAGTAAAAATGGGGGGTTTGGTCTTTTGAGATATTTAAAATAAAATTAGAGATAAACTAATATTTAAAAAAACAATTCAACAAAAGCAAGAGTTTGATGTAAAATCAATGAGAGAAATATGGTTGACTTAAGGTTTCCTCATTTGAACATTTGGTGAACTTATCATTAGAACCCAAGTTGCAATACTTGTTTTAAATCTCTAATTTGGCTATTATCCAAGAAGCTTGAAATTACCTAGACTTTTCTTAGTTATTCAAATAGTTAGAGAATCTCATAACATATTTCCTTATTTAAAGTCACAATTTCCATTAAGCATGTAATTATTCAAATGCTTTCACTACCATATTGGAGAAAATGTTTTTGTGATTGTGTGAAGTGAAAACTAACACAAGAACCACTTGTTGCTTGCTAATTTGAGGATCAATTAGTTAATCAAGAAATTAGCAAACTGATCACTACAAATATATTTAAATTCATGAATAAAAACATACAAGTAGCAAAAAGATGTTAAAACATAAAACATTCTCATAAAGATTCAAGAACAAGTTCATGGAGTTCTTCCTCATTCAACCTGTTGGGTCAAAATATGGTTTATACTTTGCTTTTCTGGGCAATTATATTTTTCTATAATATTTTTGGAGTTTACGGTCATGTTTACAATTGAGTTTACGACCGTAAACCCATTTACACCCATGTTATACGACCCATATTCTCCATGTATATATATAGGTGTTAGGGTGAGGAGTAGAGATTGATGAACTGAATAGAGAGAAACGGGAGCTTATGTGTGTGTGTGTATGTGAATCTCATGTAAAGGAGCATCATTCCAATCTATTCAATACATTGAAGATTCATATTATTCTTCTTCTCCTTCTCTTCTATTTGATCTGACATCATCCGTTTGATTGGGATTCCGTACCATCAAACAGATTTGATTGATACACAGGCAAATTAGGGACTTACAATTGGTATCAGAGCCAAGTTGTATCAGTTAACTTTGTCAGATTTGGGGCATTATTTGATCTTATTTTCAAAATATTATTGCATTTTTGGATAGATCTCTAAAAATTAAGGGGGGTTTGTTCTTCGTGTTTTTCATAAAAAAGGTTTTTGATCTAGTTTTGGAGCAAAAAAGGGCAAAAATCACTGTTTTTTGTCGTAACCTGCGAGGGGGTGGTGGCCAGCAGCTAGGGTTTTCGAGGAGTTCACGGCCCGAGGTTTGCGGCTCGGAGTGTGTGGCCTCGGCTCGGAGTATACGGCCCAACAGTTTGCGGCTTGGTCTCGCACGTTTCCGGCTTCTGAGTTCTCGGCCTCGCAAGCGCAGCCTCGCAAGAACCACCCTCGCTTCGCATTTAAAAAAATGGGACGGGACTTTGGAGTTGCTAGGGATCGAACCCACGACCTCCAGCTCGCATTCCTTCAGCGCCTTACCAACTCCTCTAGGCCACAAGTTGATACACTCCTTCCCCATTTAATTCATAACCCGTCTTTTTCGCTTCAAGTTTCGCATTTTTTACACTTTCAGCCCAAAATTCAATTCCTTTTAATTCTAAATTCTTTTTTCATCCAAAATAAAAAAATAATAATAAAAATAATAATAAATAAATAATAAATTAAATTAAAATTAATAAATAAAATTATATTTTAATTTTTTTTACTTTTGACCTTAAATTTTGACTTTGACTTCCAAGTTTGACCTTTGACTTTCTCGTTTGACTTTTAAATTTTTAAATTTAGTTTTTCGGTTTGACTTTTTCAAGTTTGACTTTTGAGTTTAACTTTTTTAAATTTGACTTTTAAGGTTGACTTTTGAGGTTTATAATCAAAGGGTTTGACTTTTAAGTTTTATTTTAGCTTCTAGTTGTGCTTTTAATTGATTTTAAGGTCTACGAGGGAGTTGAAAACATGAAAGAGAGTCGTCAGGATATGTTAAGACAAAATTTCAACATTTTCAATTATATCCCTGGAGAAACCCTCGAAACTCAGTTGCAGCGATTTATTCCACTTACTACTGAGATGAATATAGCTGGGATCTTCTTGACTAAGTCTGAGATAAACAAAAATCTACTGAATTCACTTCCGAAATCGTGAGATATGAACGTGGCTATCATCAAGAAGACAAAAGATCTTAATCATCTTATTCTTGCTGATGTAATTCAAGAACTTGATGCTTTGAAGTGTAGAGAAATAATGAGTTCTGAAAACATTTCGGTCACTGAAGTTACATGTACTCCAGCTTGTGAAGCCACGATTAAATTTCTTTGGGAACAAATTGATTTATTTAAAAGAGAAGTTGAGGACCTGAGATATGAAGGATATCAACTCAGGAAAGGACAGAAACCCCTGAAGGCTGAATTAGAAGCAAAAACCAAGGACTTTAGGAAACTCCAGGAAGAGTATAGCAACAAGTGTGGAAATTATGATTATATTAAGAGACAACTTGTTGCTGTAACTGAAGAACATGACACTTTAAAAATTAAGTGTGGAAAAACAGATGTTAGGTTTTAAAATTATAATGCGTCAAGTCAGACAGTCGAGTCCTTATATGAAACCCAATTAAAATTCAAAGAAAATCAAAACAAGGGTCTAGGGTATGATAGTGTTCTTCCACCTTTCAATCATAACTACACATCCATCCCCATGACACAGAAAGAAATTGACAGGGAGGCACATCTTCAATATGGAAAACGAGCTGGATTTGTGTTAGGAGGAGTTATTAATATTGAAGATACTAATGTTGCTACTTCATGTGCAGGTAAAGTAGCAGAAGATGAGAACAAGGAGAACACTACTGAACAAACCGATGACTCCTTGAACTCAGAATCTGTTGCTTCGAATTCTGTTACTCCTAACAAACCTGTCGTTGAGAAATACAGGCCACCAATTCCAGTAAAGCAGAGTGCCTGTTGTAACTGTGAGTGTGGGAAAAGCAAGAGACAAGGCAAGAAGAAAAAACTTTACAGTGAAGAAAAAGACATGTTTTCACTGTGAAACACCTGCAAACATTGCCCGAAACTGTCCAAATCATGCATACGTTCCTTACTATGCACAAGGCTGGCAGAACGCGCCAAGAGGGAGATACTTCAAAAGAAACCCTTTGAGGTCACGTTCAGAAAATGATGACTGGAACGCGCAGAAGGCAAATAATCAATCTTCCAAGGCCAAGAATCAAAATCCCAAGGGCAAGAAGGGAATGCCGACCAAGAAGTCCAATCCAAGAGATGCCCCAACAAAACCAAGACCGGCTAGGTCAAAGTCATCTCGGCAGTCGGCTTCAAGTTCCAAAGCAAGTGCCGAGGCACCCATCGGATCGAACAAGAAATGGGTTAAACCCGAATATAGATAGGTACCAAAGGTGAAAACTCCAAAATCTCCTAATGCTTCTAACGTTTCTACATCTTCTGTTTGTGATAAGCAGGATATGTCATGGGAGAGAGTATCATGCGTTGATGACAAAGGTCAACCCAGTTTCAAAATAGAATGGGTTCCAAAGACCAACTAATCCCGCTCTGTGTCGAAGCAGCTGTGGAGGCATATCATCAGACTTTGGTTTGTTGGTAGTGGCTGTTCCAGGCACATGATAGTAGACATCTCTCAACTGTACGGCACTCAGGACATTATTTGAGAATATGTGTCCTTTGCGGGAAAGGAAGAAAAGAAGAGATCACAAATGGGGTTAATGCTTAACGATAGGAAGAATTTTCGGATCGGTTCTGAGATTATGCTTGCTGTTCTCAGACCTTCTGAATGCAGATTCAATCGGTGAATTACGGTTTGCGTTTTCTTCTCTATACTCCTGAGTTTTTCTTAAGTTGATTCGCTTTAAAGACTAATTTTTGTTTTAGGATAGCTTAAATTTGCGCATTTATTTTCGTTTCTCTCCTATGCACAAATTTAGGGGGAGAAATAAAAACAAAACAAAAATTTTTAAATTTTAAAAAAAATCCAAAAACATTACAAAATCAATATATATATATATATATATATATATATATATATATATATATATATATATATATATATATATATATATATATATGGTGTAAATGAAATGTGCTTGCAGGAGATGTTTTGGGAAATGAAATTAGCAAGTGATAACGGGCAATCTGAATTAACGTACCTAAGTTGAATCGTCTACGCTCTATGCTCGATGCGCTGGTAGGCACAAAAGATTTTAAATGGACTTGACTAGGGAAAGTTGAACCTAATGAATTTAAGGACTTGACAAACTTTGACCTAGTTAGATCCGTTTAACCTGATGTCACGACGCTCAGATAGGTTGAGCAGGGAGATATACATGGGAATCTACCGGTCACATTAAATAACCCGTATCTAGAACTGTGGATTCACTTTTCCTCGATGTGCGGATTCTGTCCTTAATTCCGGTTGGATGGGGCGACTGGTAAATTCCGATAAATTAGGTCTGTAGAATATCATTTTCTTTCTTTCCGTCTCTTAGCCATATGTTGTCTCCTTTGCGTGACTTCCAATCCGACTTGGTACACAACATATGCAACTCTATTTCTCTGCAGGCTATATATATGAAATTCCTCTCATCTGTTAGCCATATGATGTCTCCTTTGCGTGGTCTCTAATCCGACCTGGTACACAGCATATGCAACCTTCTACTTCTCAACCCCTCTGAAACAATAAGTAATAGAATTCTGAATCTATCCTCTCTCTGAATGGTTGTCTGCTCACCCGGTGTAAGGAGTACTCTGGAAGTTCTTGATGGCTAGGGCATATCAGGAAGCGGGAAACACGTTTTAGTACACTTAAAATTGAACACATACAGATTGTCTGTAGATCTCGCTGCTCGATTTAGGTGGACAACAATATCCATGGTTGTAGTCAGTTAAATGGTCTTAAGAAAAATTTATTTAAGAATTAGGGCCAATCATGATAATAAAATTATAATCATCTATATTTATGTGTATCATGTCATTGATAAATTGTCCAAAATATTGTCACAAATTTTACATGTTTAAGTGGACCACAATACTGGCGATCGATCAGACGAAGATGTGAAGATAAGGGTACCGACAAGTGGAATAAGATTGTACAACAACTTTGATCCCAAATCACTCTTAAAGTTAGCTATTATTTTTGTTTTTGTAAAGTTTGTTCATAGTGTTCTTCTAATTTAAATATAAGGGGGAGAACTAAAAATAAAATAAAATAAAATAAAAAATCAAAATAAAAAATAGTGTTATTTTTGTTTTACTTTTTGTTCTAAGTTTTCTTTTAGTTTTGTTTTGTCTTGAAAAGTGATGTTAGGTGAAGATGAAACTCATGGAGTTTGTGTTGAAGATTTCTGAGCCAAAAGCTTCGTCCGTGAGCATCGAAGAATTCTCTTTCGAAGGAGCAAGAAATGAAAATTATTCTTTCAAATTCAATCTTTCAACCCCAGAAGCAAGGTGAAGCTGAAATTGAAGATTATGTGACGGATTGCATTGAAGCCTCCTTAATCAGTTTGCTGCTATCTTAAACTTGCTGACGTGATCCAGAAGATTTATTTCTCTCTGATTTTTTCTCTGAAGATTCTCAAGTTGAAAGCGCCATCTTTCAAGAATCAGTACAAGAAGCCTCCTCACCCAATGTGCGTTCAGAGTCAAATCTTGAAGAAAAGCTCAAGTGCTCAAGATGAAGTCATTCATTGAAGATTCATCAAGTTCATCTTGAAGTTGTGTAGAATTTGAAGATAAATGTTGAAGCTAATCTCCCAATCAAGATTAACAAAGAAAAGCCAACTACTTTTTAGGGGGAGCTTGTTGGGTCAATTAAGAAAAGAAAGCTATAAACCAAGGGGGAGATTGTTGGGTCAAAACATGGTTTATACTTTGCTTTTCTGGGCAATTATATTTTTCTGTAATATTTTTGGAGTTTACGGTCATGTTTACAATTGAGCTTACGGCCGTAAACCTATTTACGGCCCATGTTATACGGCCCATATTCTCCATGTATATATATAGGTGTTAGGGTGAGGAGTAGAGATTGATGAACTGAATAGAGAGAAACGGGAGCTTATGTGTGTGTGTGTGAATCTCATGTAAAGGAGCATCATTCCAATCTATTCGATACATTGAAGATTCATATTATTCTTCTTCTCCTTCTCTTCTATTTTATCTGACATCATCTGTTTGATTGGGATTCCGCACCATCAAATGAATCTGATTGATACACAGGCAAATTAGGGACTTACGTAACCAAATATTCAAATGATTTCACCAAATTCAACCAAGATTAGTTTAGCCTAGCATGTCTAAACTCAAGAAAACAAAATAAAGATAGATTGTACCAAAACCCTTAAAAATCTCTAGAGAAAAGCCTCAAATTCGGACATGAAGAAGTGTGAAAAAGATGCACATCAACCTTCCTCAAATAGCACTCAAGATAGAATTCTTAAAATACCCCTGTTGGTCCGTGTGCGGGTCACACATCCTTGCATAGGTGGCACATGATGTGGGTTCATTTGAGTTTTGGGCCTCCAAAGCTTAGCCCATTGGCCCAGATCGAGTCCAATTAGCTCATAGCCCATTTTTCTTCATGTTTTCTTCAATCTAAGCCCAATTTGGCTTCTCCAAATCACCCATAGCTCATGTACTCACCCGATCAATAATCTCTGCATGCACAAATATTCTTCCATTTTCATCTAAATTCAAAGCTCATCTTATTCAAGCCTTTAAATAAACAAAAAGCCCATGAATTACATCATCTTCATTAGTCTTTTAGCCCATGATTCTTCATTGTCCTCCAAGTCCATTTGCCTCCCAATAATCTCGCTCCACTAGTCTCCTTAAAATCTACAATTATGCTCACGAAACTAGAAAGTACCCGAAATAGTCATAAAATAAAAAAAGGAAAATATGCATGAAGATTAGCTAAATTATTCATGAAATATGCTAAAATAAACTATAAAAAGAAGTAAATAAAATGAAACTATCATGCATGCAAATGGATAAAGTTAGAGACTTTATACATTAGGATGTTCATATAGTGTAGATCAACAAGTTTGATGGTTTAACCTTCTATATTAAGAGCTTAATGATTAAGTTCGGATTTAGCTCAATACACAAGGCATAAGATGTGTAGCCTCATTTTTCCTTGATTTCCCCCCTTGAGCTCTACGCAGGGTGTAGAGTTGTTATACATGGTATAATCTTGCTGAATGTTAACTTTTGACTTTTTAACAATTTACTGTTGACTTTGACCATTTTGACTTTAGGTCAAATGGAATAATTTGAGTAGTAGATTGAGGCTTCGTCCATGTTTTTTGTATAGGTGACTTGTAGAGCCGATATTTGGATCATTGATCGGTTCAACTATGTTCTAGACTTTGAGGTGAGTTTTCTTCATTGTACTCGTGGGTTGAAGTTACCAATATTGGCCTAATAGATTGTGTTATGTATCCTCATGTATAGGATGTTGCTAAGTTGTAGTGATCTGTTAGATTGGTAGATCTGTATGATTACATGTGCTAGTTGGTTATTTGTTTATGTATATATTTCGACATATTTTGGTTGGGTTGGGGCAATCCTACTTTCTGTTGAAGGCCAAGATACCTAGGCGGTCCAGTTGATAATGTAGGCCCAAGGGAGTGGTACAACTTATGTTATAGACTCAGGAGCGGTCCAACTTATAGATATAGGCTCAATGGCGGGTTTTGCCTTGTGTTGTAGGCCTTGTTTGCGTGCATTGTATGTATTTTGTTGTGTGGGGTATTTTGGGGGAACTAACTAAGCTTTGGCTTACAGTTGTTGATTCCATGGTTTCGGGTAAATCAGATGATCGGGACAAGGCAAAGGCGTGATTGTATACATTATCTTGGGATTTATGTTGAGAGATATTCTCGGATACTCTGATTTTGATGACTATGTTTAGAGACAATGTTTTGTATGTCGTATGGTTTATGAAAAAGGTTTCTAAAAAAATAAAAAATAAAATTTTCTTATCATGATTTTTAGGATGTTACATATACAATGTCACACATACTACATACTATAGTGATAAAACTCACATGAATCAAAGATATTAAACAACAAACATTTGCATACTCGACGTGTTAGCAACGCGAACCACCTAGATTTAAATCATAGGTCAGCCTCAATATATAGCTTAATTACTTAAATTTTGACCAAAAGTCCGTCTAGTCAAAAAGTCATCGATCAACTAGTAAAAGTCAATGGTCAATGTGTCACAACTGTATCCTTGATTTTGTCACAAACACAAAATGAAAAAATAGTCGTGACAAGTCATCGTGAATCACATTGAAATAACCTTATGGTCACATCATGATTCTCAGTCATTAAGCAAAATTTCCTTTAGGATCTTAATATTTTAATTCTAGACCCCAAATCCTCAAATATGATTGTTGTAAAGTACTTAATGGATAAGGTTTCCAAATTTATCCATATCCCTATCACAGACAAACCCAAACTGAAATGTTAATTCCTAAATGCTACCAAAGAGGCTTAAATCCTTTGCATCGCAAAATGAAGCTTAAATATGTACTTATAAGATTCCCTATAAGTCCAAAAGTCGCCTAAGAACAAGTAAATGGTCTTGGACTTCTCCAAACTCCAAGATCTTTAAGGAAAGGGACATAAAGAAATCAAAATCACCTCTCATGCCAGGATTTATGCTTAAAAACGAATGAAGCAAGGGAATATGTGACTTACAATGCTTATAGAGGGTCTAGAAGGTTGAAACTTCAACTGGATAATTCTCCTCCAAGCATCAAGGCTCTCCTTCTTCAATAAGAACTCCAAAATCTCACACAAAGTTTTACCAATACAAATACAAGGCTAGGGTTTGCATCTAGGAAATGGAGGTTGAGAATAGAACAAACCCTAAACATCAAAATCCTTAAATAGGGCTCAAGGACCAAAACCTAGGGATTTGGGTTGTGAAGGCCTCGCGCCACGATCAACTTAGGGTCTCATCGCTAGTTAATGGCGTGCACGCACCATGACCATTAAGTAGCTGCGTCACAACCATCCCATAACCCAAAACTCCAAATCACAATTAAGTTAAAGAAGATCAAGAGGCAAATTGCATACCAGAACCAGGTGTTACATTTCTTTTGTACTAGAATCGTCATTACTGTTTGTTTTTGTTTCGGTTTTCGTCCTTGCCATAATGGAAAATACTATAATATTTTTATTTATAAAAAATATTTTCTAATTATTAATATTTACATATTTCTTTATTTTTTTAAAATAAACATGGGTATAAAACTTTAAACCTGATGTACAACCACACACCTTCACCCTAATAAAACTCAATCTAAGCTTCTGATCATGACCATGATGTCTCCTTCATATTTCTCTCGCTAGTTTACTTCTCTAATGTATCTCTTCTAGAGTTTTACGTCGGTCACCTCCTACGGGATAAGCCATAATCACCATCATATGCGAACTTGTGTTTGCATGCAAACCTTGTTATGATTCAACTAAGTGTCTACTTGTTTAAATGCTTATCGATATAAACTTGTTGCTATTTACTTTCCTTACATTTCCACAATCTAACTTATCTAAATTTTATTGTTGAGCTAACAAGATCCATTAAGATTAACTTATTATTCCGAAACTTATTATCTCGTCACCAACGTTTATCACGTTTTCTCTCAACAATTGGTATCAGAGCCAAAGTGGTTGCCTTTTAATACCTTTCATAAAAATGGAACTCTTATTAGAACTTTGATTTAAAAGGCCTTCTATACCACTAAATCTCATAAAAGAGAGGAAGAAAATGGAACAAGCTTACTCGTTAAATGTTTCAAACAGTTTTGGAGGCTCTAACAGAGCTCCAATACTCGTTGCAAGAGAATATCACCATTGATCCCAGAGATTGGAAAGATATCTGACGATACTCGGAAGAGATGTGTGGAGATCTATTGAAGAAGGACCTCATGTCTCTATTCTCACCCCCATTGCAGCTGATCGTGTTCAGGCTAGACTTGGAGGTGGTCCAGCAGCAAAGAACGGACCTACCAATGATAATCTAGAATAGATGGAGAAATATGCAATTGCTTTCTCCGAAGTCTCATGTGGTGTGGCTCTAGGCAACTTTGACATTATCATCAACTGTGAATCTGCCAAAGAAATTTGGGATGTGCTCAAAAATCTCTACTAGGGGTCTGAACAAGCTCAAGACAAGAAACTCACTACTGCCCTCAACGAGTTTACCAACTTTAAAGCTCTACTTGGTGAGAGTCTTGACGATTCATTCAAAAGGTTCAACCTCATAATCATAAAACTGTCAAATGTCGGTACTGTCAGAAGCAACCATGAAACCAACCTACAGTTCCTGAATGGTCTAGGAAGACACCGGATGACTGCAAAGATGATTGTTCAGGGCGACAAGAAGATTTAGACTCTTTCACTTTTTAAACTCTATGGTAGACTTCAGGCTCAAGGGTCCACGATGTTAAAAGAAGGTGCTGACTTGGGTGGACCACTTGCTTTAATGGCTTAAACTCCTCGGTTTGCCATTAATGGTCCTTAATATTCTTATCCTGGAGAGTCATCATACCAGCCGACATATGACAACCCTCTATGGTCTTATGAAGCTGACGTTGAAATAGATGATGAGGAATAATTTCAAAATGCCATTTCCATCATCAATCAATAGTTCAACAGACTCCCACCACCACGTTTCGCAAGAACAACCAATTTACTAAGCCACCATTCAACTGAAACTTCAACCAGCAGAACAACCATCAACGATATACCAGAAATCCTCACCAGAATTCTCAGCCTCAAAATGCTCCTTAGATAAAGGAAAGCCCATAGACCAACAAATCACAAGACTCTGGTTCAGCCACTAAAGACAATAAGGATGTCGTTTTGGTCTGTCACAAGTGTCACAAAGAAAACCACTTTGCATGTGACTATAAAGCAAATGTGGTAAAGGACAAAACATTCTATCTCATAATGGCTGAAGAAATGGAGGATAAGGAAAAAGAAAAGACAAGGGCATGTCTAGCTCAGGTTCGAAGGGATCATCAGGTCTGTTCCTCAAGTGATGAACACGAAGAACCTGAAAACAAGAGGAAAAGTAGGAAGCTTTGCATGATAGTAACAAGTGACGATGATGGATCTACTAACCTATAGAGGAATTTCTGCTACATGGTAAAAGAAGGGACCCTCAACATCGTTGAATAGGTAAAACCTATGATTCAGTTTAATGGATATAGCATGCATGATTGTGAACCTCATTTAGAAAGACTTAATGAAACGTGTGTTGCCGTCCTTACAGACTACAACATGTCCTTAGATGAAAAGAACATAGCAACCCAAGAGCTGTATCACGTGAGAGGAAGACTAGAAGACAAAAAGCTTAAGGTCACTATGTTAGAAAAATATTTTTTATAGAAAAAGATGCTTGGTTACTTAGTAAAACTCAGTTAGACGTTGCTTTTAATCAACGAGATCTTGCTCGAAAAGAAATTGTATGTTTGAATCATTTAATTGAAAAACTATTTGATGAAAGTGAAGCCATTGAGAACTTAGTTAATAATGGGACTGTTGACAACACGTATAAGTGGGGATGGTCCAATGGGTACTCTACCGGCAAGAACTCTCCTACATGGTTCGATGCCAAATGTCCCTATGTCCCACCAGACCGAGCCTTTCATTATCCAGTCAATGACAAGACCTTTCCGAAGACATTCGATTTCACTTCGGTAGATTTCATGACCTTAGAAACAACTGTTTCATTGAGGAAATTCATCCTAAATCCTTAGGGAAACTTAGATAGTCTTGCCCATCATTGGTACAATTAGTTCCAGTTCTCAGTCCAATTCAGTTGTGGACGAAGAAATTGTTATGGAAGAACCCGAAACCAAGATATGTCCCAAAAAAGAAGTGTCATTGACTTACTCTGCGGTAGTACAGTCCTCAGTACCACCTACAATCCTGCATACCCCAGTTAAGTTCAAAACCACCCTTGAACCTATTTCACATGAACTGACCATTAATAATTTTGAGTTTGGATAATGTTCCTAGAATCATGAACTTTCTAGTTCTGATAACTCAACTCCCAGGTCACTACATCGAACAAAGAATTTCAAAAAAAAACTAATTTAAATATTTCTGATGTTGTTCCACCAAAAGTTGAAGCAAAATTGGCTCTGAAAAATGAGATCAGATCCCGACGTGAAAAACGAGAAGCTGAATCCAAGAACAAAACTTTCAAAACCCAAGCCAATTTTTTTAACAAAAGGAATTTCAAAAATCCCATCACTGCAAAAACTTTTCAAAATCACACTACAGTCAATGGATCTTGCAAAAAGGCATGTACAGTGAAAATCTTTTGAATCAAACACCTCTGTAAATTTTCAAAAAGCAATCAAGTCACCATCAAAAAATTCCCTAGAATAACCAAAAATGAAGGGTATTTTACACACTTCACATTCTTCAAAAACCCATCAATCAGTCAAAAAGTCAAAACCTTAGGTCTTTTAACAAGCCTTTCTCAAAATCATCGGACACTCTGAAAAAACACAACCCAAGGACCAGTCAAAAGAAGAAGACCACACCCCTCAGACCGTTGACCAAGTATGGTATGTGGATTAATGAAAAGAACCTTTCATTTTGTTTTTATCCACTAATGTGACATCCCCATTTTTACGGCCAGAAAAGACCGATTTTGTTTATGCTTTATAAAAATCAGAGTATCTCTTTTAATAAAAAAAGGTTGCGGAATTTGTTCCCAGAAAAACATGATAATCGGTTATCAAAGCATTTCTAAATAAATATATTTTTATTCACTTTTAAAACATTTGGGATGTCATCGTCAATACAGAAACATAAGCATCAACAGAACTTACATTCATTTACACTAGTGATCTACATCACTTTTAAATCTCTCAGTGTAATGTGACGTCATATCAACACCTGTGATATAAATAAACTGAGTGGGTCAGGTTGGGAAACCTGGTGAGTACATAGGGTTTTCAACCCATAATAATATAATTATTATGTTTAAACAATCAAACAATCAACCCAATTACCCATCCCCATTATCTTCTTTATTCTTAAGGATCTACCCTAAGAATCAACTATTTCTCATTCATTCATTCCTATGGATCATCCTAAGGAAACGACATGAAGTCCATTGTTGTCAATGACACATTGGTCAAGCGCAGCTTCTAATATTGTCACTTAGGCACAGCTGCCAGAATTGGGACATTTTCTATGAGACGCTTCTGCCGATATTGACCTTTAAACACTACTGTCATGGTCATAAGGCTCCCTATTAGGCACAACTGCCGATACTGTCCTTAGAGCGCAGCTGCTAGGACGTTTACCGTAGATCTCAAACATCTACGGGTTGTGGTGCAGCTACCAGTGCTCGTCTATAGGGTACTAGGTCCACTGCTGCCAGTGTATACCTATAGGGCACTAGGTCCGTACTACTAATGTTCCTCTATTTCAGCTTTTATCCCTCATCATTCATCTACCCATGTTTTACCCAACATATTTTGTAGATATAAAATACTTTATACAGTTTACATCATTTAAAACATGTATAAAAATCTTTCACCAGCATAGACAACAAGTATTCAGACAATATGCACACATAACATGTAATTTATATTAAAATACTTCATATCTATGTGTAAGATGAAAGGGACCATGCACTCACTTGATTAGGTGGTGATTTCGAACTCAGACAGTGCTTCGTTATCTCAAAACAATTTTCCTCGACAAAACCTAGTATCAATACCACTAGGGTTTAGTTTTTAACGTTAACCGCGACTAATTAATAGTCTAGCTATTATTACTATTATATAAGTGTTAAATAACACTCAATATAACTTATAATAATAGCCCAAATAGTTATTTTAAGGTCCTAATAATGTTGCTATAATTAAATAAAATATATATTAAATATAGTATAGGCGTAGCTCACTTACAGCGGGTTTTTATTAAAAAACCGGGCTTCGCTGGAGCAGCGTTTCCGAGTCGAAAGCTTTTCTTTTCGGATCCGTCGGGCACTCCGGGGCTTTCTTCTCATGCTAGGGAGGCTCCCTAGACTTGGGAGGGGTTTAGGGAGACTAGAGAGAAGTTAGAGAGAGAAAGAGAGGCTTATGGTGTGAAGAAAATATGAGGAGTTCACCCTTGTATTTATAGGAGTTTTATAGTAAAGTAGTCTCTAAGCTCCGTCCGTATCTTCCGCGTACGAGCTCCGTTTTCTACGTTATTTATATCCACGCGTTGGTATTTACGATTACTACAACTTTCATTTAGACCTCGTCGGCTAATTCTCCTTCTATCTCATATTTACAAAACTGTATCGTATTTATCACGCTCGAAGAGTAGCGACTAAGCTTCGTCCATATCTTTCGCATACGAGCTCCGATTCCGACTTTATTTATATCCACGTGTTAGTATTTACGAGTACTACAACTTTCATTTAGACCCCGTCGGCTAAGTCTCATTCTATCTCGGATTTATAAAACTGTATCGAATTTATCGCGCTCGAAGAGTAGAGACTAAGCTTCGTCCATATCTATATCATACTATCTCCATTTTCGAAGTTCTTTTTATCCATGCGTAGGTAAAAATAATATCTACAACTTTCATTTTGACTCCGTCGGCTAGTTCTCGACCGATCATAAATTTAATAGTAGGAGGCGTTTAGACTGTTAAATGACCGCGAAGTATTCGTAACTCCTTCATACGAACTCCGTTTCCGTCCATATTTTTACCGTTGAGTTCCTATTAATGAGATCTTTAACTCTCATTTAGGTCGTGTAAGCCAAAAACCGCTCGAACTAAAATTCGAGTTTTGGGCTGTATACTGCTAAGCCGAAACTTTGAAAAATCATAACTTCCTCATACGAAGTTAGATTTGGGCGTGCTTTTTATGGATTTTCTTGTTTTAACATACTCTACGACTTTGGTTTAGATAACTAAGGCTAAAAAGTCTTCTATCGTAAATTCACTTTTTACGCTTCCCGATGCCGTGCCGGTTTTGCCGTAAAACTTCGACGGGCCATAACTTCTTCGCTATAACTCGGATTTCGGCATTGTTTATATGTACGGAAAACTTGTGACGTATACTATAACTTGGTTAAGATTATTTATTCTAAATAATCTTTTGCCGAAAATTCGCCTTCGACCCCTATTATCCCTAAATTGACTAGCCCGGATCTATGGGTGTTACAACTGACAAAAAAGAAACGTCAAATCCCACCTCGAAACGTTCAGAGGAAAGCTGAACATCATGGACATAGACAAGAATGGAAAAGAAGAAATCCCTTCATGTCTCCCACATGCATACTATTCATAAAAAAATTCACACGTTACCATGGGCTACAAACTAGTTTGGGTGCCCAGAATAACCAACTGATCATGCAGGCTATGTGCAAGAAGGACTATGAAGAAGAATGGTTAATTGATAGTTTCTGCTCCTTGCACATGACTAGAAGGTTGGAATACTTTTGTGACTTCAGGCCGATCAGTGGTGGTAGACACGTCAGGTTTGGGAACAATACAAACATGATAATTAGGGGATATGGAGTGTTGACTACGGGTAGCTTCTCAATTCAACGATTTACTTACGTAGATGGTCTTAAACACAACTTGATCAATGTTGGTCAAATGTGCAAAGTTGGTCATCGGGTAGAATTCGACAATGAGTGTTGCTATATCATGACAAGAGACAGAAAAAAATGCTTGATCAAATCCAAAGCCGAAGGGAAAATGTACCCACTTTATGTTTCTTTAATCATCAACAAAAATGAACTATGTTTATTGTCAAAAGCATTATACGAGGTGAGCTGGTTATGGCATCGAAATCTAGCACATCTCAATTTCAGATACATCAACAACTTAGTGACTGAAGAGTTTGTCCGAGGACTACCAATCCTAAATTTCAATAACGATAGTTTGTGCCCAGCGTGTGAGTGTGGTAAACAAACAAAGGGAAGTCATCCATTGATAATTGATTCCTTGTATGTTGAACCTCTAGAGCTTCTTCATATAGACCTTGGTGGTCCTTCAACTGTAGCCAATCTTCATCATAAGAAATGCATTTTGGTTATAGTTGATGACTTCACTCGCTTCACTTAGGCCTTCTTTCTAAGACTCAAATAAGATACACCGCAAATCTTGATCAACTTCATCAAAGAGATACAAATTCATATCAAACTCCCCGTTAGAAGAATAAGTAGTGATAACGGGACAAAGTTTACTAATCGGCTCTTGAATAGCTTTTTGGTATCAAAAGGGATCAACCATAACTTCCCGGCACAATACACACCGCAACAGAATGGAGTGGTGGAGAGGAGGAATAGAACTCTGGTCGAAGTTGCAAGATCTATGCTCAACTTTGCCAACTTACCTCTCCACTTTTGGGCTGAAGTAGTGGTAACTGCTTGTTTTGTTCAAAATCGAAGTATCATCTACAAACACCTCAACAAGACTCCTTATGAAGATATAAACAATCGAAAACCCAATGTATGTTTCTTTCCCATTTTTGGTTGCAGGTGTTTTGTGGTCAACAACAAAGATCATCTCAAAACATTTGCACTGAAGTTTGATGAAGGGATCTTCTTAGGTTACTCCAAAAACAACGTTGCATATAGAGTTCTTATAAGACGAACAAGACTAATAGTCGAAAGTTTCGATATCAAATTCGATGACTATTATGTCTGCAACACAGATCCTCTTACAGAAACAAAGTTCATCCTAGAGTGTGATATCCCTCCATCCTCGGGTCCATTGAACATAGTTGAAGTCAACTATGATGACCTCTTCGATCTCGCAGAGACTGCACATCTTTCAGAAATATTAGTGTCTCCGGTAGCACAACAACAACATGCAGAAGTCTCTGGACCAACCCTTTTTGAAGAAACCTCTTTCAATACGTCCACCTCACTGGTTGAGGGGGAAAGTTCAAATCCTTTGGAAGTCACAACCATTGAGGTTCCAATACTTGAAGATGCTGCTCCATTACCTATCCACAAAATGACCAATCAATCAACTGTTTTTGAAGATTCTGAGGATGAAGAAACTGAAATTATTGATACCAAAATGGACCCAAGGATAATCAATCACTTATCGGTCCAGGAGGAACTCCCATTGTTGGTTCAAGGGGAACCATCGTCGGTTCAGGGGGAACTCTTATCTTCAATCCAGGGGAACTTCCATCACCAGGGGGAGAACTAATCCCAATAGTCCAAGATTTATCTGTGGGTTTCTCTCAAATCAAGGGGGAACTACCTTCTTCAAACCAACCCGAAGACTCCACTAAGGTGGATAATATTCCCTCAAGTGTAGCTGCAGACCATCAACAATCTTGTCTATATATCTAGACGAAAGATCACCCACCAGGCCAGATCATCGAGAACCCATCTTCAGGTATTCAAACTCGTTCTTCTAGAGACTTAACTAATCATTACCATTATGTATATTTCCTGTCTTCAGTCGAACCCAAGACCACAAAATAAGCTCTTATGGAGCCTGATTGGATAATAGCAATGCAAGAGGAATTGGCTGAGTTCGAAAGAAACCAAGTCTGGAAGCTGGTACCGAAGCCTAAAGGTCACACTATAGTTGGAACAAGATGGGTTTACAAGAACAGGTTAGATGAATCAGGTGCAGTGGTTCGCAATAAGGCACGATTGGTTGCAAAAGGGTACGGTAAACTAGAGGGTGTTGACTATGATGAGACATATGCACCAATTGCAAGGATGGAAGCCATACATATCTTTCTAGCGTATGCAGCTCACAAGAACATCAAGGTCCATCAAATGGATGTAAAGAATGTTTTCCTTAATGGTGAACTGAAAGAGAAAGTGTATATGAAACAACCTACATGATTTGAAAGTTCAGAGTTCCCTAACCATTGTTAGAAGTTGGAGAAAGTTGTCTATGAGTTGAAGCAGGCACCTAGAGCTTGGTATGAGACTCTTTCAGAGTTTCTTGTCAACTCGGGTACAAAAAAGGTGTGATAGATCCCACTCTATTTAGATGAGTAAATGATAAACACTTGATGCTCGTTCAAATCTATGTGGATGATATCATCTTCAGCTCAACGAATCAAGGGATGGTGTATGATTTTGCAAAGATCATGGCAAGCAAATTTCAGATGAGCATGAATAGAGAGATTAATTTCTTTCTAGGTATTCAAGTCAAACAGATCTCTCAAGGGATCTTCATCCATCAGGAAAAGTATACCACTGAGTTGTTGAAGAAATTTTCAATGGATAATTGCTCCTCGAAAAAGGTCCTTATGGCCTTCAGGTATAAAATCTCAGCTTACCCTACCGGAGAGTTAGTTGATCAAAAGATATATTGAGGAATGATTGGCTCATTGATGTACCTCACTGCAAGCCGACCAGATATTGTGTTTGCTATGGGTTTATGTGCTAGATACCAAGCCGATCCTAAAGTATCTCACTTGACCGCAGTTAAGCATATCTTCAAGTATCCCAAAGGAAGTAAGGCCTTGGGTCTCTGGTACCCTGCGGCTAACGACTTCAGTATGCAGGCATTCACAGATGCAGATCATGAAGGTTGCAGACTTGATAGAAAGAGCACTTCGGGAGGATGTCAGTTTCTGGGTGGAAGATTAGTAAGTTGGTCCTCAAGGAAACTGAATTATGTCTCTCTATCAACCGCAGAGGCTGAATATGTGGCCGCAACAAGTTGTTGTTCTTGTTGGAATAGTGTCTAAGGCTGCAACTATATCAGGCAAGTATTTGACCCGGTTGTGCATGGTCCTTTTGGGTTGCCTTCACCATAGCGACTTGATAGGATGATTTATTAAAAGAGAGTAAATATTATTAATATATTATGAGAATAATATAAAGAATAATAATATTGTTATTTGATTAATATAAGTCAAAGAATTAATTAGAATTAATTTGGTGACTTAAAGAGATCAATTAAATAAGAGGCTATAAACTGTCAATTGTTTGATAGTTAAACTTTAGACTGTAAATCCATATTGGATAGGGGAGGACGGATTCTAGAAGCTAAGGATAGCTTCAAATCGTCCAAGGCTATCTAAGGAATGGATTTGGATTGCTTTAAGGAAAGGATTATCCAACTAGGGTTTAAGGTGAAACCCTTAAGGAGTCTACAAGTATAAATAGACCCCATGGCTAAGGGAAATCGAAATCTCTTCTAAAGTAAGAAAACCCTAGCAGATTTCCTCCTACCTCCTCTCTCTCAAATCATCCTCCTTGCTATTTGGTGTTTGTAAGCCATTAGAGGAGTGACAATTGTGACTCTAGAGCTCCAAGACAACAAGGTCAAACAAGAGATTCAAAGGTATGATTCTAGATCTGATTTAGTGTTGTTCTTATTCCTAATTAGTCATTAGAAGTCTTGGATTCAAAGCATGTTTAATTAGAAAGCCTAGATCCAAGCATTAGGGTTTTGCATGCGCACATAGGAAAGTTCTTATGGCTAAAACCCATCAGTGGTATCAGAGCCTAGCTTGGTTTTCATTAAATTGTTGCTTATTTGTTTGAAACTTAACTGCAAAATTCGAATTTTGAGTTTCTGAGTCGTAAACTCGACGAGTCCCATGGTGGACTCGACGAGTTGGTCTAACTCGACGAGTCCAGTTGGGAAATCGACGAGTTCAAGCGTCAGGAATGGCCAGATTCGGGATTTCTTCATGCTTATCTTATGGAAACTTACCTTTATCATATTAGATCAATCCAAATCTGATTTTTTGATATATATGACTATTATCTTGATCTAATTAAAGATATTTATCAACTAATAAAATATTTAATTTCCTTATATGATAATTAATTAATTATTTTGATTAATTTGGTAATTATCTTGCAAGAAATCTTGAATAAATCAAATATAGATAATTAGGAAATTAATTGTTAATTAAAATTATTTGTTATTTGATCCTCCATGCTTTAAATGTTTAAAACTTGTCCTCAAGTTTTGAAATTTATATTTTGTGATTAAAAGTTTTAATTTAGACAATTTAAATTTCAAACCCTAGATTTTTAAAAGTTTAAAATACAACCCTATACTAATATAATATTACAAGATTAATATGTATATATGTATAACTAAATGCTAGTCTTACCGTTAGTAGGCCTCATTCACGAAGCCGATCTATAAGGTGGGTATAAGGTTGCAGCCTATAAAATGGCGGTTAATGGGTGTACACTCACACCCACCGCTTGCTTGATCGGTGGAGCGTCGTTAGCCGAACGGGTAGGATAGGGCAACCTCATCCTCTCATTAAAAGTATAATAAGTAATACAAAGTGACTACACACATTTTAAAATTTCCCAGTCTTAGTTACTTTAGGAAAAGTGAATTGATGCAATCCCATGAAATTACACTTTGCACCCTTGCTAAGAAGTTAGTGGAGCGTGTGTGGTTTACCGGCACACTAATTGGTTCTAAGAAAAGGTGGCAAAGGGTGATTCATTGTTTATCATGGTTCGATGGACCGGGTTTGGCTTACCGGCACATCGAATAAGTGATCGTTACAATGAAGGCACCATGTGAATTTGCATGGTAATTCACACCCGCTTTGTGATCCTCGGTATCCCAGTCACAAACAAGAGGGGCATATCGAGATTTAAACATGCCATTGAATAGTTTCAATGAATCTCATCCGAACCTAGGAATTCTCAATACATTTAAGTCCTATAGTTAGGTTTTTGGTGGAGAATTAGTGAATCGTCATTCACTTACCTTCAATTTATTTGCATGTTAGATTACGGCATCCCTTTTCTAATATGTAAATGTTGTTGTTGGATCCTAGCCCTAATTTTCTTATTGGGTGATAATTAGGGATTCATATTCTAATCTATCTTTGTCTTTTTTCTATTTGTAGATGTCGAACGCAAACAACGTTGCTGCTAGTTCTTTCACGTTGATGAGCCTTTGCCAAAAGGTCACCTTCGATGGAACGAACTTTAGCGAATGGATAAGATACATTCGCACCATTTCTCGCTATGAGGATAAGGAGTATGTCCTCGATGAGAAGCTCGAGAAGATCAACCCTGAAATCGCTACTCCGGCCGAAATTACCACTTTTGAAACTCATGAGCGTGATGCAACGAAGGTACATTGCATCATGGTAGCCACCATGAACTCCGAATTCCAAAAGTCCTACGAGGACATGTATCCGTACGAGATGCATCAAGAATTATTGGAGAGATACCACCAAAACGCGAGACAAGAGCGTTATGAGATTTTCACTAACATGATTTCCGCTAAGATGGGTCATGGAGAGTCTCTTACCATGCACCTGCAAAAGATGCAAAGGTATGTCGACCGCCTTCGCAAGTTAAATGTTGACTTTGGGGAAGACTTGGCGATCGACATGGTGCTTCACTCTTTGCCTCCGATGTACAATCAATTTAGGATGACCTACCACATGAACAAAGAGGAGGTCACCCTAAGCAAACTCCAAGGTCTCTTGAGGGTCGCTGAGAGCAACTTCAAAGACAAGTCTGTTGCACCAACTCCCAATCCGCCCGCTGCTCCTGTCTTGGCTATTGGTCAAGGAAAGGGAAAGAAGAGGAAGGTTTCGTCTAAGAACTATCACAAGGTTAAAGCCCGAGATGGTGCCTCTTCTAGTGGGACCAAATTTGATCCTGCTAAGCCTTGCCCTAACCCTAAGGAGGCAGAGTGCCACCACTGCCACAAGATAGGACATTGGAAGAGAAGCTGCCCAGAGTACCTGCAAGCCATCAAGGAAGGAAAGATCAAGCCATCTTTCGCAGGTATATACACAATTAAATCTAACGATTCTAATCATGCTATTTCTTGGGTTCTTGATACCGGTTGTGGTTATCACATTTGTTCTAATGTGCAGGGAATAAGAAGAAGTAGGGATGTGGAGCAAGGAAGGATCAATCTAATCATGGGGAACAGAAGATCGTCGCCTATGACCAAGATTGGAGTGTATTCTTTAGTGCTTAGGAATAATTTGTGTTTAGATTTGAACAATTGTTGCTATTCTCCAGAAATGGCTAGAAACATCATTTCATTTCATGGTTTGTTTAGACAAGGTTTTAGATTTTCTTTTAATAATGAGAATGGTTCTATTATGGCTTATCTAAATGGTGTCTTTTACTTTAAAGTTATACTATGTAATGGAATTTATGAAACCGTTATGATTGTTGATAACTTAGGAAATGATGTTTTGAATATAGATTCTTCCACTAGTATGGATAAAGCATCCTTGTGGCATTGTCGTCTTGGACATGTCAACAAGAAACGCATAGCCCAACTCCAAAAGGATGGAGTGTTGGAGTCATTCGACCTTAGGGAAGATGACACATGCGAGTCTTGTTTACTTGGAAATATGACTAAATCACCCTTCACGAGTACGTGTGAAAGGGGTGAGGGTCTATTGGACCTAATACATACCGATGTATGTGGACCATTTAGATCAACCACGAACGATGGGAACCGCTTCTATGTCACCTTTACCGATGATTATAGTAGATATGGGTATATCTATTTAATCAAGCAAAAGTCAGAAACCTTTGAAAAGTTCAAAGAGTTCAAGAATGAAGTGGAGAATCAATTGGGCAGGAAAATCAAGATGCTTCGATCCAATATAGGAGGAGAGTACCTAAGTCTTGAATTTCACGATTATCTCAAGGAGTGTGGAATAGTTTCACAATTGAGGCCTCCTAGGACACCGCAACTGAATGGTGTGGCAGCAAGGCGTAATCGAACCTTATTGGATATGGTTCGCTCTATGATGAGTCGTGCTTCACTATCTATCTCTTTTTGGGGGTATGCCTTAGAGACTGCCGTCCATATCCTTAACCGAGTCCCTACTA
This sequence comes from Lactuca sativa, assembly GCF_002870075.4. NCBI lineage: Eukaryota > Viridiplantae > Streptophyta > Magnoliopsida > Asterales > Asteraceae > Lactuca > Lactuca sativa. The sequence goes on from NC_056623.2 coordinate 39,446,276, forward strand.
AGAAGGTTGCCAAAACACCTCACGAGATGTGGACAGGGAAAGCTCCATCGTTGGCACATATCAAGGTTTGGGGTTGCGAGGCTTTCGTAAGACGAGATACTCACGGCAAGCTCGAACCTCAAAGTGAGCGATGTATTTTCATCGGCTACCCGCAGAAATCCTTTGGATATCTCTTCTATAGACCGAACGACAATGTTGTCTTTGTTGCGAGGAGAGGAGTTTTCCGAGAGCGAGAACTCATAGGCCAAGGAGACAGTGGGAGGCAAATCGAACTTGAAGAAATTCAAGAGTCAATAGATGAAGGAACCTCTACCGCTGGCACTCAACCCGAGGAGGAAACTCCGGTTGAACCGATTGACGAGTCCTTACCTCTTAGACGTTCCGATAGAGTTAGAGTTCTACCCCAGTTTTATGGTTTTCATATTACTACCGAAGGGGACAAGTATATTAGTGATGGTACACTAATAAACCTTGATGAACCTAATAGCTATAAGGAAGCCATGGCAGGCCCGGAGTCTGCAAAATGGAAAGAGGCAATGGATAGCGAGATCCAATCCATGTATGATAACCAAGTTTGGAATTTGGTTGATAATGTGCCCGGACGTAAGACCGTTGGGTGAAAATGGATCTTCAAGAAAGAGACCGACGTGGATGGAAACGTACACACATATAAAGCGCGATTAGCCGCGAAGGGATTTACTCAAACTCCCGGAGTTGACTATGATGAGACCTTCTCACCAGTTGCGAAGATAAAATCTATTAGAGTGATGCTAGCGATTGCCGCATTTCATGATTATGAGATTTGGTAAATGGATGTCAAGACCGCTTTCCTTAACGGAAAGTTGGCTGAGGATGTTTACATGGCTCAACCAGAGGGGTTTGTGGATCCGAAGCATCCAAATAGAGTGTGTAAGCTTGAGAAGTCAATTTATGGACTTAAGCAAGCGTCTCGCAGATGGAATCTTTGCTTCGATGAGAAAGTAAAAAAGTTTGGATTTGTACGAAGCGAAGATGAATCATGTGTATATGTCAAAGCCAGTGGGAGTATAGTTAGCTTCCTCGTTCTATATGTTGATGACATATTACTCATAGAAAACGACATCCCGACTCTGCAGCAGGTTAAGTCCTGGCTCGGGAAGTGCTTCGCTATGAAGGACCTCGGAGAGGCTTCTTACATTTTGGGAATAAGGATAGTAAGAGAAAGAAGTAAGAGACTAATTGGACTTAGTCAGAACACTTACTTAGAGAAGGTACTAAAACGTTTTAGTATGGAAAACTCGAAGAATGGAGAATTACCAATACAAAGTAATGCCAAGCTGAGTAAGACTCAAAGTCCGAGTACCGAAGCTGAAATAGCATAAATGAGCCGAGTACCATACGCTTCCGCAGTTGGCTCAATCATGTACGCTATGACTTGTACTCGCTCTGATGTAGCCTTCGCTTTGAGCATGGTTAGCAGATATCAAGGGAATCCTGACAGAGCCCATTGGATTGCGGTGAAAAATATCCTTAAGTACCTTCGGAGGACGAAGGAATGGTTCTTAGTCCTCGGAGGGAGTGATGACTTGAAGGTGCGAGGGTATAGTGACGCCAGTTTTCAGACCGACAAGGACAACTACCGTTCGCAGTCGAGCTGGGTCTTTACCTTGAATGGAGGAGCAGTGACGTGGAAGAGTTCCAAGCAGGAAACCGTAGCTGATTCAACGTGCGAATCAGAGTACATTGCAGCAAGCGAAGCATCAACGGAGGCAATATGGCTGAAGAACTTCATCGGTGATCTTGGAGTTGTACCTGCCATAAAGGAACCCATGGAGATTTTCTGTGATAACGAAGGAGCGGTTTCCTTGACCAAGGAACCGAGGGATCATGGTAGATCACGACATATCGACAAAAAATATCACTTTATTAGACATCGTGTAAAAGAAGGACAACTCGTAGTGAAGAGGATATCATCAGAAGATAACCCAGCAGATCCGCTTACGAAGGGACTGAACAGGGTTAAGCACTTGCAGCATGCTAGGAGTATTGGGCTGAAGGATGATATTAGCATAGATTAGATAATATTAGAAACGTGTAATAGATAAATGTAATTAACATTTGATGATTAAATAAATGAGTTTTATTTATGAGTAAAGTTACTGTCTTATGTTAATTGTTTAACTATTGTTTCACTTTGCATGTTTTGACTTCTGGAATAATTGAGTTTATTAGGAATAATCGAATTATTCAAATTGTCCACAATCGTTCATATGTTGGAAGTAGATATGAATGAAGATTGTCGTGAATTGGTATGTAGATTGTCTAAATGGTGTTAGACATAGCAAAGGGTTGCTGCAATGTTCATGAGTGCTTATGAACTAGTTTTGAGCATTGGAACAAACCCGTGCTTGCTGGAATCATCTTATGGAATATGATATAAAAGGGTGATCGCAAGACGATAATATCATATAGTCTTAAAACCTAGATATATGGTTTGTTATTTGTTAATTGATCGTACATTGCTAATGCGAAAACGCATCAGTAACTCGGTGTTATAAAACGCATTGTTGTGTATAATTGGTTAATGAATAAGTAAATGCATATAAGTCGAAGTTTATCTGTAACTTTTATCTAAGGAGGTAAAAGCGATATCTCGGCCGCTCGATGATTTGATTTGACTTATGTGTCGAGCCCGGTCAAAACTGAATTGATGTGTTCGATTAAGTTCTATGTCAAATAAATCTGGGATCGAGAAACCTAAATGCTTGACTAATCATTCCATATAATTGTCAGCATGATATCTAACAGAGGACTGTACGATCCCTTATCTAAAGGACAAGATTGATTAGATCAGAGTTTGACAGAGTCTTTGAGAGCTACGATTGCAAATCAAATTGTACTTGTGCATATAGTTACTAGACTTATCCAAGTGGGAGACTGTTGGAATAGTGTCTAAGGCTGCAACTATATTAGGCAAGTATTTAGACCGGTTGTGCATGGTCCTTTTGGGTTGCCTTCACCATAGCGACTTGATAGGATGATTTATTAAAAGAGAGTAAATATTATTAATATATTATGAGAATAATATAAAGAATAATAATATTGTTATTTGATTAATATAAGTCATAGAATTAATTAGAATTAATTTGGTGACTTAAAGAGATTAATTAAATAAGAGGGTATAAACTGTCAATTGTTTGATAGTTAAACTTTAGACTGTAAATCCATATTGGATAGGGGAGGACGGATTCTAGAAGCTAAGGATAGCCTCAAATCGTCCAAGGCTATCTAAGGAATGGATTTGGATTGCTTTAAGGAAATGATTATCCAACTAGGGTTTAAGGTGAAACCCTTAAGGGGTCTACAAGTATAAATAGACCCCATGGCTAAGGGAAATAGACATCTCTTCTAAAGTAAGAAAACCCTGGCCGATTTCCTCCTACCTCCTCTCTCTCAAATCATCCTCCTTGCTATTTGGTGTTTGTAAGCCATTAGAGGAGTGACAATTGTGACTCTAGAGCTCCAAGACAACAAGGTCAAACAAGAGATACAAAGGTATGATTCTAGATCTGATTTAGTTTTGTTCTTATTCCTAATTAGTCATTAGAAGTCTTGGATTCAAAGCATGTTTAATTAGAAAGCCTAGATCCAAGCATTAGGGTTTTGCATGCGCAAATAGGAAAGTTCTTATGGCTAAAACCCATCAGTTCTCAGGTTCTCTGGATGAAGACACAACTTTTGGAGTACAGGTATAGAATGTTGCGGGTGCCAATCCATTGTGATTCAGAGAGTGTGATAGCTATTTCACACAATCTTGTTCACCACTCGAAGATGAAACACATAGAACTATGGTATCATTTCATCAACAACCATATCCTAAAATGTAACATTAAATTCATCTTTGTTCCAACTCATGAGGAAATTGTTGATGTTTTCACCAAGGTACTCGACTCCACAAAACATTGTGTATTTTGGAAATGTTAAGGATGATGAATCTAGACCCGCAGTTCTTCTTAGCTACCGCAGACCTATAGGTCTTCGAGTGTAAGTAAAATTGCTTCTTTTCTTTTATCAAATCAAAATTCTTGATGCACTTTACTAATTTTATCTCTTTCTAGAATAACTAATGTAATGTATACTTCACAGATTGCTCTTCAGTATACTAGGTACACCGAATTCGTTCATGATCTATATACTCCTTGGGTCTCTTTATTTCTTTTATTTCTAACCTCTATGATCAAGGTTGTCCTCACTTTTCATCTCCCGCAGATGTATAAATCAACCCACAGTCATCACCTCACTCACGCATTGAATGTCATTGTGTGCTACTTAATGATGTTAATGTTGGATTAGTGTCTAAGCCCGTAACCATATTTGGTAAGTACTTGACCCGGTTGTGCATGGTCCTTTTGGGTTGCCTTCACCAAAGTAACTTGACTGGAGAAATAAATAGAGAGAGAGGGGTTATTATGATTTATTAATATATTATAAGAATAACATATTAAAGGAGAAATCATATTTGTTTAATTAATATTGGTCAATAATTAATTAGGAATTAATTTTGTGATCAAGTGTAATTAATTAAACTAGAGGGACTGAATTGTAATTATGTGATAGTTGCAAAATAGGGCAATGGTTATCCTAGTTGTAGGATGGACGAATTCAAGGGATAAGATATCCTTGAAATCGTCCAAAGGTCCAAATGGATAAGGGTTATCAGGGCTTATCTTTTGATTGCTTGGTAGGCAAGTAACTAGATAAGGATAAGGACTTAAACCCTAATCTCTACCCTATATAAAGACCCCTAAGGCCTTAAGAATTCGTTCACTTGCTTCTAAGAGATCCCAAGGACGATTTATACCTCTCCCCTTCCCTCTCTATAGCCTCTCCAATTGCTTGTGGTGTTTGTGAGCCATTAGAGGTACTACACTTGTGGTACTTGCTTTCAAGACTTAGGGTTTGAAGATTTAAGTTGTTATTGCAATATAACAACAAGAGCTATATGATCTAACCTTCTAAGTGAATTTCGAAAATAGTAGGCCACATTAGGGTTTTATTCATGTGTTCATATGTTGTGTATCTAATAGTGAAAACATAGATCCAAATCTACGGTTGCATGCACACATAGGATTGTATGTAGGAGGCAAGAAATTTCAAGATTAGGGTTTCATAACCCTAATTTGCGAAATTTATGAAAGGTTTTTTAAATCCTTTCCTTTGGTGCAAGATTTCGAAATCTAGGGTTTGCAAACCCTAGGATTTTCGAATTAGCCTCCTTTCCCAAGATAAGATCCTAAATTTTAGGGATTTGGATAATCCCATATCTTGTAATTATCTTTTAATGGTTAAATATGGTAATTAAAGATTTTGAATTATCCCCTCCCATTATTTTCAAAATTTACAGGGATAAAAGGGATTAGGATAAGTTAATTGTTTAAATGATAATTATCCTTTAAGATTTAATAATCCCTTATGATTTAATAATTTAAATTAATAGTTTAATTTGAGATAATTATTAAATCAAGAGTTTTAATATTTTTAATTTTGATTTAAATGATATTAAATTTCAAAAATTTGAAGTTGAAAATTAAAACCCTAGTATTTTGAAATGTTTAAAATACACCCTATACTATTATATTATTACAAGCTTAATGAATATATATATATATATATATATATATATATATATATAATTAATTAAAACGCTAGTCTTACCGTTAGTAGGCCTCATTCACGAAGTCGGTCTATAAGGTGGGTATAAGGTTGATGCTTATAAAATGGCGCTTAATGGGTGTACACTCACACCTACCGCTTGCTTGACTGGTGGAGGGTCGTTAGCCAAATGGGTAGGATAGGGCAATCCTCTCTTCATTAATAAGTATAATGAATCTATATAAAGTAACTAAACGTTTTTACAAATTCCCAATCCTAGTTACTTTAGGCAAAATTGAAATTGATGCAATCCCATGAAATTACACTTTGCACCCTTGCTAAGAAGTTAGTGGAGCGTGTGTGGTTTACCGGCACACTAATTGGTTCTAAGCAAAGGTGGCAAAGGGTGATTCATTGTTTGTCATAGTTTGATGGAGCGTGTGTGGTTTACCGGCACATCGAATAGGTGATTGTAACAATGAATGCACCATGTAGATTTGCATGGTTATTCACACCCTCTTTGTGATCCTCGGCATCCTAGTCACAAACGAGAGGGGCATATCGAGATTTAAACATGCCATTGAAAAGCTCAATGAATCTCCATGAAAATCTAGGAATTCTCAAAAAACATTTAAAACTTAAGCTTATATTTTTCATGGTAAAGAATTAGTGAATCGTCATTCACTTACCTCCAAATTATGTGCGTGTTAGATTACGGCATCCCTTTTCTAATATGTAAATAATGTTGTTGGGTCCTAGCCCTAATTTTCCATTTTGGGTGTTTAATTAGGGATTCAATTCTAATCAAACTTTGTCCTTTCTATTTGTAGATGGCTAACACGAACAACGCTGCTGCTAACTCATTCACGCTAATGAGTCTTTGTCAAAAAGTGACATTTGATGGATCGAACTTTAGCGAATGGATAAGATACATTCGCACGATTGCGCACTACGAGGACAAAGAGTATGTCCTCGATGAGAAGCTCGAGAAGATCAATCCAGAAATCGCTACTCCTGAGGAAATGGCTGTCTTTTAGACCCACGAATGTGATGCAACGAAAGTCCATTGCATCATGATAGCCACAATGAACCAAGAATTCCAAAAGTCCTATGAGGACATGTATCCATATGAAATGCATCAAGACTTAATGGAGAGGTACCACCAAAGCGCGAGGCAAGAGCGCTATGAGATCATCACAAATATGATCACCGCTAAGATGGGAAGTGGAGAATCTCTTACCGTGCACTTGCAAAAGATGCAAAGATATGTTGACCGTCTTCGCAAATTAAATGTTAACTTTGGGGACGATTTGGCCATCGACATTGTTCTTCACTCCTTGCCCTCATGCTACAACCAATTTAGGATGACCTACCACATGAACAAAGAAGAGGTCACCCTAAGCAAACTCCAAGGGATCCTAAGGACTGCTGAGAGCAACCTCAAGGAAAAGTCTGTTGCACCAACTCCCGCTCCACCCACTGCTACTGTTTTGGAAATTGGGCAAAGAAGGGGCAAGAAGAGGAAGGCTCCGTCAAAGAGCCACCACAAGGGAAATTCCCAAGATGGTTCCTCTTCTAGTGGGACCAAGGATGGCCCTGCTAAGCCTAACTCTAACCCAAAGGAGTCAGAGTGCCACCATTGCCACAAAATAGGGCATTGGAAGAGAAGCTGCCCGGAATATCTACAATCCATCAAGGATGGGAAGATCAAGTCGTCTTTTGCAGGTATTTACACAATTAAATCTAATGATTCATCTCATGCTATTTCTTGGGTTCTTGATACAGGATGTGGTTACCACATTTGTTCAGATTTGCAGGGACTAAGAAGAAATAGGGATGTGGAGCATGGAAGAATAAATCTAATCATGGGAAATAGAAGATCGTCGCCTGTCACCAAGATTGGAGTGTATTCTTTAGTGCTTAGTAATGGATTAGGTTTAGATTTAAATAATTGTTGCTACTCGCCAGATATGGCAAGAAACATCATTTCATTTCATGGTTTGTTTAGACAAGGATTTAGATATTCGTTTAATAATGAGAATGGTTCTATTTATGTTTATCTAAATGGTGTTTTATACTTTGAAGAAATGCCTTTTAATGGAATTTATGAAACCGTTATCGTTGTAGATAACCTAGGAAATGATGTGTTGTGTATGGATTCTTCCAATAGTATGGATAAAGCATGTTTGTGGCATTGTCGTCTTGGACATGTCAACAAGAAGCGCATAGCCCAACTCCAAAAGGATGGAGTGTTGGAGTCATTCGACCTTAGGGAAGATGACACGTGCGAATCTTGTTTACTTGGAAAGATGACCAAGTCACCCTTCACTGGCACTTGTGAGAGGGGTGAGGGTTTATTGGATCTCATACATACCGATGTATGTAGGCCCTTTAGATCCACCACAAAGGATGCGAACCGCTTCTATGTGACTTTCACCGATGATTATAGTAGATATGGGTATATTTACTTAATCAAGAACAAGTCAGAAACGTTTGAAAAGTTCAAAGAGTTCAAACATGAAGTGGAGAATCAATTGGGCAGGAAAATCAAGATGCTTCGATCCGATCGAGGAGGAGAGTACCTAAGTCTTGAATTCCACGACTATCTCAAGGAATGCAGAATAATTTCGCAATTGACGCCACCTAGGACACCGCAGTTGAATGGTGTGGCAGAAAGGCGTAATCGAACCTTGTTAGACATGGTTCGTTCTATGATGAGTCGTGCTTCACTACCTATCTCATTCTGGGGGGTATGCCTTAGAGACTGCCGCCCATATCCTTAACCGAGTCCCTACAAAGAAGGTTGCCAAAACACCTCACGAGATGTGGACAGGAAAAGCTCCCTCGTTTGCACATATCAAGCTTTGGGGCTGTGAGGTTTTTGTAAGACGAGAGACTCACGACAAGCTCGAACCTCGTAGTGAGCGATGTATTTTCATCGGCTACCCGCAGAGATCCTTTGGATATCTCTTCTATAGACCGAGTGAAAATGTTGTCTTCATTGCGAGGAGAGGGGTTTTCTGAGAGCGAGAAATCATAAACCAAGGAGACAGTGGGAGCCAGATCGATCTTGAAGAGATTTAAGAGTCGAGTGATGAAGGGACCTCTACCTTTGGCGCTCAACCCGAGGAGGAAACTCCGGTTGAACCAATTAACGAGTCCTTACCTCTTAGACGTTCCGAAAGAGTTAGAGTTCAACCCCAGTTTTATGGTTTTCATATTACTACCGAAGGGGACACATATATTAGTGATGGTACACTAATAAATATAGATGAACCTAATAGCTATAAGGAAGCCATGGCAGGCGCAGAGTCTGCAAAATGGAAAGAGGCAATCGACAGCGAGATTCAGTCCATGTATGACAACCAAGTTTAGAATTTGGTTGACAATGTGCCCGGACGTAAGACGGTTGGGTGCAAATGGATATTCAAGAAGAAGACCAACGTAGATGGGAATGTACACACGTATAAGGCATGATTGGTGGCAAAGGGCTTTACTCAAACTCCCGGAGTTAACTATGATGAGACCTTCTCACAAGTTGCGAAAATAAAGTCTATTAGGGTGATGCTAGCCATTGCTGCATTTCATGATTATGAGATATGGCACATGGATGTCAAGACCGCTTTCCTTAATGGGAAGTTGGCTGAGGATGTTTACACAGCTCAGCCAGAGGGTTTTGTCAATGCCAGGCATCCCAATAGAGTGTGTAAGCTTGAGAAGTCCATTTACGGACTTAAGCAAGCATCTCGCAGATGGAATCTTTGCTTTGATGAGAAAGTCAAAGAGTTTGGATTTGTATGAAGCGAAGATGAATCATGTGTATATGTCAAAGCCAGTGGGAGTATAGTTAGCTTCCTCATTTTGTATGTCGATGACATACTACTCATAGGAAACGACATCCTGACTCTGCATGAGGTTAAGTCCTGGCTCGGGAAGTGCTTCACTATGAAGGAACTCGGAGAGGCTTCCTATATTTTGGGAATAAGGATAGTGAGAGAATGAAGTAAGAGACTAATAGGACTTAGTCAAAATACTTACTTGGATAAGGTACTAAAATGTTTTAGTATGGAAAACTCGAAGAAGGGAGAACTATCGATACAAAGTAATGCCAAGTTGAGTAAGACTCAAAGTCCGAGTACCGAAGCCGAGATAGCAGAGATGAGTCGAGTACCTTACGCTTCCGCAGTTGGCTCGATCATGTATGCTATGACTTGTACTCGCCCTGATGTGGCCTTTGCTTTGAGCATGGTCAGTAGATATCAAGGGAACCCTGGCAGAGCTCATTGGATTGCAGTCAAGAATATCCTTAAGTACCTTCGGAGGACCAAGGAATGGTTTTTAGTCCTCGGAGGGAGTGATGACTTAAAGGCACAAGGGTATAGTGACGCCATCTTCTAGACCGACAGGGACAACTACCGTTCGTAGTCAGGCTGGGTCTTTACCCTAAATGGAGGAGCAGTGACTTGGAAAAGTTCCAAACAGGAAACTGTAGTTGATTCAACATGTGAATCAGAGTACATTGCAGCGAGCGAAGCATCAAAGGAGGAAATATGGTTGAAGAACTTCATTGGTGACCTTGGAGTTGTACCTGCCATAAAGGAGCCTATGGAAATTTTCTGTGATAATGAAGGAGCGGTTGCCTTGACCAAGGAACCGAGGGATCATGGTAGATCTCGGCATATCAACAGAAAGTATCATTTTATTAGACATGGAGTAGAAGAAGGACACCTCGTAGTAAAGAGGATATCATCAGAAGATAACCTAGCAGATCCGCTTACGAAGGGACTGAGTAGGGTTAAGCACTTGCAGCACGCTAGGAGCATTGGGCTGAAGGATGATATTAGTTTGGATTAGATAGTTTAGAACATGTAATAGATAAATGTAATTTCCATTTGATGATTAAATAAAGGAGTATTATTTAAGGGTTTTGTCTTATGTTAATTGTTTAACTATTGTTTCACTTTGCATGTTTTGACTTCCAGAATAATTGAGTTTATTAAGAATAATCGAATTATTCAAACAGTCCACAATCGTTCATATGTTGGAAGTAGGTATGAATGAAGATTGTCATGAATTGGTGTGTAGATTGTCTATATGGTATTAGACATTGCAAAGGTTTGCTACAATGTTCATGAGTGCTTATGAATAAGTTTTGAGCATTGGAATAAACCCACGCTTGCTGGAATCACTTTATGGAATGTATCGCAAGTGATCGCAAGACGATAATACCATATGGTCTTAAAACCAAGATATATGGTTTATTGTTTACTAATTGGTTGTGCATTGATAATGCAAAACCGCATCAGTAAATTGATGTCATAAAACGCATTGTTGTGTATGATTGATTAGTAAATAATAAATGCATATAAGTCAAAGTTTATCTGTTACTTCTATCCTAAGAGGGTAAAAGCGATATCATGGTCGCTCGATGATTTGATTTGACTTATGTGACGGGCCCGGTCAGGACTGAATTGATGTGTTCAATTAAGTTCTATGTCAAATAAATCTAATATCAAGAAACTAATTGCTAGACAATAAGTATGACAATGCTTCATGAGATTGTCTACACGGTATCAAAACAGAGGACTGTACGATCCCTTATCTAAAGGACAGGTTACTGATAAAATCAGAGTTCGACAGCGTCTTTGAGAGCTACGATTGCTAATCGAGTTGTACGTTGCATTTGTGGTTACTAGACTTATCCAAGTGGGAGACTGTTGGATTAGTGTCTAAGCCCGTAACCATATTTGGTAAGTACTTGACCCGGTTGTGCATGGTCCTTTTGGGTTGCCTTCACCAAAGTAACTTGACTGGAGAAATAAATAGAGAGAGAGGGGTTATTATGATTTATTAATATATTATAAGAATAACATATTAAAGGAGAAATCATATTTGTTTAATTAATATTGGTCAATAATTAATTAGGAATTAATTTTGTGATCAAGTGTAATTAATTAAACTAAAGGGACTGAATTGTAATTATGTGATAGTTGCAAAATAGGGAAATGGTTATCCTAGTTGTAGGATGGACGAATTCAAGGGATAAGATATCCTTGAAATCGTCCAAAGGTCCAAAGGGATAAGGGTTATCAGGGCTTATTTTTTGATTGCTTAGTGGGCAAGTAACTAGATAAGGATAAAGACTGAAACCCTAATCTCTACCCTATATAAAGACCCCTAAGGCCTTAAGAATTCGTTCACTTGCTTCTAAGAGATCCCAAGGCCGATTTCTACCTCTCCCCTTCCCTCTCTATAGCCTCTCCAATTGCTTGTGGTGTTTGTGAGCCATTAGAGGTACTACACTTGTGGTACTTGCTTTCAAGACTTAGGGTTTGAAGATTTAAGTTGTTATTGCAATATAACAACAAGAGCTATGTGATCTAACCTTCTAAGTGAATTTCGAAAATAGTAGGCCACATTAGGGTTTTATTCATGTGTTCATAATGTTGTGTATCTAATAGTGAAAACATAGATCCAAATCTACGGTTGCATGCACACATAGGATTGTATGTACCAAACCCATCAGTTAAAACATTCTTCGGCATTCAATTTGTCGCATATGATAATTTGGATTACCTTTCAAAAGACTTTCCTCAATCAGGCCTATTTTTGGATAAAGGATAAATAAATTGATTTTCCATAAACGAAATCTTTTTGAAATTCTTTTTCACTCAACCTATCACATCATCCAACCGTTGGGGTCACATCCGTTCAACTTCCCACTTTATTCAACGGACCAAACCATTTCCACCCCACGATTGTACAATGTGTCAGTATGGGCCTGCAACACATTAAATGGTCCTATTTTCCTAGAAAAACATTTGTTTTAATTTGATTTAATTTTAGCTAATAATGGTAAAAACCCAAAGGTTTTTTGCTTTAAAAGCTGTAATTAAATTGCTAGTAATTATTTTTGACATCCAGAGGTATAAAAACCCCCATTTTCTTCCCCAAGAAAGCTTTACGCTTTCGGAACTCTTACAGACGCCCTCATTCTTCTTCATCTCTCTTGCAAAAACCCTTTTAAGCAAGTTCTTCAAAACTTTTTCCAGCAACAATGGTGAAATATGGTGTGTCGAAGAAATAGTCAAAGGCTTCTGGATCTACAAGACCAACTGGGTCAGGATCAACAATCAAAGATGTCACTCCTAAAACTGTAGCAAGCAAGTACAAAGGATTTTTTTTATAATCACGATTCATACAACAAAGCAATCAAGATCATGATCAAGTTTCTCCCAACTCATCCTCTGTTTGGTGCATTCAACTCCTTCACTAAAGTTTTTCCTCTAGCTGTTCTCTTCAAATGTTCATTTTTTGCCTTTAGGCCTAATGACAAACCCCAGGAAATCCATCTCCGTTTGATCGACGATTCCCTTGTTATCTTGACCAAGGAAAAGTTCCTTGAAGCCATCAATTTGAGGGTTTTACCTTCAACAGAGTTGTACTCACCAAGCACCAATGATGTCTACTCTGCATTGTACCAGATGGGGTACCAAGCCAAGCTCAAGGGGATTTTTGAGTTCAATAATGGAAAATTGCTTGCGGTTTGGCAATATGTGTGTTAGTATGTTATCCGATGTCTGTCAGGAAGAACCGAAGGCGCAGACAACATGGGAAAGCCTTTACTTGACATCGTTTGGAGCATCTTCACTGGTAACCCGGTCAACTACGAGTACATCCTCTGGGAAGACTTTCTTCAGTATATATCCAAAGGTGCCCCGAAGGAAGGAATGACAGAACCTACTTTTGCAAGGTTTTGGTCTCTTTGCATGGTGGATCTTCACAAGGGTGCAAATCTTAGCCTTGGAAACGACACAAATCTCTTCTCTGTAACAGACATCAAAAGGTACAATCCTTCTAAGGACCAATCTATCTTCGGTCCTATTCATTGTCTTCTTATGTATATGATGGGTTTTAGCCATATGAACATTCCTATGTGCACATGCAACCCTAATGCTTGGATCTAGGTTTCTCTAATTAAACATGCATTCAATCCAAGACTTCTAATGGCTAATTGACTATAATAACATTATGAAATCAGAATTAGAAGTTTACCTTGAATCACTTGCTTGATCTTCTTGTTCTTGGAGCTTTAGAGTCACAATTGTCACTCCTCTAATGGCTTACAAACACCAACTAGCAAGAGGATGATTTAGGAGAGAGGAGAGGGGATCAAATCGGCAAAGGTTTCTTCTCTAAGCACAAGTGCCGATTTCCCTTGACCCTTGGGGCCTATTTATACTTGTAAAGCTCCTAGGGTTTCACCCTTAAACCCTAATTGGATAACTTAAGCCCTAAGCAATCCTAATCCCTTCCATGATAAGCCTTGGACGATTTTAAGGCCTATCCAAAGTCCTTAAAACCGGCCACCCTTTATCCATAAGGGATTTATAGCCCAAAGTATAACTATCACACAATTGACAGTTTATGCCCCTTTATTCAATTAATCTCTTTAAGTCACCAAATTAATTCCTAATTAATTTATGACTTATATTAATCAAATAATAATATTATTATTCCTTATATTATTCTCATAATATATTAATAATATTCCTTCTCTCATAATAAATCATCCTGTCAAGTTGCTATGGTGAAGGCAACCCAAAAGGACCATGCACAACCGGGTCAAATACTTGCCTAATATAGTTGCAGCCTTAGACACTATTCCAACAGTCTCCCACTTGGATAAGTCTAGTAACTATATACAAGTATATTCCGATTAGCAATCGTAGCTCTCAAAGACGCTGTCAAACTCTGATCTAATCAATCTTGTCCTTCAGATAAGGGATCTTACAGTCCTCTGTTTAGATATCATGCTGACAATTCTATGGAACAATTTGTCTAGCATTTGGTTTCTCGATCTCCGATTTATTTGACATAGAACTTAATCGAACACATTAATTCAGTTCTGACCGGGCCCGACACATAAGTCAAATCAAATCATCGAGCGGCCGAGATATCGCTTTTACCTTCTTAGAATAAAAGTAACAGATAAACTTTGACTTATATGCATTTACTTATTCATTAATCAACTATACACAACAAAGTGTTTTATACCATCAAGTTACTGATACGGTTTCGCATTATCAATGTACAACCAATTAACAAATAACAAACCATATATCTTGGTTTTAAGACCATATGATATTATCGTCTTGCGATCACCCTTTTATCACATTCCATAAGGTGATTCCAGCAAGCGCGGGTTTGTTCCAATGCTCAAAACTGGTTCATAAGCACTCATGAACGTTGCAGCAAACTTTTGCTATGTCTAATACCATTTAGACAGTCTACACACCAATTCATGACAATCTTCATTCATACCTACTTCCAACATATGAACCATTGTGGACAATTTGAATAATTCGATTATTCTTAATAAAATCAATTATTCTGGAAGTCAAAACATGCAAAAATGAAACAATAGTTAAAAAATTAACACAAGACAGTAACATTACTCATAAATAATACTCATTTATTTAATCATCAAATGTTAATTACATTTATCTATTACACGTTTCTAATACTATCTAATCTATACTAATAATATCCTTCAACCCAATACTCCTAGCATGCTGCAAGTGCTTAACCCTGCTCAGTCCCTTCGTAAGCGGATCTGCTGGGTTTTCTTACGATGATATCCTCTTCACCACAAGTTGTCCTTCTTCTACACGATGTCTAATAAAGAGATATTTTCTGTCGATATTTCGAGATCTACCATGATCCCTCGGTTCCTTGGTCAAGGCAACCGCTCCTTCATTATCACATAAAATCTCCATGGGCTCCTTTATGGCAGGTACAACTCCAAGATCACCGATGAAGTTCTTTAACCATATTGCCTCCTTCGACGCTTCGCTCGCTGCAATGTACTCTGATTCACACGTTGAATCAGCTATAGTTTCCTGCTTGGAACTTTTCCAAGTTACTGCTCCTCCATTCAGGGTAAAAACCCAGCCCGACTGTGAACGGTAGTAGTCCCTGTCGGTCTGAAAGCTGGCGTCACTATACCCTCGCACCTTCAAGTCATCACTCCCTCCAAGGACTAAGAACCATTCCTTTGTCCTCCGAAGGTACTTAAGGATATTCTTGACCGCAATCCAATGGGCTCTGCCAGGGTTCCCTTGATATCTGCTAACCATGCTCAAAGAAAAGGCTACATCAGGGTGAGTACAAGTCATAGCATACATGATTGAGCCAACTGCGGAAGCGTATGGTACTCGGCTCATTTATGCTATTTCAGCTTCGGTACTCGGACTTTGAGTCTTACTCAATTTGGCATTACTTTGTATCGGTAATTCTCCCTTCTTCGAGTTTTCCATACTAAAACATTTTAGTACCTTGTCTAAGTAAGTGTTCTGACTAAGTCCTATTAGTCTCTTACTTCGTTCTCTCACTATCCTTATTCCCAAAATATAGGAAGCCTCTCTGAGGTCCTTCATAGCGAAGCACTTCCCGAGCCAGGACTTAACCTCCTGCAGAGTCGGGACGTCATTTCCTATGAGTAGTATGTCATCGACATACAGAACGAGGAAGCTTACTATACTCCCACTGGCTTTGACATATACACATGATTCATCTTCGCTTCGTACAAATCCAAACTCTTTGACTTTCTCATCGAAGCAAAGATTCCATCTGCGAGACGCTTGCTTAAGTCCATAAATGGACTTCTCAAGCTTACACACTCTATTTGGATGCTTCGGATCGACAAAACCCTCTGGCTGAGCCATGTAAACATCCTCAGCCAACTTCCCGTTAAGGAAGGCGGTTTTGACATCCATTTGCCAAATCTCATAATCATGAAAAGCGGCAATAGCTAGCATTACTCTAATAGACTTTATCTTCACAACTGGTGAGAAGGTCTCATCATAGTCAACTCCGGGAGTTTGAGTAAAGCCCTTCGCAACCAATCGCGCCTTATATGTGTGTACGTTTCCATCCACGTCGGTCTTCTTCTTGAAGATCCATTTGCATCCAACGTTCTTACATCCGGGCATATTATCAACCAAATTCCAAACTTGGTTGTCATACATGGACTGGATCTCGCTGTCCATTGCGTCTTTCCATTTCGCAGACTCCAGGCCTGCCATGGCTTCCTTATAGCTATTAGGTTCATCTAGATTTATTAGTGTACCATCACTAATATACGTGTCCCCTTCGGTAGTAATATGAAAACCATAAAACTGGGGTTGAACTCTAACTCTTTCGGAACGTCTAAGAGGTAATGATTTGTCAATCGGTTCAACCGGAGTTTCCTCCTCAGGTTGAGTGCCAGCGGTAGAGGTTCCTTCATCTATCGACTCTTGAATCTCTTCAAGCTCGATTTGCCTCTCACTGTCTCCTTTTCTTATGAGTTCTCGCTCTCGGAAAACTCCTCTCCTCGCAACAAAGACAACATTGTCGTTCGGTTTATAGAAGAAATATCCAAAGGACTTATGCGGGTAGCCGATGAAAATACATCGCTCACTACGAGGTTCGAGCTTGTCGTGAGTATCTCGTCTTACGAAAGTCTCGCAACCCCAAACCTTGTTATGTGCTAACGAGGGAGCTTTCCCTGTCCACATCTCGTGAGGTGTTTTGGCAACCTTCTTAGTAGGGACGCGGTTAAGGATATGGGTGACAGTCTCTAAGGCATACCCCCAAAAAGAGATAGGTAGTGAAGCACGACTTATCATAGAGCGAACCATGTCCAACAAGGTTCGATTACGCCTTTCTGCCACACCATTCAACTGCGGTGTCCTAGGTGGCGTCAATTGTGAAACTATTCCACACTCCTTGAGATAGTCGTGGAATTCTAGACTTAGGTACTCTCCTCCTCGATCGGATTGAAGCATCTTGATTTTCCTGCCCAATTGATTCTCCACTTCATTTTTGAACTCTTTGAACTTTTCAAACGTTTCTGACTTTTGTTTGATTAAGTAGATATACCCATATCAACTATAGTCATCGGTAGAAGTCACATAGAAGGGGTTCCCATCCTTCGTGGTTGATCTAAACAGTCCACATACATCGGTATGTATTAGGTCCAATAGACCCTCACCCCTTTCACATGTACTAATGAAGGGTGACTTAGTCATCTTTCCAAGCAAACAAGATTCGCATGTGTCATCTTCCCTAAGGTCGAATGACTCCAAAACTCCATCCTTTTGGAGTTGGGCTATGCGCTTCTTGTTGACATGTCCAAGACAACAATGCCACAAGGACACTCTATCCATACCATTGGAAGAATCCATGCATAAAACATCATTTCCTAAGTTATCTATAATCATAACAGTTTCATAAATTCCATTACACGGTATTGCTTCAAAATATAAGACACCATTTAGATAAGCAAGAATAGAACCATTCTCATTATTAAAAGAAAATCTAAAACATTGTCTAAACAAACCATGAAATGAAATGATGTTTCTTGCCATTTGTGACATCCCCAAAATCTCGGCCAGAAAAGACCGATTTTCATTTATGCTTTTAAAATAATTTCAGAGTAAATCCTTTTGATTTGAAAGAGTTGCGGAATTTGTTCCCAAAAACAAAACATGATAAAACAATGTTTACCAAAGCATTTCATAAAAGAAATGTATTTTCATTATATAATCAAAACTCGGGGTGTCATGTTCCGATACAGACCAATAAGCATAAACGATAACATTACAAGTCATTCAAAAAATATATACATATACAGACTTGTAAACAAAACAACTTGATGGTTCATCCATCTTATGCCCTCGCGCCACTTCCTGTAATACAATTAAAACTGAGTGGGTCAGGCTTGGGAGCCTGGTGAGCATATAGGGTTTTCAACCCACAATAAATAATTATATCTAATTCCACCAACCAACAATAACCCAATTACCCATTCCCGTTATTCTCACTTTATGTCCCTAAAATAACTAACACAAGGGACCTAGTCTAAGAATATTTCATCGGGGCGACAACATATGCTTCGGGGGTTCCTCAGCAATATAAGTCAAATAAGGCAACCATGAGGGGGATGGAGTACAACGAATGAACACCCAAGTTCATTAACACCTACAGGTGGCGAACCTGCTAATGTTCCACAAGACTGTCTAGAAAAGTTTGTGGTCGTCATCTAAACTCTGCTAGATGACTAAATCAAACAGCAACGAGGCCTCTCATCTGTTTATTACACACCAACTATCTACCCATGTTCTACCCAACATATTAGTAGATAAAAATATACATTTTTATACATAGTTTAAAAACCTGTATAGCATGCTTTAATCAATACATATTCCACATAACAGATGAGGCACACACACACATAACACGTATTTCATAGAGAAATAATCAGATCTATAAGATAGAAGAAAGTGAATACACATTCACACATATAAACACCAATATACTTAATACACTCAAACCATACTTGTACTATTATCGTGTTTATGAAAGGTAGTATACACTCACTTGATCAGAAGATGATCAGACAGCACTATGACTTGCAGAAGTAGTAATCCTCAGCAGATCTGGAAGATCTTCACAAAAATCGAACTTCTCGCGGGCAGAGCTTCGGCTCGGGAACCGCACTTCTCGGGATCTTCGGGATCTCGGGACTTGCCTCGGGGCTCGAGAATAATACCGGGGCTTCTGGGTATTTCTGGCACGCAAATCGATTCAAAACGGGAGAGAGAAGAGAGAAAATAGCAAAAGAACTCGACTGCCCTCGCATCCTATTTATAGGAGGCTGGAGCCTCGGAGTACGCGGGGCGTACAGGTCCGAAATCGTCACTGCTTACGTATCCGAAGACTCGAGTGCGAATGTCGACATCCCTCAGTGTACGCAGGGCGTACACGAGTATGCGGGGCGTAACTCGGATCAAATCGGTGACTCCTTCGGATAATCATCCGAATTAAAGATTAGATTTAAATACAAATTATTTAATAAACTTCGGAAATTCATATCTTCTTCATACGAACTCCGTTTTCGACGTTCTTTATATCCACGTGAAGGTGAGACTACGCTCTACAACTTTCGTTTAGACTCCATCGGCTAATTTTGACTTTATTTTTATTATTTATTTTTAATAGGCCGGGACAGAAAAACTTCGTTATAAATTCATAACTTCTTCGTTTGACGTCCGTTCTCGCCTAACTTTTTATCGCTTCGATACCAACAACGAGACCTTCGATCCTAGTTTAGATTGCTTCGGCTAAAAACCGCTCGATCTCAAATCGAGTATTTCAGGCTGCATACCGCTAAGCCGAAACTTCGATAAATCATAACTTCCTCATACGAAGTCAGATTTGGGCGTTCTATACATATTTGGAAACCTCGTTTCAACCACTACAACATTATCCGAAGATATCAAGTTTATTTTACACTTAAATTTTGACGCTTATTTTTATTCTTAATTAATCAAACCACATAATTAAGCAATTAAGCACAAAACACATAATACTCAAATAATACAATCTTATTATTTCAAAATGGGTTACAAAGGTTAACCTAGACTATTACATTGCTAAAAATGACAAGCCTGGAAACACAGGCGTTACACCATTTATGGCGAATAGCAACAATTGTTCAAATCTAAGGATAAACCATTCCTAAGCACTAAAGAATACACTGCAATCTTGGTCACAGGCGACGATCTTCTGTTCCCCATGATTAGATTTATTCTTCCATGCTCCACATCCATATTTCTTCTTAGTCCCTGCAATTCAGAACAAATGTGGTAACCACAACCGGTATCAAGGACCCAAGAAATAGCAAGAGATGAATCGTTAGATTTAATTGTGTATATACCTGCGAAAGACGGCTTGATCTTTCCTTCCCTTATGGCTTGCAGGTAGTCTGGGCAGCTTCTCTTCCAATGCCCTATTTTATGGCAATGATGGCACTCTACCTCCTTAGGGTTAGGACATGGTTTAGCAGGATCAACTTTGGTCCCACTAGAAGAGGAACCATCTCAGGAATTTCCCTTGCGGTGGCTCTTAGACGGAGCCTTCCTCTTCTTGCCTCTTCCTTGCCCTATGGCCAAAACAGGAGCAGCGGGTGGATTGGGAGCGGGTGCAACAGACTTGTCCTTGAGGTTGTTTTCAGCAACCCTAAGGAGACCTTGGAGCTTGCTTAGGGTGACTTCTTCTTTGTTCATGTGGTAGGTCATCCTAAATTGATTGTAACACGGAGGTAAAGAGTGAAGCACCATGTCGATCGCCAAGTCTTCCCCAAAGTCAACATTCAACTTGCGAAGATGGTCGACATACCTTTGCATCTTTTGCAGGTGCACGGTAAGAGATTCTACATGACCCATTTTGGCAGAAATCATGTTAGTGAAAATCTCGTAACACTCTTGCCACGCGTTTTGGTGGTATCTCTCCAACAAGTCTTGGTGCATTTCGTACGGATACATGTCCTCCTAGGACTTTTGGAATTCGGCATTCATAGTGGCTGCAATGTACCTTCGTTGCATCATGTTCATGAGTTTCAAAAGCAGTCATTTCAGCCGGAGTAGCGATTTCTGGGTTGATTTTCTCGAGCTTCTCTTCTAGGACATACTCCTTGTCCTCATAGCGAGCAATTGTGCGAATGTATCTTATCCATTCGCTAAAGTTTGTCCCATCGAAAGTCACATTTTGACAAAGGCTCATCAATGTGAATGAACTAGCAGCAGCGTTGTTTGCATTCGACATCTACAAATAGAAAGGATAAAGATAGATTAGAATATGAATCCCTAATTATCACCCAATAAGAAAAATTAGGGCTAGGATCCAACAACAATATTTACATATTAGAAAAGGGATACCGTAATCTAACATGCAAACAATTTGAAGGTAAGTAAATGACGATTCACTAATTCTCCATCATGAAAACATAACTTTAAGTTCTAAATGTATTGAGAATTCCAAGGTTTGGATGAGATTCATTGAAACTTTTCAATGGCATGTTTAAATCTCGATATTCCCCTCTCGTTTGTCACTGGGATACCGAGGATCACAAAGTGGGTGTGAATTACCATGCAAATTTACATGGTGCCTTCATTGTAACGATCACCTATTCGATGTGCCGGTAAACCACACACGCTCCATCGAACTATGATAAACAATGAATCACCCTTTGCCACCTTTGCTTAGAACCAATTAGTGTGCCGGTAAACCACACATGCTCCACTAACTTCTTAGTAAGGGTGCAAAGTGTAATTTCATGGGATTGCATCAATTCACTTTTCCTAAAGTAACTAAGATTGGGAAAAAAAAACATGTAGTTACTTTGTATTTCATATTATAATTTTAATGAAGAGATGAGGTTGCCCTATCCTACCCGTTCGGCTAACGACCCTCCACCGATCTAGCAAGCGGTGGGTGTAAGTGTACACCCATTAAGTGTCATTTTATAGGTAGCAACCTTATACCCACCTTATAGACCGACTTCGTGAATGAGGCCTACTAACGGTAAGACTAGCATTTTTAATCATACATACATATATATATATATATATATATATATATATATATATATATATATATATATATATATATTAATCTTGTAATATTATATTAGTATAGGGTTGAATTTTAAACTTGTAAGATTCTAGGGTTTGAAATTTAAATTGTCTAAATTAAACTTTTAATCACAGAACATAAATTTCAAAACTTGAGAGCAAGTTTTAAATCTTTTCAAAACATAGAGGATCAAATAACAAATAATCTAAATTAACAATTAATCACATAATTATCCATATTTAATTTATTTAATGATTTCTTGCAAAACAATTTACCAATTTAATTAAAATAATTAATCAATTATCACATAAGGAAATAAATATTTTATTAATTGATAAATATCTTCAATTAGATCAAGAATATACTCATATATATCATAAAATCGGATTTATATTGATCTAATATGATTAAGGCAAGTATCTCAAAGATAAACAGCAAGAAATCCCGAAGTTTCCTCATTCTGATGCTTGGACTCGCCGAGTACCCCAATGGACTCGCCGAGTCGAGCCTACTCGCCGAGTCCATCAGACAGAAACATAAAATTCGAATTTAACAAGCATCAAACAAGCAAACAATGCATCAATTCAATAGAAACCAATCTAGGCTCTGATACCACTGATGGGTTTTAGCCATATGAACATTCCTATGTGCACATGCAACCCTAATGCTTGGATCTAGGTTTCTCTAATTAGACATGCATTCAATCCAAGACTTCTAATGGCTAATTGACTATAATAACATTATGAAATCAGAATTAGAAGTTTACCTTGAATCACTTGCTTGATCTTCTTGTTCTTGGAGCTTTAGAGTCACAATTGTCACTCCTCTAATGGCTTACAAACACCAACTAGCAAGAGGATGATTTAGGAGAGAGGAGAGGGGATCAAATCGGCCAGGGTTTCTTCTCTAAGCACAAGTGCTGATTTCCCTTGACCCTTGGGGTCTATTTATACTTGTAAGGCTCCTAGGGTTTCACCCTTAAACCTTAATTGGATAACTTAAGCCCTAAGCAATCCTAATCCCTTCCATGATAAGCCTTGGACGATTTTAAGGCCTATCCAAAGTCCTTAAAACCGGCCACCCTTTATCCATAAGGGATTTATAGCCCAAAGTATACTATCACACAATTGACAGTTTATGCCCCTTTATTCAATTAATCTCTTTAAGTCACCAAATTAATTCCCAATTAATTTTTGACTTATATTAATCAAATAATAATATTATTATTCCTTATATTATTCTCATAATATATTAATAATATTCCTTCTCTCATAATAAATCATCCTGTCAAGTTGCTATGGTGAAGGCAACCCAAAAGGATCATGCACAACCGGGTCAAATACTTGCCTAATATAGTTGTAGCCTTAGACACTATTCCAACAGTATATTCTTAAATCAATTAGACTTACCAACATTAAGGCAGCTGACCACATTTTGGCTACAAGTGATATTTCCCCATATCACTCTTCCCCACCAAGGCTCTTTCAACCTACCAAAGTCCAAGACCCACAGCCCAAACCCAAAAAGATTCAAATCCCTGGCCATCAAGAAAACATCCAAAAATTTTGTCATCAAGGGTGCAGGTGCTTCAAAGAAAACAAACATCAAAACCGCAAAGTCTGCTCCTCAGGTTCATCACTTTCCATCCAAGGCTCATGACCCTCCTATAAATGTCATCGATGACAGTTTAAATGAGCCTTCGGAGTCCGTTGATGTATTTAGGAGGAAAAAGTTAAAAATTACCCTGGTCAAGGCCAAAAGTGAACCGAGGCCAATGTTGGAGTCTCTCAAAAGACTTCTACAGCCGTTCGAGTCCCCAATGACTCACCTGCAGTTACCCAATCTAACCACTCTAATACAGTTAGTGTATCAGTTTCATCTCAACATCGAGAAAAAAACCAGTCTGGATTCCAAGTGGATCCAAATGTCGTTTATCGCCCTAAGGTCTCCATGGCTTCACGCCTGCACTTTCTCTCTACTGAGGAGCTGAACTCCATTCATATTCGTGTCACACAAATAGAACAAACACAAGTTGCACTACGGGGCCCTTTTTAGAGACCCTAGCCAGAACAGAGCCGATGCCAAACTTGGTTTTAGACCAAGGAGACCGATGAAGCTATGGAAATCATGTTCCGCCAACATTACACACAAGCGGTCTAGGCATGGTGAGCATAAACGTGCAAGGATCCATGAACCCGAGGGACACCCCGGTGATATAAGGATTTGACATATATGCATCTGATGACTCATGGTCTCATTACCGCCCAATAATAGAATTTGGCCTGAGGAAATTTAAAGCCTTCAAAACGGCTCTTCAGGCTAGGAAAGCTCAACAAGTGCAACAACAACAAAAGAAAGAAGGCTCCCTTCTGCAAGTGGCCAACTATTGGGCCACTATGATCAACAACGCGAAAATGGTGCATGATATCCTTTCAGTTCAACAATAGATGTAAGATATGGAAAACGCCGTACAAAAGGTTCAAGAGATGGAAAATGATGTTGGTCCTTCCATGCCTCCTCCAAAAAACGAAGTTCAAGACTCAAATGACGACGAAACTACCATAGAGACCAACTCTGCTCTAACCTTTGGCTTGGATGAAAACAACGTTGATGAAGTCCAACAGCCTCTCCCTTCAGATGACTTCATCATGTTTCTAGATGATGAAGAGACCAGTGGTTCACTACACTCCACTTCTAAGCCGAAACAGCGAAAGAAGAAGAAGTTAGTTGTATCTCGAAAGGAATTCCTCAACCTTCAATCCAAATTTGATCAGATATTGGCTGCAGTCACTTCCAAAACCCCGCTGAACACTGATGTCCCCATTCCACAATCTCTAATTGATCGAGTTGAAGTCTTGGAAACCAGAGAAACACTTACTGCAGAAATAACAATTCTTCATATAGAGATGGGAATTAGACAATAGGATAATCAGCTTACCAAGGATCACAAAGAATTTATCTCCAAGGCCATGGATCTCATAGAAGAGGTGAAAGAGCTCAAGACTGAACTTTAACAAACCCTGCAGACTTAAGAATGCAAATCTAAGAGGCTCGTTGACGAAACTCACACTGTTTATGAATCAGGGTTTTCAGCTCTACAAGAAACAATCAAAGGGTAAAGGCTCTCCTTATCTTCCAAAGCAAGTGTTGAAGAAATTCTCTGTAACATAAAAGAAATTTATCAAACACTTTCTGACCCAGAGATCCCTTCCAACAAAGGTGTGTGTTCCCAAATGGAAACTCGGTTCACCACAACCTTCTAGAAACTCGATGATTTGAAGAATTGGTTTGAGGAGCAGATGGATCCTGCTTCCTCAAAAGGGGGAAGTGATCAAGATAATGAAGATCCATCCTCCTCAGAGCTCTTCAAAGATCCAACTCCTCAGGGCTCTTCTCGGCAACTAACTCCTCAGGGTTCACCTCCACACCCAACTCCTCGGTCATCTCCTCGAAAACAAACTCCTCCCCACTTGCAGAATATGGAAGAAGAAATGTCATCATATCACACTGATGACTCCCCTGCAACAACTCAAAAGAAACAAGACTGGAGGGTTTCGAAATTCACAGACAAAATCTGGAGAGCACAAGGGTTTTATACAACCTTCGATGAAACCCTAATCAGCTCATGGTTAAACCCTACCCACAGACTCCTAGACTCTGACTACATTCCAATTCTTACGTATGCTGAACCGCCTTCTGATGGCTACTGGGATGTTCCAATTTCTCCAACCTCCAAATATTGCCAAATATTCCAATCCTTTAAACTCACCATACCCGAATACAGAAGGCTCCCCATGGAATTTGATCGTCTAAACCTTTTCCATGCTAAACATGGTGGAAAATTCCAAGACATCTGGTCCAACGACACACCAGAAGGGGTAAAATTTTACAAAGTTTGGAAATTCATGAAGAGTGAATTCTTTCAATACACTCTGATCCGAAGAGGATGTGAATATGTCAGATCTCAAGCAGACTTTATTTGCATGAATCAATTAAGAACTTAGCTGAGAGGTCACTTTGGGGGAAATTGTTGAAACAAGAAAATGACCCTCTTCAACTAAGATAGATTCGAAGACCTCTAAGCCTTGTGAACCGAAGAAGACTTACCTGGACACTACTTTTGTCATCTTGTGAACCCGAAGAGATGTAGAAGACCCGCAGATGAACTTAACATGAAGATTGTTATAAGTTACTTTTACTGACTTTACTTGTAATCGTAGTATTGTCCGGTGACCATTCAGGGTCACCGAAGTCAGTTGCTTTATGTTATTTTATTGTTTCATGTAACTTTTAGTTCTCTATAAATAGAGCTTCCTACTTCATGTATTCTCACCACTTTAGAGCTTATCAATATAAGATCTTTCATCTTAATATCTCAAGTCATCTTAACTGATACTTAAACCGAGTCCCTCTTCACTTATGTTGTTCATCATATGTTAACTTGTGTTTGCATGCAAACGTTGTTATGATTCAACTAAGTGTCTACTTGTTTAAATGCTTATCGATATAAACTTATTGCTATTTACTTTCCTTACATTTCCACAATCTAATTTATCTAACTTTTATTGTTCAGCTAACAAGATCCATTGAGATTAACTTATTATTCCGCAACTTATTATCTCGTCACTAATGTTTATCAAGTTTTTCTTTCAACACTTTTGGGGTAATTATTTTAAGTTTGAAACTTTTAGGAGTTTTCGCTTCCCCGACGTAGTGGTGGAGGATGAGCACGGTGCGGCCACATCATTAAATTGGACACACATTTTTGTTAACCACGACATGGTGACATATTGGCCACGATGCGGTAGCAGTTAGGGTTCAAAATCATAGACCCTGGGGTTTAAGCATTATTTAAAAGTTGTAATTTCTAAGTTTTCCTCAATTGGCAGTTCCTACCTTCTGAGAATGAAACCTTCCTAATCCCTAGCCTCCTTGGTTGGTTTTGAGTTTAATTCACTTGTTTTTGTGAAGCTTAGAGTAGAAGAAGCTTCCTCTTGGAGCAAGGAAGTAAAGGTGCAACTTAGATCCATAGTTTGCATCAAATTTTCGGCCCATTTGAGGTATAAAGCTCACACATTGATTATCATTTCATTAGATCTAGTTTTGGGTACCTTTATGAGCTTTTTATCTCAAAAAATCTATGTTCTTGGGATTCTAGTGATCTCCAGAACATTGAGTGCACTTTTAGCTTTTGGACTTGTTTGGTTGAATAAAAGGGTGTTGCATGTGCTAGCCTTAAGTCCATGTTATTGGCATAATCATCTTTAAACATAAGGTTTTGGATTTTGACTTATTGAGATGACCTACTGGATAAAGTTGGAAGCTTTATCCGTTAGGACCTTTAGAAGAATCAAATATGAGATTTTGAGCTCTAGAGCTTAAGGGTTAAATACATAACCCATTAAATTGTTCTGGACTCTGGCCACGGTGTGACAAGTTGTAGGCCGCAACACGGTGATGAGTTGTAACACCAATATTCTCTCATTTAGCCACTGCGACGTGACCATGGTGTTGGCTACGACCCGGTGACTCAACTGTTGACTTTTGACTAAGTTTAAATTTAGGTCAAACTTTAGGGTTTAGGTTATAAGCTGATATTTTACCTTTGAATACCTATTCTAGGTGGTTGTTGTGCTTGCATTCGCATGTTACGAGCTATATATGGATTCTGCTTTATCTGTGAGGTGGATTTTCTTACTATACTTTGTACTACATTATAGATCATATGTATGTTAGGATGTTGATATGTTGTAGTGGACTATAGGCAGCTGGATTTGCTAATAATTACATGTTGTAACACCCGGATCCAGAGGTATTTTATATTTTGCAAATTTGGGCATTTTAAGGTTTTCCACGACCTGGTGAGGAGGTGTCACGATGTGGCGAGTCAAGTTCAGGCTGCGTATTTAAGCCGCCACGACATGGCAGTACAGGCCACGACGTGGTGGTTGGCAAGTGAGAAACCTAATATTTTGGGTTTTAATAACTATTTAGAGCAATAATAAGGCTAGGGTTTGCTCACCCTTAACCTCCATTAGCCTCTTTGAGATATGGGAAACCCTAAATCCCTCCCTCTCTTATTTTGATCCTTTTTGGTGTTTTTTGAAGCCTTTGAGGGAAGAAAGAAGAAGAAGAGAGCTAAAATTCAGCAAGCTAGTCCTCATCCTTTGTGTTGGCTATCTCCTGGACCTTTGTAAGTGTCCAAGACTCGATTTTTATCATGTTAGGTTGATATATCTTATGTTTTGTCCCTAAATCTTCATCTTCATGTGAGTTAGAGTGTTAGGATCTCATAAAGTTTGCAACTCTATGAATCTATGGGACTTTTGACATAATTGTTGGGTTGGATCTAAATTCTTGTGGGGTTTTGATCCATGCATGATATTTCCATGCGAAAACCTTCATTTCTGGCTCGTTATGGCTTCAAGACATGTATTGGAAATGCATGTCTATAAAGCACCAACTTTTATGTTGGATTTGGTATTAAAATCTGTTATGGAGTAAATGAGTTATGGATTTTTTGAATTAGGTGCTTAATGGAGAAAGTAATGTCTTATATAGCTTATTTGAATTTTGGTTTGAGAATTTGACCTTTTGGGTGGTCTTAACGGGTAAATTGGAAACTTTATGCTTCTAGACTTTGTTTCAGACCAAATATGGAATTTGGAACCCTTAGGATCGAAGAAAGCAACTTAATCCATTAAGTTGTTGAAAACCCAGTGCTTACGGCGTGGCTTAGGTCGCCACATCATGGCGGCTAGGGAAAACACGTCTGTTTTGTCATTTGAGGGCCACAACGTGGCTAGTCAACTTTGACCATTGAATTTTGACCTTATTTGACTTTTGGTCAAACTCCTAGTTGAAAGAAGAGTTAAGGATTTATCTGGTATGACTGAATAGGTGGTGTGTAGCAACAGTATATTGTCAGTGATTGTTGTAGCAGTTGAGCATTTTCTGAGAGGTAAGTCTTCTCACTATACTTGTAGGTCAAAGGCACCAATGTCGGCCCACTAAGTTGTGTATGTAAGATGCTAGTTGTCTTTGTGACTCTTATATGTTTGTATGATTGGGTTGAAATAAACCTCAGGGTTGGGCCCATTATTGTATGATTATGTTGAAATAAACCCCAGGGCTGGGCCCATGACTATGTGATGGGTTGAAAAAGACCCAAAGGCTAGGCCCATGATTGTATTTTAAGCCGGAATATACCCCAGGGCTAGGCATAGTTATATGTTTGGTATGTGGTACTTTGGGTAACTCACTAATCTTTGTGCTTACAATTAATGTTTATGGTTTCAGGTACTTCTGGTACGAAAAGGAAGAGCCCGACATGATGGCACGACATCCCCTTCATGATTCCGCACTTTTAGCTATTTGTACTCTGATGTTTTGACATTGTGTATGGTGATTTACTTTGAGACATTTGATGTATGAAACTAATGGTTTTAAAACAAAACAAAAAAATATCATTATTTTTGGGTCATTACACATGTGGTTACCTATTTGATATTTGGTTGATTATTTATCTATATGTTGACATGTTGTAGATGGGTTGAGGGAGGTCCAGATGTGTGCTAAAGGCCAAGATAACCGGGCGGTCCAGTTAATATTATAGACCCAAAGGGAGTGGGTCAACTTAATGTTGTAGCCTTTGGAGGCGGACCAACCTTATGATGTAGACTACGATGTGCATGTATCGTATGTGTATTGTTGTGTGTGTTATTTTGGAAAAACCCACTGAATTTTAGTTACAATTGTGAATTTAAATGTTTCAAGTACTTCTGAGGATCGGGAAAAAGTGAAGGCATGAATGTACACACTATCCAATATTCTTCATGATTTTGAGATATGTTATATTATGATACTATGATTTTGATTATGTATTCTGAAACAGTTATGTTGATGGTGTTTGACTTTATGAAAATGGTTTTTGCATTTCCTTTTATAAATTGAAATATTTTACCATGATTTCTGGGTCCTTACGTTTTTATTCGATTTCTGTAACGAGCAAGCGACCATTTATGGATTCAATTGATAGATTCATTATGTTTAAGTCAATCTTGAATGGGTTGATTATGATTTTATCCATGATTTCTAAGGTTTTGATTTCATCAATAATTTTTTGTTTTTGATTCATCCGGGATTTATATGTTTGTTATGGGCGTGTTTTTTGGGTTTGTTTGAACATAGGTTACATGATTTCTAGGCTTGATTTTATGAGTATGATTTTTGGTTTTTATTTTTGTGTTTAATTTATAGATGACATGATGGTGGTGGACGATGACAATGACGGTTGGTGGTGCTTGATCTCTAACATTAAATGTGGTTGTGTCGATGGGAGAGTGAAGGGTATAAGGGCACCAAATATGGTTTCACCGACCACCATCTCTCCGTCACCATCGGATTTGATTCTAATGTTTTCTTGAGATTTGATGCATTAGCTTTGGTTTTCTTAGTTCATCATTTGTTTGGGTTGTAGAATGGATTTTTCTGGATTTATAGTCAGTTTTTCGATAGTGCCAGGTGGTGACTTGCGGTCACCGGTGGTGGTTTTCGGTGGTTAGCAAGTTTACAATGGTGATAGGTGATGGTTGGGAAAGACATGTGGTGGTGATGGTTGGACCTATGTATATTAATCATTATTTAATATATATATATATATATATATATATATATATATATATATATATATATATATATATATATATATATATATATATATATATATATAAAAGACAATATAGTCTTCTTATGTCTGCGGGATGCAATAAACACAACAAACTCGTATAATAAGAATGAAGTGCAAAAAAAATGACAATTTAAGTAATTTTAAGAATGGAGTGGAAAAAAATGACAATTTAAGTAATTTTCTTCATTTCATTATTTTCGTTTAGACTAAATTTTGATTTTTATGATAAATATTAGACAAACGATATAAATTAGCTAACATATGATAAACTCAAAAATGTATAATATAGCAATTCTCAATAAACAAATATACTACGACGATATAAAGTAGCTGACATACGATATAAAGGCTTTCATTGTTTCTATACATTGTTTTAGGACTTTGTTTTTTCTAATTAAATTTAAAAAAATAGTTTTTTCTTATATAATAAATATGTTTATAACTTTTTATAGTTTTGTTTGGTTTTTTTTCATATGTTTAAAAAAAATGTTTTAACAGAAAGGAGTGATTATTATTGGGTTTTAGATACAATTATACTTTTTTTTTATTTGACAAGTTATATTTCTATTAATAAATATTATTTGCCTTAAGATCTGAATTACTAAGTATTAAGTTGTAGGATATATAAAGCTATTTTACTTCAAACTTGATAAATTGGTTACAATATTATACTGTTCCAACCATAACTAATTTTTTTTATAAGTGGGTGTAGAAAGTTTTAAGTCCAAAGAAAACTATTAAAATTAGTTTTTACAATATAGATAATATCAAGAAGTTTTAACGGTGATATAATAAATACTAAGTGAATCATTTTAACACATAATCTAACAAAATATATGAATTTTAACAATATCTAAAATATGTTACAACAAGTAACCTGTGACCGAAGAGTAACAAGATCAAACTTATGTAATGTGATTTCAAATAACCACAATCATTATATGTTATTTTAAAATAGATCAAATAAATCTTATTCTTTGGATATTTCATACATATGTTATTATACTTTGGACATCTCAAATCGATATAGTTTTTAATATAAATAATGATATAAATCAATTCTACATCAATCCCATCTAACTTTTGTTTTGTAGAATCATGAATGGTCATATTTACGTTGATACATTTTCAATGCTACTAAACTACCATTTGTGGTATGTTTTGACACCCGTTCGTGTTGATTTCATTTGGAGGGACTCTAGAGCAAACAAACTCTTCATGATGCTCATTGATCAAAATGTATGTTTAAAAAACTATTTATATCTTATTTTCATTTTCATAATTAATCATAATTATTTTCCTTATAAAAATATTACATTTTCTATTAGAGAGAGAAATTGTTAGTAGTTGTTCCACAACAAATGATGCGCCTTATTTATGGAGGGAATCTATTGGGTGGTGTGTTTTCTTTAAACCATTTCCAAATCGAACCACCCTATGGTGAGTATCCGAGGTATCAAGAATACAGTTTATTACGTGACGATTTGATGATTAAGATCAGCAATAACACACGGTTTAATCGTTTGGCCGATGCTATCATATCATGGTTTCCGGTTTTCCCATTGGTTCCCTCGATAAAAAGTTTAGTAGAGGATCGGACAGAGAGAAAAATGATGATCGGTAAATTTAATTAATTATATATATTTTTTAGCATTCTAAAGTTTTTAAAACAATAACAATTTGTCTTTTTAATTATCGTTATTCTTAGATATTGTTGGAAAAATCATCAGAGGCAAGCAAACTATTCCCGTTACTTTGGTTTACTGACGTTAACTTCTTTCACTTTATATCTCCAAGATGAGTCGTAAGTGTTTATTATTATTATTGTTATTATTATTATTATTACACTAAAGCAAAATTAAGTGACTTTGGAAATATTTGATTATAAATAGGGGGAGTATAATAAAGATGAAACTACATATAACCTACCGAACACGCCATCAGATTGTGAGGACTGTTTATGCGATAAATAGAAAGTATATAATATTTGTTTCTCGGGTGAAATTGGTTCATTTGGATTCAAGTAAATTTTTTCTAGAAAATTATAATACTTGTAGTGATATTAAAATAACTAAATCAACACATTTTAATAGTTTTTATCTTATTTTCAGTGAACATTTTGATATCAACCAAACTAAGCAACGTAGAGTTCCAACCGCGGATGCCGGAAGCATTTAACATCATAAATATGCCTAGAAGAATTTTTAATTCCGTGTGAGACATTTGGTGGTGTTTTTTTGAAGTTTTGACAACTTTTACGAGTGCGTTGCTTTTATTGTTTATCTACATTAATGTTAGACATATTGTGGTGAATTTTTTCATGTGTGGTTTATTTTTCTTGTGTTGACTTATGAATTGATAAATAATAATTTTTTGATATCTATGAAAATTTTCTTTTAACTATGCGTAACTTTCTTCTATTGTGTTTTTTTATTACAAGTTTATAGTATATTTGGTTATTTATTAAGGGTTGTGTTGCTTTCTGAAACACACACATACATGACTACTAAATCACATGGTCTACATTACAAAATGTTACATTCTTGATGATATAATATGTACTTATTCTTAACATTTCCATTATAGTGTTCAATGAGGAACGTAGATAAAGGAAACGAAAACTGTGATGATTCCCAAAACCCGATAGATATAGAAAAAGGTATGTCGTTTATATGAGTATATATTTGCATTTATAATATATATGAGTATTTATCCAAATAATATAATTGTAGAAAATCGAAAAAGATACAATAGAAACTATTATGCACGAAAAAAGGAGAAAAACAAAATGAGAAGGATAGCTAACGGTGAAGGATGTAGTCAACCTACAACACTCACAAGTTGCACTACAATGGAGACAAACGAAACAAATATCAATGAAGATTCCTCTGTGAGTGTTATAAGTGCTGCTCAGAGGACAAGTACTTATAATAAAGAATATTATCAACGAAGAAAGGAACGAACTATGATGACAAAAAGAAGAGTATACGCCTTTCAGGAGGATCCGTATGATTTTGTTTACGAAAATATCCGTATGGAACATCGTATATTAAAGGCTCAAAACCCTTGTGTTTATTGTGGAGCAAAGCGAATACAATATGAATTCCCTACCTTTTGTTGCATGAGTGGGAAGACAAAACTAGCACACTCCCCTATTCCCACAGAATTGCACCAACTCTTCACAAGGCAAGAGCAGCTAGAAGAAAGCTTCAGGTACAATATAAGGGCGTACAACTCAAACTTTTCTTTCGCGTCACTGGGTGTAAAGGTGGATAAAGAATTGGCCAATATGAATTCTGGAGTTTACACTTTTTGTGCGCACGGAACACTCTATCATAATATCGATCAGTTAATTTCAAGGGATGGAAAATCAAGGTATTTATAGTTGTATTTTTATGACGGTGAAGCTGAAATATCACAGAGATCCTCCTGGAAGAATGTTGATAGAAGAATTATCCAAAAACTAACACGTATTCTAGCTTCGAATCCTTACGTTAGAACATTTAAACGGCTTTCTGATCTAGGACCGCTTGATAATTATAGAGTGACTTTGAATGCGTCGGTGGAGCTTGACCAAAGGGTGTACAATAAGCCGACCACATCTGAGGTGTGAATATTAACATTTATCTTTATTCATTTTAAAATTAAATGTGTCATATTTATTATTATACATATCATATTAATCACCATATTGAACTACACCTTTGCATAGGTTGCTGGTATTTGGGTTGAAGGAAATGACAACATCACTGCATATAAAAGAAGTATTATTGTCTACGGGAGGTCTAACTATAGTACTGAAATTCAACCTCACTTTGGTTGTTATGATCCTTTGTGCTATCCTTTATTCTTTCCCAATGGTGAGTCTGGATGGCATCCTAAAATACCAAGATATGGGGTGGCCATGGATGAAATTAATAGTGACAATGAAGACAATGATGAAGGTTCAGAAGGTACGCCTTTAACATTCTTTTACATATTTAAAACATGTAACAGGTATTGCCTTAAATATTTGGATATTAAATTTATATTTTTCACATAAATTATGATATCGCAGGATCTACTTCAAAAAAATGCAGAAATACTGTAAGTATGCGGGAGTACTATTGTTACAAGTTCCAGATACGGTCGAATGATAATGTGATTTTGATGGGAGGGAGATTGTTCCAACAGTTTGCAGTAGATACCTATATAAAGATTGAGACTACACGTTTGGTTTTTGTTGAAAAGAACCAAACCAAAATTAGAGCCGATTTATACCAGGGTGTTGTTGATTGCTTCATTGCCGGTGAGGCTCAACCAAGTAGGGTTGGACAGAGAGTTGTGTTACCTGCAAGTTTCATTGGAGGTCCACGTGACATGCGCCGAAGATTTCTGGATGCCATGGCTTTAGTTCAAGATGATGGGAGGCCTGATATATTCCTTACAATGACGTGCAACCCAAAATGGAAAGAAATCGATGATGAGTTATTGCCTGGACAGTCAGCTCAAGATCGACCGGACCTTGTTGCAAGAGTTTTTCATGCTAAGTTAGAGGATCTCAAGGTACAGTTATTGCAGAGACATATAATCGGTGTGGTGGGGTTATATGAGTATGTGATAGAGTTTCAAAAGCGTGGATTGCCACATGCACATTTCCTCTTAATAATGACCCCTAGATATAAGATGAATAATCCAGACGATTATGACAAACTTGTGTGTGCGGAAATTCCCGACCCAATAAGGTTTCCTGAAATGCATGATCTTGTCAAAAGTCACATGATGCACGGTCCCTGTGGTAGCTTACGATGAAAAAGTCCGTGTATGCAGGGTGTGCCAAAAGTATGTCGTTTCAGATATCCTAGGCAATTCAATGAAAAGACATCATAAGAAGAGGACTCATATCCATTATATCGAAGGAGAAATAATGGAATTGAGGTTACTGTAAGAAATACATCATTGGATAACAGATGGGTGGCTCCATACAACCCAAAGTTGTTAATGATGTTTAATTGTCATATCAACGTTGAGGTTTGTTCGAGTATAAAGTCTGTGAAGTACCTCTTCAAATATGTTTATAAGGGCCATGACAAACAAGTTATCCATATTGATAAAGACCAAGAAAATGTTGTTATTAATGAGATAAAAAAGTATCAAGACGCACGTTATGTGTCCCCTCCCGAGGCATTATGGCGAGTTTTTAGCTTTCCTCTTTCAAAAATCCACCCTTGTGTGATGGCCTTGCAAATACATCTCCCGAATCAACAGTTGGTTAGGTTCAAAGACGGTGACAGAATGGAAGACATTGTTGATAGGGAGAAAGAAAAAGATTCAATGTTGACGGCATTTTTCAAGAAGAATAAAGAAGATTCCAAAGCGAGAGAATATTTGTATAAGGATTTTCCAAAACATTTTACATGGAATCGGGGCAACCATTGTTGGAGGACCCGCGCACATAAATCAATGGTGGGTCGACTTGTTTATGCTAATCCAGCTGAAGGAGAGAGATACTACCTACGCCTTCTTTTATGTCATATCATCGGGCCTACCTGCTTTGAAGATTTATACACAGCCAATGGTGTATTACACCCTACATTTCGAAAAGCAGCTCTCGAAAGAGGTTTAATAGAGACGGATGATAATTTATCACAGTGTCTTGAAGAGGCTTCGTTATTTCAATTTCCCAGCGCACTTAGAAGGTTATTTGCGACGATGCTGATTTTTTGTGAACCAGGAAATGTTCGCAAGTTATGGGACGACCACTATGATTCTCTTTCTGAAGATTATAGGAAACAATATGGATGTGCCGAGCGAGTGCAAAATATGGTCCTCATCGACATTAGAGTCTTCCTAGAATCTATGAGTAAAAAGCTTAGTGATTATGACCTTCCAAATGTCAGTGCACACATCAATTTACAATCAAGAGGCTATCGTGAGGTGCAAGAAGAATACTCTATAAATGTGGAATATGAAGACTTACATGCGCGGGACTCTCTCAATCCAGACCAGAAGTTTGCATATGATGAGATAATGAGGCATGTGGATCAAAATATTCCGAGTGTCTTCTTCATAGATGGTCCCGGTGGAACTGGAAAGAAATTTTTGTACAAAGCTTTGTTGGCCAATATTCGTGCATGTGGTCTTATTGCACTTGCAACTGCCACGTCAGGTGTTGCGGCTAACAACATGCCAGGAGGGAGAACAGCTCATTCACGATTTGGAATTCCCCTCAATCTTGATAATAACTCGATGTGCAAGATCACTAAACAAAGTGGGAAGGCTCAGATACTTCGCGAGGCAAAGGTAATCATATGGGATGAAGCAGCAATGGCTAAGAGGCAGGCAGTAGAAGCAGTTGATCGGACAATGCAAGACATCACAGATGAGAAGCTCCATTTCGGTGGAAAGATAATGGTTATGGGAGGTGACTTTAGACAAGTGTTGCCGGTCGTGAGACGTGGCACTCGAGCATAAATTGTCGACTCTAGCTTACGAATGTCACCTCTATGGGCTTCAGTTAAAAGGCTTCGATTAAATATCAACATGAGAGCGGTAAATGACCCGTGGTTTTCTGATTTTTTATTACGAGTCGGTGATGGAAATGAGGAAACATTGGACGAGTCCTATATTCGTATACCTGATAACATGTCCATTCGATACACTGATAAAACTAAATCAGTGGACGCTCTGATTGATGCAATATTTCCTTCTTTGCAATCCAACGGCGCCGATTCAAAATTTATCATTTCGAGGGCGATATTGTCAACTAAAAATGAAAGTGTTGATGAGATTAATAATAAGTTGATCGAACGATTTTCTGGCGAGCAAAAAGTTTACTATAGTTTTGATGAAGCGGAAGATGACAAAAACAACTTATATCCGATGGAGTATTTGAACTCACTAAATTTTAGTGGTGTACCCCCTCATTATCTTCGGTTAAAAACTGGGTGCCCTGTAATACTATTGTGAAATATCGATCCTTCAAATGGGTTATGTAATGACACCAGATTGATATGTCGAGCTTTCCAACAAAATGTCATTGATGCAGAGATAGCTGTTGGCCAACATGCTGGAAAAAGAGTGTTTTTACCAAGAATTCATCTATGTCCGTCTGACGATGAGATGTTCCCATTCAAACTTAAGAGAAAGCAATTTCCAATTCAGCTTAGTTTCTCTATGACAATCAATAAAGCTCAAGGACAAACAATTCCAAATGTAGGTGTTTATCTACCAGAATCGGTTTTCTCACATGGCCAGCTTTATGTGGCGTTGTCCAGAGGAATATCACGTGTCAATACCAAGGTATTAGTAAAGCCGGAAAAAAACGTTTGATAATGATGGAATCTACACATCAAACGTTGTGTACAAAGAAGTGTTATGTGATTAACAAGGTACAATCAACAACTTATTATTATACAATTTCTTCAAATATTTATCTTAGATGCTTATTTGATGTTTAATGTAGGGCTAGCAGATGAAGCAACATGATTGCAGATTGGTGTAGCTTATATATTGGATATGTTATAAATATACAAAACTATATGGTTGCAGATTGTTGTTATTTATATATTGTAAAATCAAGTATGAACTATCAGATGAATTATTTGAGATGTAGACTCAACTTTTATCGTATTGTATGACTATACACCTAGCAAGCAACTATATGTTGAAATGAACTATTCGACACATAATAGTCTACCAAATGGCCGCAATGAATAACTCACGTCTAAAGGAAACTAATCATCACATTATAACTATCTTCCGAAAGAAACTTTTTGCCGCCCGGCGCTTAGCGCGAGTAAACGGCTAGTATATATATATATATATATATATATATATATATATATATATATATATATATATATATATATATATATATATAAAAGACAATATAATCTTCTTATGTCTGCGGGATGCAATAAACACAACAAACTCGTATAATAAGAATGAAGTGCAAAAAAAATGACAATTTAAGTAATTTTAAGAATGGAGTGGAAAAAAATGACAATTTAAGTAATTTTCTTCATTTCATTATTTTCGTTTAGGCCAAATTTTGATTTTTATGATAAATATTAGACAAACGA
This sequence comes from Lactuca sativa, assembly GCF_002870075.4. NCBI lineage: Eukaryota > Viridiplantae > Streptophyta > Magnoliopsida > Asterales > Asteraceae > Lactuca > Lactuca sativa. The sequence continues at coordinate 39,485,120 of NC_056623.2, forward strand.
TATAAATTAGCTAACATATGATAAACTCAAAAATGTATAATAAAGCAATTCTCAATAAACAAATATACTACGACGATATAAAGTAGCTGACATACGATAAACTAAAAAATGTATAAAATAGCAATTGTGAATAAACAATAAACAAATGATAAACTCATTTAAATTAATGTTCATGAAAAATAAAGTAAAATCGACTGTTCTACAATTATACCATTGTTATTTGAGAGTTATGTATCAAATTGGTTTTTAAATTGGAAATTATATTTGGATTCTGACTATTCTTCCCAAATCGAAGGGAATGTTTAGAAGGAAAGTGTATAATTTATGTTTAGAGCACGTGTCATACATCACGTGCAATAAGTTGAATATATCCAACGTTGGACAGAGTACATGTTTTTATGCATAGTTTACAAATCAATGGTAAACGATTGAGCTAAAAAACAGAGTTTCCTCATACAAAAACAAATGTACGTACCATATATGGCCGCATAAAAAGCTCCAACTTCCTTCCCGAGTTTCACTCTCATTCTTTCTTCTTCACACTTTCTCTCTCCGGCCTTCGTTCTTATAGTCCCTCCCTTCCCTCCTTGCACTTCACATTCACATTCCAATTCCATTGCTCATGCGCTTACACATCTAACAAACATCGATCACTGGCACACACAGCTTACGGCAATCAACAATGGCAGGGGGTCAGACAATGAGCTGGGAGGATCTCAAGAAGGAGAACGTCGATCTTGTATGATCTCCCTCTTCTCTAATCCTTACATTACGAACGATATCCGAACCCTAGATGTTCAATTGGTCGCGATTCGATTCTATTACGATTTTCGAATTTGAATCGACGATTCAGGATAATCGTAGTTTTTTTTTTTTTTACTTGGTTGCGTTTTGCATGACGATTGATTGATCTGATGATTTACAATGTCGTTGATTTCTGCAGGAGACTGTTCCCATTGAAGAGGTTTTCGAAACACTGAAATGCAGCAGAGAGGGATTATCGAGTGAAGAAGGGAATAAGAGGCTTCAAATCTTTGGCCCGAACAAGCTTGAAGAGAAGAAGGTAAATAAATCGCTACAATTTCCAAAACTATTTTATCATTACTCATTGAACTGATCATTTTTTTTTATCACGATATTAATTGAAACAGGAAAGCAAATTCCTCAAGTTCTTAGGGTTCATGTGGAATCCTTTGTCATGGGTCATGGAGGCTGCAGCTATCATGGCTATTGTCTTGGCCAACGGAGGGGGAAAACCACCAGATTGGCAAGATTTCGTTGGAATTACCACATTGCTTATCATCAACTCCACAATCAGTTTCATCGAGGAAAACAATGCAGGCAACGCTGCAGCAGCTCTAATGGCAGGTCTTGCTCCCAAGGCGAAGGTGATAAGGAATGGAAAATGGGATGAAGAAGAAGCCGCCATTCTTGTACCTGGTGACATCATTAGCGTGAAGCTTGGTGACATCATCCCAGCCGATGCTCGTCTCCTTGAAGGAGATCCTTTAAAAATCGATCAATCTGCATTGACTGGTGAATCATTACCAGTCACCAAGCATCCAGGTGATAGCGTCTACTCCGGTTCAACCTGCAAACAGGGTGAGATTGAAGCTGTTGTTATTGCCACCGGAGTTCACACCTTCTTCGGAAAGGCGGCTCACTTAGTCGATAGCACAAATCAAGTCGGCCATTTCCAAAAGGTAAAACTTCTTATCCCTAAGTTTGACCCAATCACCAATTCACCATACCTTTCTTTTAACACATTCTTGGTATTGATTATTAGGTTTTGACCGCCATTGGTAACTTCTGCATCTGCACAATTGCAATTGGTCTCGTAATCGAAATAGTGGTGATGTACCCAATCCAGAAACGAACTTACAGAAATGGAATCGACAACTTGTTGGTCCTTCTCATCGGAGGAATCCCAATTGCGATGCCAACAGTTTTGTCAGTCACCATGGCCATCGGATCCCACAAGTTGTCGGAGCAAGGCGCTATCACCAAGAGAATGACTGCCATTGAAGAACTGGCAGGAATGGATGTTCTCTGCAGTGACAAAACCGGAACTCTCACTTTGAATAAACTCACAGTCGACAAAACCCTAATTGAGGTCTTCGCAAAGGATTGTGACAAGGATACAGTGATTCTAATGGGTGCAAGAGCTTCAAGAGTCGAGAATCAAGATGCAATCGATGCTTGTATTGTGAACATGCTTGGAGATGCTAAGGAAGCACGTGCAGGGATCACTGAGATTCATTTCCTTCCATTCAATCCAGTTGATAAACGAACAGCAATCACATACATCGATCAAAACGGAAACTGGCACAGAGCCAGCAAAGGTGCACCTGAGCAGATTGTCGAGCTCTGCAACCTAAAAGGCGATGAAAGCAAAAAAGTCTTCAACATCATCGATAAATTCGCCGAACGTGGTCTTCGTTCTCTTGCCGTTTCCCAACAGGTGAGTTTCTTTCTATTTTTCTTTGAAATACTCATAAATTAACGATCTGGATTTTGTTTTTTTATAGACCGTACCGGAGAAAACGAAAGAGAGCCCCGGCGGACCATGGGTGTTTGTCGGTCTATTGCCGCTATTTGACCCACCAAGGCACGACAGTGCTGAAACCATCCGCCGTGCCCTCCACCTTGGTGTCAATGTAAAGATGATCACCGGCGATCAGTTAGCCATCGGAAAGGAAACCGGGCGAAGACTTGGAATGGGAACCAACATGTACCCCTCTTCCTCCCTCCTCGGCCAACACAAAGATGCTTCCATGGCTACTATCGCAGTCGAAGAGCTAATCGAGAAGGCCGACGGGTTTGCCGGAGTCTTCCCTGAACATAAGTACGAGATTGTGAAGAAGCTACAAGAGAGGGAACACATCGTCGGGATGACCGGAGACGGTGTGAACGATGCACCTGCCCTAAAACGTGCCGACATCGGTATCGCAGTGGCTGACGCAACCGACGCCGCTCGTGGTGCATCCGACATCGTTTTGACCGAGCCAGGGCTGAGTGTGATTGTGAGCGCGGTGTTGACCAGTCGAGCCATCTTCCAGAGAATGAAAAACTACACAATCTACGCAGTCTCCATCACCATCCGTATCGTTCTAGGTTTCATGCTCATCGCTCTTATCTGGCGTTTTGATTTCTCACCTTTCATGGTTCTTATCATCGCCATCCTCAACGACGGAACCATCATGACTATTTCCAAGGACAAAGTGAAACCTTCCCCGTTGCCGGATTCATGGAAATTGAAAGAAATCTTCGCCACCGGAGTTGTTCTCGGAACCTACATGGCTGTCATGACTGTAATTTTCTTCTGGCTAGCAAAGGAATCCGACTTCTTCACTGTAAGTTACACCAACCAAACCCTAACTATTTACATAAATTCACAATCGTCATTGTTCAATTCTAATTAACTAACGTGGTGTTTCAGGAGAAATTTGGTGTTCATCCGATCAAAGATAACGAATTCGAGCTTATGTCAGCGCTTTACCTTCAAGTTAGTATCATCAGCCAAGCACTCATCTTCGTCACCAGATCAAGGAGCTGGTCTTTCGTTGAACGTCCTGGGTTTTTACTACTCATTGCCTTTTTCATAGCTCAAATGGTGAGAGTTAACTTGAGATTTTAAATAATTTTTAAAAACTCGATCTAATTAATTTCATTTAATTTAAATCAATGTAGATTGCTACACTCATCGCGGTTTACGCTAAGTGGGATTTCGCAAGAGTGAGTGGAGTCGGATGGGGATGGGGTGGTGTGATTTGGTTATATAGCATCGTCACCTACTTTCCTTTGGATATTTTGAAATTTATCATTCGATTTGCGTTGAGCGGCAAGGCATGGAACAATATGATCCAAAACAAGACTGCTTTCACCTCCAAGAAGGATTACGGACGTGGCGAAAGGGAAGCACAATGGGCCACAGATCAACGCACAATGCACGGTCTCCAAGCACCCGACGCCACCGAGGTTCTAAAAGGCAAGAGCGACTATAGGGAATTGTCGGAGCTTGCAGAACAAGCAAAGAGGCGAGCTGAGGTGGCTAGGTAAGATAAGATAAAATACCCTGTTTCTTTTTTCGATAAATTAAATGATGTTTAAAAAGTATCTGATGTATCTATATCGACAATGACAGGTTGAGGGAGCTTCATACATTGAAGGGACATGTTGAATCGGTTGTGAAGCTGAAGGGACTTGATATCGAGACAATTCAACAACATTACACGGTTTAAGTGGTTGGGAATACAGTTTTGGACAAGATAAATAAGAATTAGGAAAACATGATTTTGCAGAAGGTTTGTTTATCGTGGCGGATCGCTATTGAGATGTGCGAATAAGCCAGTAGACGAGAACGGGCTTTACCCGATTCGTAGTTGGCAGAACAATGATGTAATTCAATTTCATGTTCTTTTTTTGATTATTACATTGTATTTGACTATTCGATCTCAATTAATTATTTTCATTGAATATCCGTATTATAAATTATGTTATGATCCAATTATATGGTTGCAAATAAATAAATCGAAATCGATAGATTTAGATTTTGTTTATAATAGAGTCCACTCCAAGTTTGAATCAAAAGTCAAAACTATTAGAAAGTATGAAAGGCTTGAAAAAAAAGGATAACAACTAACTCAAAGTCTAATCCTTATCTGAGCATTTGCAATGAATATCATTACATATTTAGCATCTGTAATTATTAATTACTATTCCCCTAATCTTTTTATAAAGTCTGTTACGAAAAAGACTTTCTATAAAATTTTCGCAAACTTCTTATTGAGTTTAATTTTCTTTTTTCCTTTTTTTTTTCTAATGTTTCCGTTAACAATATTTCATTTTTAACCTGTTAACAATATTTCTTTCTTTTTTAATCTGTCATCTATGAACATTATTACCGATTTATCGAGAAAATATTTACAAACTCGATGCATCAAATTCATGAATGTTTCTAGAGCATTTGTTAGTTTAAAGGACATAACAAGGAATTCATAGTGTTCATACCTTGTTATAAATGGTGTGTTTTCAATGGCTTGTCCTCTTATCTTCAACTGATGATAGCCTTATCTGAGATTAATCTTGGAGAAGACTTTTGCTCCATAGAATTTTAATCGAACAAGTCATCTATCCTAGGTAGGGGTATTGATTCTTTATCATGGTCTTGTTTAGCTCTCGATAATCAATACACATTCTCATCGTACTGTCATTCTTTACAAACAATACGTGAGCTCCCCAGGGTGATGAACTAGGTCTTATAAAACATTTGTCCAATAACTCCTAGAGTTGTGTCATAAACTCTTTCATTTCTATAGGCACTAAACGATATGGTGCTTTCACAATTAGCGTCGTACCTGGATATAAGTCGATTCTAAATTCTACGTGCCACTCTAGTGATAATCCTGGTAATTCATTCGAAAATACCTCAGGATAGGCACGCACCACATGTATATTAGAATTGTTTGCAACAGCGGATTTCGATGACGAAATCTGATTCAAGTGGGGGAGATTTGTAACATCAGTGTTCCAGATATTTTCATAATGAGCATGATTCATTAAAAGTTTGCAAAGTTGGTCCCTACATTGGGCGTATGGGTGTCGAACGGGTAAAATTTTCAGGTTTCGGATAGAACGGGTATTTCCTTAAAAAAATAATATCCGATACCCGACCTATAATGGTTTTTGGGTTTGAGGTCGGGTCGGGTAATTATCGGGTATACCCGAAAATTTCTTAAATGACACTATTTTTTTTACATGCTGGTTGGTTTAATAAAAAATTGGATAGGAAAATACTCCATACAATTAACGAGTACATCTATAATAACAATACAAATCATTATAATATGCTATGTACTTTTTTAATTCCATTACGTGTGATAGAGAGAAGGTAAGTAAATGCTACTTAAGAAGTACAAGCACCCTTTTTTATTGTGATGACGGTTCATGACTTCAGCTTCAACGTCGTATTCCCTTTGCAAGTTTGCGTCGACTGTCGAGCCGTCGTTCATAAGAAGGAAACAAAGAGTTTTGTTTTATTTGAAGTGTGCGTACGTGACTGTATTGTATATTTGGTATTATTTAAAAAACGAATTCGGGTATTCGGGTATACCCGAAAATAAATATTCATACCTAAAACCCGACCTATATTATTATCGGGTTAACCTATTACCCGAATGTTCATACCCGTTACCCGTTCTACCCGACCCATTCTACCCGAATTCGGAACGGGTCGGGTGGGTAGAACGGGTTTCGGGTTTTTTCAACAGGCCTAATTGGGCGTACAAGATAGGTACGTCGAGTGTAGGTCAGTAAAAGGATCGCGAGCTTTCCTCTTGTATGTTGGGCGTACACATGCGTATGTTGGGCGTACTCATGCAGATGGCAAACCCAAAATTTTCAGGCTTTGGACCCTATTTAAAGGACTTTATGGCCTTAAACGCTTCCTTACCTTCAGCCTCCATCCCTCTTAGCCCTAATCTCGAAACCCTAATTCTTGTGTGCAGGTTTTGAAGTTTTTTAGTGATATTTTCGTGTTCTTGGCGGTGAAGAAAAACCTTTGAAGTTGTGGTGTTGCTCTCAAGCTTTTGGATTTAGATTCTTCTCATCTTTGTGCATCTTCAGGAGGTATAAAGTTCAAATCTTGATGATTGCCTTGCTAGATCTTGTTAGGTTGCAAGTTATGGCATTTTTACCCCAAAATTCTTGGTCTTATGAGAATGGTCTACTTCGAACTATTTGAGCTATCCTTTCAAGCATTTCTGAGTGTTTGGTGGCATAAAAATGAAAGCTTGGTCCTTTGTATTATTCCATGCAAGAGTTATGGAGTGTTAAATGGTTATATAAGTTAGGGTTTTAATTTTTAGCTCCTTGTAGCCATGTAAATGCATAAATGTTGCAATTTTATGGCTTTATACGTTTATTAGGTTAAGATCTAAAGTTCAGACGAAAGGTCTTTAAGAATTAAGACCTTCATAAAGAGTTTGATCTCCTGAAGGGTACATTAGGCGTAACCCTAAGTATGTTGAGTGTACTGGGTTACTACCCCGTAATGCTTCCAATCCAAAGTAGTACGCATGGGGCGGATTTAGCGGGGTTCCGGGGTGGCACCGACAACCCATAAATTTTCCGGCCGCAGTGGAAAATTTTCGAAATTTTTTAAAATTTTTATTTTTTTCTACTATCGTGCAACCCCTAATCTTCCTGTGCAACCCCTACTATGAAATCCTGCATCCGCCCCTGGTAGTACGTTGAGCGTAATTAGCAGTATGCATGGCGTACTCCTAGAAAACACTCTTGGGTCATCTTTAGGCCTTGGTCCATTAGGGGTTTTGGGCCTTGTCTAGTTGGGTCATGTATGGGAAGGGCAAAATGGTATTTTTCCCTTGGTAAGTTAAAGGATGAATTGGACCTTCGATTATGGCGTTAAAATCCTGATTATTAATTAGAGTTGATTTTGGGTTATGACCAATGTGAGGAGTCGTAGTAGCAGCAATATGAGTGTGTGTTTTGAATATCTTCAATTGAGGTAAATCTTCTCACCACACTAGTGGGTCGAAGGCACCAATATCGGTCTGGTGATTTGTACGTGTAGGATATATGTGATTATGAGACTATTACTGATATGATTGTATGAATTATGCATGCAGCCAATCTGAGCTCGGAGTTATTACGAACTGATGGTTGATATGGACCCGAAACATATACTTGTTATATGGGGTTAATACGGACCCGACACAACCACGTTCTGTTATATTTATGTGTATGTTATGTGTTTTGGTTGAGGAACTCACTAAGCTTTGTACTTACGGTTTAAGTTTATGTTGTAACATTCAAAAATATAACGGTAAAAATTTTATTTTTAAAACAACCAAAACACCCATTTATCATTACTAAAACACTTAAAGGTATTTCATATTAAAAACAACTATCAGAGTACAATCCCAAAATCTCAAGGTTGCAGAAAATATGGGTGTACGCGCTACGGTCAAGCCCAACCCTTCCCTTTCGAACCGAAAGAACCTGAAATCATAAACAACAACTGTAAGCACAAAGCTTAGTGATTTCTCCAAATACCACATACCATACTGTAACATACACGTTTTGAAATCGTGTTTTGTAAATTAAAGTGAATAATATTATGAAATATTATATAATTTTGAAAGTTGAATTCAAACAAGATAGTTTTTACTAAGATTGAAGTAAAACTATTTTTAGTTTCACTCGAAAAATATTGGAAGTCTTATGAGATTCCAATCAAAAGACAAATATTGAAATTTAATGAAAATATAAAATCTGAAATAAGTAAAATTTTATTATTTAAAGTTGTAAAGAATCTCGTTAGAAACATTTAGGCAAAAACCTCATCGAAATCCGAGTTATAACAAAGAAGTTATGACCAATCGAAGATCCGCGACAAAACCGGCACGACACCGAATGACGCAAAAAGTGAGTTTTCGGTAAACTACTTCAGCCTTGGTGATCTAAATAAAGTCGTAGTATTCGTTAAATCGAGAAGTTTTATAAAAGAACATCCAAATCTGACTTCGTATGAGAAAGTTATGATTTTTCTAAGTTTCAGAATAGCGGTAGACAGCTAAAAACTCGAAATAAAGATCAAGCAATATTTAGCCAAAATAACCTAAACAATAATTGAAGATCTTGTCAGTAGTAGTACAACGGTAAAAAGACAGACGAAAACGGATATCAGGTGAAGAAGTTTTGAATTTTTAACGGATTTACCACTCCCGATCTGTTAAAAATAATAATATTAAAAATAAAGTCAAAATTAGCTGACGGAGTCTAAACGAAGGTTGTAGAATATATTCTCGCATACGCGTGCATATAAAGAATGTCAAAAACAGAGCCCGTATGCGAAAGTTATGGATTTTAGAAGTTTGGGGCACATTTTCCGAGAATTTTCGCGTGGATAAGATCGACCATGTCACCCTCGCCGAAACTCGCCCTGTGTCCGATGTCGGTGAGTCAGCAGCCGCGTGTCTGCATCGTGGCGCGTCCGAGGAGTGACGCGTGTGCACCACCGTCTGAAGCTCCCTCCGTCGACGCGTGTCGCGATGACTCCTCGCATCCGGATCCGAGCCTCGCATCTGCGTCGTGTGTTCGCCTTCCCTTCGGCCGATGCTCCGGACCTCGCTACAATAAATAGTAGCTGCGAGACCTCCCGGGTATTTTTGAGAAATTGCCCCTTTTTCACCCCTAATTCCATATTTTAGCTATTTCCACATCCCCCGAAGCCCCAGTATTATTTTCAACACTCGAAACACACCCCGAAGTGCCCGAAGACCCCGAGAAATTTATCTTTTCGTTTTGAAGCTCAACCTTCGCAATGCCCGGTTTTCAATAAATCTCCCGGTTTTCCACAACGAAACTTTATTATTATAATGAAGTGCTGCACAAATTACTATTTTAACCCCCGGTTATTTCAACTTGAGTTTCAATATATAGGAACAATTGTATGTTATGTGTTATATGTGCTATGTGCTTTTCAGTGTTATTATTCCGGGTTATTTTCCCATGTTATTTTATTTGCTATTTTATTAGTAAAGAAATACCTTTGACCATGTGATCAGTGAAAGGAGTTAGATTCACATTGGTATTGGTATGTAGCCTCTGGCCATGTAGAGCATGTCTCCGTAAGAGAATGACTTCTATTCTATGGCATTGGCAAAAGGTTAGACAGGGCTACAAGCCTGAAATCTACCAAAATGTTAATAAGAAGTTGTATGACTTCTGTGCCATTTGGGCCAAAGCTTTATTGATGTATATCAAGTATGGAAATTGGTATGTCTCATTGGTTGTATATCTTTGAATCAAATCATTGATTGATATGGAAAGTTTGTCACATGATTCATATATGCCTTTGTTGTTCCTTGTTCCTCTTTGCTTCTGCCATATTGAAGTATATATATGGTATAACGTTATATTGTATCTATTATTGAACTCACTAAGCGTCACCGCCTACCCTCTGAATGTTTAACAATTGCAGGAGATAAGCATCCAGTATAGTTATATACTGATAGAATATTTTGAATAGTTTGAAACCATTGTATTTTGTACTCCCGTATGTATAAAACTATAGAATCCTGGGAATTTATGTAATATATAACACTTTGTAATAGTTGGTTTGTATCCAGTCGTTTGTAATCACTTTATCAATGTAAAATATTGTTTTTATGAATATGCAAGTAGTATGTTTTGGAGTAACTATATTGTCAAGTATGAAAGTTTGGGTCTTTCAGAAATATGAAAGTGTGGGTCTTTCACATACATAGCCTATAAGCCATACATGTCATAAACATCCCACATTTAATAGGAGGTGCTATGTGCCAACCATATTCTTGCCATTATGCCATGAGCCGTATCATGGTCATCCTTGCCATACCGGGGACCAAAACCCTGGGTCTTACAGACAAGTGCCAGGAGCCACCTCCTGGTCTTCCATGCAAGCATCACAAAGACAACTAGCATACAGTCTACAACTACTTATCTACTTAACTGCAAATGTCCAAACTCTGTTCTTGCATACAGATTTACCAGGTGCTACCTACTAGTCATTCATACAAATGCCAAGGGCCACCCCCTAGGGTCGGCATTTTTGCCTTCAACCCATAGTATAGTAAGGAGACTCACCTCGCACTACTGAGTCACACTGAGAATCCCTAACAGCTGGCCCGAAATCCCTTGAACTATCAATATCAAATAACACCCAATTAACAATTGGAATTGAATCTATATCCTTCAATCCATACTTAGGGTAAAATGTACCATTTTACCCCTTATCTAGCTTGGCCCAAGACGAAGGCCCAAACCTACAATCCAAAAGGCCCAAACATGGCCCAAAATATCCCATGGTTAACCCTGATCAAACTTCTGGTCAAAGTCAAAGTCAACAGTCCATGTTGACCAAACATGTCGTGTTTTCCCTTGGACACGCCGTGTTCCGCCAGCTCCAATCAGTCGAGAAAAATTTCAGCCACACGTAGTGTTGGCTTGCCATCATGCCGTGTTCGCCCGAGATTCAACAACTTAATACATTAAGTTATTTTCTCTGATTCTAAGATCTCCAAAGCTCAAATCTAATCCATAATGTGGTCCAAAAGGATAAAGTTTCCAACCTTATCCATTCGGACTACCCAAAAATTTTCAAAACTAAATCCATAAAGTTTAATAATACAAGAGCTTAACCAACAAGCACTTAATCCTCCAAGTCCGAAGTCCATCCTTTCTAGAAGTGATTCAAACACCAAAACCAACCCCAAGGTTGGTGCTTTATAGACATACATGTCCAATGCATGTATTGAACCCTAATTAGGTCAAAATGGGGATTCATGACCTAATCTCTATGCATGACATCAAAACTTGATTATACTCCAGATCCAAAACACTACGAACTCCTCTTGACATGGAGATTCATAAAGTTGTCAACTTTATGAGGTCTAACCATCCCATCATTCAGGAATAAAAAGCTAAAGGAACAAAACTCAAGATCTAATAACTTAGAATGATAAAAATCAAGTCTTGAACACTTATAAAGGTCCAACAGAGTGCCAAGGTGGAGAATGGGGACTTGCTTGCTTGACCTTTGCTTCCTTTCTCCTCCTTCTTCCTTCTTAGCTTCAAACAACACCAAACTAGCTCTAAAAATGGAGGAAGATGATTAAGGGTTTCTTTCAGGGCTTGAGGGGGTGATGATGGAAAAACCCTAGCCTCCTTATTCCTTAAATAGGGAGCAAAAACCCAGAAGATTAGGGGTTTCATTCCAACCTTTAACACGTCGTGTTCCAAGAGGCAACAAATTGAGTTGACCTTAATGAAAGTTGCGCTTCTTCTTATCTAGATATGTCGTGTTGGTTCCTCCAACACGTCGTGTACACTCCTTGAAAGGGGATTTATTCCCAACAATTATTCCTCAAGATTTCGGGTGTTACATATGTTTTAGGTACTTCCGGTTTGAAAGGGAAGGGAGCCTGATTGCAGCGCATCCACCCATGTTCAACATTTTTATGTTCTTTGAAACTGTACTCTGATAATTATTTTCACATTAACACACTTTTGTTGGATTGATATGGATATTTGATGATTTTTTATTAACTTAAAAATGAAAATTTTACTTATGAATTATTGGACATTACAGTCTCCTTCTTTCTATTTTGGATCGTCATCAATAGCGATTTGGTTATCGTTTCCCCTTTTGTTGTTAGAATCCCAGATAACTTGTTTCTTGATGAACAATAGGAGGTGGATGGAGGTTTGCTTTCGGATGTGTGGTTATATCAAACCCTAAAAAGAATGATGAAAAAGATCAAAGGGTATGAGAAATTGTGATTGTAGGTGTAGAATCAAAGAAACAACAAACACGAAGGCACCTTCCATTATATTGTTTCAATCGTTGAATCCATTGGATTATAATTACGAATCTAATGTATGTAATGTTTTCATTTTTTCACTCTGTTTCCATGGGACATGATTGGATTGATTGGAGTGAGGAACTTCATGTTGTACAAAAAACCTCAGAAGGAAGAGGACGACGGCGACGATAGAAAACAGGTGGTTGTAGGAATTATAACAAAGAGTTATGGCAGCTGGAAGGCATGGTTCAATAAATCACTCAATCTCAAAGTTTCTTTGCATTGAATTTATGTAACATTTGCATTTCAGGTATTTTTCCCTTTTTGCCCTTAACTTAAAAACTCTTACATTTTGGTCCCTGATCAAGTACATTGGGCGTACGCTGGGCGTACTGGGTTGAAACGTTGAATGTAGAGGCATCCACATACATGGGGCGTACATGGAGTACGCAGGGCGTACGATCATCTGGGACAAAACCTAATTTTTAGGGTTTAGCCCTATTTAAACACCTTAAGTTTCCCTTCGACCTTCTTATGACCAGCCTCTGCCTCTCCAAACCCTAAGAACAAAAACATAATTTCCATTTGAGTGTTTTGAACATGGAAGTGATCTTTAAAAGTGTTTTTGGTGTTCTTGAAGGAAGAAGAGCTCTTGGAATTTGCATTGGCGTGGTTAAAGCATGTGGATCCAGAATCATCACCAACTTGGAAAGCTTTTGGAGGTATAAAGTTATTAACTTGATGGTTCATTATAATAGATCTATTTAGAGCTTGTTTTTGTGCTTTTTATGGTCCCTTGAGTCATGGTTGAGAGTATGAGCTACTCCAAAAGCTATGGATTATAGATCTTATCATTTTTGAGGTTCCTTATGCATAAAAATGCTATCTTGATGTGTTATATTGGACCATGCATGAGTTAGGGCTCTTATTATGGGTTTTAATGGTCAAAAACAAGTATTGGGTCCCATTAAGACATGCAAAGGAGTAAAGTTGACAACTTTACGTGTTAATACATAATTTAGGATCAGGTCTGAGAAGTAAACTTAGTGGCCTAACCAATTAAGCACTTAATGGTGAGATTGGGCTGTTGTGGAGTACGTTGGGCATACCGGTGTAACATCCCAAAAATTAAGACTAAAAATTTTATTTTTAAATTAATAAAACCATTATCCAAAACAACATCATCATGAAAACCATAGTAAATCAGTGTGTATCAGTAAACATCCCAGTACATCAGAGTAATATAAAATACGGAACAATGTAGTGTGCACACTACAATCATCCTGGGCTCTTCCCCTTTGAACCAGAAGTACCTGAAACATAAACTTAAAACCGTAAGCACAAAGCTTAGTGAGTTCCCCAAAATACCACATACCATGCATATAAAACATATAATGGGCCCCACCCGTCATCGGGCCCCGATCGGAACAGATCTGTATATCATCATGTCCCGCCTGGCATCGGTCCCCACCCGGTATACATACAAGCATATAAACACATGCAAAATCATAAAGATAAATAGAAGACAATATAATCATCACGCCTTGCCCGGCATCGGGTCGCGCCCCGTAAACATGTCATAAAACATACATGCAGAGTCACACAGAAAACTATCATCCTAGTTATAATAAACCATGGGTCGGCATTGGTGCCTTCGACATGCTAAAACCAGTGAGGCAACTCACCTTAAGCTGCTGAATCTCATAGATAAAGTTTCGGTCTACTGATCTGGAAAAAATCCAATGCTAACATCATCAGTAATATCCAATTAATAATTGGATCTTGACCCATAATCAAGAATCTAAATTACTTGTCCAACATCTAGGGTAAAAGACCATTTTACCCTTTTCTTACTTGGCCCAAAACCAAGGCCCAACCCATTTACTCAAAAGGCCCAAATACCTAAATGGCATCCCAAGGAACATTATGGACCATCTTCCTAATTGGGCCCAAAAATCATCATGGACCTAATTCCAATAAACCCTATAGTCTATGCATGGCTCAAAGTAAGAAATCCAATGGCCCAACAAAGCCCAAACCCTAAAAGCCCAAAATAATCCCGGATCTAAAAGGCCTAAACGCCGAAAGCCCACTTCCCTGAGTAAGCTCGGCGTACGAGCGTTGACTTGAAAATGGGTAGCTGAACCAGTACGCACAACGTACCAGAGATTACACCCTGCGTACCGACCAGAGCCCCATTGTCTAATTTTGGTCTTAACCACTTAAGCTCTTAACGTCCAAACCTCATATCTACTCCATTTCAAGGTATTAATGCATAAAGTTGGAAACTTTATTGTTGTGATATGCTGGAGATGATGGAGTCGGAACTGCAATAAGGATCCGTTTGAGTATCTTTTCCTATTATCATAGTGCAAAAGAAAGAAATGACCATTAGTCAACATTCGGGAGGAGTTCCCGGGACGAAGCTCCGACGATCAAGTTAGTATGAGATTTGAAAAAGATGGTAGAAGATTACTGGTAAGAGAGAATTTTGTCCCCCTCCTTGTCAGGAAGATGGATCCTTTTATACCTGTTTTAGAGGCGTATCCCTCAACCGATTCTGTTGAGGATTCCCTCGTGAGGTGCGACGTGGCAGACCCATATTGGAGGGTTGTTCGTCATGCCTTTTGCCTCATTCCCCCATTGGCTTGGAAGGAATCTCATAATCATTTATGGATCGTGGCTATCGTTTAATGGGCGAATAGGACTTTCTGATTGGTCCCACGTTTGTCGGGATGTAACTTCCTGAAATAGGGGTTAAGGCGCGGTTATGTGCCTTAACTGCCATATTCACGTTCTTCATGCTGGGGAAGGCTCGGACTTGGATTTAGACTAGGTTCTGACCAGGACAAGCCCGGTGTCAGTTTGACTTCTTTCTTGACGTTCCCTAGAGGAATACGTTAACAAGTCCCTTAGACTCGTAGGTGTATGCGTCAGCTTGACAACGTCGCCATTCGAGTCTATGTACTAACACGTGTATGTGTGGGATTAGTTTTGTCGTTTGACATGCTTTAGGCAGCGTTGTCAATGCGTGTCAGTTCCGTTGAGAGACGGTTCGTGACACCAGTTTCACCTTTAAAAATCCCCCTCCTTTTCCCTAAGATCTTCACTCTCATATCCCCATTCTGGATTTGCTGCATCAATCTGGGTATTCTGTTAATTTTTTTTCGATTTTTCATCCTTTTCTCAATGATGGACCGTTACGGTAGATTCCCTACTGCTGAGGAGTTCCAATTTCTGCAAGATCGATTCGGCTTCTTACTAGATCATGGCGAACTAATTCCGGCAAATGGAGCGTCAATCTACTACCTCCCTCAAGAGAAGGTGGGGGTTCCGATCCCTCTATTTGAAGTGAGATTACGCTTGCCGACATCCGATTTCTTCAACATGATTGTGGACCACCATGGCCATTCTGTCGTCGAGTTGACTCCGAGCGCTATTTATAAAATCGTCGATTTTGAACTGATTTGTCGATCTCTGGGTTATGTACCAACTTTATGGGTTTTCAGCTACTTCGTCTGTTCGAATACGAATTCTGAGGTCCGTACTTTGGCGAAAAGAAGAGGCATTCGTAAGTTAATATTTGAACAAGAAGCTCCGAGGAAAAACTGGCAACGTCAGTGGCTTTGGGTTAACTAAAACCTTGTGGGAAGCGGATATCGTAGAACCCGAGATTTTTCTGACCATCTCCCCAAGTTTTTGGGAGTAATATGACTCTTGGAAAGTGTCTGGGAAACATCACCATTGCTGGGAGGAACTGGGAAGATGTCATTCTTGTAGCATCCGGTATGAGTGCTGCCTGGAGGGCTCACAGAAAAATGGCGCAGATGTTCATCGTGAGATGTGGTATTAACCCTTCTCCTCCCCCCCCTTTTTGTTTTTGAAAACAGAGTGAGGATAGGATATATTGTTGGCTTGTGAGATCTTACTTTTGGCGTTTGTTTTCACAGGTGCTGAAGCCGAGATTTCTTTGGAGATGGCCCTTCATGGTCACTATCAGGGCAAGCTTTTCCATCGCGAGATCAATCTTGTAGAGGCTCTTCCTCCTCATGTGTCTAAAAGGCACATGCGAGAGCTTTTTGGATTACTTTTGGTGGAAGGAGGAAATGAAGGTTCTAGCGGGACTGTGTCGCCTCCCTAGTCGACCGTTGGGGTTGTTTCCGCAGTTCGCTCGCCGATTTCTGTTCCTTCCGATTCGCCTGTGGGGGTGCGAGCAGGAATAGGTATTGCTCCTACTCGGAAAAGGTAGAGTTTGCGTGTGGTACCGTCATCGGATGAGGAGACAGAATCCGATGATGCGGGTCTTCGTCCTCGTAAAGCTCATAGGATTGTATATGTGCAAGGCATCTTTGTGGTATCGGGGGTATTCTCGGCGGCCAATTTTCTGGGCAAAAAGAGGTAGTGGTGGTGCCTAGTTCTCTCGAGGCGTCAGCCTCACCGTCCGCTGGTTTGCCCTTGCTTAACCCTGGTTCCGACTCTATATTTAGGGGTATGCCAAGTTCACTTGGAGGTTCTTTCTAGTGCGAGAAGCCTTCCCTGGTTGATGAAACAGGAACTTCATCTCACTCCCTGTTTTTCGAGGCCTACGCTCCGAGCTGCGCGATTACTAGAGACTCCTTACTGTCGGAAGACGCTACCACCCAGGAATGAAGTTGATGCGCTCATACTCCAACCATGATGAGCTCGCTTGCGGGCCAATAAAGTGCTCATATGGTTGGTGACCTTTGCTACGTTGCGGCCCAGACCTCTGCCTTTATGGTTGCAGCCGCCAACCGGATTCATTGTGCTGTTGCGAATCAGGGGCAGTTGAAAATATTGTAGGGTGCCTTAGCAGGCATGAGGGAGGAGGTTCGTGTTTCAGAGGTGGGTCGCCAAGTTCTTGCTGAGAAGAACAACATTATTGCCTACGAAAAGGCCGTTTTAGAAGATCAAGTGGCCACTTTGGAGGACCGGTCAGAGCAACTTGAGGACCAAGTGAGCTCTCTCACTTAAGAGAAGGACGTGTTGGCAAACAGATTGTCAAGGTGTCAATGTCAATTGGCTCGAGCCCGTGTTGAAGGTGTCATCGCTCGAGGTAAAATGGGTGTTGGAGAAGGGGGTGGTTCGCGTAATTGACAAGGTTATCGAAAGCGCGGAGTTTGCCCTTGGGGTCCGGGTTGTTTGTGAGTCATGTGAGGCCCTTGGATTTGAAAAGGGGAAACAATTGGGTAGTTTCTCTACAAGTGTCGGAGAACCTAAAGTCCCAAATCCTGGTCGTGTTGCAAGAAAGGCTAAAGAGGTAGATGTCGCTCTATTGTCCCTGGCTGAGACGGATTTTGCGGGCCTCTTTCGCTTGGGGAAGCTGGATTATTACAGCTTCCACCAGTTTTGTGGTAGGTCGAATCTGGGAGGTTCTTCTTCAAACTCTGAGGGCATAGGAGAAAACCATTACAGAGACAACCAAAAAAGTCGAAAAGCTACATGATGAATTAACAAAGCTCATGGCTGACTTTCGAAGGTCTTCAGATGATAATACCGAAGCGGTCAATAAATTTATTGCAGGTCTTGGTTCTACTCTGCAAATTGAGAAGGAAGCTCTTTCTCATGTCCACTCTGAACTCAAGATTGCTAATGGCGAACTCATTGCTTCGGTTGTGTCCAAGATTGAACAACTTCAGAAAGACCTTGCAGCTGAGAACAACCTTATAGATAAACTGGTTCAGAAGAATAAGAAAGCAAAGACTCTATTGGTCAAACTGCAGTATACCCACAAGCATCTTGCCGATTTAGAGTCTGAGAAGGCTGTGATTAAAAGCTGAGTTTCAGAAATTAACCAATATCTATGAAGCCTGGTTGAGACTCGTGATTCACTACTCACAGTCTCGGTACGACAGCATCTTGCATACAAACTCAAACCAGTGTTTTTGATTCTTAATCGAATTGAGGGTGTTTCGGAATCTGATGTTCTTCCAAAACAAGGGGGGATGTGAAAGAACAACCCAAGAAAAAGATTGTTGAGCCTACTGACGAAACTGAATAGAAACCAAAACCGAAAGATCAGAAGGATAATGAAGCTTCTTCATCTAAAGGAAAAGAAAATTTGATTGATGATGAAGAAGAAGAGGCAGAATTGTCTGTGGGTTAAAAGGTTATCAGGAAAAAGCGTGATTATGAACTTGATGATCTTTTGAGAATTCATAAAGAATTGGAAGATCAAGAAATGGAAGATAAAGTTGTAAAAGTCACCTTGGAAACTCAGAAGTCCCTCTTTCCTCCGTGGACTCTAAATAGTATTCAAAAGGAGGCGGTTGATGAACCGAGCGCCAATTGGTTAGATCCTTCGGTATCGTTCGAGCTAGATAACACTGTAGAATCTCAACTCGACTTTCTGATCACTCCTAGGACATTTCTATTCAGATGCTTTGAGAAGATTGAGAGAGCTCCACTTTCTGATTCTAATGTTAGTCAAACGCTCTTCTCTTTCTATCTCAAGTACGGAAAGCCTCAATTCCAAATTTGGAGTTTACAAAAGATCGTCGCAGTAAAGGTTTTTGCTCCTATTCCAATTGAAAGCTTCATCAATATCAAATTCAAAGGATTTAGAGGATCCAATCGTACTGAAGTTGAATTTACACTTGCTAATTTTCCATGCATGAATCCTTACGATTGGATTTCCTTGTTCCTTATTTTGTCCAAAGACGAACAAAAGTACGAGTCGATCATAGCTCATCTGAAGAGAATGCTTATATTATACAATCAAGGGTTTGCAAAGATGGATATGGAAATAGCAGTTGTGCTGAAAAAGAAGCCGATTCTAAAACCTGAGGAGGAATCGAAGGATCTAAATAAGATGAAGCTAGGCAAAATCTGAAAGGACAACTGGAGTGTGGTATACCAAAGAAAGATTGATCAAAAAGTTCAGAGGTGTATGTTTTTCTTGCTAGACAAAAACATACACTCAACTTCTACCCTGAATTACATCATGGATTTGACGGAAGCCTGCAAAGCAAATGATGTTGCTGATCAGAAATTCTTCTCGAATATGATCAAGTGGTACATTGTTGTTCGAAACACCCTTCTGAATTTAATGCTGAAATTATTCAAGGTGTAGAAAAGACAACAACAGTAGAAGAACTTCTTCCTTATTTGACACAAAGGGGGAGATTGTTGGGCTTATTTGTATTGTGTCAAATGTATTTTGTATAGGTTTTTATATCCCAAGATGGGTCTGTCCATTCTCGTGTTTATGTATAAATATTGCATGCATTTATCTATTAGGGTTAACGCTTTGTCGCCCTACTTAACTCTTACAGAAAAATTCTTAGTGAACTCTTCTAGGATTATTATAATTAAAGCATTCGACACTCTTTTTGATCATTGTTCTAGTCATTTATTTCACATTATTACTATCAAATCTATCGATCTTAATTTTATTGTTCTACAAGTAGACCCGATATGGTCTTGGACCGACGCATGAGTTGAAATATACTCAGGGGTGAAATAGACCCGACACAGCCTTGAGCTGGCAGATAGGTATGATATGCAGTATTTTGGGAACTCACTAAGCTTCGTGCTTATGGTTTTCAGTTTATGTTTCTGGTACTTCCGGATCGAAGAGGAAGAACTTAGGATGATTGCATCGCACACACCACAATTTCCGTTTTATTTGAATCTGATGTATTGAGATGATTGATTGACATACTATGATTTTCCTTTAGTGTTTTATTCTAATGTTATTAATTTAATATAATTAGAGTGGGAAATTTAAAATTTGAAATCCAAAATGAAGAATCAATAGGTTGATAAGTTGTTTGGCATCAATTAGAAGACCTAATAGGGTAACACATGACAAAAGTGATAGGTTTTATATGTTAACAAAAATCTTATTTTGGCAGAAAAACATAAACCCTAAGTTCACATGCATCCTAAAGGATAATTAGCTAAAAATCGACTGATATGTATGCTCTCGGTTTAACGACTACTTCAACTTCCATCAAGGATAATCAGCCTAATTGTCATTCTACTTAGATGCGTATTTTATTTTTATTTTATTATATTATAATAATCACATTATATATATATATATATATATATATATATATATATATATATATATATATATATATATATATATATATAGAAGGAACACATAATATTTGTATAATTTTCTCTTATTACATTTAATAGGTTGCAATTTTTGAACCTAACAATTACATCATTTTATTAATGCCTTGCGAGAAACACGAGCATTACATGTAACGTCCCAAAAACACTAATACGAATTTTCATTTTCAAACCACCAAATCCGTACAATCATTTGTTCAAAACCAATCATAGTAAAATGTATCTCTCAAACATCAGAGTAAAATAGTAATAATCAATGCAGAAAAAGCCGTCGGGATGTGGTGGGATCAAGTTGCACATTTCCCTTTGGAATTAGAAGTACCTAAAAATATTTAAAACATAAATCGTAAGCACAAATCTTAGTGACTTTCCAAAAATACCATATATCATACATACATTCGTCAGGGGCTACCCCATGGTCTTTCATACAATTGTCATGGGCTACCCCCATGGTCTTATATCTAGGTGTCATGGGCTACCTCCATGGTCTTTTACTGAAGTGTCATGGACTACCCCCATCGTCTTACATCCAAGTGTTATGGGTTACCCTCATGGTCTTTCCCTGAAATGTCATAGGCTACCACTATGGTCTTATATCCAGGTACCATTGAAACGACCCAAAAATACGACCCAAAAATTTCTTTTAATAAAACATTACTTTAGAAAAAGTCATCATTCCGAAACATAATTTGAGTATAAGTTTTCAAACACATGTTCATTATCAGAGTAAACATTCCCAGGCTGACTACTCTATGGTGTGTGCCATGCGATCACCCCGAGCTCCTCCCTCCGCTACCGGAAGTACCTGAAAACCAAAACTGAAAACCGTAAGCACGAAGCTTAGTGAGTTCCCCATCTTACCACATACCATGCATAACCACAAACTGCATATACTGGGCCACGCCCGCTATCCGAGACCTCGTCCCCTACTTCGGGCCTCGCCCGCTACAACGGCCCCGCCGCTCCAGGCCCCGCCTGGCTTCGAGCCCCGCTCGGATACAGATCTGCTTCACTTAGGCCTCGCCCCCATACTACGGGCCTCGCCCGCTACAACGGCCCCGCCGCTCCAGGCCCCGCCTGGCTTCGAGCCCCGCTCGGATACAGATCTGCTTCACTTAGGCCTCGCCTGTCACAGGGCCCCGCCCACTAACATATACTAGTAAATACATATATCACATAACAACACATAAGCTAAACCTATACTAACAACTCTTGCTCTAAGGCCTCGCCTATCCCTGGGCCCCGCCCGTGTCCTGCTACTGATGAGTCATGGAACCTCGTCCATACTCTAGCTGATAGTGAGATACGGGCCCCGCTCGTGCTCCCTCCTTTCCTAACTTAGGCCTCGCCCCTGGACTGCTGCTACTGAGATGTGGAACACCATCCACACTCTGCTATTGGTGAGATACGGGACCTCGCCCCCACTCACCTCCCTACCAGGCACATACAAGTATCACACAGACAACAAGTATAAACTACCACATAAACCACTCCTTGGGCACCCGCCCTCTATCATCGGACCTCGTCCAAATATCATACTAGCATATTGTGCCTAGGGCTAACCCCCGGGTCTTCTACTCATAACTACATGGGCCGACATTGTGGCCGTAGACCCATTCATACAATGGGAAAATCACCTGATACTGCTGAACTGCTGATGTTAATCCCTTTGACTGCTACCCGACCACTGACTCCGAACTGCTGCTCCACTAGCTCCCTGGGCTATCAATGCCAACACATTACTTAGTCTAACTGACCTTCAAAGGTCAACCAAGTCAAACCTTGCCAAAGTCAAAGTCCTGGTCAAAGTCAACCTTCCAGGTCAACCCTACTCGCCGAGTCCACTCACTGACTCGCCGAGTTCTTATGCTCAAGTCCTTCCAATCGCGACTTGACTCGCCGAGTCAGCCCCTGACTCGCCGAGTCTACAGATTCCTGAATCCTGTCCTGACCAACTCACTGAGTCCTTGCTCGACTCGCTGACTCGAGTCTTAACTCGAAGGGTTTAGGACTACGCGACCTGACTCGCCGAGTCTAGGACCACACTCGCTGAGCACAAAGCAATCTTCATCCAACTCGCCGAGTTTATGCCCATCTTCATCCGACTCGACGAGCTGTTCATCCCACTCGTCGAGTTCCTCCTCATCTTCAAGCTACTCGCCGAGTCCACTCGAAGGACTCGCCGAGTCTATTCAGTCCTTAATCCATGCAGTGACTTTTTGAGCCAAACAGGGCTTCCAACTTATAGATCCATACTTCTAAGGCCTATCCCCTATGTAAAGTGGCAAACTTTATGTGTAGATTAAGAGATCTAGGCTCAAAACACACTAAACTAGGGTTTATGGCAAACATACTTCTTCAACATACCAAGGGCTGATACTTTAGGGGATTCTAGACCAAAACAAGCATGGATCTGAGGTAGCAACCTCAGATCTGGACCTCTAACTCGAAATGGTTACATATCATACCAAAATGTACAAAACTCACACATGAGAATAGATCTAGGTGCAAAGGGAGTCCAAGCAACAGCTTATTACCTCCAATTGGTCTGAAATGTCTTCTCAATCCCGGATCTACAGTCCCTTCTTGCACCTCCAAGGCCTTTCCTCCTTCTCCAAGCTTCAAAAGCTTCACTAAGGGTAAATTTTGCTCCCAAAACGACTATGGCGGCTAGGGTTTAGTGATATGTGCTAGAGAGGCAGTAAAGGAAACCTAGGGGAGAGAATGAGACGTTTAAATAAGCTCCAAGTCCCGGATTTAGGGGTTTCCTTGCTCAGACCAGCCTCGCCGAGTCACCTTGGCCGACTCGCCGAGTTGGTCGCTTACACCTCAACCCGGATCCCGCTCGAACTCGCCGAGTCCCTCCTTGGACTCGCTGAGTCTCTCCTTAAAATTGGGGTTTTCTTTCTTTTCTTGGCTTACCAAACTTTGGGTGTTACAACTCTCCCCCACTTAAACTAAACTTCGTCCTTGAAGTTTGCTATGGCCCACTGCCTGCGATCTGCCTGCAACACCCAGCCAATTATCCCAACACTAGCTACCCTCCTTCGCTGGCCTACCGCCCGATCATTCTAACTAGCATCAATCCAGCGGATAACCATCTCGGGTCAACCCTGACCCTGAACATTCTGGAAACATAACTTACTCAGCCGATAATCCGACGGGTACTCACCGAGTACTGCACTGAACCTATAGGGGTTCACCCCTTCTTTCCTCACGCGATTCCCTTGCCTTCCCAAGGCGATGCTCCAAAAACAACTATCTCCTCAGTCACTGTGAAGATCCTATCTTCACCAATCCCTTATTCCCGCTAAATCCAGTACGGGTCATTACCGCCATTAACCACTGACACTCCTCTCTTGTCATAACTTGGTGTCGAGCACCCCTCGACTCAACTAACTGAATTCCAACATAACCCGCCTTCCCGCACTACTACTGACTGGATATTTCTGCCATTCCTCATCTGCCTTCCGGTTGAACTGAGACCACTCTGGTCCCTACCAACCTATCAATATCTGGATTACCGGCTCCCACCGGTAGCTGATCCCAACACCAACACTAGTCGCTCTCAGCGACTTCCAAAGAAACCTCGACTACCTATAATTGCTCAAACAATTCTGCCACTCAGGCACTACAAACCTGGGATCCCCGATCCCCTAACTTGACACTAAGGTCCCTACCAGGTCCCACCTGCGCTGCTAAAACTAACGGGCCTCGCCCACGGGTCCCACCCGCCTCTATCCTTCTAGTACCACTAGTCTATTCATCCTAGCTCGGGCCTCGCCCACGGGTCCCACCCAATCGTACTACTGAGCAACCCTGCTCCCAGGTCTTATCTATACTGCTAACCTCATACGGGCCTCGCCCACGGGTCTCACCCAACTATATCTTGGAGCGGCCTCTCCCAAGGTCTCACCTTGCTAGGGCTATACAGGCAACTCCCTATCATCCTCATCCATTATCCATCCTGATTCCCATCTGATCACTTGGAGATAAGGGCCTCACCCCAACTCCGCTAACGAAGCGACTAAGGAACGCTACGGCTTACCCATAGTCTTACATCACCATCCATTGCTGACTGCTAGTGAATGCTACGGCTGCCCCGTAGTCTCACATCACTTCCTACCACTGACTGTCGACACGAAGGCACCCATGTGCCATTAGCTCTCCAGATCCTCATTCTGACTCCCTCGAGTCCTACGGGTGATCCACCACCCGAATTCCCAACCATGAACTAACCATTACCATCACACGCACTAGCTGATGGGGAGTTTCCCAAACTCCCAACCCTGAAATCCTCAAACCATCAAAAGCTGAATTACTCCTTTCCTCCTCGGAGGTCGCACACTCCTTCAGGGTCTGCGTGCTCCTACCCTGGCTTACTCGGAGGATTCTCCCCCACTTCGATCCTGCTTACCCCTTACTGCTTGATACTCAAAAGAGATCCTGGTCTTTGCTACCATTGCATAATTAATCTGCTGAGGAACCCAAGCTTACCATAGCTAGGGATCTAACCAATCCATCTCTGACACTACACGATCCTGATCTAACGAGACATACTAAGTCCCTCCCAAGCATGCTACAGCTACTGCATCCTACGTAACCTTCTCCAATAGAGCACATCCCCTAACTACCATACAATTATCCAAGGTATGCAGATGGCATATAACTCGACCATAATCAACCGCACATAAATAAAATACTCATACCGATGATGATGCAGAATCATAACGACTTAATCATGCACAAATAAAAGAACTAGAAATGGAAATGGCATACCTGCAACGTCCGGCGTCGCTCGCGTCTCCAAGGTCGTCATCTGAAAAGCCCTGCTCCCTGCTGCAGGTGCCTCTACCCGGCCCTGACGGCCATCCGTGATCCTCAAATTTGCAGGGCCGGGTGCCATCACCCGTCCTGCCGAAGACAAACTGGGGCACTGGGCCGTCTTGTGGCCCCGCTGGTTGCAATGAAAGCATATCAAATCTGATCCCTGCGCGGCGGTAACGGTGCAATCCCTGCTAAAATTACTAGTCCGACCGCACTTGAAACAGCCAGAATCACCGCCGCTACCACTCCTGCACGCGCCCCCGTGCGCCCTGCCACACTTTCCGCATCGACTGCGATCCTAATGATCCCTCGATCTTGAATCCGATCCCTTGGGCCTTTTGCCCGAACCCACAGCTATCTGAACCTCATCCGACTTCCTCTTCTTCTCCATCTCGAGATCAATCTCCCTCTCCCGAGCCCTAGCAATCATGTCATCCAGCGTTTTACAGCTGGACCGGCTCACAAACTGGCGGATATCGCTCCGCAACATCTCATGATAACGGGCCTTCTTCATCTCCTCACCGGCTGCATACTGTCTCTGTAGTCTGGGTCAAATCCTGAAACTCTCGTGCCAGCTGCTGCACCTCAATCATCGGCGAAAACTCAGCCCTGAACCTGGCCGAGAAATCGCTCCAAGTCATCGCGTCCAACGCGGCATCATCCCCCAAAGTATGACCAATCTCCTCCCACCAATCCCTCGCTCTGTCCTTCAAAAGACAGGAAGCGAGTCTGACCTTGTCCCCCTCGGGACACTTGCTCGTACGAAAAGCGTTGGCTACATCAGCCAACCATCTGCTGCTAGCAATAGGGTCCCTAGCCCCATGATAATCTGGTGCCCCGTAGGCTCTGAACTCTCGAAATGTCAGAGTACGCGCTCCCATCAATTCCATCATCTCAGTACGGAAGGCTCCCAGCCTCTCATCCAAGATCTCCAATATACCCTCCTTGACCGTACCAAAGATCACAGGAGTCTGAGCTAGAATACTGCGCGTAACCTCAGCTAATATCAACTCTCTCATCCGCTCCTCGAGCTGCTCGGTCCCTAAACCCGAGCCCGATCCCTCTCCGGCGCCTGAACCGCCTGCTGGTCTCTCTCACAATGTCACCATGCTGAAAATATACCACAACCGCTATCAGAATACTCATCACCGATGTGAGACCAAACATACCCTACCAGGTTCCTGGTCTTGTCTCGGCCCTTCCCGAATCGAGTACGGATCCTCTGCTTTCAGTAGTACGGGCCCATACTACCTTCCATATCTATCCGTACTTTCCTCAGGAATTGTTTTGACTCCACTAAACCCCTTAACCACTACTACTGCTCCCAGCACTATCTCATCCTAGGCTTACCCTAGGGAAACCTCTGACTCAACACAAAACAGTCCTCGGCTACTGAAGGTCTCCTTGTGATGCCAATTAGCCATCACCTGGATACCATCACATGCAACGAGGCTCAGATAATCCTTCAAGTAAAAGACTCGTCCCTACAACGGTTGGACTCAGACGAGAGCTGCACAATAGGACCAAATCCAGCACTCTGAGATTATTCAACCCTGATTGCATGTGACGTGTTGTATCCACCTAATGGATAACTCCCATCACTCAGAATCCCACAATACATAGAGCAAGCAGCATTCGAACAAGGGAAAATCTAACCATAACATACTCAAGCAATCATACCCACATAGCAAGAATATGAACTAGCATGCAACACAAGTCATAAACTCAGGCATAACCTAAACAGGCTATCCTACTACTGTCTAATCAGCACTATCATGCAGCTCAAAAGCACAAATACAGGCACATAAGGCATCATCCCTAGATCCTTAGTCCTACTCTAGCACACTGTTCTACTAACTGATAATCATAACATAGACTTGTATGGGTATTTTGGGGTACTTACTTGAGCTCGGTTGATTGCATGCACCACACCTCTTTTCTCTTTTCAAAGTTCTTTTCTTTTTCTGGATTCTTCTTGTTTTTCTAAAAATGTTTTTCGTTCTCAAAACTCTTTTTACAAAACTGTCTTTTAGCTTTTGAAAACTTGTTATCCGACCCCTCAGTTTGAGTTCAGGCACACCCGAGAGTATGCCCGAATCCCTCAAACCAAGGCTCTGATACCAACTTGAAACGAACCAAAAATTTCTTTTAATAAAACATTACTTTAGACAAAGTCATCATTCCGAAACATAATTTGAGTATAAGTTTTCAAACACATGTTCATTATCAGAGTAAACATTCCCAGGCTGACTACTCTATGGTGTGTGCCATGCGATCACCCTGAGCTCCTCCCTCCGCTACCGGAAGTACCTGAAAACCAAAACTGAAAACCGTAAGCACGAAGCTTAGTGAGTTCCCCATCTTACCACATACCATGCATAACCACATACTGCATATACTGGGCCACGCCCGCTATCCGGGACCTCGTCCCCTACTTCGGGCCTCGTCCGCTACAACGGACCCGCCGCTCCAGGCCCCGCCTGGCTTCGAGCCCCGCTCGGATACAGATCTGCTTCACTTAGGCCTCGCCCCCTACTACGGGCCTCGCCCGCTACAACTGCCCCGCCGCTCCAGGCCCCGCCTGGCTTCGAGCCCCGCTCGGATACAGATCTGCTTCACTTAGGCCTCGAGGGCCCGCCCACTAACATATACTAGCAAATACATATATCACATAACAACACATAAGCTAAACCTATACTAACAACTCTTGCTCTAAGGCCTCGCCTATCCCCGGGCCCCACCCGTGTCCTGCTACTAATGAGTCATGGAACCTCGTCCATACTCCTGCTGATAGTGAGATACGGGCCCCGCCCGTCCTCCCTCCTTTCCTAACTTGGGCCTCGCCCCTGGACTGCTGCTACTGAGATGTGGAACACCATCCACACTCTGCTATTGGTGAGATACGGGACCTCGCCCCCACTCACCTCCCTACCAGGCACATACAAGTATCACACAGACAACAAGTATAAACTACCACATAAACCACTCCTTGGGCACCCGCCCTCTATCATCGGACCTTGTCCGAATATCATACTAGCATACTGTGCCTAGGGCTAACCCCCGGGTCTCCTACTCATAACTACATGGGCCGGCATTGTGGCCGTAGACCCATTCATACAAAGGGAAACTCACCTGATACTGCTGATGTTAATCCCTTTGACCGCTACCCGACCACTGACTCCGAACTGCTGCTCCACTAGCTCCCCGAGCTATCAATGCCAACACATTACTTAGTCTAATTGACCTTCAAAGGTCAACCAAGTCAACCCTTGCCAAAGTCAAAGTCCTAGTCAAAGTCAACCTTCCAGGTCAACCCTACTCGCCGAGTTCTTATGATCAAGTCCTTCCAATCGCGACTTGACTCGCCGAGTCAGCCCCTGACTCGCCGAGTCTACAGATTCCTGAATCCTGTCCTGACCAACTCACTGAGTCCTTGCTCGACTCGCTGACTCGAGTTTTAACTCGAAGGGTTTGGGACTACGCGACCTGACTCGCCGAGTCTAGGAACATACTCACCGAGCACAAAGCAATCTTCATCCAACTCGCCGAGTAGTTCATCCAACTCGCCGAGTTGTTCATCCAACTCGCCGAGTTTATGCCCATCTTCATCCGACTCGACGAGCTGTTCATCCCACTCGTCGAGTTCCTCCTCATCTTCAAGCTACTCGCCGAGTCCACTCGAAGGACTCGCCGAGTCTATTTAGTCCTTAATCCATGCAGTGACTTTTCGAGCCAAACAGGGCTTCCAACTTATAGATCGATACTTCTAAGGCCTATCCCCTACGTAAAGTGGCAAACTTTACGTGTAGATTAAGAGATCTAGGCTCAAAACACACTAAACTAGGGTTTATGGAAAACATACTTCTTCAACATACCAAGGGCTGATACTTTAGGGGATTCTAGACCAAAACAAGCATGGATCTGAGGTAGCAACCTCAGATCTGGACCTCTAACTCGAAATAGTTACATATCATACCAAAATGTACAAAACTCACACATGAGAATAGATCTAGGTGCAAAGGGAGTCCAAGCAACAGCTTATTACCTCCAATTGGTCTGAAATGTCTTCTTAATCCCGGATCTACAGTCCCTTCTTGCACCTCCAAGGCCTTTCCTCCTTCTCCAAGCTTCAAAAGCTTCACTAAGGGTAAATTTTGCTCCCAAAACGATTATGGCGGCTAGGGTTTAGTGATATGTGCTAGAGAGGCAGTAAAGGAAACCTAGGGGAGAGAATGAGACGTTTAAATAAGCTCCAAGTCCCGGATTTAGGGTTTTCCTTGCTCAGACCAGACTCGCCGAGTCACCTTGGCCGACTCGCCGAGTTGGTCGCTTACACCTCAACCCGGATCCCGCTCGGACTCGCCGAATCCCTCCTTGGACTCGCCGAGTCTCTCCTTAAAATTGGGGTTTTCTTTGTTTTCTTGGCTTACCAAACTTTGGGTGTTACAACCATAGGCTACCCCCATGGTCTTTCATATAGTTTTCAAGGGCTAACCCATGGTCTTCCATGCAAGTATCACAAAGACAACTAGCATCCTACATAGTATAGTAAGAAGACTCACCTCACAGACATAGTCAACAACTAACAGTTCTCACAGCCAATAAACGAGCGTTATACACCTCCTAATAAACCACACAAGGTAAACCTTAGTTCACCTTTTAAAACTAGCTAATTGACCAAAAGTCAACAGTCAAAGTCCAAGTCAACTCTAGATGGTCACCACGTCGTGGCCATCTTTAGCCACGTCATGGTCGCTTCTCAACAAAATAATCGAACCCCAGTTACCACTTTGTGGTGAGCAGGCACTCACAACTTAATGGATTAAGCTCTCAACTTATTAAGCCACTCCATTTCAACTTTCCAGAAAGCTTCCTAAGGTCTAACACAACATAAAAATCGATGCTATTCAGACATGAATGTCCTATCCAAATCTAGCACTCAAACTAGGTCGAAAATGGAGAAATGTGACCTAAAACTCATACAAAGTTCATAAACCAAATCCAACTCTTAGATCCAGAAGATATAATGCTCATGGGACTTAGAAAGACCATAAAGTTGCTAACTTTATTCCATCCATTCACTTTAACGAAAACCATGGACCAAAAACTCATAAAGTGACCTAATATTAGATCTAAGGATTTAATGAGCAAAGTGAAGACTTTTTACCTCCAAATGATTAGAAATGAAGTGAAGATATGAGATCCAAGCTGTAATCAAGTGTGCTATCACAAAGATGAGATCCTTCTTCCTTCAACCTTCACAACGTGACTTCACACTCAAAACACACACAAAAGGCTAGGGTTTGTGTGAGGGTTCATTCTCAAAGAATGGAGGCTGCCAAATAAGGCAACCCTAGAAGTTAGTGCCCTCAAATAGGGCACCAATCCCGAAAATTAGGGTTTATCCCAAAATGGTTGCCAAGCCGTGACATTTCATAGATGCGCACTTCCTCAATAATGGATGATACGTTGTGGCCCCATAAGTGACATGTTGTGGCCATAGTAAAAATCCATAAAATGTTGTAATTAACTCATGAAAAGAATACCTAAAAGATGGATATTACACCAATGCTAGATTAATATTTTTTTGTTTTTCAAAAAGTTGAAAATCTCTGATATATAATGATGGGTTGTGGGATAATGATGACTTATGTGTCTAGATTGAGATTTCGGGTAACGGTGATGGATCATACATTCCCTACTGAATAATTTTAGTAAGAATGATTGAAACATAGGTCCACACAAGTAACCATTGGACATTTGTATATATATTGAAACTCAATATAACGAGATAATATAGAGCTCAAACAACCCTAAAAGAATAATTTTTTGTATCAATATAATGAGATAATGATATACAAAATTATTATTTTTTTGGGTTTGTTAGGGATCTATATTATTTCATTAGATTGAATTTCCTCGGAATATGATATATAATTACAATTTTCCATCGGTTACCTATGTGGACCTATGTTTAAATTATCAATCAACATTAACCATTTCTTCATAATTGTTTGTTGATTAATCAATGTCATACGAAGGACCATGAGCAACTTTCTTACATTTATGCTTATCGTCAACCTCATATACAAGTCCATTGTAAGCAATTTGTGTTGCATACCGTGTGTCTAAAGGACTAAATGTCATAGGTAATAAATTACACATTTGGTTATTTTAGGCACCGTATAACCCATTCCATTTACATTGAAACGATTTTCTGTTGGAAGTCGATTTGTAGTGGGTGATGTAGATTGGTATGTAAGTAATCAGTTAACACCATTTTAAAACATGATTCCCAACAAACAATTGCATTGTATTTAGAGACATTTTAGTAACCATATTAACAAAATATTTTAAATCATTGTCATTAATTAATAATTTGCATAACAACGTTGACATAGAAAAGCAAAACATATTTGATTGGTCTATAATTTGGACCTGAAAGCCACCATGTTAACCAACCCCCAAAATTGATATCTTAGGTTAAATTCACACAATATCATGTGTAATTTGGTGCCATATGCTAGATAACGTCGTTCATTCGCTCGTATTGTCCTCCATGACAAAAAGCTACACGGAATATATGGTTATATAAACTCATTTTCAATAATAAAATGATGGATTGAGATAGAAAATAAGAAGAATAAAACTCTAAACCCATGAAAAGATCAAAATAAATCTTTGAATTTAGTTGTCTGAAATCTCAATCTGGAATATACGTACAAGGAGTCAATATGGGATGTACCTAACCTTTACCTTTGACATGTGATATGCCAAAAGACTTTTATACAATGTTGTAAAAATCAGTTTTTTTAGTTGAATTGTTATGGTGACCGATTCGTAGTTCTAACCAATTTTTTTCTACTTTCCTACACACATAGATATCCATAAGTTTAAACATTAAAAATACATATAAATACAAGTTGAAGATCAATTCAAATACACTAAAAACATACAACTAAAAGTTTATATCAATCCATATACATCAAAAATAAAATAGAGTATAATACGGAAACAAAATATAGTTTTAGATAAATATAAACATGCTAAAAAAACTTTAAAACATTTATCATATGTTTTTAATCAAAGAATTCTAAATAAATGTGAAAAAAAAAAAAAAAAAAAAAAAAAACCAAAGTAGTTTTGAAATTGATTCATATCCATGTGTTTTTTTTTTAATTTAACCGATTCAACTGGATTTTCGTAAAAAACTGCTGGTTCATTTCGATTCTGAAATAGACATAAAATTGGTTCTAGTTGAACCGTTCCTTTTTCCGGTACCCAGTCCAACCGGTTTGACCGGCCAATTCAAACTGGTTTTTAAAACATTGATTTAATATCACATCCCACTAATTTGCTTGCCAGTCCATACAAAATTGAATAGTCCGGAATGGGACCCTCCAAAATTTGTGGCCATTTTTTCAAACCTAGTAACTTTTGGTCCCTTTCATAAAAGTTATTACGTTGGGAGAGACTTAATAAAGATGTTTTTTGTCAAAAATAAATTAGTGGGTCATTGACATTGCAATACAAATAAATTGAAGATGCTCTTGTAGCTTGAGCTCGACTCGTGATATGATTCAAGCTCATTTCAAGATAGATAACTCCCAAAATGCCGACTTGTTCGCAGTCCTACAAACAACTATCAATGCACAAAATACAACATCGTAAACAAGAAAAGAGTGTTAAAGATGACTACATTTTCCATATCAATTCATGTGAAGTTCCTAATTAAATTCATGTGACCAACAACCAACTACAAGTCACAAAATAAGGATGTTTTGCTATACTGATACATTAAATGTTGATCTCATGTACACTGTACTAAAAGTACACCCATACATGCATAACAACATTTAGGACCCAACAAGGATTAGCTTAACAACTCACCTAACTAAACTTACATCCTAACATCAACAATCTATACACACACACACACAGATCAAATTAATCAAGATTCGGTAACTCTTAATGACCCTCCAAGCTCAACAGGTACAAGTGGGATGAACGAATGCAAGACATCTGTTATCAATGGCCTGTAACTTGGTTCCGGTTGTACACATAGCACAGCCACAGCAGCAACCTTTACAATAAACAAACACGAAGAAAAAAAAATCTTAATTTAAACTGATAAATGAGGACCTTTACGTCTTTTGCACAGTCAGGAGACTAAAAACAAATCTATGTCCCACCTTTTTTGGTGGGACAAAAGATTACAACTTTTGTCTTGTCGACATTAGTCTCGGTCCTAGTGTACAGTGTAGGGCAAATACAGTACAGTCTGTTCGAAAAGAAAGATTATACTAACTTGATACAAGTGCTTCAAGTCCATTGTATCTCTAATCACGGGATCAACAATGTTAGGAAGCTTTGATCTGTCGGTTAGCTGAGGCATTGCCTGATGAATAAATTCAAACTTTAAAATTTTACAAGATTAAATTGTTTAAGATATAAATATGGTTGATTGATTATATTGCTTACCCATGTGACGATAGATTGGCATTGAGATGGAGACATTTTCTCCACGGGTTTTCTCCCTATTAAAAGCTCGAGAAGGACAACTCCAAAAGCGTATACATCACTTTTATCGGTAAGTTTACCTGTAAAATTTCAGTAATAAATTATAATCACTACATTTAAAAAAAAAAAAAAAATTATGTTCATCAATTGAAAAATGAAGTGCTTATTGCATACCATCTAAGAGGTATTCGGGAGCTACGTAACCTAATGTTCCCGAAAGCTTTATGTTGTTCTTCCCCTGAACCCCACCAGTAATCGCGAGCCCAAAATCAGAAAGCTGAATCCAGTAAATGAAGCGAAGAGTCTCAGATTTCTATTATATCATATGGTTCTAAAGATTCAGAATTAGGGTTCTTACTTTAGCATTGTAGTTGGAACCTAGAAGAATGTTGGACGATTTCAAATCTCTATGAATCACAGGCGGAGTACATCGCTCGTGAAGATACTCTAGTCCTCTATTCGATCAAAATCAATAATCAAGATTCAATAATTTGACATGATCCAAGAAGAAAACGGGTAAATCAGTGATCAAACACAACCCATATCGACCCAATTTTGGATTAATTGGTCAAAATTGAAACCTTTAATAAAGATAAGCCAAAGTCAACGGAAATACCTCGCAATATCAAGCGCAATTTTCATTCGGTGTTGCCAGCTTAAACCACTTCCATGAGAGGGCCCTAAGTAATTTAAAAAAAAAAAAAAGTAATAATCAATAAAAGTGATGAAAAATATAATAAGACACAAAATGATAGAAAAATTACCATGCAAATGGGATTCTAATGAACCATTATGCATCATCTCGTAGACCAAAAACCTTGTCTCATCATGTATGCAATAACCCAAAAGATTAACAATGTTTTGATGCTGAATTCGGCTTAAACAATTGATCTCATTCTGCAAACAAAACAAAGAACTGGTAAATTGCTACAATTTATACAAGTAAATCTTTTTTTTTTTTTAAAGTTACCTCAAATGCTCTTTGTGAATCTGGTCCTCCGCCATGGATTCTTTTAACAGCTGCAAGAAAATGATCATTGAAACAAGCTTTGTACACACTCCCAAATGCACCATGGCCTATGATGTTGTCTTCATGAAAATTGTTTGTTGCAGACACTAACCATTCGTATTCTATAACAGTCGCAGATCCCTTTTTACCAGCCATTCTCAAAGGGTTGAATTTATCCAAAATTGGACCCAATGATAGCCCTTTTGAAGCATCTACAAATTTGATCAAGATTAAAAGTGTTCATAATGTTGGGTGTATTTGATGTGCCTTTTGAAAGTAATCATCTCGATAATAAGTTTCTAAGTATTTGGTTGACTTTTAATTATTGGGG
The DNA here is from genome assembly GCF_002870075.4 of Lactuca sativa. NCBI lineage: Eukaryota > Viridiplantae > Streptophyta > Magnoliopsida > Asterales > Asteraceae > Lactuca > Lactuca sativa. The sequence continues at coordinate 39,520,278 of NC_056623.2, forward strand.
CAAATAATCAATTCTGGATTTATATTGTATGAAATGATAACCCCGATATTATAAAATGAAAAGCGTATTCAAATACCCTTTAGTAAAGGAAAAAAGAAAAAAGAAAAAAAAGAGATACCTAGGCTTTGTTGGGCTTTCTGGGTATTGGAGGTTTTTGAGACTTTTAACCTGTAGATCCAGAAACATGATATGAACAGCAAAATTGCAGCAAGAAGAGTTGAAGCAACAATGAGTGCTACAAGAATCTTCTTGTTCAAATCTTCATGGTGCACCACTCTGATTTCAGATACACCTGTATTTCGCAAGGACCCCGATCAACAATTTGTAAACCAAAACCGCCATAAGTATCCGTTTTGCTTTGTTAAAGAAAGTAAATAAGAATATATTATCAAGAGTTCTCAGTGAGTCGTTTCATCAAACAGATAAACTGCATTGAACTTGGAACTGAAGCTTAACACTTGACCCATTTAAAACATGTCCAAAATTGCGAAAATGCATGTTTTCAGCAATTAAAAATGATGAGGGGTTTGTAAGTTACCTGGAGATCGAGCTTCGTTTTCGGTGGATATTTGAGAAAAAGGAGGTTTTTTCTCGCTCGGAAGAACAGGGTCAGCCATGGAGGATAGAGGTGGGTCGGTGGTGAAAGCATCAACTGGGAGTGTAAAAGAGCATAAAACCAAAATGGGTATAATGAAAACAAGATTCATATCCATTTTGATGCAGAAAGATTTGTTTAGAAGAGAAGGGGGAGACAAGAGAAGCCAAGGGAAGCTAAGATCGGAAGATATACCCAAATTTCATGTGTTTTGTCTTTCATGGTTTCATGCTTTGAATTTCGAAACTCTCTCTCTCTCTCTCTCTCTCTCTCTCTCTCTCATTATTTGACATAGATATGAATGAAAATAGCCAGACATTACTCAGTTTATTTTTTTAAGTTTAATATAATTTAATGTTCGATAGTATATTTTAATGGTAAATTTATATTTTATATATATATATATATATATATATATATATATATATATATATATATATATATATATAGAAAAACTAATGTTCAAATAACAAATTAGTAATAATAAATTATAAAATGAAAAGCATATTAAAAATGTTTTAAGATCATAAAAATGGTTTATTATAATTTATAAATTAGTTTATAAATTATTTTTTGATAAATTAATTATAAATTATTTTTTTCAGCTATCACGTCAATAACTAATTTTAGAGTTTCTTATTAATTTGGTTCTCTCTACATATCTTTCTATATTTATAACTTAGATGAATGGTGATTAAAATATTCTAAGTTTTTTAATTATTTGGTCTAACAAAAATATTATTATTCATTTTTAAAATCATACAAATTGGATTTTAATTATTTAATTATTATTCAGCTATCCTTAACTTTATTGATAATTTAATTAGTGGATTTTTAAGATCAATTAGATAATAGCATAAGCATGTTGCAAACAACTTTTACTTTGGTGTTGTCATATATTAGGTTTATATAAATCCAATGATCTTTTTAATTTTATATAATATACATTAGTTTTGAGATTCATTTATCAAATGGATTAATTTAAAAAAAAAAGTTAAATATAAAGGTCAAAATATTTGAGAGCTTAAATTTATAAGAAAAATAAGAAAAAATAATGATTTATTTTAATGAAAATGTGTTTTATCTTTTAAATTTAAATAAAGAAAAGAAATCAATAAACTTTAATTTTGGAAATTTTGTAATTAAAATATAAGTTTATTAATGAAATTAATATACATTTATTATTATATTTATTACAATTATTACATTAAAATATTATATGAAATTTAATAAAATAGAAAAAACTCATAAAATGATATATGAAAAAAAAATAATTCAAAATAATCATAAAATAACATTTGACAAATTGAATCGTAACAAATGACAAAAAAAAAAAAAAAAAAAAAAAAAAAAAAAAAAAAAAAAAAAAAACTAAAAAAACTTTTATTTATTAAATAGGATAAAATATTTTTTATAAGAATGTTTTATACATATCTTTTGGAGTAAAATATGTTAAGACTATGATTGATTTGTCAACACTTTTGACTAAATTAATATAACCGATAATTAAATTATTGTAGAATGTATCTAACCATATATTGTGTATAATTTATTAAAAGAAATAGAAAGGTGGGGACAAAAGCGAAGAAAAAGCAATTACTGTATCCATGGAAAAAAGGGTGGAAATACACTGCCAGCCAACAATCATGTGGCGGTTATCAAAACCTCCCCAAAAGATTTAGCAATTAATTTACTATCAGTACCACTGTACCACTTCATGAGTTTTGTGATATCACGAAAATGCCCTCTCTTGCAATGAATTGACTTTTCGAAATGTTTACAGACTTTTCGAACTGTTTACAGTCACTTGTTCGTATTATCATGTAAGACGATTTAGAATAGTACTCAAATATAATGTTTAGGACTTGTTAGAAAAAAGGTGATTGAGTTGCATTTATGTCTTTAAACCTTTTAAATACTCTTCGTATTTTATAGGTGTTAAACTATTAAATATAATACTATCAAAATTTAAAATATATATATATATATATATATATATATATATATATATATATATATATATATATATATATATAAATTTAATAAAGCAATATAATTCACGATTCAAGCCTGCTTAAGATAAAGAATTTCATATAAAAGATGCAGATTTTACACTCTGAACATGCAAGATATTGGCGGTGAGCTTTTTTAACCGATTATCTTAAACCAAACCGGTACCGAACCAAACCTAGCAAGCTTAAGAAATTCGGTTATCGATTTTACAATTATATCCCCTAAATCTTCGGATGTAGTCTTTAAAAAAATTAGTTTTACCATTCAAAAAGGCTTAGCGGCACAGCTTGTTGCCCGTTTGTCATCTCACTTATTGTACGATGACAATTAAAATATTATACAGAACATTCATATCAATAAACTATTCTCTCATTCGGGTTAGTAGAAGTTAGGTTATCCTTTGAAAATTCATATTTATGTCATTCTTGATCATTTAACTTTTGACTTTATGCTTATTGGTCACTTAACTCATTTTAATTTTTAAAAGGTTATCAAACTTTTATATTTGTGTTCATTTAGTCACCTATTTTAATCACTTAACTTTTGACTTTGTGATCGTTTAGTCGCATATCTTTTAAAATTATTTTCATTTAGTCACTTAACTTTTAAATTTTTACTCATTTTTATAAATTTATTTAAAAAGTTTAGTGATTAAATGAACACAGTTTTAAAAAGTTATATGGTTCTTATAGTATCATAAAATACTCCTATAGTATTTTAAAAGTTCCTCATGATTACTAAATATCGAGGCCTAAATGTTGTTGTTATGGTTCTTATAGTATCATAAAATACTCTTATAGTATTTTAAACTTTAATGTTTGGTTCTAGAGTTTCTTTGGTAAGTTTTAAATTTGTTGTTCACTACGACCATTCTTTGACATACGTTGGTCACATCATTGATAAATATAGTTGATCAAGTTATATTCATCCCCGATCTGATTACATACCCCGAGGCCTACTCGTAGTGTTCAGCTTATCTCAATATTTTTTTGGTTTGTTATTATGACGACACTGAACTAGTGGGTATGATTGTATTTATAATTTTATAAAATATCATAATATTTTAAAGTATATTTGTACAAAAATGTTACGCCAGAGAGTTTTAGTCTCATTGTATTTATAGTTTGTATATATGTTTACGTGGTTTGATATATTTAGTTCACTATAAACAATGCTTTAATATCAATCTGTCACACCCCCAAACCAGAACGGCGGAAACGTTCGGAGGCAGATGACGTCATTACAGTTGAGTAATAGTAATGAAAGCAAACACAACCATCATAAATATAATTTAAAAGGTTACATTGTTGCATGAGTTACATGTTTCCAAATAAATTACAATATGATGACAAAATGAGTTTTTAATCGGCGCCTTAGCGTCATGTCCTCAAAAGCTAATGATTACATGTATTACTGATTTCCTGAGAATACAAGTTGTTTTGAAAAAATGTCAACAATTAAGTTGGTGAGTTCATAAACATTTTGTATGAGAAAATTTATGCATTTCCGTGTAAAGTAATCGTGTTTTTTTCTAGAAAATCCGATATTTTCCATAAAACGAGTTGTAAGCCGTTGTTCGTAAAATGATAGTGTTTGTTCAGAAAATCCAGTATTTTCCATAAAATGAGGTGTAGTCTTAAATGTTCTAAGACAGAAATGTATAAGTATTTTTTCATACTTAAAATAATGTATGTAGTTTTATACGTATATAAAACCATTTAAGTGTTTGTTAGCCCCGTAAACCATATATATTGTTAATACCCCATGTGAGTTATCATAACCATGCTAGTGACCCAGTTGGCCTGCAATGACGTTCTTCAGACGTCGGAACGTTATGACATTTGTCACCCCAGACCTGCAGATCTAACTGTAGCTAACAGTTTAGGTGTGAGATTGTCAATCCTGTATAGATCTATACACAAGTATCACACTCTCCCTACAAGAGATTCTGGTTACAATTACAGAACTTTAATGCAGTACTTAAAAAGTATCGTGAAGCCGAATGTCTCACGAATTTATTCATTAACAGGTTTACGTCAAATGAAAATGAAAACACATTTTTGTTGTAGATGTAAGCATTACCCTTTCATAGTGTTTGTATAGTATGAAAATAATTATACTTTTATATAACTATTTCTAAATCCCGAAAGGGTAAAAATACATGAATGTTCCACAACCTATACACATTATAGTTTGTAAATGTATGTTCCGTTGAAATGAAAACATTTGTGTATTAACGACTTTGCATGTAGAAGTTTGTAATTTTGGTAGTAACATTATTTTACATATAAAATGTATATGTATAAAATGTAAGAAGACATAAGTAATTTAACACAAGTTTCCTTGTGTTTCACTTGTATTCCCCCCCCCCCCCCCCTAAAACATAGAAAACTTTGGAAAATGTAGGGGTATGAACTCACCTTATGTGTGTTGCGGCTAGATAATGAGATGACGGTGACGATCTTTAAGCTACGAATACGCGAGAATGATCGTATCCTAAGAGTTTTAACACACATCAATGTGTGTAAATAAGATGAACTAATATAAAAATGTTTACATAAACACTAGATCATAAGAACTTACAAAGATTCCTAATGGAATAGCTTGAAGGAAATGCCTCCAGGGGATGTGTAATTGATGTATTTGGATGTGAAAGTAAGGTTTGATATTTGAGAGAGAATGGAAGGAAATTTGTTAATTGTGAATGGTATTAAGGAAGGTCTCTAACTCGTGTATATATATGGAAGGGAAGGATAAGGTGATGTGAGGTTTGTATTGGTAAATGTAATTAATCTTCTTGGGAAAAACAATCTACCAATCAAGTTGCATAGAATATATTAATCCTATGGGATTTTCGGCCAAAGTGGGAGTGATTTCGGTCTAGCATGATCGAAATCACCTTGCATAAACACAATGATGTTGATTTCGGTCCTAGCTTCATCCAAGAATGAGATTTCGGTCCATGTTGAAGGGATTTCGGCCTTAATGGGCCTTAAACTAGTGTTTTCGGTCATGGTGTACTTCCATGAAGATGCTTTCGGTCCTATGTGACCGAAAACTCATTGGTATTGGGCCTAAAAACCGAAAACACTCCATAGAGAGTATGATTAATGCCTTAAGAACTAACTATTTGACTTATATTAACTTAAATCAACATGGTTTTCAATATATACATATATAACTTATATAAGCATGGTTTTCAATTTATAAATATATGTTAACATATATAAACATGCCCTCATGGCTAATAGTGATTTAATGTAACAAGGTTACAATGTGGTTTTCACTTATACATGGTACATATTTTGACTTGGTTTGACTCTAAGTCTGCCAGTTGTCACAGATGTGATGGTTAGGGTTTCCTCCACCCTCAGCCTCCATCACCTCCTAAAGAACCCTTGTCAAACCCTCGCCTCCTTTTGAAGTTCTTGGCTCACTTTTGGTGTTTTGTGGTCTTGGAAGGACAGAGTTTTTATGCATGGATCTTCAAGCAACTTGTTTCTTCTGTTTGTGTGCATCTTATGGATTCATTGTAAACCCTCGAGTTCCCACCTTTTTTGCTCTATCTTCTTAGATTTAGGTTTTGATTCATGCTTTGGCTCATTTTGGGTTTGGGTTGTTTAGATGAGATAAAGTTTGCAACTTTATAACTTATATTGGTCCATTGGTCATCATATCTTCTAGATCTAGAAGTGTTTTGAATTTTGGAAGATCTTGCATGAGTTTAGATCATTTTATATCCATTTTGACATAGTAGGATAAAGAACATGAATGGTTCATGCATGCCCATAAAGTTTGCATTTTTCTGAACCACTAAAGTCCCATTAAGCATTCTAGAAAGTTGGAACTGAGGGCTTATAGTATTGAGAGCTTAATCCATTAAGTTGTCTTTATGTAGTTTCCACGGCGTGGCGATTGGTTGGCCACAATGTGGAGACGGGTCTGGTCGTGGCCGTTTTACCTGGACTTTGCCATGGTGTGGTGGAATGATTGACACGACGTGGTAACAGATTTCAATAAGGAATAAGTAGGATGGCCACGAAGTGACCATTGGCTGGCCACAATGTGGAGGTCAGCTAAAGTTGACTTTGACCATTGACTTTTGACATGGTGTAACGTCTGCAAATTCAGGCTACACATAATAAGTAATAATTATTAAAATTAAATCATTGAGTAGGATAATCTATAGTCATGCGTGCTACAGACTATATAATATAAGTTTCATATTAAGGAAAAATATGAAAAATCAGCTGAATCGTCTATAAAACGTAAAAATAAGTGCGTCAAAACTTTATATATCATTATATATTTTAAAAGTACACGCCGACGTGATCCCGAAAATATAAATTTCGTAGAAATCCGAGTTCATATGAAGGAGATATAAATTTTATAAAATATAAAAATCAACTGCGTAATTTAAAATTATTAACGTCAAAAGGTACGAAGAGAATGATTGACTTTTGGATAAAGTCAACGAAATGAAAATCGTAGTGCTCTTTAAGATAGAAATTTTGGTAAAATGAACACCAAAATCAAAGTTTGTACGAGAGAGTTATGATTTCTGCAAAATCTTTAAATCATATAAAATTAAGAGATAAAAATAAAGTCAGGATTAGCCGATGGATCCTAAAGGAAAGTTCTAGTACTCGTTGAGAGCTTCCCATGGAAAAAAGAACATCAAAAGCGGAGTCTGTATGAAAATATGAGCATTCTAACACTCTTAAGTGTACATGCAACCCTAAATACCTTGAATCTATGTTTTCTCTATTATACATGCAAATATGAATATTCCAAGGTATTACCCTAACTAGCATACAATCATAAGTAATAGTATAACAAAACTAGATAGAATACATACATTTTTGATGTAGCTTGATTCCATGGAGCTCAAGAGCTTAATGCCCCCAAGTGTGACACCTAAAATGGTTCACACAACAACAAATACACTTAGAATAACTTGAGAGAAATGAGACACTTCATGAAATCAGTTAGCCCTCACCATTCCTTCATAGTGCATGATTTTTAGGAAGAATAAGATGCTTATATAGTGTGTCACAATTAGGGTTACATCATGTAAACCTAATTGCCATGGCCTTTCATTTCCATTATCCATGGGTACAAAAAACACCATGGAGCATCCTATGGGTTTTAGCCCAACTTGATAATCCATGGAGCATTAGCCCACTATACAATTATGGATGATTTACACAATCAACCCATATATTTAATTAGTCTCCTTTTGATCACTTGATTAATTCCAAATTAATTCTTGATCAATACTAACTAAATAATCATATTAATATATTTGAACTAATAATATACTAATAAATCTTAAGTGTTATTTCTCTCATTTTAGTCTATCCAAGTGCATGATGCCATGTAACCCAAATGGACCATCCCAATCGGGTCAAGTACATATCAAATATAGTTATGGACTTAGACACTAATCCAACAATACCATGTGTAACTTCATTAACAGGTTGTTTGAATCAGATGTACAATACTATTGAAGGCAAAAAATAACTCAATAAATGAGAACATGCTACTTTGATTATGAAGCCAAAATAAATAATTGTTAACATTAATTTGAAACCAAAACCAAGTAGACTTGAAAATCAATAATAAGCAATTGACAACATACTAAACCCTCAATTCTTCATATTTTCATCATTTCGACATGAATTTGAGCTGAAATCCCTCCGTCTTGGCTAGTCAATTCCATTGAGTGTAATGTCACTGCACTGGGAATAAGTGAAGAATGATTTTTCGTATGATGTTTAACACATATGTTGAATTTCAATTTTATTATTCGTTTCAAACCACTATGATTGTATAAAGCATATCAATAAATTCTGTATTAGATTATATGTCCATATTTAATTGTAAAAGCTGAAATAGATTGGTTTCGCTTAATATCATTTACCACCATAATAAGATTTCATAATATATGGACATCGTAAAACATTACAAAATTTGTCTCGATCTAGAATGGGATAATATTATGGTCTTGAAAATCGGGGTCAGTGTCGGCCCAATACATGGGCAATTGGGGCAAAAGCCCAGGGCAGCAAAATTTAGGGGGAATTAATATTACCTCAGCAGCCCAACTTATTATGGATATGTTATTATCATGCCCCAAAGTAAATTTAGGTAACATGTTTGTGTATTGGATTTGTGGTTCTAACACCACAGAGAAAGCGGGAAGTAAATTCTATCGATGCAGGAGGGCGTGATAATTGAAAAACTTTGGAAGAACGAAACATCAAGATTCGAGAATCAAGATGTAGAAGACGAGGAGTCGACTCGACACTATCATGTTGATATCCTTCTCAAAACACACGATTTCTAAATATATCCTCTTGATTACTCTCTCTCAATTTATGAATACACCATCTTTTGATCGATTTATGTATTCCCTCTTTTAATCGATTTTTGTATACCATCTCATCATTTTTTCCTGATTTCACTCTATATATACCCGATAGAAGAAACCCAATTTTTGGATATCGAGATGGCGAAATATGGTGGGTCAAGACTGGGGAGACTTGGACACTTTCAGGAGGTATGATTTTCGATTTGATTAACTTATCTGAGATCTTAATTTCTAATTTTTTAGAGTTGTGCATATTTTATTGTTAAATTCATTTTTTTTCATTTTTTTTTAAATTTATGATTAATCTTACTCTGAGTTTGTATTGCATGAGGTATACGACCTGATTAATCTGATGTGTGTGTGTGTGTGTATATATATATATATATATATATATATATATATATATATATATATTGTTTTTTGATTTTCTATAGTTTTTTTAGCAATGTCTTTGAACTTCCTTTTATCTGTGTTTGATTCAGGAGGTTCACTTCTTTACTCGATTTAATTTTTTAGATGCTTTGGGCATTACAAATGACTTTTACGGTTGTTCGGGAGGTATAAATATTTTTGCATTGGTGTTAATTAAAATAAAGGTTATGATTTCTGATTCATTTTCCGATTACTTGCATCTTGAAAGTCAAAACCTAAACATGAAGTTTGGTTTGTTGGTCAGGTTGTCCCAGTTATAATTGTTTCTGCGGAAAAATAATCAAAGTTGAAGCTATTGAAATCATAAACTACCGTGACTAAAGAAAGATTGGATGGGTTAACAATCTCAAGTATTGTTTTTACAGAGTCTTAATTACTGTAAAAGAAGATGTAAATGCTTCAAAACATAATGACATACTTTTAAGTGATTTTTGTATGTCTTGGTTTGTATTAATATTTATTTTGTTTGACTACAAAATTTAATGCATTTATGTTCTTATAAAAATTATATATGACATGTGTTTATCGTATGGTACAAAGTACAAATGAGGGCATAAAGTTTCTATCTCGCCCCGGGCATTAAAAACCAATGGACCGTCCCTGATTCAATAGTATTTTGTATTTCGTGTTAATGCAAAGAGAAGATTTATGATTCTTGCTCTCAGGGCCGGCCCAAGGGGAGGGCCAGCTGGGTTGTTGCCCATGGCATCATTTAACTACTGGGCATCAAATGTGCAACAAATATTATGGGTTTGTTACAGTTTAATTAGACAAAAGAGGGCAGCAAAGTAGGAAAAATAAGCGACTATAACGATTCTTCCCTAAAATGAAAGCAGTCTGATTTCTTGGTAATCTCAAAAGTCGCATCGTAATCCATAAATTCACTCGCTTAAATTGAAATCAAGGGTCGATTGAGAGGCAGGAGCAACCAGTGGTTATTAATCACCACGACACCATTATTGATTCTATTATCCAGTTCTCCAATCTCGACTTCTCCCTCTATTCTTCCATATCAGAAAAACAGATCACATAAATAAACATCGATTAAGGTTTTTTACAAGATTCTCAAGCTTCACTAGTCTATGAATTCGTTTTCTAAGAATTCATTACTAAAGACCTAGTGAAGTTTTTTTGTATTTCTGAATCGACAACTAGGGAAGGACTTCTGGTTTTGTTTCAATTTCTTGTAAGTGGAGTATTCTAATAGTTGTATGTGCTTGTTACCAGAAGTATTCAAGTTTTGCCCTACACTTATGGCACTTGTGCTGTTTTGCCTTATGGCCTGAAAGACGCATTCACTTTGAACATTGAAGTCTGGTCGTCTTTCATATTTTCCCAATTGCCCTATTTTCCCTTTGGCTTCAAATTTGAAGTTATTAAATTTTTCATACTAGTGGAGTTGTTTTTTTGACATTTTTGTTCTATAATGTGTTTAGGATTATTTTGCTAGTATCCTAGAGTTATTCTTGAATCTGTAATAGCTTTGGGAGTATGATTTTTTTGCGTTGTACTTGTTATTAACAAGTTCACGCAACAAAAATATTACTTTTTGATTATTGTTTCAATAATTTGGTTAATGGTTGATTGTTTTGTTTTGTTAAGTTGTTATCTTTACATATGAGACTAAAAGTGCTTGAGTCTCAGGTTTAGCTGGTAGCTTTAAAATTGTTTGATGGACAAATTGAGTGCACAAAGTTGGTGTTTTAGCAAGTGTCAATTTTGATAGGATAACTGATGTTTTTATTCAAGAAATGTACCGACACAATGTTTTAGTTGAAGTTTGTATTCGTGAGTTTGTATAAATAAGAGTTATTAATAAAAGAAAAGTTATGGTGTGAGAATTGCATTATGGGTTTATGTGTTATATGAGTTTGATGTAGTTGTATGGCATAAACACAGGGTATTGTTGACTTTTTTCGCCCGGGGCATGGAAAACATTTGAACCGGCCCTGATCGGGGTAGAGATACATTAAAACGTATTGAAAATCTCATTTTGACCGATGAAAAGAGAACCGTCGATATAGAAAGATGAAATAACAAAAATAAGTTTGAGACTACAATTACCATTGTGAAAACTAATTTACTAACAAAATACTTACACCCCGCTCCCGAGTTCATTTTAAGGAGAGAAAAGAAAGAAAATGGGTGGAAGTGAGAGGAAAGTAAAAGAAATTGGTGTTCCCGAGTTTCATTGAAGGAAGTAAGTGGAAGGAAATTGAAGGATTACTTTTCCTTCTAACTTTCCTTCCGATTTGGAAGGATTTGGAGAGAGAACAAAATGTTTAATTTTCCTTGCAATTCTCTCCAACTCGATAACACAAAAGACGAATTTTGTTTCCTTTCTTTTCTCTTCTTACTTTCTTTTTTTCTTTTCTCTTATTTTCTTTCCTACAACTTGGGACCGGGATGAGCATATTAGACACAATGTTTTGAGATCATTTATCTTTTAGCTTTTTAGAATAAAAACATAAAAGAAAATTTGTTCCTCAATATAAGCTTTTATTTTCATTTTAAACAAAAACCAAATAATCTAAAAGCCACTTCAAATAAATTTTAAGAGCTTTTGTCTTTTGGTTTTATTTAATTTTATATTTTTAAAATCTTAAGCTATCATCTTTTAATTTTCACTCCCAACTAGTTTTGTCAAAAAAGTTCTCCATCAAATATCATAGCATAAAAATTATGAACTACTTATGTCAGAAAAAAAATCACGACATAAATGCATTTTTTTTTTGGCATATTACAAAACTGATGATTATTTGGATACAATAGACTAAAAAAGTGATCATTCCTTGAATAAGACGATCCATTTTGGTATTTTTATGATTATTCGTACCTATTTATTTAAATGAATAAAAAATTTTGCAAATAATTTTCGGGTACGAAGGATGCATGCGTGGCTGCAAACACCATGCTCCAGCTTTCTTGTTTCTCTACTTTAAGCTGTTAATAAATGCAGGCGCTTTCCAATCTCCCCAGTGAATTGTACTAAAGAAGGGGTATTTTTGGTATTAACAGTTATAAATTTTGTTTTGTTCGAAATCACATGTCCCTTGTGTTGTTCCTTTTGTTGCTCCCAAACAAGGTTATATGACTTTATGATTATATTATAGATTATAGATTATAAATTTTTCGAATAAACATCACCATATTATTTATTATGTAAAAGTTTTTTGTTTTTCTTTTTTAAATAGATGCTGCATAAACTAAAGAGGTTTATAAATGCAACTATGTTTGAAATAACTAGTAAATAAAAAATTATTATTTATTAGTTGTGTTAAATTAAATAAGATTTATGCAGGAGGAAAAGAGTGATCACTTATTATCCAACATCCAACATCTATAACATTTATGGAGAAAATATGAGAGCTTAATAAGAGATTTAAATCTCTACTTGGTTAATAGAATAAGTCTTAAAAAATAGTCGAAGTCAAACAACTGTATATAATTATATGACTTATCGAATAAAAAATTTCTTTTAGTTAAAGATTTTGATATTAAAAGACTTAGGGCGTGTTTGGCACGAAGCTTTTGGAAGCGTTTGGGAGCTTCTAACTTTTAGCTTTTGATAAAATGCTCTAGTTTAAACAAAAAGCTCCGTTTGACGGTTCGAGCGTTTAGCTTTTAGTTTCAACAAAACGCTCCGATTCTAAAAGCTACTTCATGTAGCGTTTAACAAAACGTTCCTGAGCTTGTGAAATCAATTTCCATAATTACCCTTAAAAATATATTTATATATTTATTTATTTTTAAACAATTGTCCTTTTATGTAATTTTATATATTTCAAAAGCTTCCAACTATTTTTGCCAAATATTTATGAGCGTGTTTGGTAAAAGTAGTTGTTAGCTGAAAGCGGATAGTGGTTAGCTGGTAGCGTGTAGCTGGTAGCTGGTAGCGAGAAGCTGTAGCTTTTATTTGTTATATGAATGTTTGACAAAAGTAGCTGGAAGCTTTTGAAATATATAAAATTACATAAAAGGACAATTGATTAAAAATAAATAAATATATAAATATATTTTTAAGGGTAATTATGGAAATTGATTTCAAAAGCTCAGGAGCGTTTTGTTAAACGCTACATGAAGTAGCTTTTAGAATCGGATCGTTTTGTTAAAACTAAAAGTTAAACGCTCGTATTGTCAAACGAAGCTTTTTGTTTAAACTATAGCGTTTTATCAAAAACTAAAAGCTATAAGCTCTCAAACACTTCTAAAAGCTCCATGCCAAACACGCCCTATATAACAAATAAAAGCTACAGCTTCCCGCTACCAGCTACCTGCTACACGCTACCAGCTACCCGCTTCCAGCTAACAGCTACTTTTATCAAACATGTCCTTAATTATTCATTCACCAAGCCTATTTAATTACAGTTGTAGAAAACTAAGAAAAAGAAAGAGAAAATTACTCATAGTGTACCAATTGTTGATTTTATTCATATTTTGTCTTACTTTTTATGCAATATACCACTTAACTTAGTTATTTGTGTTCACCATAACCTTTTTTAAACACAAACAACAAGTTAGATGATATATTACATACAAAAAAATGACTAAATGTGAACAAAATCAAGAGTTGGTTACTTTCCCAAATCATTTTACCATGGATAAATAAATACTAACCATTATCTGTGTGAAATATTGTAGCTCTTGTGATAGTATTAAATTACTTTTGTTGTTAGCGATGTGCTGGAAATAGTTCAAAACATGCAAGGTGCAACTTTTTCTATCATCTCGTTGGAAGTTATTGCCTACCTCCATGAGGTAATTGACTGATTATTTTAGAAAACGATTTTTTTAAATGTCATATCATATCATATGTATGTGAAACATAAACATGCCTTAAAAGACTATATATTTTGCTTTTGAATCAAATATATATAAATGGAGTATTCTTCTTAAAGAACTTGGAAGATGATATGATGGAGTTGATGGATGTTAGCAATTATATACAAAAGTCTATTGGTAGAAGCAACAATGTCCCTATGACATTGATGAAAAAGATCTCATGGGTGGTAAGTTTAACTATTATCATTGTCAACAACAGGTGAATATGTACCTTCATATTTTCAACTTGACAATGAATCCGATTTTAATGAAGATCTCAACTTGCCTTCAACTCCCACTAGACATGCAATACTATCCGACTCTGTTAAGGTTAATAATTTTTTTAATTACACAAATCAATTAAGGATATTTTTTGTCATTTTATCTAATGTTTTACAAGACGATGAAGAATTTGGATTGCCTCAAGTCCCCCGTGCATCTTTACATGGTTAGGGATAACATAAGTCCATAATTTCCATCTGACTCAACATGGCTACTTTTTCATTATTATTGTGCATGCATTTCAATACACATCTTACATAACTTTTAAACTATTTCTTGTATTTCTTTTTAGTTAATTTAAGTTTTGAATTTTTTTAACTATTACATCCCATGTTAAAACTATACATGCTTAAAATTTTGAGAAAAATGATTAAGGAAGCTAACCAATTGTTGATTTAGTTCACATTTTGTCCATTTTTTTGTATGCAATATACCATATAAATTGTTGTCTGTGTTCACTATAACCCTTTTGACCGACTATCACATGTGATGGTCAGTCAAAAGGGTTATGATGAACACAAACAAGTTAGATGATATATTGCATACAAAAAGGAAAGGGGTCAAATGTGAACAAGATCAACAGTTGGTTACCCTCCTGAGTCATTTTCCCAAAAAAAAAAACTATTTTTTTGAATGGAGGATGCATTAAAACAAGAAAAAGTAGCAACACGCTAACAAGAGTTACAATGAGCAAGCATTAAATTAAGAGATAGAAATTAAGAGATAGACCAATCCAACCAACTAATACAATGAAAAATCGATATATATATATATATATATATATATATATATATATATATATATATATATATATATATATATATATATATATATCTAGTTAAAAATGATCAATTAAATCTCATATGTCGTTTTAAAAGGAAAGCATCTTTTTGAGTTGAACACAAGCGAGTTCGGGGCCTTCCAAAGCGACCAAAACACCAAATAAATAAAAGTCATTTGAGTTTTATTCTTCTTTCCATGAGTCGAGACTTCCAAAAAAAATTAAGCAGATCCAACCTACTACTTGGCACCTCAACTTTAAGAACACACCAAGAGAAAAACCATGACCAAAGATGACAGGAAAACGTACAGCTGAAAAAAAAAACATGATCTACGACTTCCTCCTCACTGTTATATAAATGACAAATAGTGGTAGAAATAACAAATCCCCTAGCCACGAGATTGGTAGCCAGATGATTTCTATTGCATAAAATCCTCCAAACCAAACAGTTATCCTAGTAATTTCAGGAAACAAGAACTCTTAGGGAGCAAGTAATCTTAACTGACCATAGCCTTAAATAGTGTTTAACACCCAGTCAAAGTCACAATGATGTTTTTTGCTCTCATAAATTGTCCAACACTAACTTTCCTAAATTTCTTTTGCATCTTCGATCTAAGTTATATGTCACTTATTTTCCACTTATGCAATATTTCCTTAATGAAGTGACTCCCAATCCATCTATATTGTTTGAAGCCAACTTGTAATTTCTAGTAAACTTGTGCTAACTTTTTAATGACTTACTCTAGAAAGAGTGTTCATCATCATCAACATTATGTTTTTATTCTTCTCTTGTTTGTGGGGTTCTCCATCAACACAAAGTTTACTAAAAAAGGAATCATTGCTTGTCTTGTTCGTACAAGTAGTCTCAACATTTAGTTCAATTTCAAGAGAAATCTATCTGTTCAGGTAGAAGAGAAATGCCGGTAACATATAAAATTGTCATCTATTTTGACTTTTCATCACCATTTCGGTAGAAGAATTAAGGGGTTTTGATCATTCTAACACTCCTATGGTGTACATTCAACCCTATAAACCTTGGATCTATGTTTTCTCTATTATACATGCAAATATTCAATATTCCAAGGTTTCATCCTAACTAGCATAATATGAAGCAACTATACTACAAGAATCTAGTAGAATGACATACCTTTTAATGGAGATTGAAGTCTTGAACCTTTAAGAGCCTAGTGCCCCCAAGTGTTGCACCTCAAATGGTTCACACAACACCAAGAACCCTTGGAATAACTTGAGAATAAGGATACTTGCACCAAATCGGTTTTGCCCTCTTGTGTACTATACACTAGTGCCCATTTCATGAACTAGGGACCTCTTTATATAGTGTGGAGGATTAGGGTTACATTTATGTAACCCTAATACCCATGAACTTTCATTTCCATAGGATCCATGGGTTAAACACTCCATGGACTATCCATGAAAGCTTAGCCCAACCTAAATGAACTTGACCCACCATATATATAAGAGTTCATATTTAATTAGTTCCTTTTGATCACTAAATTAATTCTTGATCACTACTAATTAAATAATACGATTTCATATTAATATATTAGAACTTATAATATATTAATATAAATCATAAGTATACTTTTTCTCATTCTGTCTATCCAATTGTTACGATGCCATGTAACCCAAATGGACCATGCCAAATCGGGTCAAGTACATACCAATTATAGTTATAGACTTAGACACTAATCCAACAAGAATAATGTTGGAAGCTCTAAGGAAACCAACCCCAAGACTGTCATACTCTTTGGGGAGAAGTGATTTTTTTATTTGTCGAGTCTCCATCCCACAATCTTATCATTTAATGATTGCCCTATTTTTATTATAATTAATTTTATTATAAAACTTACAATATTTATTAGTTTAGCATAAGCTAATGTTTTTGTTGTATTAAAAAAAAGTAGAAAATTGTCACGTCATAATTATTTGATTGGGTTAATTGTATAAAAGAACTTATATTTTCTGATTTTAAACTTAAACCATTTTGTGACAACTGTAGAAATTAGGTTATCGTTAAAAGCAGTGTTAGGGGTTGTTTGTTAGGATCTAAATTATTAAGATCTGAAATTTTAAGAGATCTGAATTTCTAGGAGGGTCTAAATTTTTTAAGATCTGAATTTTTAACATGTTGTTTGGTTGGAACTTCTGAATTTTTGTGCTAAACTATAAAATGACCATTTTACCCTTCTGTATTAATTTTTGTTGAATTCAATTTTCTGTTTAATAAATAACCAAATCAACATCTTAAATAATTATAAAAATAAATATAAACACCATATATAATCCAAATTAAACATAAATAAAAAATTAACATAAATCCAAATCAAACATAAATATTTTTAAACTGAAAAAATCATAATAAATCCAAATAAAATCTTACAAATTTAATTTGAAGCATCTTAAAATATTTGTAGCATTGAATTCAATCTAAAATCAAAATAAAATCTTACAAATTGTCAAAAACAATCCTTGAAGGAATTTATAACCTTCTGCTACACGAATTGGATGAATACCATGTTCTAATAGCCCTCAGCTTGTTCTGGAATTACACCAGCCATAACAACAACTCCTATTCAACCATCAGCTTACAAGTTTAATTGTCAACATCCATTTCATCCAAGATTGTTGCACTGTTGATAAGTTATGCTGAAAACCTCAATCCAGTTGTATTATAGCTATGTTACGTAACATAGAATAGAAGGCCAATCAATCAAACCCTAATAAACGATTACAACTTTACAAGTAAACAAATTCATGAAAAATTCATGTTAAAAAAATCACTCCACCCTCTAAACCTTAGGATCTTCAAATTACCACATATCTCCATACTCTTCTCCCCTGCAAATATAATTGTAGCTACATATTTCATCTCAATTTCATGAATTGAGTAGATAAACAAACAATTTCATCATATGTGGAAGAGATAAAAAAAAATTAGCAAACAAACGATTTAGTAGCAAACGAGCATTTTCAGCAGAAAATAATAAGAAAATCAGCCATTTCATCATGATTTCACGCCATATTTTCCTCAATTTCTTCATTAGCAAAAAGGCACAAGGAACTAGGAGCTATGATTTGCGACGATGGGCACCAGAGATGTGTTGTGTGATGGAAATCGATTTCAAATCCTGAGAAGAAAAGATTACCGAGTTACTAGGCGTTGGAGTGGCGGCCCTGGCAGAGGAAAGCAAGTGGCTGGAAGTGGGGTTCGATGAGTAACAAAAGAAAAAGCACGTACCTTGATCGAAAAAAACAACGAGGAAAGAGTAGGCGGCGGCGGTGGCGGTCGGAGTGCGAGGGGAAGAAGGAGGCGGCGGCGGCGGTCGGAGTATGAGGGGAAGAAGGAGGCAACGATCTGCGTGGAGAGGGGGGGAGGATAATGAAGTGGTTATGGCTTCAAGAAAAATAGGATACGTGCATATGAGAAAAAGGGGAAGCATGCTTTATCAAGGGGTGTATAGGTCTTTCTTTCTGTTTACGATACGGGTAGATATCTGAAAGTTTTTAGAGGTAATTTTTCAATTAAGAGGTATTTTATAAGAGGCAATAAAACATGGTATATCTGAATTTTTAAGAGGTAGCCTCTTAAATTTTCAATTAAGAGGTAAACAAACAACCCCTTAGATAAAGGACTTACCTGAAGTTGAGTCAAAATTTTTGACTTGACCTTCTCTCAGATCGTTCAGGTAGTTAGGGAAGCTTAGCAACCAATGCCCCTTCCTTTGGCAATAGAAACATATGGACCCTTTGGGAATGGTGCACTGGATTATCTCAAACTTAGCCTTTCTCTTTACCATTTGGTCAACTGAGTTGACTATGGTCAATCCCTTTCCATCGGGAAGAGAAAGCTTTTTTTAAATATCTAATGTTACCATTGTCAATGTCCAGGATAGTTTGGGAAGTTGATCTTCTAATCAAATTTGCTTTACCAGTGCTCCAAATCATTGTTGATTCAACAACACCAAGCAACTAAATAAGATCATTAGGGTCATGTCATAGTCTATTACATAGTAGCCCTTAAGGAACTCACTATGTGACTTAGGAAGTGATTGAAGAAGCTAGTCAACATCCAACTTCCTCAAGACTTTGACACCCAACTCTCCCGGCTTGTCAATATGTGACTTCATCTCCAATATGTGAGCACACATAGACCTTGATTTCCAATAGGGCTTGAGTGACCTTGAACTTGTGGGTTAGGGAGAATAATTGGTGGAGGTGAAGGGAAGTATGATTTCCATGAGACTTGGGAAGATCATAGTTGTCTGAACCAGGCATCTACAATGAGAGAAATTTCAAGTTAGTTGATTCAAGTCCTTAATATAACACCCAATATGAAATATTAAACCTAGGACCCAACACAATATTTTATAACTTGGAAGAGGGATGTCGTAATCCAAGCTATAAAATATTTGAAGGTAGGCGAATGACGATTCACCAATTTCAACCATGAAAAACGAAATAATTTATTAGGTTTTAATTGGATTTGAAACTCCGAGATCCTTTGAGATTCATTGAACTTTTCAATGACATGTTTCAATATCGATTGTGCCCTCTCAATTTTTTTGACTGGGATGCCGAGGATCATAACACAAGGTGTTAATGACCATGTAAATATACTTGGTACACTTAATATTTATCACTTAATCGATGTGCCGATTAACCACACGCGCTCCACCTATACTATGATAAACATTAAGTTACCCTTTGCCTACCATGTTAAATCCAGGTTAGTGTGTCGGTTAACCACACACGCTCCACTAACGATTTAAGCAAAGTGCAAAGTGTAATTTCATAGGTTAGCACCAAATTCATATTTTCCTAAAGTAACTAAGATTGGGAATTTATAAAAGGTTTAGTTACTTTATATTTAGCAATATACTTATAATGAGGGAGAATTATATTCCTTTTCCAACCCGTTCGGCTAACGACCCTCCACCAGTCAAGGAAGCGGTGGGTGAGAGTGGACACCCATTAAACTGTCATTTCATAGGCAGTAACCTTATACCCCCCTTATAAACCGACTTCGTGAATGAGGCCTACTAACGGTAAGACTGACTTCATCTTATACATACATACATATATATATATATATATATATATATATATATATATATATATATATTATTAACTTATAATACAATAAAGTATAAGGGTTGAATTTTAAATTTTAAAATTCTAGGGTTTGGAATTAAAGTGTGTGTGAGACTTAACAAATTCTAAAACTTGAGGGTAAGTTTTGAACTATTCAAAAACTTTTGGATTTTCATAACTTATGAGTCTAATTAAGGTTTTTGTAACACCCGATTCCTGGTACGTATTTAAAATCATGTAATGTTCCAATTTACTCTAAGACTCGGTGAGTTGGAGGCCCAACTCGTTGAGTAGACTCGACTTTGATTGAGGGTTTAAGTGACCTACTCGACGAGTAGGAGCTATCTGGACAAAAACCTAATATTTAGGGTTTTCACCCTATTTAAACAACTTAACTCGTCCCAAACCAGCCTCCACCACTCTCCTAACTCAGAGAATCCCTAGATTGAAACCCTAAACCCCTATTGTGTGTTCTTAAGCATTTGGTGCCCTTTTGTGTGTGTTTGAAGTGGAAGAAGAAGAAGAAGGAAGCCTGGGGATTGAAGGGGAAATCAGTAGATACAGGAAGTGAGGTGCATTTCCAGCTTATTTGAGGTAAAAGGCTCCTACCTTGAATTCTTACTTGTTAGATCTATTTTAGGGCTTGAATCTTGTCATTTTTGGGGAGTTTCCAAGTTACCTTTGGTTTTGGGTCATTATGTAGAGAAATAACTTCAGATCTGGAACCTAGGAGGGTTCTCATGGCATAGAGGTGCCAACTTTAATGTAATGAGAGCCCCGTGCACCTTGAAGACTCCCTTTTAGGTCCTTTTGAGCTAAATGACCCATGCATGAACGTCAAGTTTGAAGCTTTACGTATAAAATGGACCCTAGGAGGCCAGATATATGGTTTGGACACGTTAAGACCCATTATAATCGACTATATAGTTTTGGACATAAAGGGACTCGACGAGTTGGGGTGCATTTTCCACCAAATCCTTCTGTTTTTGGACCAGTTGTTAAGATCGAAGGTTTCTCCAATTGTTTAGGTTCACTAGGGACCTGGAAATCATAGGACTTAGTGAGTGGATGAACATACTCGGCGAGTTCAAGGCAATGTCCCAGCCACATGAAGACGGACTTGGCGAGTTCAAAGGGAACTCGGCGAGTCCTAGACTGAACATCTTATTATGGATAAGGATGAACTCGGAGAGTTCAAGGACGAACTTGACAAGTTGGTTGAAGATTGTCCGATGTGTTGTTGAAGGCAAACTCGTCGAGCTCTTGCTAGACTCGACGAGTAGGGACGGGATTATGGCATTTTGTGGATATAGGGACTCAGTGAGTTGACGGGCTCACTCAGCGAGTCGAGTCAACCAGGTGTTGGACGTTGACCATGTATTTGACTTTGACTTTGACTTGGACTGAGTGACCCTTGTAAGGGTTACGAGTATGAGTTGATAACTTAGAAGAGTTGTCGTGTAGGAGTTGAGGAAGCGGGGAGAGTCGATTTCCACATCGAGATCAATGTAGACACTACACGACTTCGAGGTGAGTTTCCTCCTAGTAGGGGTGGGTCTACGGCCACAATATCGGCCCAGAAGTGAGAGTGTTGGATAGATGATTGTCTTTGTGATAATTATCCGGGATTGATATGTGATATGCTTATTGTGCTTGATATGATTAATGTGCTTGATATGATTATTGTGCTTAATGTGTGTTAGTAGTAGTAGGGGTGAAATAGTCCCCGGTTACCGGTTGAAAGATACCGAAAGAGAGGTTTGCTCCCAGTTACCTGTTGAAAGATACCGAATGGCAGGCTAGTGTTGGATTAGTGTCTAAGTCCATAACTATTTTGGTATGTACTTGACCCGATGGTGCATGGTCCTTTTGGGTTGCCTTCACCAAAGCAACTTGATTAGAGAAATAAATAAAGAGAGAGAGGTTATTATGATTTATTAATATGTTATAAGAATAATATATTAAAGGAGAAATCATATTTGTTTAATTAATATTGGTCAATAATTAATTAAGAATTAATTTTGTGATCAAATGTAATTAATTAAACTAGAGGGGCTGAATTGTAATTATGTGATAGTTACAAAATAAGGTAAGGATTATCTTAAATATAGGGTGAACGAATTTAAGGAGATAATGCCTTAGAATTCGACTAGGATAAGGGTTTCTAAGACTTATCTTATGGTTACTTGGTGGGCAAGCAACTAGATAAGGATAAGGACTAAAACCCTAATCTTTACACCTATATAAACCCCCTAAAGCTCATGAATTCGTCTATCCCTTCCCAAGAAGTCCTAAGGAAGAATTCCTACCTCTCTCCTCTCTCTTTATACCTTCTCCATTTGCTTTTGGTGTTTGTAAGCCATTAGAGGAGTGACACTTGTGACTCTAAGCCTTCTAAAGTCAATTCAAGGAGGAATTGGGATTGTTATTGCTACATAACAATCAAGGTAATATCTTAAACCTAATTATATGTTAATATTGATTTCCATATGCTAGAATTAGGGTTTATAGTCTTGGATTCAAAGCATGTACAATAGAGAAACCTAGATCCAAGCATTAGGGTTTGTATGAGCACATAGGATGTCTTATGACCAAAACCCATCAGTGGTATCAGAGCCTTGATTGGTTTCTATTGTATTGATGCTTGACATGTTCAAAAAATTCGTTTTTTGGTGTTTTGGAGGCTGGACTCGCCGAGTCCATAGCTGAACTCGTCGAGTCCATGCAGACTCAACGAGTTAACTCGTCAGATGGAGGGTATCTCGGGTTTTCTTGCTGTTTTTGCTTATGGATAGTTACCTTATCATGTTAGATCAATATTAATCCGATTATATGATATATTTTACTATAATTTTGATCTAATTGAAGATATTTATCAATTAATAAGATAATTGTTTCCTTATGTGATAATTGATTAATTATTTTGAGTAAATTGATAAATTGTTTTGCAAGAAATCATTAAATAAATCAAATATGGATAATTATGTGATTAATTGTTAATTTAGATTATTTGTTATTTGATCCTTGTTGTTATGAAAAGTTTCATATTTTGCCCTTTTGGTTTTATAGTTTAAATTTGAACCCAAAAGTTTTGTTGTTTTGAAATTTAAATAGTTGAAACCCTAATGTTTTGAAAAAGGTTTCAAAACTTGCCCTCAAGTTTTGGAATTTAAATTTTGATTAAATAGTTTAATTTTGATGTATATTTAAATTCTAAACCCTAATGTCTTGAAATGTTTCAAAACTTGCCCTCAAGTTTTTGAATTTAAAAGTTGATTAAAAGTTTAATTAGGAAGTTAAATTCTAAAACCCTAGCACTGTTTTGAAAAAGTTCAAATCACACCCTTATGGTTTTATTAATTAATTAAGGTTTATAATTAAAAGGAAGTTTAATAAATCCATAAAAGTTTAGGTTTACAATTTAATTGAATTAAAAGTATAATTGTTAAATTAGACCACCTAGTATTTTGAAAGTATAAAATACACCCTATACTATATATAACATTAAAAGTCTAACATTATATATATATATATATATATATATATGTATGAGTAAAAGTCAGTCTTACCGTTAGTAGGCCTCATTCACGAAGCTAGTCTATAAGGGGTGTTTAAGGAAATTGCCTATAAAATGACGATTGAATGGATATCCACTCTTACCCACCACACTCTTGACTAGTGGAGGGTCGTTAGCCGAACAGGTAGGATAGGACGAAACCTTCTATTATAAGTATAATGAAATGTAAAAGTAACTAAATGTTTTCATAAAATTCCCAATCTTAGTTACTTAGGCAAAAGTGAATTGATGCAATTCCATGAAATTACACTTTGTGCCCTTGCGAAGACGTTAGTGGAGCGTGTGTGGTTTACCGGCACACTAATTGGTTCTAAGCAAAGGTAGCAAAGGGTGACTCAATGTTTGTCATAGTTCGGTGGAGCGTGTGTGGTTTACCGGCACATCGAATAGGTGACTGTAACATGTGAGGGCACCATGTAAGTTTGCATGGTTATTCACACCCGCTTTGTGATCCTTGGCATCCCAGTCACAAACAAGAGGGGCATATCGAGATTTAAACATGCCATTGAAAGTTCAATGAATCTCAAAGGATCTAGGAGTTTTCATAAATTTAAAACTTAAATTTTTTTTCGTTTTTCGTGGTGGAAATTAGTGAATCGTCATTCACTTACCTTCAAATATTCTGCAATTAGGGTTACGGCATCCCTCTCCCGAGTTGTGGAATATTGTGTTGGGTCCTAGCCTTAGTATCTCATTTGGGTGATTTACTAAGGACTCACTCAATCAACTGTAACGCCCGTAGATCAGGGCTAGTCGATTTAGAGACGATAAGCATCAAAATGACTTTTTGATGGAAGATTATTTAGAATGATTAATCTTAACCAAGTTGTAGTATATGTCACAAGGTTTCCGTGCATATAAAGAACGCCAAAATCTGAGTTATAACGAAGAAGTTATGACCTGTCGAAGTTTCGCGACAGAACCGGCACGACGTCGAGTGACGTAAAAAATGAATTTAAGATAGAGCGATATTTAGCCTTAACGATCTAAACAAAAGTCGTAGATTTCGTTAAACCGAGAGCGTGCATAAAAGGAACGCCCAAATCTGACTTCGTATGAGGAAGTTATGATTTTTCTAAGTTTTGACTTAGCAGTATGCAGCCCAAATACTCGATTTGAGATCGAGCGGTTTTTAGCCGAAACAATCTAAATGAGAATCGAAGATCTCGTTGTTAGTAGCGAAACGATGAAAAGTTAGGCGAGAACGGACGTCAGACGAAGAAGTTATGAATTTATAATGAAGTTTTTCTGTCCCGGCCTTCTAAAAATAAATAATAAAAATAAAAGTCAAAATTAGCCGACGGAGTCTAAATGAAAGTTGTAGAGTATGGTCTGACCTTCGCGTGGATACAAAGAACGTAGAAAACGTAGCTCGTATGCGAAAGTTACGCAATTTAGAAGTTCGACGAGTCAATTACGCCCCGCGTAATTGAGTACCCCCCGCGTACTCAGTCGGATGCAACTTGTCTGACCAATACTCGAGTGCCACAGATCGACGCATGCAGTGACGTCAAAGTACGCCCCGCGTAACCGAGTACGCCCCGCGTAATTTGAGATTACGCCCCGCGTAATCCCAGACCTTCAGCCTATAAATAGAACTCGAAATCAGCCATTTCCTCTTGTTCAAACTCTTCCCTCTCTCTAAGTTTTGCCTCGATTTGCGTGCCAATCATATCCCGAAGCCCCGGTATCATTCCCGAGCCCCGAAGCGAGATCCGAAGCCCCGAGAATCCCGAAGAACGTTATTCCCGAGCCGAAGCCCTGCCCGCGAGGAGCCGGTTTTTGTGAAGATCTTCCAGATCTACGAAGAGACACTACTTCTGTAAGACGTAGTGCTATCAGATCATCTTCTGATCAAGTGAGTGTATAGTCACTTTCATCTTACACATAAATATGAAGTATTTTATGAAATACGTGTTATGTGTATATTTATATATATTGTTGTTTATATGCGTAAGTGCATAGTTACTTTCTTCTAATGCATAATTATTAAGTATTTTCGTTGAAATACGTGCTACGTGGATAATATAAAGTTGTTTATATGGATGGATGTATAGTCCCTTTCATAAACACGGGTATAATACAAGTATTGTTTGAATGTATTAAGTGTACATTTGGGGGAGTATATGGTTACTTTCTCCTAACACATGAATATGAAGTATTTGGTATAAAATACGTGCTATGTGTTTACATATTGTTGTTTATTTGAGATGAGTATGGAATGAATGTTTTACATAGTTTTAAAATAAGATAAACTGTATGTGTATTCTAGATCTACAAATATGTTGGGTAGAACATGGGTAGATGAGTTAGTTGGTATGTGATAAAATGATGAGGTATGAAAGATGATTAAGAATGATATTGGTAGATGCACCAATTAAAGAATGTCATAAGACTAGCAGATGTGCTGTAGAATAATATCGGTAGATGCACCAAGTAGTGAATGTCGTAATCCTAGCAGATGCGCTTATAGGATAAATGTCGGCAGATGCGCCAAATAGAGATTGTCATAATAAAAGAAGATGCGCTTATAGAGTGATCCTAGCAGATGCGCTTATAGGATAAAGTCGGCAGATGCGCCAAATAGATATTTTCATAATAATAGCAGATGCGCTTATAAGGTAATCTTGGCAGATGCGCTTATAAGATAATGTCGGCAGATGCGCCTAAAAGAAAAGGTCATAAACTTGGCAGTTGCGCCTCATAGTGTATGACGTAATCCTGGCAGAGGCGCTTAAAGGATGATGTTGGTAGATGCGCCTTATGTAGCAATGGAAGTTTGTGTAAATTCCTTAGGTCAATCCTTAGGAATGAAGGAATGACGAGTAGTTGAATTCCTAGGGTAAAATCCTAAGAAACATAATAGGGATGAGTAGTTGAGTTGATTGTTTGATGGTTGAATATAATAATTGTATTATTGTGGGTTGAAAACCCTATATGCTCACCAGGCTCCCAAGCCTGACCCACTCAGTTTTCTTTGTATCACAGGTATCAATACGAAGACATAATTCACTGAGAGAATAAAGAAGATGTAAATCATTAGTGTAAATAAATGTAAGTTCTGTTTATGCTTATGTTCCTGTATTGACGATGACATCCCAAACGTTTTAAAATGAATAAAATACGTTTCTTCGAAAATGTTTTAATAACGTATTTATCATGTTTTTCTGGGGACAAATTCCGCAACACTTTTATTAAAGAAGTACTCTGATTTTTATAAAGCATAAACAAAGTCGGTCTTTTCTGGCCGTAAAAATGGGGATGTCACATCAACTAACTTGAATTTGTTTTTCTCCCGTTTTGTAGATGTCAAAGTTCGACAACTATGGTCTTCCCAAATTCCGTGAAACAAGCATTCCACATGAAGATGATATTCCACGATTCGATCGAGGAACAAGAGATCATGCTTCACTTCCTCCTCCTCCTCTAATTGTTCTCCCTAACCCACAAGATCGAAGAATTGAAAGGTTCAATATCACTAAAGCCCTATTGGAAATGAAACATGAAGATGGTAAACCCGTGTGTGCCCACGTTCTAGGAATGAAATCACACATTGATAGGTTGATAATGTTAGGTGCGTCATTCCCAGATGAGTTGGCTATGAATTGGGTTTTGCAGTCACTTCCTGAATCATATAATGAGTTCAAAAGAAAGTATTATATGATGGATCATGATGACAACCTCATTGACCTAACTTACATGCTCATTGCTGCTGAATCAGAAATGATTTGGCGAAGCAATGGAGCGTATTTGTTGGGAAAGTCAACCAACCATGCTTCCGAGGACGTTCTAGGAGAACCGACCTGCGTTTGCTGCCAAAAGAAAGGGCGTTGGATACAAGTCTGCCCAAAGAGCCTGAAGAGTCCAGAAGATGGGAGAGTCAAAGAGTATGGCTGCGCTTCAGGTAAAATCCACTATCTAACTCCATTAAGTTACTATTCATTGATTCTTAATACATAATGTGATAAGATTGCATTTGAATGTTTTGCAGGATCGGTGAAAAGAAAGAAGCTTGGTGAAAGAGCAAGAAGAATCTAATCACAAGGAATGGATCTTGATCGCATGGACTTGAAGATTAGATTTTGAACTTAGATAGTTATGATAGAGTTGTTAGAAATTTTCTTTTGAAATACATAGTTTTCAATGGATTTTGCATTGTAAGGACAAATGTTTTCCGCTGCTTTTATAAATAAAATAAATTTTCGTTTGACTTATTTATTTATTTGTTTATTTCCTTGCAATGAAATCGTTATGAAAATTGGTGTTTGCATATTTCTACAACAAATGGATATGATTCTTATTTATGGTGTTTATGGAAAAATCGAGAATTTACCAAATAAGGAGAGTTTCTCATCGCCCAAGTTTCAATTGGACAGAAACTTGGAATTATGCAACGTGGATGCACGATGAATGAGAAATTTCGTATTTGGAAATTAGACTAATTCATTGACAAAGTGTCAAGTGAAGGACTAGGAGATCGAGTACACAAAGTTGTGTGTTGATCAAATCCACCATAAGAGTAACAAGATATTCGCCATGATTTACTAAAGGTTTAGTAAATATGATTAAGTGTAATTCTAAATTGATTGAAAAGGTTTAAATCAATAGTAGAACGAATAAGAAGAATCAAGTAGGCAGAAAGATAAAAGTTTCTCCATTCTAAGAAGAAGGGAGCGTACCTTTTATGCTTTATGATAGGTCTTAATGATTAAGAACCATATTTCAATTGATCATCTAAGTACAATTGTATGTTTAAGAAGAGGAATCAAGAATTGAAGAAATGGTTAAATCAAAAAGTCAATCATACTTCGTTCCAAAACAAGTCTTAAAGTTAAGATTGTGACATTGAGTGAAAAAGTATCAAGAAGGTTTATAACATTCAATAAATGTGGTAAGTTGTGATGTCTTGGATAAGACAAAGACCAACTAGTACCAATTTATGAAGTGTTTTGATAAAAGCTACACTAACTCTTGAATATTTGTTTGTCAAGAAATGGTTAATGACAAGAGAATCTTAAATGTCAAGGAGTCAGTGGGAGTCTTAATGGTCTTGAAAGGTTTCAAGAACAAATCAAATAAACCTTATCGATCATCACTAGCACACGAGTTAAGGTTTACAACCTATCGTGATGACATTATTTTGATTCTGTGCCAATCCATTCAAGTTAATTATGCATGAGAGTTCTATGACTTCTCATTTTGAACGCATAAAAGGCAAAGCACCTTAATCAATGAAAGGTACATTGATAGGAAAGGGTGAGCTGCTTAACTACTTGGAAGACATGGTGGGCAGCTGTGCTACCATAAGGTAAGAAATCAAGACTAAGAAAGTTCGGTCCATATGAGTTTGAATTTGTCGTAAACTTTGGTTTCAACAAATTCACATGGATAGAAACACATACACCATTTAAAATCTAAGTGTCATAAGATTTCCTCCTTCATGAAAATGATTGTGAGTAAATGCTTTCACTAAGAAAGATTTTAAGAAGATAGTGATTGTAAAATTGCATTCAATTATGGTTACGGTATCCCTTTCCATAATTTGAATTGTGAGGTTTGGCAATTAGTCTTAAGTGTTTAGACACACATATGAACTATCGAAGGCAAAGGTGTATAAGTTCAAAAAGCCTTGATAAAAGATTATCAAAGCATTAAGTATTAGAAACATGAACTTAAAAATTCAATAAGTATTGATTTTTGAAAGTCAAGATGTTTATGAATACATGTCGAAGCTAGTGGGAGCATAAGTGTCATGTTTTATAATAATCATCATGATAGTGGGAGCATAAATGTTATGATTGTATGATTATTAAGGCACATATTGCAAAGTTGGCAATATTAATTATAGAAAACAAGAGTCATACTTTGCAAAGTTGTAAGAGTTCAAAGGTTGTTTTGCTATAATTAAGGGAGATAATATTATGCTTCATTTCAAATCTAAAGGACTAGGTTGAGAAATGTTAATAAACTTAGTCAAGGGTACATAGTGTGTTCTTAAAACTTCGATTATGATTACGACATTCCTCTTCACAATTCGAATTTTGAGAACATAGCAAATAAAACATTATGCGTCGTGTCCCATACGCTTCGGGTATAGGATCGATTGCAAATGCTTTAATGTTTGACCATTCTAAAATTTTCCAAATGTCTAGCGCATTTAGAGGGAAAAGGGACTAGAATCGGTTTTGACTAAAATAATTAAACAACTATCAAAGGACAATCCAAAGTTCGACGAGGATTAGTCGCTTGTGAGTAGTTGGAAGTATAGTATTGGAAGATATGGAAATGTTCTCATATTGGATGAACCATATCAACATTATTAGGAATAGATAAGATTCTATTAAAAATAAGTTGTCATATGGAAAATACGGAAATGTATCTATATTGGGAATTGAATATTGAAAATCTATGTCTAGATTAGAAACTTTTATGCAAAGGGATGTTCAAAGGAATGTACTTTGAGTGAGAGACATCATATCTAAGAAATTGTCTTGTAACAATCTCCGATAGAAGACTTTGTAATATCATTGGCAATGGTCTTTGTGACTTTGGTGCAGTGACATTACAAAAGGATAGTTGCATAGAATGTAAGAATCTAGCATATTCTATAAGTAACAAGAATTTGATATTCTTTAACTTATGAAAAACGGATTTGGAGTTGTGAAATGAGAAGGATTGGAAATGTGTTCAATGTGATCTATTTCACAAAGTAAGAACCATAGGTAAACATTGTGTGCATGCTAGGAGCATGGGACAAGTGTTGGAATTCAAGTAAGAAGTTGATTACCCGAAACGACAAATAATGAGTAATCAATATGGTGATAAATAAAAGGCGTTTTATTTATACTAAAAGTTTTGAGGCCATATGGGATTAGTATTATTCTTGTGTTTCACATTTGCATGTTTTGACTTCCAGAATAATTGAGTTTATTAAGAATAATCGAATTATTTGAACGGGCCACAATTGTTCATATGTTGGAAGTAGATATGAATGAAGACTGTCGTGAATTGGTGTGTGGATTGTATAAAGAGCATTAGACATAAGCAAATGTTTGCTACAACGTTCATGAGTGCTTATGAATATGATTTGAGCATTGGATTAAACCCACGCTTACTTGGATCACTCCATGAATTGTATCACGAGTGATTGGTGAGACGATAACATCTTATATTCTTGAAACCGAGATGTGTGAGTTGTATCTTGCGAATCGGTTGCACATTGATAATATGTAAACACACTAGTAACTTAAACATATTGTTGTGTGTAATTCGGTGAGTGAGTACAAGCAAGCATTGTATCAAAGTTTATCCGTTCCGTTTATCCAAAGTAGGATAGAAGCGATATCTGTGGGCCCCTCGATGGTTTAATGATGACAAACGTAAATGCTCGGTTGGGCTAGGGCTAATTTGATTTGTTTAATTAGTCAGTCGTCATAAAGCGGAAATCGAGATATAGTACAAAGAGAATGATTTGAAATCATATCTCATACGATATCTAGAATGGAGGAATATTTGATCCCTTATCTAAGGACACGCGTATTTAATATGATCTGAGTTGACAGTGGCTTTGGAAAGCTACGATTGCAGATCAGGATTTGAAGTCATACGCATAATAGTTATTAGACTTATCCAAGTGGGAGACTGTTGGATTAGTGTCTAAGTCCATAACTATTTTGGTATGTACTTGACCCGATGGTGCATGGTCCTTTTGGGTTGCCTTCACCAAAGCAACTTGATTGAAGAAATAAATAAAGAGAAAAAGGTTATTATGATTTATTAATATGTTATAAGAATAATATATTAAAGGAGAAATCATATTTGTTTAATTAATATTGGTCAATAATTAATTAAGAATTAATTTTGTGATCAAGTGTAATTAATTAAACTAGAGAAGCTGAATTGTAATTATGTGATAGTTACAAAATAAGGTAAGGATTATCTTAAATATAGGGTGAACGAATTTAAGGAGATAATGCCTTAGAATTCGACTAGGATAAGGGTTTCTAAGACTTATCTTATGGTTACTTGGTGTGCAAGCAACTAGATAAGGATAAGGACTAAAACCCTAGTCTTTACACCTATATAAACCCCCTAAAGCTCATGAATTCGTCTATCCCTTCCCAAGAAGTCCTAAGGACGAATTCCTACCTCTCTCCCCTCTCTTTATACCTTCTCCATTTGCTTTTGGTGTTTGTAAGCCATTAGAGGAGTGACACTTGTGACTCTAAGCCTTCCAAAGTCAATTCAAGGAGGAATTGGGATTGTTATTGCTACATAACAATCAAGGTAATATCTTAAACCTAATTATATGTTAATATTGATTTCCATATGCTAGAATTAGGGTTTTATAGTCTTGGATTCAAAGCATGTACAATAGAGAAACCTAGATCCAAGCATTAGGGTTTGTATGAGCACATAGGATGTCTTATGACCAAAACCCATCAGTTAGTTCCCAGTTACCGGTATGCCTGACGATTACCGGTTGAAAGATACCGAGGATTATGCACTACTTGATATGGGTATGATGGGGGAACTCACTAAGCTTTGTGCTTACGATTTTTAGTTTTGGTTTCAGGTACCTCTTCATCTAAAGGGAAGGAGCCGGTGGTGTGCCAGTGCATCACATATTTTCACATGATTCCCGCATTTGAGAAGCATGGGATTTGTACTCTGATATTATACTATTCGTTTGAATGTTTTTGAAACTTATGGCTTATGATTTTGTGGTAAAAGGAATTGTAATGCTGTTTTCGATGAATATTTTTATAGGTAATATATTTTCCAACAAAAAAAAATTGGGACCCGATTTTGGGGCGTTACAAGTTGGTATCAGAGCCTTGGTTTGAGGGATTCAGACACACCCTCGGGGGTGTATGGACTCAAATCGAGGGCTCGAACGATTTTTACAAAAGAATAGTTTTCTAAAATCTAAGTTAAGGAATTTTGAGAAAGAACAAGGTGTGTGATACGTGCGACCGGCCGGGCTCGAGTAAGCTTTCCCCAAGATACCCATACTTGTTATGTTATGTTATATGATATAATTATGAGAATTGCATGCTAGATTGGGGCTAAGGATGTAGGAGGATGCCTTGTATGCCTTTTATATGATTATAAGAACTGCATGCTAGAATAGAACTAAGGATCTAGGATAGATGCCTTATATGCCTGTTGTAAGAGGTTATTGAGCCGTATGCTAGGGTTGTCTAGTCAGTAATAGGATAGCCTGATTGGGTTATATTTGATTTGGTTACTCAATGCATGAATGTTTCTTGCTTTGTGCTTATAGGAGTTCTAGCTAGCCTTAACTAACTAGTAAGTGAATATGTAATAGTATTCGCAAACTAGCTAGGGAAGGATGGTAGGGACTCCTTGTGTAGCTGATGGCGGAGGGTAGGTCGGAAAGGGTCCTAGGTCAAGCCTAGGAAGAGATTAGATTGGAGAACAGAATTGGTAGAAGGAATTTGGTGAAGTTGAGGCAGTCCTCGAGGAAAGTACGGATATATGTGGAAGGTAGTGTGGGCCCGTATTACTGGAAGCAGAGGATCCGTACTTGAGTCAAGGGAGGCTGAGATGGAACCAAGGACCTGGAGAGCATGTGAGACCTATCGAGAGTATGTATAACCCTGATGTATATATGTTTTATTTCAGAATGGTGGTTACGCATCACGGAGCGGGAGGTTCAGGGTCTGGATCCGGTTCTGGATTAGGCTCGGGTGTGGGATTCGAGCAGGTTGATGACGGGCTACACGAGTTCATCGCGTCTGAGATTACGAGAGGTATCCTTGAGGCGACCCCGGTTATTTTCGGGTCGATCAAGGAGGGGAATGTTGAGTTGATGGAGGATTGCCTCCGAGTATTCAGGTGTGACTTGGCGTCCAGCCAGTCGGGTACGCTCACACTGTCCTTCAAGGACTTCCGAGGGAGTGGTGCACCAAAATTTCACGGGGTGAAGGACCCCATTGTGGCCAAGAGATGGATTGCAGACATCGAGTCTGCACAGTTGACGAGCTTCTGCCCGTAGGGGTCGAAAGTCCGCTTTGTTGCGGGTTGTTTGAGGGATCGAGCCAGAGATTGGTGGGAGTTAGTAGGTGATTCACTGGGGGAACCAGCCGTTGAGGCTATGACTTGGTCAGATTTTGTGACCAGGTTCATGGCTGAGTTTGCGCCGACTGTGGAGCTTCAGCAGCTGGCCAGAGAGTTTCTTGATATGAGGCATACTACTGAGACTATGGTGGAGATCACCGCCAGATTCTGGGAGAGGGCCTTGTTGGTACCTCAGTACACAGGGTATGAGGAGATGCGGAAGACCCAATATCATGATATGTTGAGGGCTAACATTCGGTAGCATGTCAGCTATTCTACTTGCCCGACTTTGGATTCCATGATTGTCAGGACAATGGAGAGGGAGATTGATTTAGAGCACCTCGAGAAGAGGAAAGCAGAGATAGGACAAGTTGTTGGGTTTCGGGAAAGAAACCTAAGGGATTCGACGCTAGGTCGAAGGGCCAGCAGGGTCGGGACCGCTATGGGAAATGCGGTAGATCACATGAGGGAGTTTACTGCACTGGGTCGGGATCAGGCTGTTATAAGTGTGGCAAGACTGGGCATTTTGGCTGGGATTGTACTGCCCCTGCTCCCACGATTCAGACATCAGACCTGATTTGCTTTCATTGCAATCAGAAGGAAAAGGCCAACTATCCCAGATTGACGGCAGCAGCAGCGACGCCAGCAGTGGCGCTAACTCCAGCGACTGCACGAGTTATGGACGACCGGAAGGTCAAGTCGGAGGCTCCAGTGGTGAGGAGCCGAGCAATTCAGCTGACAGCTGAGGAGGCACGCGTCGCGCCTGATTTGGTGACAGGTATGTTTTCTTCCCATAAACTTTATATTATGTCGCTTGTGATATTGATATGCCATGTTTCATGTCTTGTGTAGGGTCGTTCCATGTGAACGGTATCCCAGTTCAGGTGTTGTTTGACTCGGGTGCTACCCGATCATTTGTCTCTCTTGGGTTTAGCAAGGTTTTCTGAGTCCTCAGGCATGTTGGATTGCCCTCTAGAGGTCGAAATTGCGGACGACCGGTCAATGCGAGCGTCGGAGGTTTACAGAGATTGCGTTATGAGGTTGTACGAGGAGCGCTACTTGGTAGATTTGGTTCCCATACCATTGCAGGGGAACAAGGCCATCATAGGGATGGATTGGTTGAGCCCCAATGGGACAGTGATCGAATATGCAAAACAGTTAGTTTGGATTAGGACACCAAGTGGGGGAGAGCTGGTGATTTAGGGCAAAAGGCCACAACAAGGGCCAACTTTATGTTCAGC
This sequence comes from Lactuca sativa, assembly GCF_002870075.4. Classification (NCBI taxonomy): domain Eukaryota; kingdom Viridiplantae; phylum Streptophyta; class Magnoliopsida; order Asterales; family Asteraceae; genus Lactuca; species Lactuca sativa. Next base: position 39,555,588 of record NC_056623.2, read on the forward strand.
AGCGAAGACTAGGCGCTACCTTCAGCAAGGTTGTATGGGGTATGTCACCTATGTTTTGGATACCTGAGAGGCGGATCAGGCGACAGTGAGTGATGTGCCAATGGTACGAGAGTACGCAGATGTATTTCTAGAGGAGTTGCGTGGGATACCTCCGGAGAAGCAGGTGGAGTTCAGGATCGACCTGGTCCCTGGTGCGGCTCTGATAGCCAAGGAACCGTATCGGTTGGCTCCTCTTGAGATGCATGAGTTGTCTACAGAGCTGCAGGAGCTGTTAGACAAGGGATTCATTAGACCGAGCAGTTTACCCTGGGGAGCCCCGATTTTATTTGTGAAGAAGAAGGACGGGTCGCATCGGATGTGTATAGATTATCGGGAGCTGAATAAGGTAACGATGAAGAACCATTACCCACTCCTGAGGATTGATGACCTCTTTGACCAGCTTTAGGGAGCATCTTGGTTCTCCAAGATTGCTTTACGCTCAGTTTATCATCAGATGAGGGCCAGAGAGGAAGATGTGCAGAAGACAACTTTTCGGACACGTTATGGTCACTATGAGTTCGTGGTGATGCCTTTCGGGCTCACCAATGCTCCTGCCGCGTTCATGGATCTCATGAACCGTGTGTGCAGACCGATGTTGGATCGGTATGTGATAGTTTTCATCGACGACATCTTAGTTTATTTGAAGATGCATGAGCAACATGAGGAGCACCTGCGGGAGGTTCTAGATACCTTGAGGAAGGAGAGCTTGTATGCTAAGTTCTACAAGTGCGATTTCTGGTTGCGTGAGGTACAGTTTCTTAGGCACCTTGTCAATTAGAATGGGATCTCGGTTGACCCGACCAAGGTGGAAGCCGTGATGAGGTGGGAGGTTCCAAGTTCTCCATCTGAGATTTGGAGCTTTCTGGTACTGGCAGGCTATTATCAGAGATTCATTCAGGACTTCTCCAAGATAGCCCTGCCTCTGACCTGGTTGACGAGGAAAGCCATGGTCTTTCGCTGGGGGCCTGAGCAGCAAGTCGCATTTGAGACGTTGAGACAAAGATCGTGTGAGGCGCCAATCTTAGCCCTGTCGGAGGGCATGGAGGATTTCGTAGTATATTGTGATGCGCCCATCTCAGGTTCGGGCACGGTGTCGATGCAGAGATGGCATGTTATCGCTTACGCTTCGAGGCAGCTGAAGCCTCACGAGGCAAACTAACCGACGCATGATTTGGAGCTGGGGCTGTTATTTTCGCCCTCAAGATTTGGAGTCATTACCTCTATGGGGTTCGTTGTACAATTTACACGGACCACAAGATCCTGAGGTATCTCGTGGATCAGCTAAATCTGAATATGAGGCAGCGTCGGTGGCTTGATGTGGTAAAGGATTATAATTGCGAGATCCTCTACCACCCGGGGAAGGCCAATGTAGTGGCAGACGCGCTTAGCCGCAAGGCGGCACCGATCGGGGATATTTGTATGAAGATGACAATTGTGACTCCCATATTGGATCGGATTCGGGAGGCCCAACAGGAGGCCATGAAGGAGGAACATCGTAAGAGAGAGTGTATTGTGGGTCAGATTTCCTCCTTCGACTATAGCAGCCATGGATTGTTGACCCTTCACCGTAGGGTGTGGGTCCCATATAATGGAGGTGTGCACCAGGTATTGATGGAGGAGGTGCACAAATCTAGGTTTTCTATCCATCCCGGGGCGACGAAGATGTACAAAGATCTTCGTCTGGATTATTGGTGTCCCTGTATGAAGAGGGACGTAACTTGGTTTGTGGAGAGATGCCTGACCTGCAGGAAGGTCAAGGCAGAGCACCATAGGCCTCATGGAAAGATCCAGCCGTTGGATGTCCTGCTATGGAAATGGGAGGATATCACTATTGATTTTATCACAAAGCTACCCAGAACCGTGCAAGGAGTGGATTCGATTTGGTTAATTGTTGATCGATTGAACAAGAGCGCCCATTTTATCCCGATTCAGGAGAACATCTCGGCCCAAAAGTTGGCCGACATCTATGTCCGGGAGGTAGTGGCGTGGCACGGGGTACCAGTCTTAGTGAATTCTGACATGGACGTGCAGTTTACTTCCAGGTTCTGGAAGAAGTTTCATGACGAGTTGGGTACTCGTCTACACTTTAGTACCGCCTTTCACCCGCAGTTAGATGGGCAGAGCGAGCGGACCATCCATACCCTATAGGATATGTTGGGGGCGTGTGTTTTAGACTTCGGAGGTAGTTGGGATACTTACCTTCCTTTGGCTGAGTTCTCCTATAATAACAACTATCATGTGAGTATTGACCGTCCTCCCTTTGAGATGTTGTAGGGGAGGAAGTACAGGACCCCGATATGTTGGGGTGAGGTTGGTCAGAGGGTCATGAGGAGTACCGAAGTGGTACTCAAGACTACAGAGAGGATCTAGCAGGTTTGGATCAAGCTTTAGACTGGTCAGAGTCGACAGAAAAGTTATGTTGACAAGCGTCGATCGGACCTGGAGTTCCAGGTTGGGGATATGGTACCCCTGAAGGTGTCACCTTGGAAGGGCGTCATTCGTTTCAGGAAGCGGGGCAAGCTGGGCCCCAGGTATATTGGACCTTTCAAGGTTGTAGCCCAGGTGGGAAAGGTGGCTTATAGGCTGGATCTACCAACCGAAATCAGTCAGATTCATAGCACATTTCATGTCTCCAAGTTGCGGAAGTGTATGGTGGACGATTCGACAGTGGTGCCTTTAGAGGATATTCAGGTGTATGACAGACTGAACTACATCAAGCGGCCAATGACGATCCTCGATAGGAAGTCGAAGGATCTGAGGAACAAGAGGGTGGAGCTGGTGAAGGTGCAGTGGCAACACCACAAGGGCTCGGAATGGACTTGGGAGCTGGAGGATGAGATGGGGGAGCACTACCCCGAGCTTTTTCCGGACTCAACAACAGACTTCGAGGACGGAGTCTAAAATAAGTGGGGGAGATTTGTAACACCCGATTCCTGGTACGTATTTAAAATCATGTAATGTTCCAATTTACTCTGAGACTCGGCGAGTTGGAGGCCTAACTCGTTGAGTAGACTTGACTTTGATCGAGGGTTTAAGTGACCTACTCTACGAGTCGGGAAACCGACTCGACGAGTAGGAGCTGTCTGGAAAACACCCTAATATTTAGGGTTTGCACCCTATTTAAATAACTTAACTCGTCCCAAACCAGCCTCCATCACTCTCCCAACTCAGAGAAGACCTAGATTGAAACCCTAAACCCCTATTGTGTGTTCTTAAGCATTTGGTGCCTTTTTTTGTGTGTTTGAAGTGGAAGAAGAAGAAGGAAGCTTGGGAATTCAAGGGGAAATCAGTAGATCTAGGAAGTGAGGTGCATTTCCAGCTTGTTTGAGGTAAAAAGCTCCTACCTTGACTTATTACTTGTTAGATCTATTTTAGGGCTTGAATCTTGTCATTTTTGGGGCGTTTCCAAGTTACCTTCGGGTTTGGGTCATTGTGTAGAGAAATAACTTCAGATCTGGAACCTAGGACGGTTCTCATGGCATAAAGGTGCCAACTTTACTGTCATGAGAGCCCAATGCACCTTGAAGACTCCATTTTAGGTCCTTTTGAGCTAAATGACCCATGCATGAACGTCAAGTTTGAAGCTTTACGTATAAAATGAACCCTAGGAGGCCAGATCTATGGTTTGGACACGTTAAGACCCATTATAATCGACTGTATAGTTTTGGACATAGAGGGACTCGGTGAATCGTTCTTGGGACTTGGCGAGTCGGGGTGCATTTTCCACCAAATCCTTCTATTTTTGGACCATTTGTTAAGATCGAAGGTTTCCCCAGTTGTTTAGGTTCACTAGGGACCTGGAAATCATATGACTCTTTGAGTGGATGAACAGACTCGCCAAGTTCAAGGCAATGTCCCAGCCACATGAAGACGGGAACTCAACGAGTCATAGACTGAACATCTTCTTATGGATGAAGATGAACTCGACGAGTTCAAGGACGAACTCGGCGAGTCGATTGAAGATTGTCCGATGTGTTGGTGAAGGCGAACTCATCGAGCTCTTGCTAGACTTGACGAGTAGGGACGAGATTATAGCCTTTTGTAGATATGGGGACTCAAGTACTTGATGGGCTCACTCGGCGAGTCGAGTCAACCAAGTGTTGACTTTGACCAAAAGTTGAATTTGACCATGGATTTGACTTTGACTTTGACTTGGACTGAGTGAACCTTGTAAGGGTTACGAGTATGAGTTGATAACTTAGAAGAGTTGTCGTGTAGGAATTTAGGAAGCAGGGAGAGTCGATTTCCACATCGAGATCAATGTAGACACTACACGACTTCGAGGTGAGTTTCCTCCTAGTAGGGGTGGGTCTACGGCCACAATGTCGGCCCACAAGTGAGAGTGTTGGATAGATGATTGTCTTTGTGATAATTATCCACGATTGATATGTGATATGCTTATTGTGCTTGATATGATTAATGTGGTTGATATGATTATTGTGCTTAATGTGTGTTAGTAGTAGTAGGGGTGAAATAGTCCCTGGTTACCGGTTGAAAGATACCGAAAGGGTGGTTTGCTCCCAGTTACCTGTAGAAAGATATCAAATGGGAGGTTAGTTCCTAGTTACTGGTTGAAAGATACCGAGGGGGAGTCCAGCTCCCGGCTATGCCTAACGATTACCGGCTGAAAGATACCGAGGATTATGCACTATTTGATATGGGTATGATGGGGGAACTCACTAAGCTTTGTACTTACGATTTTTAGTTTTTGTTTCAGGTACCTCTTCATCTAAGGGGAAGGAGCCGGCGGTGTAGCAGCGCATCACACATTTGCACATGATTCCCGCATTTGAGAAGCCTGAGATTTGTACTCTGATATTATACTATTCGTTGGAATGTTTTTGAAACTTATGACTTATGATTTTGTGGTAAAAGGAATTGTAATGCTGTTTTCGATGAATATTTTTATAAGTAATGTATTTTCAAACAAAAAATTTTTGGGACCCGATTTTGGGGCATTACAGTTTTAAAAACTTTAATGAAGAGACTCTTGAACATCCATAACTAGAGAACAAGTTATGGAGTTCATAAAAAAAAGAATCTTCAATTGTGTAACCTGTGAATTTTAATGGATCTTTAAAAGAGATGACTTTTGGTAATCCATAACTTTAGGACAAATTATGCACTCCATTAAAATACGTTTGAATCAAGAATTAACTAACAAATAATTTTTCAAATAATTCTTATGATTTACCAAAACTCATAAGTGTATGAACAATCATATAACCAATTTAGAGAATTACATTAACACATATAAAACATGAAATTTTGATAATAACCTTGAAATTGGTTTACCATAATCATTTCCACATCAAAAATAGGTTTTATAGATCCAAAACAGTTTAAGTTAATGATTCTAGACCAATTCCGACCTTAAAACGCGAAAATCAGCAAACTGGAAGACCAACTCGTCGAGTTCTATAAGGAACTCATCGAGTTTATGCCTTAACTCATGAACTCGTCGAGTTTTTGGCCAAAAATCGTCGAGTTTTCAGTCTGGACAGTTCCTTGGTTTTGAAAAATAAGTTGCATCAAGTATAATTGAAAACAAGCGTAGGCTCTGATATCACTGATGGGTTTTAGTATAATTCAACATCCTATGGTGCACATACAACCCTAAATACCTTGGATCTATGTTTTCACTAATTATACAAAATGGTTTCCAAGGCATTAAACCTATAAGTAACATGCATTCTCATATACCAAATAAGATACTAGTTAGAGTAACATACCTTTTGTGTTGTAGCTTGATTCCATGGAGCTTAAGAGCCGAGTGCCTCAAATGTGACACCTCAAATGGTTCACACAACATCACCAACAACTTGGAATAACTTGAGAGAAAATTCCTTAGACTCAAATCGGTTAGGCCTCTCATATGAAACCCTTAGGTTCGATTTCCTGAGCCATGGGGTCCTTATATATTGTGGCTATTAGGGTTACACCATGTAACTCATGTCTTTCCATATTCTTCATGCTCCATGGGTTAAAACCTCCATGAAATATCCATGGGTTACTCAATGGGTTTAGCCCAACATGAAGAACTATGGATCATAAGCCCACATATATAAGAATGAATGATTTACACTATCAATCCCCATATATTTAATTTGTCTCCTTTTGATCACTAGATTAACTATAAATTAATTCTTGATCAATACAAATTAAATAATATGATTTCATATTAATATATTAGGACTTATAATATATTAATAAATCATAAATATCCTTTTCTCACAAAAGTCTTTCAAAATTGTTCTGATGCCATGCAACCCAAATGGACAATGCCAAACCGGGTCAAGTACATACCAATTATAGTTATGGACTTATACACTAATCCAACACGATCTTCTTGTATACACTCAAACTCACAGAATGCTTGGATTCCTTGGAGGAATGTAGTAGCTAGAAATGAAAATGAAGGTGGTGGTGGGAAGAACCTTGGCCGAGAGATAGATAAGAGGGGAGAAGAGAAAAGTTATGACAAGATGGTTGCATGGGAGTATGAGAATGCTTCAATATTTTTTGTGTAATGCATGGGAATCCTCTAGAAAAACATGAGGTGTCAAGTTGTTATATCCATGGACTTTTCCTTTTTTTTTATATCAAAACCGAGAATGAGGGGGAAGGAAAAGAGAAGGGAAAGGGTTTGGGCCTTGTTTGCTTATTTTCGAAATCATCAGGCCCAAGTTGAAGATTTTCTGCCCATTAGGCCCTTATGAGGGTTTACGGCCCAATAGTGATGGGGAAGAAGGATATTACGGCCCATTAGGGTTTAAGAAACCATTTATGGCCCATGACAACTAAGTGAGACATTTTAGGCCCAATAAGGCCCATGAGAAGTCTTATGGCCCAAAATGTTAGTATTTAATGAATATGGGTCTATTTAAGGCACAAATAGGGTTCCTTAACCTAAAATAACCAAATTGAGAGTTTATTGGCCCATTAGGCCCAATAAGAGGATCCTGGTCCATTCTGAGTTTGAACCAGGATATTAAGGTTTGAAACCCATAGTTAAGTATATGAGATGCATTGAATTAGGTTTTGAACTTCACTCAGGAATTTTGGTTTAAATGGTTGATTTTGAATGAGCATAGTACATGATACCAACTTAGATTACAAGTTATACAGTAGTTGGTGAAGACAAAATTTTCTAGCTAAAAATGCCAGTTGTGACACTGCCTTTACGGAGGAACCCCGAGAAAATCCTCATAAAATACACCAGGAAAATCGCGAATGACGAGCACATCACTCACAGTCTCCATTCCCCCAACTCGAGTATCCGCCACATAGGTCAAAAAAACCAAAACAATCCTGTTGACTATATCTCATGGCCCTTGCAGCTGAATAGAGGGTCAATCCACATGGAGTTCCTTTTCCATGAATAACCATTTATTCCCTACTTGGGGTTCTAACTCTCACAATTTGGTGCTTACAGTCAATCATGGCCCCATTAGGACCCAACCGATCCATCCCTATGATAACCTTCAACCCTCGCAGAGGAATCGGAACCAAGTCAATAAAATATCTCTCACCGAAATACCGAGTAAAAATTTCATTTGAAATAAATCAAAACCATTCATTCATTATCCCCAAAGACGATCAAAATAAAAGTATTCTCAAAACATCATAATAAATTCATAAACAATCATTGTTGAATAAATCTTCAGGGGATGCAGTGCGATCAAGCCTGAATCTTCCTTTTGAAACTGGAAGTACATGAAAATGTTTAAACCACAAGCAGAAATCTTAGTGATTTCTCCAAAATACCACATACCATACAAATCAGTGGGCTCAACCCTGTGGTATGTTTCAACATATATCAATGGGCCCAACCCTAGGGTATATTTCAACCTAACATATAACAATTATCTACACCTGGGGTATACTTCAACCCAAACATAAAATAATGGGCCCAATCCTAGGGCCTATCCATGGGGTATATTTTAACACAAGCATATAGTAATGGGCCTAGCCTTAGGGTGTATCTTAACCCAAACAAACATGCAAGAGTAAAAAAGACAGCTAAAATTTTACACAACACAATCCAATGGGTTGACACTGGTTCTTTTGACCCATAAGTATAGTGACAAGACTCACCTGATTCATGAATCCACTAAACCACAACTCAAGGCCTCGCAACAGCTTCTATAACACTCCTATCATAACATACAAGGTCTAATATTAGTCTACACACTAAATCCAACCATCTTGACCGGAAGTCAAGCCATGTCAAAAGTCAACGGTCAAGTTTGACTTTAGTCAACCGCCACACCGTGGATTTCCTTGGCCATGTCGTGGCCCCATATAATGATACAACCAGGACTTTCACAGTCGCCATGTGGTGGCAACCTATGGCCACACTGTAGGCATTGGGTCTCCAACAACTTAATGGATTAAGTCATTTTCTTCGATTCCAAGAGCTCCAAAGCTCATATCTAATCCATTCTATGCTCTAGATGGATAAAGTTTCCAACTTTATACATTAAGACACCAAAATAGGTCAAGATCTTAACCCCTAGGTCCAAATAAAGGTAAGTACAACAATGACCTAACCATTAAGCCCTTAATTTAAAAAATTCCTTAACACAACCACCCTAGAAGAGTTACTAATACCAGATATAACATAAAGATGGAAGCTTTTAGACATACATATCCAATACATGTCCAGAATCCATTTTAGGTAAAAATGAGCTAAAAAATGACCAAAAACTCATGCAAGGTGAAGAACCCCAACCAAAGTCTAGATCTACCCAATATGTTGCTCATAGGACTTAGGAGAGTCACAAAGTTGCCAACTTTATGTGTTCCTTCCATTCATACTTGCCTAGACATGAAGAACATGGGACAATATCTTAGATCTAACCACTTCAAGGCATAAAGTTTGAACCTTTGACACTTACAAAGGTTTAGAAGCAATGAGAGATGTTGAAGATGTTGTTACCCTACAAGATCCACTACTAAAGCACCTTCTCCAAGGGAATTAGGGTTAGGGTTAGGGTTTCTATGAGGTAAAAGAGTGTTAGACGCTGGTAATGAACCCTATAAATGACTTAGATTGGTTTAGATATGAAGGGAACCCTAAAAGAATCATGAGCTTGGGCCAAAACAACTATCACAACGTATAAACCATTTGCCATGCTATGGTGGTCCAATAAAACACGCATGCTTTCATTCGATGCCACGTTGTGGGCATCCTTGCTCCACTCCGTGGCACAAATTTTTTCCCAAAACTCTTTCTTTAACCCCTAAAAAATATAATGCTAAACCAAACTGGAATACGGGTGTTACAAAGGATGTGTTCTTGGAATGATGCGTCTCTGCTACTGTCACTATTCTTCCATGACTGCACTCCGACCACTGCCTTATTATTTTAACCACTGAGTTTCATGACTTTAGACCCATTCCCATCAAGTTCTTCAACTCGTGGTTGCTTAATGATGGGTTATCGGTTACTGTAACCTCTTCCTGGGTTGATGAGGTTAATTAGTATTGATCTTATTTGTGTTTATTAAAAAAGTGGCTAAAAATAAAGAGTGATACCAGGGTATGGAGATTGGAGGCGAACCTAAATGAAAATAAAGAGTTTGAGGAGTTGATCAGGTCCAATATTGAAGATTTAGAATTGCAAGCTGAGAACCGTGCTCTCTCGACACCAGAGAGGCTTACTAGAATGAACTAGAGGCAACGACTAAGTTAAATTGATATATGAATAATGCTAGATCTAAAGTAGAAAGCAAGAATCAAATGGGATATTGATGGAGATGAAAACATTAACTTTTTTCATGGAGTTATTAATTGTAATAAAAGGAGAAATATGTTGAATGGGCTCGGTATTGACAGGAATTGGAGACTAATCTAGAGCATATAAAACATGAGATTTCGAAATATTATGCTTCAAAATTTAATGATATTTGTATGGCGGGACCTAGACTTATAAATAGTCGTTTAAAAAAAGATCTCTAGTCGGATAAAGTTGAGCTAGAAAGCCCATTCTCCAAAGATGAAATCAAGAATGTTGTTTGGTGTTGTGGAAACTACAAAGCTCAAGGGTCGGCGACTATACCTTTAAATTGCTGAAAAAGCATTGGGGGTTATTCAAAATCGATTTTTTCAACTACTTGAAACATTTTGAAGTATCGGGGAAGTTTAGGAAAGGATCCAATGCTTCTTTTATTTCTCTAATTCCTAAAATGTCTGACACTGTTACACTAAAAGATTATAGGCTAATTAATCTCATCGGGTGCATGTACAAAATTCTCTCCAAAGTTCTTTCCATCGGAATCAAAAAAGTCTTTGGTAAAGTAATAAGTTTAGAGCAATCGACGTACGTGGAAGGTAGCAGTATTATTGATGGCCCACTTATCATCAGTGAGCTTTACTCTTGGGCTAAGAAGTGTAAGAAAAAAATTCATATTTTTAAAGTGGATTTTCATATAGCATTTGATTCTATCAATTAGAGTTACTTGGACTCAATAATGGAACAAATGTGTTTCGAGTGAAAGTGGAAAAATTGGTAAAATTGATGTTTCTCTTCACGGAGTGCCTCTATTTTAGTTAAGGGGTACTTGGTTGTCTAATTTTCAAATAAATGGAGAACTTAAGGCTTGGAATGTATCTTTTGATGATTTTTTTTTTCAGAATGACGGATGCAAGAAACCTTACATGCATTTGGAAGGATAAGTGGTATGGAGATTGTACGTTGAAAGATTCCTTTCCCAAACTTTACAAGCTTGAAGTTGACAAAAATTTATTGGTGTCAGATAAGATAAAAGGTCATTCGGAGGTTGTTCTGAAGGGGGTGTGGAAAAGAGATCTGAAATATGGAGTGGAGACTGAGGAGTTGGACATATGAGTTATTATTATCGTTGATGTGAAGATGTCCAAGGAGTCAAATATTTGGAGCTGGAAAGGGGATTCAAATGGTCTTTTTTCAGAAGGTTCTTTAAGATTTTTGATAGTAAACAATATCGAGGACATCTATTCTATTCATGGTTTTATTTGGGTGAAGTAGGCTCCGATTAAAGTAATTTGCTTTGTTTGGAGTGTGCTGCTCAATAGAATTCTTGTGGCATCCAACTTGATTTCGAGAGGGGTTGTTCTTGAGTTATATTTCTGTCCCTTTTGTTTTGATACACTGGAGGAGGTGGATCACATCTTTTTTAATTGAGCTTTCTTGATTCATATTGGGCTTGGTTCTTGAGTTGATGTAATCTACCAATTTCGAAGGCGACTAATATAGTTTTGAAGGCCTAGTTTCATTGTAAGAAGATAAAAAGCTTATCTTGACACTTTTATATTCGGTTGTTCGGGTTATTTGGAAATCTCGTAATGATTTGATGTTCAACAAAAAAAAATGTTCTCCTTAAAAGGCGGCATATGACATCCAGTTGACTTCGTTCAACTGGATCAAACATAGATCTTCTCTAAATTATGTTTTTTGGAATGAATGGTGTATTTCCCTTATTGTTGCTTGTTTGATGTAATGTTTTTTTCTTGTACTTTGTTTTTGTTCTAGTGTCTTGCTATTTTTAATGAACCCACCATTGAAAAACATAATTTTCATAGACTCTCAATTTTATTTTTCGAAAAACTTATCAATTTTTTTTTAACAATCCTCTTTTAACTTTTTTTGGCTATTGTTTTTTTTTTTTTTTGCTGCTTGTTTTCATGGTGCTCTTGATGATTTCAACATTAAAATCTCAAGAAAACACATTTGATTATTTTAAACAAAGAGAAAGGATATGGTGTCCAGTTTTTGTTGGGAAAATATATATTAAAATTTGTTTGTAAGATTCTCATAGATAGTACATGTAACTAACAACAGTACTAGTTTGAGATCTTAAATTGTATTCAAATCAAATAAAATAGTCGACCTCCATAATAATCTTACATAACATTTAGTCAGCAAAAGCAAAATCTTCGATCTCTAAAACCTTCCGTTAGCAAAATCTTATATCTCTAACTAAGGGTTATGAGTCTGCTAAATTGAAATTGAATAATAATGATAGACTTATTGAATTTGTAGACTCTATTGTTACTATATTACTATTAATATGGAAAACAAGTCCTATATGAATTCAATGAGATTATTATAGATTTTTTTTCACTTTTTAAGAATGACAATGTTTTCAATATGAAAGATAAAATTGGTTATTAAGCACAAATTAGAGTTTAAAGGTTGTTTTTTTCTATTTGATTCTGAAAACAATTTAACATGTCTAAGGCAATCTAGACTCTTGTTCTTCACTTACTTTTATCTCTAACCATCTTACATATAAATTTGATATGTATTTTTCCGAATAGAATTATACACAACAAGCTTTCTTTTTATTTAGAAAAAATAAAATGTCCGTTCAGATTTTCATTTTGAAAATCATCAAAAAACTTCAACAATAAGAAAAACATGATAATAAGAAAAACATGGCATCATGAGCCAAAAAAAATGGGATAATGACTTGGGAGGGTAATAAGGTTTCCAGCTTGTCCGTATTAGGTCACTAAGGTTTTTTTTGTGCGTATTAGACCAGTATGGTTGTTATTACCGTTTAGAAATAGTCGTTTTACCGGTTTTAATGGGTAAAAAAGACTATTTCTAAACGGTAATAACAACCATATTGGTCTAATACGCACAAAAAAACCTTAGTGACATAATACGGACAAACTGGTAACCTTATTACCCTCCTAAGTCATTAACCCTAATTTTAAAGACATTGAGAATATATGACCATCAACAATAAACTACTTCATTTAGAACTCGCGTCGTCCCATATAACCTGCTACTCTTCTATATGGCGAAGCTCTTCATCTATAGTAGTCCCTTTGGGGACATCCGATAAAATTGGAACGATACAGAGAAGATTAGCATGGCCCCTGCGCAAGGAGGACACACACAAATCAAGAAATGGTCCAAATTTTTTTTAACCCTAATTCCCTTTTCAAATGCTAATAGAGCTCAATTGCAATTCTTACGTTTCAGTAGTTCATCTACAGAAGTCATAATCAGACAACATGTGAATTCTATGGTCAGATTGATCTTCTTGTTGATGTCTTCAACCATTTGTAGCAAGTAAGAGTGATCTTTCTTTCTATAAAGTCTCCTTTAAGTTTTTTACTTTTCCTATCATTAAGTTTCATGCTTTATAAACTTATGTTTATGTGTTGTATATAGTCTGTATGTGTTTGTTTATATGCTGATTTTGATTAATTTTGCAACTTCAATTTCTTAGTTCATGTTGTGGTTTTGCTTTTTATAAAATAATTGATAATAGGCATCATCTGCAAGTCCCTGTTGGTTTTACATTTCCATTCGTTATCAAATGTAGATATTGATGGGAGGTATCAAAGTGATATTTTGTTTTTGTACATATGGATGTGTTCATGTAAACATTTAAATGACAAAAAAGAAGTTATTGATAAAATGTTACATATTTATGTAATGAAGATCATCAATCATATGAGTTTCTGGACTTAGAAGTTCTGGAAGGGTTGTGAGATAAGTTTAAATGGAAGCAACTATTTTCAGTCAAACAAATCAGTCACATTGATTAGTAAGCATGTTTTCTAAATAATTAGGGTTAATGACTTAGGAGGGTAATAAGGTTTCCAGTTTGTCCGTATTAGGTCACTAAGGTTTTTTTGTGCGTATTAGACCAATATGGTTGTTATTACCGTTTAGAAATAGTCATTTTTACCCATTAAAACCGGTAAAATGACTATTTCTAAACGGTAATAACAACCATATTGGTCTAATACGCACAAAAAAACCTTAGTGACCTAATACGGACAAGCTGGAAACCTTATTACCCTCCCAAGTCATTATCCCAAAAAAATTATCAAGTGTGATAATTTACTTTTCCAAAAATAAAAGTTTCGGGAATTTTTTTGAAAAAATATTTAGGCGTCATCTAGTAAATTTTATGTTAACTCTAAGATTACCTTTAACCATATTAAAATAGAAAATTATTATGTTGGTTTTTTAGAATAAAAGTGTCACACCTCCACTCAGCGCCGAAAACGTCGACGGTTGAGACGACATCATGGATCACACTAATTATACACACATTGAACATACAACAATACTGGAGTAAATAGATAATTTTATTCGTTGATAAGTGTATATTACAATATCCCTAGTCTAGCGGTATATGAAATTGAAAAGTAATAAAACATGCCTAAATAGTAGGCAACAAAGGAAATATTGAAATCCAAAAGCCGACTGCAATCCCATGATCATGCCTGTAGTATGTTTTCCAATGGTCTAATTCGCTGAGAATACATGCATTTTGAAAAAGTATCAAATAAAAAGTTGATGATTTCATAGATTTGTAATAACTGAACAAAAACATACTTTCTTACCAAAGTATAACTACATTCGAGTTGATAAGTACTTTTCGAGAATGAAAATTATTATTTGGATATATATATATATATATATATATATATATATATATATATATATATATATATATATATATATATATAATGTATCTTTCATAACTGATAAAAAGATATTCCTTATATGTATATAGGTATTTCAACTTTCATATACATATTTTATATTCACTGTGAGGTCCTATAACCGAACTATTTCAGACTGATATGCCTCTCCCGACGTATCATCACGGCATAAAAATAATAAAAAGGCAATTATCACTCGGTGTGACTCAGTCATCAAGGTTATAGCTAGAATCCTCGGGTGGGGGTGTCAACCTGTATAAATTTATACATAGTTCTCCCGCTCCTTAATAATTAACGATTATAAGCCAGAGGTCTTTCTAAATATAGATATACTTGTTTTAGTGAAATAGACTCACATGAATTTTAACATATTAATAACCCTAACTTTAGTAACAAGTTTTTATGTATTATTCTCACAACAATACAAAATACTGTAATTATTCCCACAACAATACATAATACTATAATCACTGCTTAACTCGATGTTCCCAAAAAATTACTATTGTATTTGATATTGATATAAAGTTATTACAATATCATTATACTATATCTATTGTTTAAATAGAGTTTGGATATGGTTTTTATAACATTTATATAGACCTAATAGAAATAATACAAATTATTACACGTATTTCCCTAGAAAACAATAAAAGATTTAAAATGTGCCATGCCACTCATTTGGTTGAAGCGTATGTGATAAATCGAAGATATTAGGATTTTTCGAAAAATATCAATTTTGCAGCCCGATGAATAGTACTTTAACCAGTGAATAGTGATATTGACTAGCATGAATAGTACTTGACCGGAGCTTGATCGAAAATTGCCTAAATTTTTGCCGAAAAAGATTATGGTAATGGCGATGGCGATGAAGGGCAGCGGTGGCAGTTGTCGGTGTCGTTAGGCTCATCGGAGGCAGCTGGAGGGTGGAGGGTGGTCGAACAGGGCTTCGTCGGTGCTTGAATGGAGGAAAGAAGGGTGGCAGCTGGGTGTCGGAATCGCTCTCAGTTTTTCAGTGGTTCTAGGTGGCTGCCGGTGGCTCTGACAACTTCGACGGTGGCTGAGAGGGGGAGATATCCGGTGAGAAGGAGAGAAATTTGGGAGAGAAATTGTGAAATTTTTAAGGGAGGGGGGCCTTCCTATTTATATTTGGTTTCCTCCCAATCCAACGGTCCAAAACGAATTCAATCAAACGATTCAGATCAAAACTAGAATTTTTGGTCTTGTCCAAACCATGCAACAAGCTTTCAGGAAATTTTGAATGGAGACATTTTCGTTAATAAAATCAAATACTAGATGATTTTTTTAAGAAAAATGCTTCGGTTTCCAATTATTAAGAATTAGCGTAGCCACCCTAACGAAGCGTTTGAAAGTGGTTTTCTAGTAATAATTGTTTACAGTTACGAACTTTCACTTCGTAAAAGAGTGTATATGATGTGAGATGGGAAAGTTAGATATTAAATCAAATACAACATCAAAATCTGATTCGTAATATATAACTAACTTTTCGATACGAAACCCAGAAATGACTGAACAGATCATCCGAAGTTTACTTGGTGGATAAGGCAAACATTAACTGTTCAATCTATCTACAATAGCTCAGGGTATTTTTGGGGCATAAAAAGTCAGGAACGTGAAAAAAATCCTAAATTGAATGAGGTTCATAGGAAAATTGATCGGGAATAAAAATTCATTTCCTAAGACGTCTGGTAATTTGTTTGTAGCTTGTGTTTTGACACCTATCAGAGCTGTTACCCAGTTGTTCACATTCTTAAAATGGTTGTATCTTTTGTGACATCCCCATTTTCACGGCCAGAAAAAACCGATTTTGTTTATGCTTTGTTTAAAAATCAGAGTAACATTTTAAATAAAAGTGTTGCGGAATTTGACCTAAAACAAAATATGATAAAGATTTATCAAAAGCATTTCCATAGAAATGTATTTCAATAAAAAGACTTGAGATGTCATGTTCGATACAGATCATAAGCATAAACAATAAAACATAGGCCTTACTACATTATTCCGTATTTACAGGCCTAAAATCCCTTAATCTATCATCCTAAGACATCACACCTATGCTCATGCGCCACTACCAGTAATACAAGAAACTGAGTGGGTCAGGCTTGGGAGCCTGGTGAGCACATAGGGTTTTCAACCCACAATAAATAAGTTTATTAACTTTATCAAACCAAACAACACCCGATTACCCGTTCCCGTTATCCTCACTTTACGTCCCTAAAACATCTAACACAAGGGACCTAGTCTAAGGACTATCATCAGGATGGACACTACTGCTAATGGGATTCCTCAGCAATAAATGTCCTTAAGGCAACCATGTGGGGGATGGAGTACACCTAGTGAGCACACAGTTTAAATAAACACACAGTTCAAATAAACACCTACAGGTTGCGAGCCTGCTAGTGTTCCACTGGACTGTCTAGAATAGTCTGTGGTCGTCATCTATAGTCTGCTAGATGACTGGATCATCAATAACATCTATAAGGAGGCCTCTCATCATTTTATTTTTTCACACAACAACTATTACATCTACCTATGTTTTACCCAACACATTTTGTAGATATAAAATACGTATACAGTTTAAATCATTTAAAACATGTATAAAATTGTTCATCCAGCATAGATAGCAAGTATACAGATAATATGCACACACACCACGTAATTTATATAAATACTTCATATCTATGTGTAAGCTGAAAGTAACCATGCACTCACCTGAAAGGTGGTGACTCAGCACTCGGACAACGCTTCGATACTCTCAAAACAATTTTCCTTCGATAAAACCTAGTATCCATACCACTAGGGTTTAGTCTAACGATAACCGCGACAAATTAATAGTCTGACTATTATTACTATTATATAAGAGTTAAACGATACTTATATAACTCATAATAATAGCCCAGATAATTATTTTAAGGACCTAATAGCATTACTATAATTATTTGAAAGCTATATTGAAAATTATGTACGCGAAGCTCACTTACAGCGGATTTTAAAGAAAATCGGGCTTTGATCGGAGCAGCGTTTCTAAACCGAAAGACCCTTTTTCTCGGGACTCCAGGAGCCTCGGGGCTTCCTTTGGATGCTAGGGGTTTTGTCTATGGTTTAGGGGAGTTAGAGAGAGAAAGAAACTAGAGAGAGAAGTGAGAAATGTGTGAAAAACCGGCTGCCCTCGCTGCCTTTTTATAGCCTGCGAGGCCTCGGACTACGCTGGGCGTAAGGCTCAGATAAGGACAACATGTGGCGCTCCTCGGATGGGTCATCGTGGCATGCTCCGGAACCGATCAACCGAAGACCGCTGGGCGTAACCTTCTTCCGACGCGGGGTGTACTCGGACGAGGGGCGTTCCTCTCGTACGCGAGGCGTAGCAAGGCCAGTGGTCTCCATCCGAAGTGACTCTGTGTTCAGCAAGCGACGGCCCTGATTGAGCCACATCATCACCCTCGCAACAGATTTTGCAAATTCACACTCCGACTTCTAAAAATCATAACTTTCACATACTAGCTCCGTTTTCGACGTTCTTTATATCCACGCGAAGTTGGGAATGTACTCTACAACTTTCGTTTAGACTCAGTCGGCTAATTTTGAATTTATTTTAAATTTTATATTTTTAACAGGCCGGGACAAGATTGGTCCGTTAAAAACCCATAACTTCTTCATCCGACGTCCGTTTTCGTCTGTCTTTTTATCGTTGTGATACTATTAATGAGATCTTCGATTCTCGTTTAGGTTGTACTGGCTAAAAACTGCTCGATCTAATATTCGAATTTTGGGCTGTACACTGCTAAGCCGAAACTTCGAAAAATCATAACTTCTTCATACGAAGTCAGATTTGGGCTTTTATTTTATGGACGCTCTCGGTTTAACGTATTCTACGACTTTCATTTAGATCGCTAAGGCTAAATCTCGCTCTATCGTAAATTCACTATTTATGCTTCCCGATATCGTGTTAGTTCCGTCGCGAAACTTCGACCGGTCATAACTTCTTTGTTATATAACTCGGATTTCGGCGTTCTTTATATCCCCGGAATCCTTGTTTTGACCACTACAACTTCATGTAAAGATATCGGGCTTATCTCACACTTTAATTTTGACGTTTATTTTTATCTTTTATTAATTATACATTTATAAATAAGTAATAAGCACACAAATACACATAATTCACGTAATACTCAAATATTTCATCTTTATTACTTCAAAAAGAGTTACAATAGTTGACCTGGACTATTACATTGTCTAAAAATGCTTAGCCCTGAAACCCGGACGTTACACTTTTGCATATGAACTCCGTTTTAGATGTTTTTTATGTCCAAGTTTTCCTATTTTCAAGGAATAGGTGATTAACCTATTGATACCCCATAATAATGTCTAATACATATATCTCTTTCAATAATATGTACTAAACCGTTCCTTATGTAAATTGTTTGTTTATTAGGGATTCATATCAATCCAAGACTTAAATGATATTTTGGATGTATTTCAAAGTATAATACCTTATAAACAACAAAATGATATCTTTATTACACATTATGTCTATTACAATAGTGATATTGCTTTTAACGATGACCTAATTTCTATAGTTGTCACAAAATGGTTTAAGTTTAAAATCAGAAAATATAAGTTCTTTTATATAATTAACACAATCAAATAATTATGACGTGACAATATTTTACATTTTTTTAATACAATAAAAACATTAGCTTATGCAAAACTAATAAATATTGTAAGTTCTATAATAAAATTAGGGCAATCATTAAATGATAAGATTGTGGGATGGAGACTCGACAAATAAAAAAACCACTTCTCCCCAAAGAATACGACAGTATTGGGGTTGGTTTCCTTAGAGCTTCCAGTACTATTTTTGTTGGATTAGTGTCTAAGTCCATAACTATAATTGGTATGTACTTGATCCGATTTGGCATGGTCCATTTGGGTTGCATGGCATCGGAACAATTGGATAGACAAAATGAGAAAAAGGATACTTATGATTTATATTAATACATTATAAGTTCTAATATATTAATATGAAATCGTATTATTTAATTAGTAGTGATCAAGAATTAATTTAGTGATCAAAAGGAACTAATTAAATATGAACTCTTATTTATATGGTGGGTCAAGTTCATTTAGGTTGGGCTAAGCTTTCATGGATAGTCCATGGAGTGTTTAACCATGGATCCTATGGAAATGAAAGGTCATGGGTATTAGGGTTACATAAATGTAACCCTAATCCTCCACATTATATAAAGAGGTCCCTAGTTCACGAAATGGGCACTAGTGTATAGTACACAAGAGGGCAAAACCGATTTGGTGCAAGTATCCTTATTCTCAAGTTATTCCAAGGGTTCTTGGTGTTGTGTAAACCATTTGAGGTGCAACACTTGGGGCACTATTCTCTTAAAGGTTCAAGACTTCAAGCTCCATCAAAAGGTATAACATTCTACTAGATTCTTTTAGTATAGTTGCTTCATATTATGCTAGTTAGGATGAAACCTTGGAATATTGAATATTTGCATGTATAATAGAGAAAACATAGATCCAAGGTTTATAGGGTTGCATGTACACCATAGGAGTGTTAGAATGCTCAAAACCTCTCAGTGGTATCAGAGCCTAGGCTTGTTTTCAATTATACTTGCTTTTTAAGGCTGAAAATCGAAGTTTTTTGCTGTCTGGACAGCTGACTCGACGAGTCCATGCCTAAAAAGTGCCTAAAATCATCCAACTCGTCGAGTTAGTTCATGTACTTAACGAGTTGGACCCCCAAACAACATATTTTCGAGTTTCAAGGCTGGAATTGGACTAGAATCATTACACTAAGCAGTTTTTGAACTTATAAACCTGTTTTTGATGTGTTAATGATCATTCTAATCCAATTCCAAAGATAATTGTTAATAGATTCATGTTTTGTATTAGTTTAATGGTTACGCTAATTACATGAAAATTGTTTGATTTGAATTATCTTGTTCTTATGAGTTAGTTTAGATTAATAGAAAAATTATGTGATAATATGTTTTCAATCCAAATTGATCTAAATGTTGTTCGTAATATGTGTTTTTGTAACTTGTCCTCAAGTTATATGAAAAGTCACATTTATGATTTTTAAAACTCATAAAATTTCCATAAGTTATAAAAATGAAGAGTCTAATTTTTTAAATGCTTTAAAGTCTTCCATAACTTGTCTTTAAGTTATGAAACTTAAAGAGTTTTTTCATTAAAACTAATTTAAACTCATAGGTTATGGAATTGAAAAGTTTTTTGACTTGTTCAAAAATTTCCCTCAAGTTTTGGAATTTATAAAGTTTCCCCTCATGAATACTTTAATTCCAAGTTAAACCCTTAGAATTTTAAAAGTTAAAATTCAACCCTTATACTATTATAATATTAATAGTTTATATATATATATATATATATAAGAACAAAGTCAGTCTTACCATTAGTAGACCTCATTCATGATGCCGACCTATAAGGGGGTATATGGTTACTGCCTATGAAATGACAGTTTAATGGGTGTCCACTCTCACGGGTTAGCCGAACGGGTTTGACATGACTCTAATTCTCCATTCATTGTAAGTATAATGATAAATATAAAGTAACTAAACCTTTTATAAATTCTCAGTCTTAGTTACTTTAAGAAAATGCGAATTTGGGCATGAAATTACACTTTGCACTTTGATTAAGTCGGTTAGTGGAGCGCGTGTGGTTAACCGGCACACAAACTTGATTTAACAAGGTAGGCAAAGGGTAACTTAATGTTTATCATAGTATCGGTGGAGCGTGTTTGGTTAATCGGCACATCGATTGAGTGATAAATATTAAGGGTACCAAGTATATTTGCATGACTTATGTGGTATATGTAGTTTTTATAGCTAATATGATATGTGTTACGTGTATTGTGTGTGGGGTATGCTCTGAGGGGACTCACTAAGCATTAGCTTACATGTAACAACGTAAATTTCCAAAAAAAATTTCATTTTTAAAACACCCTTTTATTCACAAGATAATATCAAAACATATTGTATACACTGTTATCATAACAAAATCACATCCCAGAATCTCAAAACATAAACTCTATGAGTGTGTACGGATCATGCTGGCGCCTTCTCGTGATCCTTGCTAGTACCTAAAACACATGACATAACAACGGTAAGCATAAATGCTTAGTGGGTTCCCAAAAATACCGCATACAACACATACGCCACTCGAGGCTACAGTACGACCCTCCGATCGATGTGTCTCAGTGGGACCCTCCAGTCCCATAGTTCATTGGACCCTCTGGTCCGGTCATAGCTCGTCGGACCCTTCGGTCCAGTCTGTATCGTTGGACCCTTCGGTACGGTCTATATCGTTGGGCCCTACGGCCTGGTCTATACAACACATAGCATACATATAACAAATGCACATAATCACATACACACGCATAGCATACAAGACCCTCCGATCTACAAATAAATATCACTCTAGGTAATGTATAGTGAGAAGACTCACCTCGGGTACCTCGAATAATCTCGCACACGAAAACACTGATCTAGCCCCCGCCTAATCACATAAACAGTATCCTCAAATAAATAATGGCTCTCAAAGGCTAGATTAAATCCCTTCCTTAAATCCCACAGAAGGGTAAAAGACCATTTGACCCCTCCCTGACCCAAAAGTCTAAATGTTGATCAAAACCCTAAAAGTCAACGAAAGTTAACAGGGGGTAGTACGCGGGGCGTACACCGACGATCCATAATCGGGGTCTCAACCCCTTACGCTGCGCATTCAGAGAGTTACACCCAACGTAAGTCTCGGTTTCAGCCTTCCTTGGATTTTGGTCTTAAGCGGTTAAGACATAAACTCAAACTCCATATCTGACTTTTCTAAGGCCACTTAGTCCATAAACTCAAGACCTTTAAGCCTTTGCATGGCTGTAAAGGTCCCTAATCACTCTAACACCTTTCCTTTTTCCCTAATAAAGTCTAGATCTCATGCATGGCTCAATATTCACGTCCAATATTGGATTTTTATGAACATACAACTCATATTACCCTGAAATATGGCAGATCTAGGCCTATGGAGACCATTTGCTCATAAAGTCTCCACCTTGGGACCAAAAACCCTAAAAATTGGTCCAAGAAGCACAAATCAAAAATGGCAAGGAAAGCTTTGAGCTTTTTACCTCAGAAATAAGCTCCAACCTCTGTAGAACTCGGATCTACTCTTGTCCACCAACTTCTAGCTCCTATAATGGCCTCCTCTTCTCCTTCACCACCTTGAAATGGAACTTTCAAGCTTTGAACACACACACACAAGCTAGGAACGAAGGGTAGCTCTCTATTAGGGTTTCACTCTCTGAAATGGTGGCTGTGGATAAGGCCTTAACATTCCTTTTATAGTGCACAAGCCACAATTAGGGTTTGCATTTGGGCCCGCTACGCCCAGCGTACCTAGGCGAGTCCGCATCCAACTTAAGTGCATGGGTACGCACAACATACTCTTCAGTACGCCCAGCGTACTCATTTGCCACAATATTTCCTTTAAGGGTTAAACTTGACAACTTGGAAAAGAAGAAGGGTTTAAGAGACGCACCTGAATTTCGGGATGTTAAGTTACAGGTTTTGGATTTGTTTCAAGTACATCTGAGCCCAAGGGCAAGGGAAAGACTTGATGGCGCGGCGTGCACTCTCTCAAGCGTTTTATGGGACACTCTGATGTTTTGAAATAAAAGTTGTAATTGTTATGAGTTTTGAAAAAAAATTATATTTGGATTTCGTGATTTTTGGAGATGTGTTTGGTTAATCAAAAATTAAAATTTTCTTTTGAAAAATTGGGTTGTTACAAGTTGGTATTAGAGTCTTGGTTTGAGGGATTCGGGCACACCCTCGGGTGTGTCAGGACTCAAAATAAGGAAATGGTAAAATTGTTTTCAAAAATAAAATGAAAGTTAAAACTTTTAAAGAATGGAAAAGAGGAAAGTGCAACGCGCGTGATTGGCCGTGCCAAGTAAGTAGTTTCCCCAATATGTTAGCCATGTTATACTGATATTTGAGTTGTGGTGATTGTATGGATCTTGCTATGTGTATGCTCATAAAATTGTATACAGTTAGGAGCTTATAGCCTTAGAATGATTGATTTGGCCTTATTTCCTGTTCCTCGTCTGGTTGTGGTCCTATGGTAGAATCTATTATTTGAAAGTCTATTTGATCATTTTCTATGTATAATTTGCATGCATAAAGACAACATGTTATGATCGGTCTGATTGATGTGAGTAGAGCAAATCTTAGGACAGCCTGGGATTTGATGTATGCGGTAGTCTATGGGATATGGTTTATTTTGGGACGGATTGGAGTTATCAGGTAGAGCATTGGGGAAAGGTACAAGTAGGTGTGGAAGGTAGTATTGAGCCCGTACTATTGAAAGCACATGACCTCTACCCAAACCAATGTTAGAACTGGGAGCTCTAAGAAGGACCGGTGTGGGAAAATCCATGACATGGACATCCTGATCATTATGTTTATTGGTATTGCAGTACAGTATGATGGTGACACAACATGGAGCTGGGGGATCAAGATCGGGATCTGGGTCTGGTTCGGGCGATGGTACCGAGCCCATCGACGAGAGGTTGCGTGAGCTCATCGCAGCCGAGGTTACGAGAGACATTCTTGATGCTACCCCAGTTATCTTTGGGACTGTCAAGGAGGGCAAGATGGAGATATATAATAAAGGCGTATAATTATAAATATAATAGCATAAATTATATATAATATGAAAACTCATAGGAAAACTAATAATACCTATATAATAACATAAATTATACAGGTTTTAACGTATAATATAAAATAAAGGTGTATAATTATAAATATAATGGAAACTTACATATAAAAAATGCATCTCATCAGTGTTATCAAAAGACATTTTCAGTTTTACTGGTGTCTGAAATATTGTCTTTAGGGTTGTCTGAAATGACAGAGTTCGAATGAAGTCACAAACAGACTAAAATAATATTTATAGGGGGAACTATATTGTCGGGTCGGATCTATTACCTATTGACTGAATATAAATTCGGGTCTGGAATGACTTATTCCAAGCAAAGTGGTCATTAAAAAAAATTGTTGTCATTCTTAAAATTACATTAAAAAGTTGTTAGATTATTTAATTTCCTGAAAATTATGTAAAAGATTACCGCTAAGACTGTTAAAAGAGTTAAATCGAAAAATATAATTTTTTTGAAATAACAAAAAATAGGTTTAAAGAAAAGCCAAAAAATATAATTTAATACAATTAACCTACCAATTAGGCATTTACACATACTATTTGGATTTCCAACATAATCGTTTATCGTATTTGTTCACATTAAAAAGTACTAAAAAACAAGATTATCCGCCACCAAACTAAGTCTTTAATTTGACGCACTATCGGTGCTTTATGAAAAGGCAATCCTTCTGATAGCTATTCACTTTCATCTTTATCTGTCATATGTAAGGTTGTTTATTCTTGCTCTAATTATTATTATATCTATGACTTGATAAATATTATATAATGATTAATTTATAAAAAGGTAATATTAATATACGGTTAAAGAAATGACCCATTATAAATTGTTGGGCTAAAGATCGCTTCTGCATAAACCCAATAAACGTTGGACCTCGAGTTAGTTATCGTCTTATAGACTTAATTCGTAATTAACAAACCATTCAAGCCTAGCGGTGCACAAACTGGTAACCGGTTTTAAGGGAAAAAAAAAAAAAAAAAAACTCGTCAATAAAACCGGTTAGAGCTAAAATGAAAAACTAGTTAGAAAAAAAAAACATTGTGGAACCCGGTTTGGAAAACGTGTACTATTGTCAATTCAGCCTCGTAATGTGAATCTAGTTGTTGATGAGTAGAATTTCACATATGAGGTACATGGTTCAAATCCCAGACACATCTGAAATATTACTAATGTTCTGCAATTGACTCCCTAGTAGGTGGATATTGAAACAGATTGACATGTGCTGCTCAGATGACTCGGTTTACCATTTTTTTTAGTCTATCATTTAAATTCTGTGTCAAAATGTAATTTTTTTTTATTGGTTGATCAGAAACGTCCAATAAACAAACTTCTTAGATGTGCCATTACGCATGGGATGTTTTCATGCATTCGGGATCATTTGAAGGATCTAATTTTTCTGCTTTTAATTTTTAAAAAGTGTTTTTTTGGGAATTCAAGATCTTAGAATATCAATTTTACTTATTTTTTACACCGGTTACAATCTGATTCCATTTGTTTATAATACAAAAATTTTTATGGCATATGTTGGCTGTGTATGAAAGGATAAATTGTCATAATTTTCAGAACACTTAAATATCTAATTATTTGATTATACAACTGTAAGCATTTATAATAAATCCAAACACTATCTTTAGCCACATGTTTTATTATATTTGAATACCTGGTCATAGATATTTCATATATCACGTAATGAATTCTAATATATACAACGATACATTCTATAAAACATGAAGATATTAAAACTTCTAGGATGTAATTGCATAATCTTTAAATGAAATATACTATTTAAAATATCGACCCAACAAACGAAACTTGTATTTAATTGTTGTCAAAGAATTTTACTGTTTTAAAGAAAATCATTTAGTAGAATTCAAGAAGACTAATATTCTTTTATTTTTTGCAAAAATGGACCCGATGAAGGCAAGACGTTGACCTACATTAGATGATGGGCACGTAAAAAGAAGAGTAAATTTAATTCAGTTCCCCAACTGTACACTCACCCTCCTCTTGCCCAACTGTACACTCCAAAACTTTTTATATTTTAGAGTAAATTGAAGTTCCATGAGCCATGTGGTTTACATTTGTTAGTAGTTTTAGTTTAATTTTTTGATTTTTTGACATGAGTTGTGTATGTGATTTTCAAAAGTAGTATGTACAGCTTTTTGTGCTGTTATATATTAGGGGTGAGCATAGTCCTGGAACAATACCGAAGTATTGAATATCAAATTGTCTGAATTGAAGGTACTGATTCTCAACCGAATGGTAAATAACAATGTCGGTATCATTACCCATAAGTACATAATTTTGAAGAGAACCAGTAGACCATGTTTGAAGATTTGAAACTCATCCAATACTAATCTAATTAAGATGTTTTCAGAGCCCAACATGTAGTCAACACATAGTAGAATATGCATGAGAAAAATCAGCTCATTCAAAGCTCGAGCTCGTATGAAAGAGATATGAAAGTTCATAAACTTTAAATTGTTGAAAAAACAACAATCACAACCTTTATTTAGGACAATATAACTCATTCAATACTAATCCAATTAAGATGATTCCAAAGCCAAACTTGTAGCCTACACATAGGAGAACATATGCATATAAAAAAATCAGCTCATTCCAAACACGTAGTAACCAATACCAAATTTCCCCTAACCCGATGTTACTAGAACCGAAAGTACCGAAAACCGATTTTGTTGATTTGAAGGAACAAAATACCGAACCGATTTACCTTATACAGTGTGATAATTCTGCTGACCAAACCACTTTGTCATTTCAAAATAAATGTGAATTGGTTGTATAGGTTTTTGGTTTCTTTTCCATTTTAATTAAACACGTCGAAAGTCAAAGGGTTGACCATGCAAATTTGCATGGCATTGGGAACGGTGACTAATTAAGAACATTCAGCTCCTCTATAAGTACGCTTCGATTTTGTTTTGCTTTTCACAGTCCACAATGGTGAAATCCCAGAGCTTCATCACTTGCATACAACTATTATTGGTATGTTCAGTTGCCACCGTCGGCAGTCGTCCAGCCACCCTTAACCGCCGTGGTCTATCAGAAATCTGTGACCCACTTTTAGAAGACTGTGGTGATCAATGGCCTTTCTCTCCTATCTCTTCCAGCAACAACCCCTTCATATCCAGACCATTCCTCCGCCGCCAAACTCCGCCAGACCTCCTCCCTACACTGCCACCTGTTGTAGTGGCTTCACCACCACCCACGGTTTCAGATCCGACATTCTCACCACTAGTTGCATCCCCACCACCACCGGGAACCACCATTAATCCACCCACATTCCCTGAGCTGCCACCAGATTATGATGATGATGATGATACAAATACAGCTCCACCAGCTAATGATGGTGCTAACCTCCCGCCGGAGGTCACTCTACCTCCAATTGTTCATAGAAGGAGTCATCCGGACTTGTACCTGTCACCGCCTCTACTTAACTTGCCAGCACCACCACTTGTGCCTATAGTTTATCAGCAACAAGAAATTGTAATGCCGCCGCCACCACCACCACCCACCAATAAATGACAATGCAAGAAGAAAATCATGGCGGCCGCTAGTGGTGCAATCTTCTCCGGCTGCTTAGTTGTTTAGTATGGTCATTAATGTATCAAGTTTAGTTTGATTTACAAATATATGTATGCTTTGTGTTCGTTTAATTACTGTTTCCGAATGTCTAAAAATCCAAGTGGCAATATTAATTATCAACCAATGTTTTTTGTTACTATATATTGGAAATTTAAAACTATGTTGTTTGTTATTAAAACCATTTAGATAATTTAAAATTTTCCAATATATAATAACAAAAAACATTGTAAAATTTTATACCTACAGTTTGGTTTGGATATTATTCCATTAGAAAAAATTCCAAACTCACTCTTAAATAGATTTTTTTTATATTAAAAAAAACAAACCAACTGTTTTTTTTTTTCTGTTTTGCAATTGATGAAGTAATAAAAAATAACAATCAAATACATGAAAAACGTGTTGAAGCTAAAATCCATGAAAGCAAGAAGTGATTTGTTAGAATTTCTCAATATGAATTGAATAATAAAAGATCGTGTAAACTTTTATCTCTAACAAGACAACTGATTGAAATACAATAGAAACTAGAAAGGCCTTAAAAATAACTCAATTAAAAAACTTGTATACTATAAAACAACTTCACATTAAAATACATCTTCTGGTTTAATTTTCTTTTTGGTGTTGAAACAAAACTTAGCTGCCTCTAAAATTTAAGTTCTGTTAAAAGAATAAAAAACAAACCATGTTATAATACTAATGTAAATTTTTTTGGATTTAGGCTTTGTAATCTGGACTATATATCTCGAAGACAAAGTTCTGCAACACAAAATGCCTATAAATTTGGGTTTTTAATTATTTATTTTTAGACAGAACGAGACGGTTTATTTAGTGAAAAAAAAATTAAAAATTAAAAAACTAAAAAACAGCCATTAACTTAGTAAGCTTTGTTATATATAGGGCGTGTTTGACAAAAGTAACTGTTAGCTGGAAGCGGGTAGCTGGTAGCATGTAGCAGGTTGCTGGTAGCGGGAAGTTGTAGCTTTTATTTCTAATATGAATGTTTGACAAAACTAGCTGAAAGCTTTTGAAATATATAAAATTACATAAAAGGACAATTGATTAAAAATAAAATAAATATATAAATATATTTTTAAGGGTAATTATGGAAATTGATTTCAAAAGCTTAGGAGCGTTTTGTTAAACGCTACATGAAGTAGCTTTTAGAATCGGAGCGTTTTGTTAAAACTAAAAGCTAAACGCTCGTACTGTCAAACGAAGCTTTTTGTTTAAACTAGAGCGTTTTATCAAAAACTAAAAGTTAGAAGCTCCCAAACGCTTCCAAAAGCTCCATGCCAAACAAGCCTATAGTGTTTTCTTTTTACTAAATAAAAAAATCAGTAAACGATAAGTTTTAATTTTAATTTTACTGATTTATATTCTCTTTCATTTCCGCAAGTAATCTTGTCATTTTTTTCTCAAATATTCTTAAACATCTTTACCAACACTTTATCTAAGATCATAAGACTGATCACTAGTCAAGAAATGGCATGAAATATTGGGTGTTGTTAATAAGACGCCCTATATTTTTTAAAAAGTCAACTTATAATTACCTATTTATAATCAGTTTTTTAGAAAACAATACAATTTCAACCAATAAAAATATTTCAAAATTAAATTAAGGTGTCTAAATGGTAAAATAGGGTATCTTTTATCCAAACCAAAATATTTTCTCCAATATAAAGAGCGTATATTAGAGGGTTACCTTTTTGTGAAGAACAGTAGCAAGTAAGGTGATCTGTGCCACTGAAAATAGTAATAAAAGAAGGCATAAATTTGGCATACAGTCAGACATAACTTCATGTTTTTATACCTTGAAAAAAGGGGAGATCCACCGACGGATTCAGACGTCTTAAATTTGTCCCCAACATTTTTATGCTCAATCTTTGTTTCTGTAAAAAAAAAATCTAAATTGATTTAGATCTCAATAATCATAAGAGGAAGAACTGTTTTATGAAATCAACCTTTTTCAACTAATATTTCATTTTGGGGGCAATTGCATAAAGCTAGGAGTTCCTCCAATTTGGCCAGAGCATATGCTAAGTTTCTAAGCTGAATTATTAACTATTGAAGATGTAAAGAAGACGATAGAAGGAGGAAGCATAGCAATATGATGATACTTCCTCTAATGATGTGGTTCAAGAAACGTGATGGGTTTAATTGATAGTTCTTCTCCTCCGCGTTGTTTGGTTTATTTTACAGTATTTTCATCCAGAGCACATGTTATCTTCAGAGAAACAAAAAAACTTAATTCAATGGCCAAAGCTATCGTCGTACCAGTTTCAAATCAAACTTTGCAATGAATTTCTTATAAAGGCTCTGACTTCTCTTCCAGAAAGATGAAAGATTCAATTTCACACATGTAAAATCTTCAATTTAAATTTAACTGAAATAACGTAATACAGACTCTGCTTCAACCTTTTCTACTTCTCCCCCAAATCCTGATAGCAGTACATTACGTTTTGGAAGCATCTTCGGTGCTAGACGACCATGGATCAGCTTGCGGCAACACATTACGCTTGTAAAGCTCTTGAAACGATATGGCGAGCGAGGAGGACGGCGGTGGTTGAGCAGAGGAGCGACGGTATGTAGAAAGATTTTTGCCCATTTCTTCGAGAGAATCGACCTTTCGAGTCGGAGAATCAGCGGCACAAGTGTTGGAATCGAATAACGACGGCTTACGAAAGGATGTTGTTCCTTTGAGACTGACTAACAGGTCATCGATATAAAATGACATGGACGAAGAAAATTGTGACTGTGAGGGTGGCGTTTCATGCTGATGCTTATCATCGGAACTGGAAGATGATGACGAGAATGACAGCAGGATGTAGAGTCGACAGCAGATCACGAGGTTTTGAAACCCTAGTTTAAACTTGGGAAGAAATGGCTGCTCTGCAGAGACACGAATAATGTCACAATGTAATGTAACGGTTCAATTTGTGTACTTTAAACTAAATATTTCTTTCTTGAAACAGCTTAGGGTCGTCGGCTTAATTTTAAGAAGCTCGTGTGTAAACAAGCCGAGTTGAGCTAGGTCCTGACTAAGTTTGAGCTTCACTCATTTAATTTTTAGAAAGCTCGAGCTCGAGTTTGTCTTAATTTTTATGAAGCTCGGTTGAACTCGCTTAATAAACGAGCATGAGTGTCTTTAAAGACGTGCGATGTGGGCTACCACATAGGCTCATGTCATGAAGGGGCCATGTTTTACATATAGACATTTTTATAGTTCGATTCACTGTTTAGCAAACGACAATTGAGTAATCAAAAACACCAAAACTCATGTTTTTTCTAATTCCAATAGCTGATGCTATAATTAAAAATTGCAACATGAGTTTTGGAAAATTGAGTTTAAAATTAAAAATTGCATTTGGGCTAATGTAAATTTACGGCAAACAAGAGCTTACATTTTGTTCTAATTCAAAACTTCCAAATTTGTAACAACTACAAAGCTTAAACAACGTTTTTTATTTCTTGTTTCTTGGATTTCTGAATCCATTGGACTCCGTCTCTCGTTTTTTTATTACACTATTGTTTTGGTTTTTTATTGTCAACTGAATTAAACAAGTAAGTGTTTCACTATTCCTAATTTTTAAATCTAACGGTCTCTTATTTTTATATTATAATTGTTGTTGTTAATTAACAAATGTGACACACTAACACACAGGTTTTGAATGCATGAATTACCAACTTCACATTAGTACATTACAAAATGTAAGACCTATTTTGAGTGATTTCTCTAATTACTAGTTCCCTTTAGTTTTTGTAACTATATTTTTGTTTTGTGGCATATGCATAGTTGATTACAACAACGTTTATGACTTTCATATTGTTGTTAATGTTATATCATATATAATTTTCAAAAATTGTGTCTCATAAGCATGTATCGAAGAGTGAAAAACTTTATATATATATATATATATATATATATATATATATATATATATATATATATATATATATATATATATATATATATATATATATATATATATATATATATAAAGTTTTTCACTACCTAGAGAGAGAGGGTTAATAAGGTATCAAATTGGGGTTCGTGAAAGGTTTATTAAAAAAAACCTGAAGTTTCTTTTTAAAATCAAAAATATTAATGTTGATAATGTATGTGTTGATAGGGATCAAAATTGAAGTTGTTATCTTACTTATTGTCCATAAAGTACAAAAAAAATACTTATGGATTGATAATGATAGTTACTGAGATGACATATTGGAGAATACTAATTATTAAGAGTTGGGGAATAATTTTGCTTCCAATAATGCTATGAATGTTTAGTGATTCATATAACTATGTAGGATTATATATTGTATTATTGTTCTTTTTTTTCGATTGTTTTTCTAACATTTATCGAGTTATCGTCATATGGAAAAAATTTGCTTATATAAAAAATTATTTGGGGGCCTAATTTTATTTTTTACACAATGCCTTTCAAATCAACGAGACATCCCTATAAACGAGCCTCATATTTAAGCTCAATCTTGTTTAATTCAATCTCGAGTCGATCCCAAATGGATCACGAGTAGTTTGACTCACTTACACCCCTAGCACGAGTGCTGTTCTCCGTGCTCAAGTCCATCTCTAAGATGTTGATTTTTATCATGAAAATGGAAAGGAACATGTCAGTGAAGGGGGAGAGAGAGAGAGAGAGAGAGAGAGAGAGAGAGAGAGAGAGAATGCATCTCGACTTGGGGTGCCGTGTAACGACCCAAATTTTTATGCATCTTATCTAAGGGAAATATCAGAGTTTTCTTATAAACAGAGAATTCTAACAAAATTAAAACATGTTACTTCCTAGGAATAATCACGGGGTTACAATAAAAATTTATTTATTTACATGAACAATAAGAAATACAATTTAATATAATAAATCTTCTATGTTGAATCCTTGTGCTCCTGTCTTCTCTTTTGGTACAACGACTGCTACTCTAACGCCCGCAAGATAGGGCTACATAATTAATAGTCACAACGAGAATTAGACATTATAAAGAAGGATTATTTCGGAAAAATAATCTAAACGGAAGTCGTAGTAGTCGTTAAACCGTGAGCATGCATATAGAAAACGTCCAAATCTGACTTTGTGAGAGGAAGTTTTGATTTTTCGAAGTTTCAGTGCAACAATATATGACTTAGAAACCGAAGTAGAGACCAGTTGATTGTTAGGTAAAACAATTTAAACGAGAGTTGAAGATCTCGTCCGTATGATTATGTCGACATAAAGACAGTCGAGAACATAATTCATATGAGAGAGTTATGATTTTAATACGGCCTTTAACAGTCTAAGCCTGTTAAAAAACATAGCTTTAAAAATAAAGTGAGAATTCACCAACGGATTCTAAATGAAAGTTGTAGATTTCACTGATAGTTACACATGGATATAAAGAATGTCAAAAACGGAGTTCGTATGAAGAAGATACGAATTTTTGACACGTGGCAGAAATCTGGAGGATCGGTGTAGCTGGAGTGTGCGGTGCGCAAGGTCGAGATTCAGCCCTATAGATAGATGTCGTTGCTCATTATTTCCCACTCCATTCCAATATTCCCTCTCTCGATTTTTTGTTGTTTTGGTCTGAAATTCCATCGGTTCTAGAAGTTTTAGCGAATCTCTAAGGTCCCTGAGAGCCAACATCTAATAACTAGCAGGTCGATGTTCTGCCAGTGCAATTTCCAAACTTTTGTCTAGGAAATCTTTGTAAGTTAAATTACACTCAACCTTATCTTAGTGTATTTTATATTTATAGTCATAATTCGTTATTATGAACCTATAAATAAGATTTATTAGTAATTCCAAATCATTATACTAATTGATCTATGTATGAGGATGATGTATAGGCTGGATTTAGTGAGGTGTTTAAAGTGGGATTTCCAAACAATATACTCTGTATACCACATGGACCTTACCTCTGATATGATCCTACCTGGTTATCCCTTATCAGCTATAGATCAGTAGACTTTGGAATTCATGATGGATCTAGACTATCTTTATTCATTAGGAATGTTAGCCTAAGACTTAGTGTCAATTGAACCTAGGACACGTCAAAGGAAAGGCCAAGTGATAAAGCGAAGCATTGTCTGAGTTTCGAGTAGTCACTTTATCAAGTGAGTGCATAGTTACTTTCATCTTACACATAGATATAAAGTATTTAAGATAATTACATGGTATATATGTTTGTTATCTGTGTTCCTGATATCTATGTTAGATGAACAATATATACATGTTTTACTTGATTTTAAATTATATATGTTTTTTTTATTACCAATAAATATATTGGGTAACGATGGGTAGATGTAAGATAATATAGATGTTGAGAGATGAAAGATGATATAGATGATGAGAGGCCTTTCAGATAAATAATGGCAGCTATGGACTTAATGCCTATTAGATAGATAATGGCAACCATGGACTTCGTGTCCATTAGTTAAGTACCGGCAGTGATGGACTTCGTGCTTGAACACCGGCAGCGATGGACTTCGTGCCTATTCCCCAGGACAAATCGATAAAAATAAAAATAAAAAGAAACTTACTGACATGTATTGTGGAGAAATCCCTGTAATAATACTGTCAGCAACGATGATTAAGATGATCCCTAAGGTAAATCCTTAGGAATAAATATAAAGGAAAACATACTGATAAGTATCATAGAGGGATCCCAAAATTATTATTGTCAGCATAGATGATCCTTATGTTGGGTTATGGGCATAACATCATTCCTATGGTGTACATGCAACCCTAATTACTTTGATCTAGGTTTTTCTAATTTGAACATACAACTATGAATACCAAAGCAATAACCCTATGGACTAGCATATAACAATCAAAATTGACATATAAACTTGGGTTTAGATCTTACCTCTCTTGTTATGTAGCAATAACAAGTTCACCTTAAATATCCTTGACCTTTGAAATCTTAGTGCCTCAAATGTTGCACCTTTAATGGAGTCACAAACACCACTAGCAACAAGGAAGAATAAGAGAGAGAGAGAGAGAGAGAGAGAGGATGAGGAGGAGGAGGAGGCTTTAAAAATGTCTAGGGCTCTCTTAGAACTCTTGGTACTGTATTTGGGAGCTAATGGGGACCTTTTATAGTTGAGGCTTCTAGGGTTTTGAACATGGAAACCCTACTTCCCTTTGCTTAGGCCCTAAGCAACATATGGACTCCCATTGAACAAACCTTGGACGAAATCTTCATGGACTCTCATAGAGATTTCATCCACCTTATACCAATAAGATCCATGAGCCCAAACTATAAATATTACCGATTTACATAATCAGTCCCCGTTCATTTAATTAGTCACTTTTGATCACCAAATTAATTCCAAATTAATATTTGATCAATACTAATTAAATAATATGATTTCTCAATTAATATGTTATTCTTATAATATATTAATAAATCATAATTAATCATCTTTCTCTACAATTCATCCTATCAGTTGCTATGGTGAAGGCAACTCAAAAGGACCATGCTCATAATCAAATCAAGTAAATACCAAAATATTTATGGGCTTAGACACCTGATCCAACAATCTCCCACTTGGATATGTCTAATAACTATTATTGCGTACGACTTTAGAATCTGATTAGCAATCGTAGCTTTCAAAAGCCTTTTGTCGAACTCTGATCTTATTAGCAACGCGTCCTTTAGATAAGGGATCATATATTACACCATTCTCAAGATATCGTATAGACGTAAGACATGGATTATAATCATTCTCTTTGTCTATGTGTTGTTTCCTGATTTCCGATTTAAGATGACTGACAATAGACTTCAGTTGAACACATCAACTTAGTCCAGGCTTGGCCAAGCGCTTAGGTTTCATCACTAAATCATCGAGGGGCCCACATATATCATTTTTATCCCACATTGGGTAAAAGGAACGGAGAAACTTCGATTCATATGCTTGCTCTATTTACTCATCAAATCACTCACAAAAATATGTTTTATAACACCAAGTTACTGGTGCGATTACATATTATCAATGAGCAACAGTCACACCCCCAAACCAAGGATGGCGGAAACGTCCGGGGGTGGAGGACTTCATGTTTAGTATCACAACAACGAGTATAATAGTGCTCAAAGTAAAAACAACCAACATAAATATAATTGGAAAAGTTACACCATAGTATGAGTTTACATGTTTCTAAATCAATTACATTATGTTGACAAAAATGAAATGTTTAACGCCTTAGTGTTCCATCCTCAAAAGCCGCTGATTTCCTGTTTTACTGATTCCCTGAGAATACAAGTAGTTTTGAAAAAGTGTCAACAATTAAGTCGGTGAGTTCATAAGAGTTTTATTTGATAAAGATGTCATTTTCCTTGTAAAAGCGAACGAATATGATTCCAGAAAATCCAACATTTTCTTTATAAAATGTATAATGAAAGCTCCTATGTTATGCAATAATGTACCCTAGAAAGACCCATAGATTTCCTCTATAATCACCTAGTGTATATAAGTTATATAAAATTTAAGTTAAATTAACCATCGAATATAATGGGTCTGCCCTAAGTCCATAACCAAACAAGGAACAAGAAGTAAGGCGGGCCCACCAATTCTAAGTTGATCGCGACTAAATTCTTATACAACTCTAACATATACACTTAGCAATTATAGCCGGAAACCAGTGTTGTAAAAATCGGCCTAGGCGGCCGATTAATCGGCACCTAGGCACTACGCAGACTGCAACCGATCACGTTTATGTGTAATCGCTCAAGATAATCGGGGCTGGTCAACGCCGGTCAAACTCACAACTAATCGGGTCTAATCGGTGCTAATCGGCTCTAGGCGGTTTAATTGGTCAATTTGGTCAACGGATTTTAAAAAAAAAATAGGGGAAAAATTGTCAAAACTGAAAACTTTTGCTAGGGTTCGTTCTCACTTCTCATTCTATCGTCCCCTGTGAAGCCGCTTTCTCACTTTTTCTCTCGACTCAAATCCGGGAGAACTTGAAGCTCACCCTCGCCGTCGCCATCACCTCTTGAAGCCGGAATCCATGAAATCCAATCGCACCCTCCCGTTTCTCCTCCTCCGTCGTCGTCGCTGTTAGAGCCTCCGTTCTTTCCGACAACGGTCTTTATCATCTACACAGGTTAGTTCTTCAAACTCGATTTAAGCTGTAAAGTTTCGATTTTATCTAGTAAACTTGATTTAAGTTGTTAATCAACGGATTAGTGAAGAATTGAAGGACTCGTTCTCAGTTTTTCACTACTGCAAGCTTTGTTAAGCACAAACCTCTTTAGGGTTCGTTTCTAGGTCGATCGCTCAACAACCCTTTGTGAAATCGATTTTCCATAACCTTGTTGGAAGGCAGCCACAAATTGAAAGAGTTACTCAAATTCTGGGAAGACGTACAAAAAACAATCCCTGCCTCATTGGAGAACCCGGTGTTGGAAAGACTGCAATTGCAGAAGTTCTTGCATAAAGAATTGCAAATGGGGATGTTCCAGAAACAATTGAGGGGAAGAAGGTGGGTTCTAGACTTCCTATTTGTATATGTTCTAGTGACATAAGTTCAAAATTTCAATTAAAAGGTTAATTTTTGTTCCTATATTTTTCAGGTGATTACTGTAGACATGGGTCTACAGAATCTCAAGTAGTCAATCATCTCTTCCTGGTCAAGATCAAGCAGGTCCTTCAAAGTTCCAAACAGTTACAAATTCATGGAAATCAAGATTTAACGCTATTTCAATGAGGTTAGGATTTCCTAAAAATGGCATGATTCTGGACAAAGTCACTAGTTCATGCAAAGTTTAGTTTTTAATTCTTAATTTTAAAAAGTATATTATTTTTTTTATTTAATTATTATTTTTCTGAAGATATAAGGAACCACTATTGAAGAGTACACGAGGGTTGAAGGATGGGCTTTTCAACAAAAGTCTGTCTATGTCAAACATTGGTTTAGATGACAGGAGAGAAGTGAATGCTGAAATTGAAAGTGTATCCCAAATGATGGAGTCCCTGGAAACCCATGAACATAAGACACAAGATCATGATCATGATCATGATCAAGATCCAGCATCTAATGACAATAATACCCCTGTTGCTTCAAACTAATATCTTCAACTTGTTTAACCAATCAAGGATTTCATTGGTTGTCTGTAAAAGTGAGTAGTTACATTTTCATTCATTCATGTTGTAATATTTGCTTTTGTTCTCACAAGAATGACCATAGTGCTCGATCTTATTCCTGATTGAAGAACAGTCTCATTCTAAACTGATTATGCTTATTTTGGATGATAAATGGTTGTGCTTGGTAAACTTATTAAGTTATTATTGAACTTTTATGCTTATTTACTTATATTCTTAGTATTAAAGTTAGATTTATAAAATTTTGAATTATTTTTTTATTAATTAATGGTCCCCGATTAATCTCTCGATTAATCCTCGTCTAACTGATTAATCCCTAGACCCCAGTCCACCGCCTAGCTAACGTCTAGCGTTTTCTGCAACCTTGCCGGAAACTAACAAATTCTAGATGAATTGTAGTTCTAATATCGTAAAACCATTTTGTGTAAACCCGGTACTTTGTAATGTACCCCTTTAGT
Organism: Lactuca sativa; assembly: GCF_002870075.4. Classification (NCBI taxonomy): domain Eukaryota; kingdom Viridiplantae; phylum Streptophyta; class Magnoliopsida; order Asterales; family Asteraceae; genus Lactuca; species Lactuca sativa. The sequence continues at coordinate 39,594,004 of NC_056623.2, forward strand.
TATGAAAACCCGGTACTTTGTAATGTACCCCTTTAGTATGAAAACTTGGTACTTTGTAATGTACCCCTTTAGTATGAAAACCCGGTACTTTGTAATGTACCCATTTAGTATGAACCCGATACTTTGTAATGTACCCCTTTAGTATAAACCCGATACTTTGTATTCGTACCCCATTTATATGAAAACACGGTAATTTGTAATTTACCTCTTTAGTATAAACCCGGTACTTTGTAATGTACCCCTTTAGTATGAACCCGGTACTTTGTAATGTACCCCTTTAGTATGAAAATCCGATACTTTGTAATGTACCCCTTTAGTATGAAAACCTGGTACTTTGTAATGTACCCCTTTAGTATGAAAACCCGGTACTTTGTAATGAACCCCTTTAGTATAAAAACCTTTTGTAATGTGTTCGAGAAGTAAATGAAACATAAACTATACCCATTATAGTTTATCAAAATGTTTGTATTGTATATGCAACCTAACTATACCTATTATAGTTTATCTTAATTGTTTGTGATGTATAATAGACTCAACCATACTCATTATAATTTATTATAAGTGTTTGTAGTGATAGTACTTCTTTATATATGATTCATACCTTTAAACTAGGTAAATAATAAGTACAACCAACGACGTGTATTCAAATAAAACTACACACCTTGCTCAGCAAGTTACAAGGTGTAAATATGATTGTTAACTATTTTATAGTTTTTAACCTTTCAGATCCTGCTATTGGAAAATTTATAGAAAAATCATCCAGGGTTGAAATTTAGATCCGTAAATTCTGAGGGCTTAGAAAATGTGTCTATTTTATTTTATCATGATTTTTAGTGATCTTTAACTTGTGTAAAAATGTCCAACTTCACATACTGGTCCGAAGTGGTTTCTGAAATGATAGGTTGTTTTGTAAAAATCGCCATAAATTGTAGAAAAATCGTGTGGAGATGTTCAAGTAGTCATTTTAAAGGTATTAACCTGACGCATATTAAACAGTTTTGGAAAATAAAAAGTTTAAGAAGGTCAAAACAGTCCGTGAATGGGACTCAACTTTCCTGTTGAAAGTTGATGATAGAGTTTAAGTTATATTATGGTGATTTAACTTGTATCCCCCCATAAAACTTGAAGAAAACATGAAAATGTAGGGGTATGAACTCACCTTGAGAGATTTTAGAAGATGGATGATGAAGGAAAGGAGTTTCCAAGTCAAGAACACTTGGGAGGTGCTTGAAGATTCGAAGATCCTATGAACAAATATGACGATATTTGTGTAAGGAATCCGTAATTCGAGTGCAAGGATGTAAGATAATCAAGTGTAGGATGAATGGTTTTGATTCTTCTTGAGAAAGAGTGAATAATATGGGAGGAGAGTGATGTGGTGTTGATTATGATGGCATGTGCGGAATTAGAAAGATCTAGTGATTCATCATACAAATTCAAGAACACAAGGAGTAAATAAATCTTTGTAAGCTCTTATTAGATCTAGAAAGATTATACAAATGGGTTTGTATACAAATTCTCTCTCTAGTCTAACACTCCAAAATGGACTCTTACATAATGGGAGTCACTCACTTCCTATTTATAGGAAAAGACTCAACCCATTTACACATACAAAGAGGAAAGCCTAAAACATTACATCCAAGCATGACTTTGCACCCTAACAGAGAGATAATAACTTCCAACCTTTAATCAAGATTATGAGCTGGAGAAAGAGGGTGAAAGGACAAATAGTTGACTAGGTATGGGTGAATAGTGACTGAGTATGGCCCTAGAGTGGGTGTGGTGGGTTGCTTGTGTCATAACTCAAAGATAAAGTCAACACTCCACCTAAAATCTCACCCACTAGATTTCATTCTTAAATAATGATTTCCCTAAAAATATGTTTAAATTATGAATATATAGTGTCTTATATGTCAAATATGAGTTTGGGTGGAAGTCTCGCGTTAAAATAATCAAAAATGGGCTTAAAACGGAGTTGGGGTCAAAAACCGGGAAGAAAATGGAAAAATCTGAAGTCTGGCCGAAGACTTGGTCCTGAGAGGGTTAGAACCGAAGGCTGGTTCGGACGGTGTATTGGAACCGAGAGGGGGAGGTTCGGTCCGAGAAATCTCGCAGGTGAACTCATCAGAATGGACCAAAGGTAAACTAGGTTAGTAGTTCGGTCCAAAGGGACCTTCAGGTTTGGTTCAGAAGGAGCTTCGGGTTTGGTTCAGCAGGAGTTTCGGGTTCGGTTCCAGCCAACTTCGGTCTTGTAGCACTTCGGTCCTTGGCAGTTCGGTTCCAAGTCGGTTCGGTTCTAATAGAGAGGTTTCGGTCATTTAAGGCTATTTTTCGTATAAACTTCCCGTTTTCAGTGGTTTTTCACCAAGTTAAGTGTTGAGATGTCCCAATGATTATAAAAAGTTAAAAGAGATTTTGAGAGAGATTTGGGAGAGATTTATGAGAGATTAAGATTGATAAAGAGTGATTGAAAGAGACTTTGTTTGTGACCTTTTTGAGTGTTTAACTTCGTAAGGCAAGGTTCGTAAACCCCGTTAAGCCATTTTTAAGAGTCTTACATACCCCCAAAGGGTATGCAATTGTGTTTTATCGTTTTGATACCTCACTAATCCCGTTTAGGGTTTAAGAATTTCAATCATACAAACTTTTCAAGTGATAACTTCTTATTAAAATAGCGAGTTGTACAGTAGCAAATTTATTGTAAACCCTAATGTACTAGGGTTAACGGAGTTGACCGGTTTGACTTGTTGAGTTTATTTGATTTTGACTTGACCGAAAATTGACGGTTGTCACATCATCCCCCCGTTAGAAAGAATTTCGTCCCGAAATTAACGTTTTGACTGGGACTTCAAGAATTTGGGGGAAACATGGGGGGGGGGGGTATTTTTTTTTGTAATATATGACATTGATATGGTAAGGACCAAGTTAAATTATGTTTACACTAGCCATCAAAAGCTCACCAGTACAAATCCTGAGTTCTTATATAAGCGATACGACTTCTTTGTTTTTTGTCATGTTCTCTAGATCCATTGTTAGTAAATCCTAAATTGACACTAGTCTTAGTAAAGATTTAAAACCTACATGCGGCGGTTAGAAGCACGTACCGCTATTCACGGGTGGTTCCGTGGGAGTTTCTCCCGCGGTGATCATAAGCACCCTACCACCATCATCAGCATTTCTTGCTCTTGGGCAGTCCCTTTTAAAGTGTCCCGTTTCGCTGCAATTGTAGCAGGCTGGGCTTACTCCAGTGCCGGGGGCCTGAGTGATGGGTTGTGTCGGTGCTCTACAGAAACATACATCGTACCCCTTCCTGTTGCAATTCTTGCAATGCATCTCCCCGCAAACCCCAACATGATGGAAGTTACACTTGTTGCATTTCGGAAGGTTTCAAGTGTATCGATTTATGGGTGTTGGAGTGGCATGAGTTGTGGCGGCATGAACAGCAACAGTCTGTTTCTTCTTGGTGGAGTCTTGGGCTGGTTGGTCCTTCTTGTTGTTCCAGAACTTCCTTTTGTTGCTTCTTCCGCCGTCTTGCTCAAGGGTATTTGTTACAATGTCATGGTTGGCCATATGGTCGATGAGTTGTTGTTCCAAATCCTTGGCACTGTCAAAGGTAGTTGGTCTTGAGGCCAACACGCTATTCTGAATTTGGGAAGATAATCCCCAAAGGTATCGATCCACCTTTTTGTCTTTCGGGGTGACCATAGCGGGACACAGGAGTGTCAGATCATAGCATTGGACGGTATAAGTTGCAAGGTCAGAGTCTGTCATCTTGAGTTTCACAGTTTGTGCTCCAACTTTTTCACTTCGCCCCTTGGGCAATACTCTTTCAGAATCATTGCTTTCAAATCCTCCCAGCTCATCGAGTTAGCCACTGTAAGCATCAGTGACTTAATGTGGCCGTTCCACCAAGTAAGGGCCCGGCCGGAGAAAGTACAAGCTGCAAATTTGACCTTGCTTGCTTCGGGGCATGCATAAATTTCGAAGAACGATTCGATCTTTTCGAACCATTGCATCAGTGTGATGACTCCCCTGCTTCCATTGAAAGAATCGGGTTTGCCACAAGTAAAATTCTTGTAGGAACATTCCTTCGTACGTCCTGTATTGTCCCCATGGTTGGATTTTGTGGCACCAGATCCAGCACCACCGATACCATTCGTACCAATTTGTGACATTGCGGTAGCTACGGCTGCAGTTATGGCAGCTTGGTACATGGCGGGATCAAACTGCGGGGATGGTGGTGCTGCTGTGCTGCTGGAAGGTCTGGACTTTTTCTTTGGCGGCATAGTTTTGTCATAAGTTTGTAGAGACGAACAGACAGTAAGTCTCCAATAGTAGTGACAAGTCGGATGTTATTGAACTAGATTTTTCTGTATTATGTCCCGAATCAAGGGTATTTTGAAAGCAATTCATAATGAAAGTCCATATAGATAACTTATGAATTTAGCAGTAGTGACTCGAATGTAATCTTGTGATTTGTTCCATGCCTGATCTACCCTAAGATCACCTAATGTATACCAGTTGTGTGTAATTAAGGTTTAATAGGCCGTTGAACTTAATGAGTCTGCCCTAGGCCCACAACCAAGCAAGGAACAGGACCTAAGGTGGACTCACCATTTCTAAGTCGATCGTCTCTTAATTACATCTAACCTTGAGGTATACATTAAGAATTCCTAAACTTACCATAAGTAAATCGTTGGTAATACCAAGTTATGAAATATTTGGTAAACTCCCAATGAAATAAAATGTATGCTAATTTCATTGATATAATCTAGTACATAAAGTTTTGGAAAGTTTGACCTTATAGAATGTCCACATTACATTATGGTACGGAAAATTTCGATAGTGAAATGACCCCTTGAACAACGTAGTCTCTAAATTTGAAGGGTCGAATTCATGCATGTGAGGGGTAGTGTTTAAACGTATTCTAATAGTTTGAGTCTGTATCGATTTGTCAGTAGTGTACACACTACTCGTGGTGGGTGATGTTTTGTGAGCCATAGAATGAAGACATGAAAGTCTGCATTGACCTAATCTCTGCCCTGGCTTCTGTCATTTGATGTTGTGTTTTTATCACGTGTTTTCTCTAACACTATTTGATGTTCCTGATACTCTCTAATCTCGGCTTGAGTTGTGGTCACTCCCCTTTGAAGATTTTGATGTGGTTTCTGATCTGTTCCTGGCCTCCATCCAGGTGACGAAGGCGAATTGCGGTGATCTTGGTGGTAGCGCCAACCTCCTTGATTCGGCTAGTCGATGCTCGCGTTTGCACCCTCTAGTGAATGATGCGGCATACTATGACAAGGAGAGCCATGTCTACAAATCCTCCGTTATTGAGGTCGTAGACGCCTCATTCATGCCATACGGAGGGTGTTGACCTTGTTCCTAACTCTGTCTCTGTAAATCTACGGCTCATCGAGGTTTCGAACCATGGAAGTTTCGTCAGGGTCTTGCTCTAGTATTTCATCAGTATCCTCTTTGAAGTTCTCTCCGTTTCTATCCACCATTTTCCTGGTTAAGAAGAATAGGGCCTCCTGGTAGTTGAGTTTCTGCCATGTTGTTCGTGCGAGAATAGAGGTAGAAGGGATAATTAATAGACGTGTAATCCTACAATTAATTATAGTGGGTGATCCTCATTAGTCACTTCTATAATCACATAGTGCACACCAGTTATACATAATCTGAGATAAAATAGACCTTCGAATAAATGAATCTACTCTAAATCCACAACCAAACAAGGAACAAGAAGTAGAGCAACAATCATAGATTCTGAGTCTATAATATCTTTAATTATATATAACCTTAGCGTATGCACTCAATCATTATAGACCTACTTAACAAGGATATTTAGTTTTCACATAAGTTGGTTATAGTATCACAAAATACTCCTATAGTATTTTAATGTTTGTCTTATGTTCTCAATGTTTCCTTGTAGATAGAGTTGGTAAGTTTTTAGACTTGTTGCAACACCACAACCATTCCCGGGCATATGCGAATCACTTCTAGGATAGACATAGTTGATCAGGCTATGTCATTCCCAGACCTGACCATACATCCCCAAGACTACGTGTGTCGTTCAACAATCACCACTTTTGTTCTGTTCTGGCAAGATACTGACCTTAGTATGTATTCATGCATGTACTCATTCGTTTAATCAAGAAACTATTTCATTTATAAAAGTATAGTTATTTGAAAAATGTTTGATCAGAGTCTTTTAGTCCCAATGCATCTATAGTTTGAATATCTTATGTGGTTCGATATACTTAGTTCACTATAAACAATGCTCTGATATCAATCTGTCACACCCCCAAACCAAGGATGGCGGAAACGTCCGGGGGTGGAGGACTTAATGTTTAGTATCACAACAACGAGTGTAATAGTGCTCAAAGTAAAAACAACCAACATAAATATAATTGAAAAAGTTACACCATAGTATGAGTTTACATGTTTCTAAATCAATTACATTATGTTGACAAAAATGAAATGTTTAACGCCTTAGCATTTCATCCTCAAAAGCCACTGATTTCCTGTTTTACTGATTCCCTGAGAATACAAGTAGTTTTGAAAAAGTGTCAACAATTAAGTTGATGAATTCATAAGAGTTTTATTTGATAAAGATGTCATTTTCCTTGTAAAAGCGAATGAATATGATTCCAGAAAATCCAACATTTTCTTTATAAAATGTGTAATGAAAGCTCCTATGTTATGCAATAATGTACCCTAGAAAGACCCATAGATTTCCTCTATAATCACCTAGTGTATATAAGTTATATAAAATTTAAGTTAAATAAACCGTCGAATATAATGGGTCTGCCCTAAGTCCAAAACCAAACAAGGAACAGGAAGTACGGCGGGCACACCAATTCATATAACTCTAACATATACACTTAGCAATTATAGCCGGAAACTAACAAATTCTAGATGAATTGTAGTTCTAATATCATAAAACCATTTTGTGTAAACCCGGTACTTTGTAATGTACCCCTTTAGTTATGTAAATCCGGTACTTTATAATGTACCCCTTTAGTATGAAATCCCGGTACTTTGTAATGTACCCCTTTAGTACGAACCCGATACTTTGTAATGCACCCCTTTAGTATAAACCCAGTACTTTGTATTTGTACCCCATTTATATGAAAACCCGGTATTTTGTAATGTACGCCTTTAGTATAAACCCGGTACTTTGTAATGTACCCCTTTAGTATGAACCCGGTACTTTGTAATGTACCCCTTCAATATGAAAATCCAGTACTTTGTAATTTACCCCTTTAGTATAAAAACCTTTTGTAATGTGTTCGAGAAGTAAATGAAACATAAACTATACCCATTATAGTTTATCAAAAGGTTTGTATTGTATATGCAACCTAACTATACCTATTATAATTTATCTTAATTGCTTGTGATGTATAATAGACACAACCATACTCATTATAATTTATTATAAGTGTTTGTAGTGATAGTGCTTCTTTATATATGATTCATACCTTTAAACTAGGTAAATAATAAGTACAATCAGCGACGTGTATTCAAATAAAACTACACACCTTGCTCAGCAAGTTACAAGGTGTAAATATGATTGTTAACTATTTTATAGTTTTTAACCTTTCTGATCCTGCTATTGGAAAACTTATAGAAAAATCATCCAAGGTCAAAATTTAGATCCGTAAACTATGAGGGCTTAGAAAATGTGTCTATTTTATTCATAATTTTTATCATGATTTTTAGTAACCTTTAACTTGTCTAAAATGTCCAACTTTATAGACTGGTCCGAAGTGGTTTCTGAAATGATAGGCTGTTTTGTTAAAATCACTATAAATTGTAGAAAAATCGTGTGGAGATGTTCAAGTATTCATTTTAAAGGTATTAACCTGACGCATATTAAACACTTTTGGAAAATAAAAAGTTTAAGAAGGTCAAAACAGTCCGTGAATGGGACTCAACTTTCCTGTTGAAAGTTGATGATAGAGTTTAAGTTATATTATGGTGATTTAACTTGTATCCCCCCATAAAACTTGAAGAAAACATGAAAATGTAGGGGTATGAACTCACCTTGAGAGATTTTAGAAGATGGATGATGAAGGAAAGGAGTTTCCAAGTCAAGAACACTTGGGAGGTGCTTGAAGATTCGAAGATCCTATGAACAAATATAACGATATTTGTGTAAAGAATCTATAATGCCAGCGCAAGGATGTAAGATAATCAAGTGTAGGATGAATTTACTTACCAAACTTGGAGGTAAATGCTCAATAATAGCTTTCAATTTCGAGTTTTAAAGAGAGAAAGTGAGGGAGAAATGGGTTTGATTCTTCAAGATTATGAGCTGGAGAAAGAGGGTGAAAGGACAAATAGTTGACTAGGTATGGGTGAATAGTGACTGAGTATGGCCCTGGAGTGGGTGTGGTGGGTTGCTTGTGTCATAACTCAAAGATAAAGTCAACACTCCACCTAAAAATCTCACACACTAGATTTTATTCTTAAATAAAGATTTCCCTAAAAATATGTTTAAATTCTGAATATATAGTGTCTTATATGTCAAATATGAGTTTGGGTGAAAGTCTCGCGTTAAAATAATCAAAAATGGGCTTAAAATGGAGTTGAGGTCAAAAACCGGGAAGAAAATGGAAAAATCCGAAGTCTGGCCGAAGACTTGGTCCTGAGAGGGTTAGAACCAAAGGTTGGTTCAGATGGTGTTTTGGAACTGAGAGTGGGAGGTTCAGTCCGAGAAATTTCGCAGGCGAACTCATCAGAAGGGACCGAAGGCGAAGTAGGCTAGCAGTTCGGTCCGAAGGGACCTTTGGGTTCGGTTCAGAAGGAGCTTCGGGTTTGGTTCAGCAGGAGCTTCGGGTTCGGTTCCAGCCAACTTCGGTCCTGTAGCACTTCGGTCCTTGGTAGTTCGGTTCCAAGAGGGTTCGGTTCTAATAGAGAGGTTTCGGTCCTTTAAGGCTATTTTTCATATAAACTTCCCGTTTTGAGCGGTTTTTCACCAAGTTAAGTGTCGGGATGTCCCAAATGATTATAAAAACCTAAAAGAGATTTTGAGAGAGAATTGGGAGAGATTTAGGAGAGATTAAGATTGATAAAGATAGATTAATAGAGACTTTGTTTGTGACCTTTTTGAGTGTTTAACTTCGTAAGGCAATGTTCGTACACCCCGTTAATCCATGTTTAAGAGTCTTACATACCCCCAAAGGGTATGCAATTGTGTTTTATCGTTTTGATACCTCACTTATCCCGTTTAGGGTTTAAGTATTTCAATCATACGAACTTTTCAAGTGATAACTTCTTATTAAAATAGCGAGTTGTACAGTAGCTAACATATTGTAAACCCTAAGGTACCAGGGTTAACGGAGTCGACCGGTTTGACTTGTTGACTTTATTTGACTTTGACTTGACCGGAAATTGACGGTTGTCACAACAACCAAATTTTAAATTGCAACTATATGTCTCTGTTTCAAGAATATAAGTTATTATCATCTCACAATCACCTGTGATAAAATCAATGAAGTGATTCACGTGAGCGTGAGTTTAATCCAATACTCAATTCTTATTTTATGAGCACTCATGAACACTGCAACAGACTTTTACTATGTCTAAACAATTTAGACAATCTACTGTCGGATTCATGATAATATTACCTCATTACCTACTTCCAAAGTATGATTGACTATAGATGTTTGAATAACCTAGTTATTCTGGAAGTCAAAACATGCAATGTGAAACACAAGAATAATTGAATCCAATATGGCCTCAACACTTTGAGTATAAATAAAAAATATATTATTTAATCACCATATTGATTACACATTAGTTATTGTATAATGTTTCGGATAATCAACATAATACTTGAATTATAACATTAGTTATCCCATGCTCCAAGCATGCAAACTATGTTTACCTATGGTCCTTACTTTGTGAAATAGATCAATTGAACACATTTCCAATTAATGCTCATTTCAAAATCCTTAATTCTTATCACTAGTGTAAGAATACCTAATTCTTGCAACTAGTAGAATGTGTTAGATTCTAAATTATCATGCAATGAACCTTTTGTAATTTCGAGGCACCAATGTCACAGAAACTTGGTCAAAGACATTACAAAACATTCCATTGGAGATTGTTGCAAGACAATTCCACAAAGTCAAAGTCTTAAATTCAAAGTACATTCCTTTGAACATCATTCTTACATAAAAGTTTCTAACCTACACATAGATTCTTAATATCCAACTTCCATTATGGAAACATTTCCATAATTGCCATATGACAACTCATTCTTAATATAATCCTATCTATTCATAATAATGTCAATATGGTCCATCCATTACTATACTTCCAACTGCCCACAAGCGACAAATCCTCAGCAATCCTTAGATTATCCTTGACAGTTGTTTAACTTAATTTAGTCATATCCGGTTCTGGTCCTTTTCCCTCTTAATGCCCTAGGCGTTTGGAATAGACAGAACAGTCGAATATTACAACATATGTAATCGATCCTATACCAGAAGCGTATGGGATACGATACATAATGTCTTACATAACGACATGATACTTTACCAGTCTCTTGCTATAATATTGTTATATATAGAATATTGTTATATATAATATTGCTAATGTTGAATCTTTCCAACATAACATTCATATATGTCCTTTGACTAAATTTAATTAAAATTTATCGATCTAAGCTTTTAGATTTTAAATGAAGTATAAGTTCCTATCCCTTAATTATACCAAAACAACTTTTCAACCTCTTCAACTTTGCGAATTGATTTTTTTTCTATAACTAATATTGCTAGTTCGCAACACTTAACATAATAATCATGCTCCCACTAACATGATAATTATATCTCTATCCGCATAACACTTATGCTCCCACTAGCTTTTACATGTACTAAAAAATCAACTGAACTTCTAGAAATCAATACTTATTGACTTTCATTACCAAGGTTCATATTTCTGATACGTAATGCTTCGATAAGACTTCATCTAAGCTCATACACCTTTTATTAGAAATCTCATATGTGTGTCTAAACTATTACAGAACTTATATCAATAAGTCCAAAATGTTCAGACTAATTGCCAAATATCTCAATTCGAACTATGAAGAGGGATGCTGTAATCATAATCGAATTTGAGAATGTAAATATCACAATTGCTATCTCCTTAAAATCTTCTTAGTGAAAGCGTTTCCTCACAATCTTTTTCATGAAATGGAGAGAAACCTTATCACTTATATTTTATGGTGTATGTGTTCCTATCTATATGAATTTTTCATTTCCAACCATTATCATAAGACAAGGTCTATGACAAATTCCAACTCATATGGACTGAACTTGTTCAATCTTAACTTTCTAGCCACCTGGCAGCACAAGGGCCTACCATGTCTTCCAAGTTGTTTAGCAGCTCACCTATACCAGTCAATGCACTTTCATTGATCAAGGTGCTTTGCATTATGTAATCAATTAAGAACTCATAGGACTCACATGCATAGTCAACTGGAATGAGCAACAAAATAAGTGTAACACCCAAGATTTTGAAAGCCAAGAAAGTAAAGGAAACCCTAAATTTAGGAGGGACTCGGCGAGTCCAAGGAGGAACTCGACGAGTCCGAGCGGGATCCGAGTCGAGGAATAAGTGACCAACTCAGCGAGTCGGCCAAGGCGACTCGGCGAGTAGGGTCTGTGCGAGGAAAACCCTGAATCCGGGGCTTGGAGCCTATTTAATCGCCTCATTCTTCTTCTTAGTGCTCCTTTACTGTCTCTCACACCCAGAACGCCGCACCCTAAGCCCCCATTGTGATCATTCATGCTTTTGGCCATTTTTGAGTGATTTAGAGGAAGAAGAAGAAGTGGGAATCTTTGAGGCATCAAGGAGTGGCTTTGGATCCGAAGTTTGGGGATCATTTCAGAGCATTTGAAGGTATTAACTCGTTTCTCTCCTCCAGATTTTCCTTGGTTATGAGTTTTGGGGCTTTTAAGCCACATTTAAGATCAATCTCGAGCTTGAGGTCCAGATCTGAGGTTGCTACCTCAGATCCATGCTTGTTTTGGTTTAGAATCTCGTAAAGTATCAGTCATTGAGTGGATTATGGAGCCTCTTGGTCTTAAACCTTAGTTTATGATGCATTTTGCCTATATCTCCTTCTCTACACGTAAAGTTTGCAACTTTACGTGAGGAGTAGGCTTGGGAAGAGTAGATCTACGGTTTGGAGTCCCTGCATGACTCGAAAGTCCTCTGCATGTTGTGGAACCGAATGGACTCGGCGAGTCCTTTGAGTGGACTCGGCGAGTAGCTTGAAGATGAGGAGGAACTCGACGAGTGGGATGAACAGATCGTCGAGTCGGATGAAGATAGGCATGAACTCGGCGAGTTGATTGGAGATTGTCTTGTGCTCGGCGAGTCTGTTATTGGACTCGACGAGTCAGGTCTCGTGGTCCCAAACCCTTCGAGTTAAGACTCGAGTCAGCGAGTCGAGCCATGACTCAATGAGTTGATCAGGTCAGGATTCGGGAATCAGTAGACTCGGCGAGTCAAGGGCTGACTCGGCGAGTCAAGTCACGATTAAAAGGACTTTGAGCATAAGAACTCGGCGAGTCAGTAGGTGGACTCGGCGAGTAGGGTTGACCTGGAAGGTTGACTTTGACCAGGACTTTGACTTGGACTAGAGTTGACTTGGTTGACTGCCGGGGGTCAGTTAGACTACGTGTTGCATTGATATTGATAGCTCGGGAAGCTAGTAGAGTCGGAGTTCAGTGAGTGGTTGGGCAGCAGCTAGTGGGATCATCAACAAGTTCAGCCAGTGTAGGTGAGTTTCCCTGTGTATGAATGGGTCTACGGCCACAATTCCGGCCCATGTAGTTATGAGTAGAAGACCTGGGGGTTAGCCCTAGGCACAGTATGCTAGTATGATATTCGGACGAGGTCCAATGATAGAGGGCGGGTGCCTAAGAGATGGTTTATGTGATAGTTTATACTTGTTGTCTGTGTGATACTTGTATGTGCCTGGTAGGGAGGTGAGTGTGGGCGAGGTCCCATATCTCACCAATAGCAGAGTGTGGATGGTGTTCCACATCTCAGTAGCAGCAGCCCAGGGGCGAGGCCCAAGTTAGGAAAGGAGTGAGAGTGGGTTGGGCCCGTATCTCACTATCAGCAGGAGTATGGACGAGGTTTCATGACTCAACAGTAGCAGGACACGGGCGGGGCCCAGAGATAGGCGAGGCCTTAGAGCAAGAGCTGTTAGCATACGTTTAGCTTATGTGATGTTATGTGATAAGTGTATGTGCTATTATATGTTAGTGGGTGGGGCCCTGTGACAGGCGAGGCCTAAGTGAAACAGATCTGTATCCGAGCGGGGCTCGAAGCCAGGCGGGGCCTGGAGCGGCGGGGCCGTTGTAGCGGGCGAGGCCCGAAGAAGGGGGCGAGGCCCCGGATAGCGGGCGTGGCCCAGTATGTGCAATATGTGGTTATGCACGGTATGTGGTAAAGTGGGGAAATCACTAAGCTTCGTGCTTACGGTTTTCAGTTTTGTTTTCAGGTACTTCCGGTAGCGGAGGGAGGAGCTCGGGGTGATCGCATGGCACACACCATAGATTAGTCAGCCTGGGAACGTTTACTCTGATAATGAGCATGTGTTTTGAAAACTTATACTCAGATTATGTTTTGGAATGATGTCTTTGCTTAAAGTACTGTTTTAATTAAAAGAAATTTTTGGTCTTGAATTTGGGACGTTACAATAAGAATGTGTCAACACGATAGGTTACAAACCTCAAGTCGTGTGCTAGTGATAAACAATAGGTTTACTCTTGATAAGTTCTTGAAATCTTTTTCAAGATTTTTTAAGACTCCTACTCACCTCTTGACATATAAGATTCTCTTGTCAAGAAACATTCCTTGACAACCAAATATTCAAGAGTTAGTGCAGGTTCTTATCAAGACAAATACTTCACACAATTGGTCTTAGTTGGTCACAACTTACCAATTTCAAACATACAGGAGTAAGAAACTTTTTTGCTCCACATTTGATGAGTGTTATAAACCTTTTTAAGATGATGTCACTTAAGTCACAATCTTGGAGTATGACTCTAAGACTCGATTTTGGAACGAAGTATGATTCACCTTTTGATTTAACCATTTCAACAGTTGCCAATTCCTCTTCTTAGCCATACTAGTGCACTAATGTGTCCTTAGAGGATCAATTGTGACACGGTTTCATAATCACTAAGTTAATCATAAAACATGATACTTAAGTACTCTCCCTTCTTTTTAGATTGGAGAAACTTTTATCTTTCTACCTAATTAATTCTTCCTATTCGTTTTGCTTTATATTGAAACCTTTTTTCAACGATTCAGATTTACACTTAATCTTGTAATCATAACCATATTTACTAAACTTTTAGCAAATCATGATGAATACTCTTATCGTTCTTTGTAGTGGACTTAACTAGTGCACAACAATGCGTACTAGATCCTTTAGTCCTTCACTTGACTCACATGCTTATGTGAACAAGGAATTAGTCTTAATTTCCCAAATACGAAGGTTCTCACACAATATAAGTCGCATGATTCCAAGCTTCCGTCCAATTGGAACTTGGATGATGAGAATCATTCCTTATTTGGTAAATTTTTGACACTACCACAAATAACATAACAAAGAATCACATCCACTTTCAATATTGCTAACAATAGAAACATACAAGCATCAATTTTCACAAATGTCATTGCAAGGACATAAATCAAAATTTATTTTATTCATAAAATGCGGAAAAACTTGTCCTTACAATGCAATTACAAATAAAAACTATGTTACTAAATAATCCTAAGCAATCTATCATAACTCTTAAATAGCAGCTCAAAAATCCGATCATCGAACCATGCGATCGAAATCCATCTATTCGCTACCAGATTCAGATTATCCTTTAAGCTTCCTTTCTTATCTTCGATCCAACAAAAAATCAAAATGCAATCTTATCACATCATGTATTAAGAATCTACAAATATGAACTTAATTGAGTTAGATAGTGGATTTTACCTGAAGCAGAGTCATACATGTTGACTCTCCCATCCTTGCGATCTTTCAGGTAAATGTGGCAGCTTCGCATCCAATGCCCCTTCTCTTGGCAGTAGAAGCAAATGGACTCTTTTGGAACAACACATGGGACAATCTCAGATTCAGCCTTTCTCTTTACCATCCGGTCAAACGGTTTGACCTTGGTCGTCCCTTTCCATTGGGAAGAGAAAACTTTTCTGGACTTCCAATGTTGCCATTGTCAATGTCCATGTAAGTTTGGGATGTTGATCTACCAGTTAAATTTGTTTTATCAGTGCGCCAAATCGTTACTGATTCAACAACAATAAGCAAATAGGTCACATCGTGGTCCATCATATAGTAATCTTTAATGAACTCGCTATATGATTCGGGAAGCGATTGAAGAACCAATTCAATAGCCAGCTTCCTTGAGACATTGACACCCAACATTCTCAGCCTGTCAATATGTAACTTCATCTCCAAGACGTGAGCACATCTAGAATTTCCATCTTTGTGTTTGCTTGCCAATATGGATTGAGTGACCTTGAACTTTTCAAGTCTTCGAACACGTGGGTCAGGGAGAATTATTGGAGGAGGTGAAAGAAGTGAAGAATGATTTCCATTTCCACAATCCAATCGTGGAACATCACCTTCACGTGGAAAGCCTTTTCCAAAAGGTTTAGGAAGACCATAGTTGTTAGAATTTGACATCTACAAAATGGGAGAAATTCAAGTTAGTTGATTCAATCCTTAATATAACACCCAAATGAAATATTAAGGCTAGGACCCAATACAATATTCTATAACTCGGAAGAGGGATGTCGTAATCCAGTTGTACAATATTTGAAGGTAGGTAAATGCCGATTTACCAATTTCCACCATGAAAAACGAAAATGAAAAATTAGGTTTTAAATGAATTGAAACTCCTAGATCTTTTGAGATTCATTGAAACTTTCAATGGTTGTTTAATCTCGATTATGCGCTTAAAGTTTGTGACTGGGGATAACGGGGATCACAAACAAGGTGTGAATAACCATGCAAATTAGCTTGGTACTCTCGAAGACGTTTATCACCTAATCAATGTGTCGGTTAACCACACACGCTCTATTGATCTATGATAATCTACGAGCTACCCATTACCATCCTTCATTAGTCCCATATTAGTGTGCCAGTTAACCACACACGCTCCACTAACGACCAACAATGTGCAATGTGCAATTTCATGGATTAGCACCAAATTCACATTTTTCCTAAAGTAACTAAGATTGGGGCATTTATAAAAGTGTTTAGTTACTTCATACTTAATTATACTTATAATCGAAGGTTGTGTTCTATCCTACCCGTTCAGCCAACGACCCTCCACTAGTCAACGGTGCGGTGGGTAAGAGGGGATACCCAATGGCAGTCATTTTACAGGCCGCTTCCTTAAACACCCCTTATAGACCAACTTCGTGTGTGAGGCCTACTAACAGTAAGACTGACCTTTTACTTATACATATATAATATATTAGACTTTTTAATTTTAAATAGTATAAGGTTGTATTTTACACTTTTAAAATACTAGGTGGTTTAATCTATTAATAAATTAAACTTTTAATTTGATTAATCTTAAACCATATTATTATGAATTTATTAATTCTCTCTTTTAATTAAACTCTTAATTAATTTAATAAAATCCATAAGGGTGTAATTTGAACTTTTCAAAACACTAGGGATTTAGAATTTAATATTTCAAAATTAATATCTTTTAATTAAATTTGAAATTCCAAAAATTGAGGACAAATTTTGAAACCTTTCAAAACATTAGGGTTTAACTATTTAAATTTCAAAAACTAAAACTTTTAGGTTCTAATTTAAACAATAAAACCTAAAGGGTGTAATTTGAAACTTTTTCAAAATTACTAGGTTAAATATTTGAATCATAATAATACTATATTATCATTATTTAAAAAAATCCACCAATTTTGATAAGGATATCCATACCAATCTGAAAAAAAAACGATTTTTGTCAAGAAAAACGAGTTTCGGTAAATATCCTAATAAAAAAATAGCCAAAAAATCGAAAATACTGGCACCATAACACACAACTCGTCGAGTCCACTATGGAACTCTTCGAGTCAATACATGGACTCGGCGAGTCAGCCAGTCAGACAGCAAGATTTTTGAATTCCCGATCTTTGGCAGTTCACTTTTGCATCTATTCAATAGAAAAACGACTTAGGCTCTGATACCACTGTTGGGTTATGGGCATAACATCATTCCTATGGTGTACCGCCTCATGATTCCCATATTCCCAATTGACGAGATATGTCCAGTTTGTCGCAAGGCATGTTTGGATACCTTTGGGGAACACGCGGTCCATTATAGAGAGCTCCCTGGTTTCAAGTATAGACATGATGTGGTTCGGGATGTTCTCTTTGATGCTTGTCGGCGTGCTGGTATTTCTGTGAAGAAAGAATCGCCAGTGTACTTTTTGACGGACCCGTAGGATGGAAGGTCCCCGCTTAGACCGGCTGACATTTTGGTCTTTGGATGGATAGGAGGGAAGCATGCGTGTGTGGATCTTACTGGGGTCTCTCCTCTCGTTGGTTTGGGGAGCGGGGGTTTCACAGCTGGGCATGCCGCTTTGAAAGTCGCTGCGTGCAAAGTGGTAAAGCACGAGAATGCATGTATAGCAAATCAATATGTGTTTGTTCCTTTTGCATTCGATACATTTGGTTTTCTCGCACCAGAGGTGGTGGATCTCCTCAATAGAGTCCAACGGGTTATGCATTCTAATGTCATATCTCCTACATCCACAAATGTAGTTTTCAAAAGAATTGGTTTTGCTATCCAGAAAGGGCTAGCGGCGCAACTTATTGCCCGTTTGCCTTCAATCGATATGTATTGAACTATATGACACCTATTTATACATGGTATGGTGTACATGCAACCCTAATTGCTTTGATCTAAAATTTTCTAATTTGAACATACAACTATTAATACCAAAGATGGACTAGCATATAACAATCAAAATTGACATATAAACTAGGGTTTAGATCTTACCTCTCTTGTTATGTAGCAATAATAAGTTCACTTTGAATATCATTGACCTTTGAAATCTTAGTGCCTCAAATGTTGCACCTCTAATGGAGTCACAAACACCACTAGCAACAAAGAAGAATAAGAAAGAGGATGAGGCTTGAAAAACATCTAGGGTTCTCTTAGAACTCTTGGTCCCGTTTTTGGGAGCTAATGGGGTCCTTTTATAGTTGAGGCTTCTAGGGTTTTAAACATGGAATCCCTAATTCCCTTTGCTTAGGCCCTAAGCAACCTATTGACTCCCATTGAACAAGCCTTGGATGAAATCTTTATGGACTCTCATAGAGATTTCATCCATGTTATACCAATAAGGTCCATAAGCCCAAACTATAAATATTACCGATTAACATAATCAGTCCCCATTAATTTAATGAGTCTTTCTTTATCACCAAATTAATTTCTGATCAATACTAATTAAATAATAGGATTTCTCAATTAATATATTATTCTTATAATATATTAATAAATCATAATTAATCCTCTTTCTCTATAATTCATCCTATCAGTTGTTATGGTGAAGGTAACCCAAAAGGACAATGCTCATAATCAAATCAAGTACATACCAAAATATTTATGGGCTTAGACACCTAATCCAACACCTTAGGGTGAATCCTTAAGAATAAAGAAGATAATGGGGATGAGAAATTGGGTTAATTGTTTGATAATAAACCATATTAACAATATTATTGTGGGTTGAAAACCCTATGTACTCACCAGGTTTCCCAACCTGACCCACTCAGCTTCATTGTATCACAGGTAATGGTATAAATTTTCATGCATGATCAGAGATTCAAGGAGATGTAGACTGATAATATACCGAGACATTGTAAGTCTCCGTTTATGCTTATGTTTCTGTATTGATGATGACATCCCGAGTTTTATAAATAAAATAAATTTCTTCAAAAATGATTTGATAAGATTATTATCATGTTTTGGGGGACTAATTCCGCATAAATAATCTTTTAACGAATACTCTGATTTAATAAGAATAAACAAATTGGTCTTTTCTGGCCGTAAAAAGGGGATTTCACAGTTGGTACCAGAGCATTAGTTTAAGCAAACTAAGAATTTTAGAAAAATTCTAGACTTAAACTTAGAATGTTAAACAATGATTGTTAGATGTGTGGGTATTATATTCTATGTAGTACACCCAAATTGACATTAGTACTAGCTTACTTTAGGATTAGATGCCTAATTTGCTTTTATGTGCTAAATGAGTTATGCTATAACATGCCTTAGGATTGCTCATCTAGGATGCCATTAGTAGGTAAAATTTAAGGTCTGTTGCCGACCTAGAATTAGGAAATTTTATGTGTTCAAGTTTCTAAACGTTTAATTACGATGTTAGAACTGACATATAATATTTTGGAGGAATAAGGAGAATTGTGCGTCAAAAAATGCATAACGGATTAGGAAACCCTAATGGAAACTAGCAGCTTGAGCCGCAAGTGATTGAGTGTGCACCAGAGGTAGCAGCTGCACCTAAACATATCACATTGGAGATGATACATGCAATGTTGGATCGTCAGATGGAAGAGACAAGGCGCCTAATTCAACATAATAGAGAGCCTACGACACTTGTTGAAAAACCCGAGTTGAATGTAGAGCAATCGGAGGAAGGAAATTATAGTAGGACTGTTAGTCGAGTAGAACCCCAAGTGGTTAGAATAAATAACCATGAGGTAGTAAATGAAGGAAATAAAGGACTTCATGGGAGCAAAGCCACCGAGTCTTGCTGGAAGCCCCACCCCGGTGGAAGTCATGGATTGGATCTCCGACATGGAGATGGTGTTTCATAGTTGCAACTGTAGCAACAAGAAGAAGATTTTCCTTATGGTCAAATGATTGAAGATTGGGGTATTAAGCTAGTGGAAGTTACTGGCTAATACCATGCCCAAAGGCAAAGCTAGTACGATGTCTTGAGAAGACTTGCTAGTGCAGTTTCGTCTATCTCATTCAGCTCCTTGTCGAGGACGTATTCTTTGTCCTCATAACGCAAGGCCATTTGAATGTTTCGGATCCAATCATTGAAATTAGAACCATCGAATGTGACCCTTGCGCAAATGTTCAAGAGCGAGAAATAGTTAGCAGAGTTGTTGTTGGAGGAACCGAAAGCGTTGTTGGAAGTTGACATCTGCAAAAGAAGAAGGAAATTTTTTGATTAGATAAGGAATCCTTAATATAACACGCAATAGAAAATATTAAGGCTAGGACCCAACACAATAATTCACAATTTGGAAGAGGGATCCCGTAATCTAATTGTAAATTATTTGAAGGTAGGTAAATGACGATTTACTAATTCCACCATGAAAACGAAATTTTAAATGAATTGAGTTTTGAATGAAATGAAATTCCTAGATCTTTTGAGATTCATTGAACTATTCAATGGCATGTTTAATCTCGATTATGTGCTTCAAGTTTGTGACTGGGATACCGAGGATCACAAACAAGGTGTGAATAACCATCCAAATTAGCTTGGTACTCTCGATGTCATTTATCACCTAATCAATGTGTCGGTTAACCACACACGCTCCATTGATCAATGATAATTTACGAGTTACCCATTTCCACTCTTTGTTAGTCCAAGTTAGTGTGCCGGTTAACCATACACGCTCCACTAACGACTCGACAAAGTGCAACGTGCAATTTCATGGACTAGCATCAAATTCACATTTTCCTAAAGTAACTAAGATTGGGAATTTATAAAAATATTTAGTTACTTTATATTTATCATTATACTTATTAATGATAGATTAATGTCATATCCTACCCATTTAGCTAACGACCCTCCACCAATTAAGGAAGCGGTGGGTAAGAGTGGACACCCATTCAATCGCCATTTTATAGGCAATTTCCTTATCCCCCCCCCCTATAGATCAACTCCAAGAACGAGGCCTAGTAACGGTAAGAATGATTGCGAGGATTACTGGTTGTTCAAGATGAAAAAGGGCATTATGGAGAAATACCATAAGCGAGCTCGTCAAGAAAATACGAGGTGGTAAAGTCCCTCATTGCTAGCAAGATGAAGGATGGAGAGTCTGTGAGCAACCACGTTTCGAGAATGCAACGATATGTGGATAGACTAATCAAGCTCAATCTGAATTTGACGAAGAGCTGGAAATCGACATAGTGTTTAACTCTCTACCAAATTGTAATGATCAGTTCATATTGACCTATCATTTAAACAACAACAATGAAACTACTTTGTCATAATTATACAACCTCCTTCGAACAGCTGAAGCGGGAATGAAGGGAAAAGGTATTGCTTCATCTCCTACAAGTGCACATGTTTTGGACATAGAGCAAGGGAAAGGGAAGCAGAGGAAAGGTCCTCCTAAACAAAACTGGAAGTGAAAGTCTCAAGCTGGGTCGTCAAGTCCAGGATCCAAAGGAAAATCCAGTTTTGATGCTCCCCTACCTCTAACCCTAAGGAGGCCACTTTCTTCTATTGCAATGACAATAGGCATTGGAAATGAAGTAGCCCAAAATACTTGTGGGATATCAAGGATGGAAAGGTGAAGCCAACATCGGTAGGTATTTACACTATCTTATATAATAACTCATCATATTCTCATTCTTGCTTCCTTGATACAGGATATGGGTTTCACATTTGTTCTGATTTGCAGGGGCTAATAAGAAGTAAGGATGTGGAGAATGGAAGGATGGACTTGATCATGGGGAATAGACGATCTTCATTTGTCACCAAGATTGGGGTTTATAGCTTAGTGCTTAGTAGTGGGCTAGGTTTAGATTTAATAGTTTTTTGCTACTCATCAGAAATGACACGAAACATCATTTCATTTGATGCTTTATTTAAACAAGTTTTTAGATATTCTTTTGATGATAAGAATGGTTCTATTTTTGCTTATAAATATGGTGTGTATGAAACTATGATGATTGTAGACAATTTAGGAAATAGTGTTTTTCATATTGATTCGTCTAATCGTATAGACAAAGTGTGCTTGTGGCATTGTCTTCTTGGACATGTCAACAAGAAACACATGGCCCAAGTCCAAAAGGATGGAGTGTTGGAATCATTCGACTTAAGGTCAGATGACACATGCGAGTCTTGTTTATTGGGAAAGATGACAAAATCACCTTTCACTGGTTCTTGTGAAAGAGGTGAATGATTGTTGGATCTCATACACACAGATGTGTGTGGGCCATTCAGATCCACCGCAAGGGATGCAAATCAATTCTATGTGACTTTTACTGATGATTGTAGTAGGTATGGATATATTTACTTAATCAATCATAAGTCAGAAACCTTTGAAAAGTTTAAAGAGTTCAAACAAGAAGTCGAGAATCAATTGGGCAAGAAGATTAGGATGCTTAGATCTGATAGAGGCGATGAGTATCTTAGTATTGAATTCCACGACTACCTCAAGGAATGTGGAATAGTTTCACAATTGACTCCTCCTAGGACACCGCAACTTAATGGTGTAGCTAAGAGGAATAATCGAACCTTGTTGTACATGGTTCGTTCCATGATGAGTCGAGCTTCACTTCCAATCTCTTTTTGGGGGTATGCCTTAGAGACTGTCGCCCACATTCTTAATCTTGTCCCAAAAAAGAAAGTTGCCAAAACACCTCACAAGATGTGGACATGGAAGGTTCCCTCATAAGCACATATCAAGGTTTGGGGTTGTGAAGCTTTCGTTAGAAGACAGTCTCACGACAAGCTTGAACCTCGAAGTGAGAGATGTATTTTTATCGGCTACCCACAAAATTCCTTTGGATATTTGTTCTACAGACCTAGTGAGAACGTGGTTTTTGTAGCATGAAGCGGAGTCTTGAGAGAGAGAGAGAGAGAGAGAGAGAGAGAGAGAACTCATATGCAAAGAGGATAGTGTGACTACTATTGATCTTGAAGAAATTCAGGAGTCAAACGATGAAGGAACTTCTGAAAATACTAGGGCTTAACCCGAGGAAGAATTTCCAGCTGAACCAATTGATGAGTTGTTACCTCTTAGGCGTTCCACTAGAGTTAGAATACAACCAGAGTTGTATGGTTTCCATATTACCACACAAGGTGATACATTTATCAATGATAATACACTGGTAAATTTGAATGAACCAGCTAACTACAAGGAAGCCATGGCAGGCCCTGAGTCAACCAAGTGGAAAGAGGTAATGGACAGCAAGATTAAGTCCATGTATGACAATCAAGTTTAAAATTTGGTTGATAATGTACCAGGTCGTAAGACAGTTGCTGCAAATGGATCTTTAAAAAGAAGGTCGACATGGATGGAAAGGTACACACCTTCAAGGCTCAACTGGATACGAAAGGCTTTACTCAAACCCCAGGGGTTGACTATGACGGTACTTTCTCACTAGTGGCCAAGATTGAATCTATTAGGATAATGTTCACCATAACTGCATTTCATGATTATTAAATTTGGCAGATGGATGTCAAAACTGCTTTCCTCAATGGGAAGTTGGCTGAGGATGTTTACATGAGTCAGCCAGAGGGTTTTATGGATGAAAAGTATCCAGATAGAATGTGTAAGCTTGAGAAATTGATCTATGGATTGAAACAAGCTCCTTGTAGATGGAATCTTTTTTTGACGAGAAAGTCAAAGAGTTTGGTTTCTTTAGAAGTGAAGATGAATCTTGTGTATATGTCAAAGCTAGTGGGAGTATAGTAACCTTCCCGATATTATATGTTAATGACATACTTCTTATAGGAAATAACATTCCAACTTTGCAAGAGGTAAAGTCTTGGCTTGGAAAGTGTTTTGCTATGAAGGATCTGGGAGAGGCTGCTTATATTCTAGGGATAAGGATTTTGAGAGACTGGAGTAAAAGGCTGATTGGACTTTGTCAAAGTACATACTTGGATAAGGTACTAAAGCGTTTAGTATGGAAAATTCCAAGAAAGGAGAACTGCCTATACAGAGTAATACCAAACTGAGTAAGACTCAGAGCCCGAGTAGTGATGCATAAATAGAAAAAATGAGTAGAGTTACATACGCATCAGCCGTTGGATCTATCATGTATGCCATGACATGTACTCGCCATGATGCGGCTTTTTCTTTGAGCATGGTCAGTCATTATCAGGGAAATCCAGGTAGAGCTCACTGGATAGCAATTAAGAATATTATTTAGTATATGCGAAAGGACTGAGTCCTTATGATTGGTGGCAGTGATAACTTAAGAGTAACCGGGTATAGTGATGCTAGCTTTCAGACAGATAGAGACAACTTTCTATCTTAATATGGCTGGGTGTTTACCCTTAACGAAGGAGCAGTAACTTGGAAAAGTTCCAAACATGAGACAGTGGTTGATTCTACGTGTGAATTAGAGTATATAGCAGCAAGCGATGCATCAAAAGATGCAATTTGGTTAAAGAACTTCATTGGAGATCTTGGAATTGCTCCATCTATCAAGGAACCAATGGAGATTTTCTGTGATAATGAAGGGGCGGTTGCCTCAACAAAGGAACCAAGAGATCATGGCAAATCCAAACATATCGACATAAAATATCATTTCATCTGACATAGAGTAGAAGAAGGTCACCTCGTAATGAAAAGGGTGTCATTAGAAGAGAATCCAGCAGATCCCCTCACAAAGGGTCTGAGTAGGGTTAAGCATATTCAACATGCTAGGAGAATTGGTCTGAATGATGATATTAGTTTTAGTGGTTAGATAGGTATTTAGAAACTTGTAACAAAATAAATGTAATCGGCTTTTGGTGATTAAATAATGGAGATTTATTTATGATTTGGATTACAACCTTCTATATATTATTTATTTTGTGTTTCATTTTGCATGTTTTACTTCCCGAATAATTAGATTATTTAGACATCTACAATCGATCATACTTTTGGAAGTAAGTAGTGGATCAAGATTGTCATGAATTAAGTTGTAGATTGTCTAAAGGGTTTTAGACATAGAAATGATATTGCTACAATATTCGTGAGTACTTTGAAATAGAGAATTTAATTATTGGATTAACCCCCGCTTAGAGAATTACTTCATAGAATTTATCACGAGTAAATCTAGCGGGCCGGTATTGGTGCCTTTGACCCTCAAGTACAGTGAAGAGACTCACCTCTCAGTTAATACTCAACTGTTGTGACATCCCCATTTTCACGGCCAGAAAAGACCGATTTTGTTTATGCTTTGTTTGAAAATCAGAGTAACATTTTAAATAAAAGTGTTGCGAAATTTGTCCCAAAACAAAATATGATAAAGATTTATCAAAAGAATTTCCATAGAAATGTATTTCATTAAAAGACTTGGGATGTCATGTTCGTACAGATCAAAAGCATAAACAGTAGAATATAAGCCTTACTACAGTATTTCATATCTACATGCCTATATCCATAATCCCTCGTCCAAACATCATATCTATGCTCAAGCGTCACTACCTGTAATACATAAAACTAAGTGGGCCAGGCTTGGGAGCCTGGTGAGCACATAGGGTTTTCAACCCACAATAAATAAGTTTATTAATTTCATCAATCAACAATAACCCGATTACCCGTTCCCGTTATCCTTACTTTACGTCCCTAAACACCTATCATAAGGGACCTAGTCTAAGGATCATCATCGGGATGGACACTACTGCTAAGGGGATTCCTTAACAATAAATGTCCTAAAGGCAACCATGTGGGGGATGGAGTACACCAGTGAACACATCATTCACAAACACCTACAGGTTGCGAGCCTGCTAGTGTCTATAAGAGTCTGTGGTCGTCATCCATACTCCGCTAGATGACAGAATCAACAACATCAACATCGATGCCTCTCACCATTTTATCACACATCACTTATTACATCTACCCATGTTTTATCCCAACATTTTCGTAGATATAAAATACATATACAGTTTAAATCATTGAAAACATGTATAACAATGTTCATCCAACTTAGATAGCAAATGTTTAGATAATATGCACACATAGCACATAATTTATATAAAATACTTCATATCTATGTGTAAGCTGAAAGTAACTATGCACTCACCTGGTAAGGTGGTGACTCGGCACTCGGAAAGCTCTTCGTTACTTCTTAAAACAGTTTTTCCTTGACCAAAACCTAATATTAATACCACTAGAGTTTAGTTTTAACGTTAATCGCGAGTAATTAATAGTCTAGCTATTATTACTATTATATAAGCGTTAAATAACACTCAATATAACTCATAATAATAGACCAAATAATTATTTTTAGGTCCTAATAATGTTACTATAATTAAATAAAAGCTATATTAAATATAGTATAGGCGTAACTCACTTACAGCGGGTTTTTATTAAAAACGGGTTTCGCTGGAGCAGCGTTTCCGAGCCGAAAGCTTTTCTTCTCGGAGCCGTCGGGCGCTCCGGGGCTTTCTTCTCGTGATAGGGAGGTTCCCTAGACTTGGGAGGGGTTTAGGGAGGTTAGAGAGAGAAAGAAAGGTTTGAAGGTGTGAGGAAATAATGAAGAGTTCATCTCTTATTTATAGGAAGTGTATAGTAAAGTAGTCTCCAAGCTTCGTCCGTAACTTTTGCATACGAGCTTCGTTTTTGTCTGTCTTTTTACCGTTGAGTTCCTATTAATGAGATCTTCAACTTTCATTTAGACCTCGTTAGCTAATTCTCATTCTATCTCGGATTTACAAAACTGTATCGAATTCGTCGCGCTCGAAAAGTAGAGACTAAGCTTCGTCCATAACTTTCGCATACGAGCTTCGTTTTTGTCTGTCTTTTTACCGTTGAGTTCCTATTAATGAGATCATCAACTCTCATTTAGACCTCGTTGGCTAATTCTCATTCTATCTCGGATTTACAAAACTGTATCGAATTCGTCGTGCTCGAAAAGTAGGGACTAAGCTTCGTCCATATCTTTCGCATACGAGCTCTATTATCGACGTTCTTTATATGCACACATTGGTATTTACGAGTACTAAAACTTTCATTTAGATCCCGTCGGCTAAAAATCGACCGATCTAAAATTCAAATTTCAGGCTGTGCACTACTATGCTAAATCTTAGAAAAATCATAACTTACTCATACGAAGTCAGATTTGGGCGTTCTTTTTATCGATGTTCTTAGTTTAACATATTCTACGACTTTCCTTTAGAGTGCTAAGACTAAATCTCTCTCTATCGTAAATTCACTATTTACGCTTCCTGGTATCGTGCTAATTCTGTCGCGAAACTTCGACGAGTCATAACTTCTTCGTTATAACCCAGATTTCGGCGTTCTTTATATGTACGGAAACCTTGAGACATATTCTACAACTTTATGTAGAGGTATCGGGCTTATCTCATACTTTAATTTTGACGCTTATTTTTATTCTTTATTAATTATACATTTATAATTAAATTATAAGCACATAAATACACATAATTCACATAATACTCAAATATTTCATCTTTATTACTTCAAAAAGAGTTACAATAGTTGACCTAGACTTTTACATTGACAAATATGCTTAGCCCTAAAACCCGGGCGTTACAACTGCTACCGCTCTTTCTTTCTCTGTCGAAAATACAGGTGCTATACTCCCACCTAGGAAATCATACAAGGCACACTCTCAATCCACTTCCCAAAAATTGAGAGTTGGCCAAAAGTCAACTCAGGTCAAAAGTAAAAGGTCAAAGACAGGGTCCACATCATTAACACTCCTCTATGCTGTGGCTTTCCTTGGCCACACCGTAGGCATAAAATCACAAGACAATCGACTGGCCTCTGGTCGCCATGTCGTGGCGAACTAGTGCCACACCATGGGGACCAGTCTAAATGGCTAATTTAAGTTAAACTAGTATTAACTGATTTTCAGGGGATCAAAAGCCTAACTCTACTCCTTCCCAATGTCTCGATGGATCCAACTTTATCCATTAAGACAATATCTCAAAACCTATGTTCTAAAGGCCATTAAAGATGTTTAACTCATCCTTTAAGTCCTTAATCACATGAGATACAAGTCCAAAGTTTTCAGAAAGCTTTTAGGGGTCATATTGATCTCTAAAAATGTAAACTTTATAGACATGCTTGCCCCATGCATGTTCTTCCTCAAATCCAGGTCAAAAGAGGAAAGGGACCCAAATATCATGAAAGATTTCCAAAGCACAACAAATTCTCAGATCTATGAGATATAAGGTCATTGGGACTCCTAAGAGTCATAGATTTGCAAACTTTAACTCTTTTCTCCACTCAAAATCCAATGAAAGAGTTAATTAAGCAAAATAACTCTGGATCTCTACGAAAAAGATAAAAGACTGGATCAAGATCCTTACAAAAGGTCCCATAAGATGCTTTTAGAGTTTGGGGTGTGTTGCTTGCTGGTCTCTTGCAAAAAATCTTCCCCTACTTCCTTTAAAATCACCAAAAGCTAGCAAGTGAGCTCCAAGAGCTTCAAGAACATAAGGGTTACGGTTTTTGAGAGTTTGTATTTATATAACATTATTTACTAATTTACAATATTATTAGAAACAATTTGAAAAATCATGAAAGTTTCAAATGAATGCGGTGAAAAAAAAAGATTCATTTATAGTATAATATGATATGATATGATGATTACCTTTTTTCCACATTGCTATTACTACTTGAATCCTCATAAAATATCGACAGTCATTAGTTTTTCCGTGATTTTACCTGTAATTGAAGAACCAGAGGAAGAAGAAAATTGTTTAGAAGAGAATAATCACACATCTCTTAAATAGATTGCAGAGGATAAAGTATATTGTTTAACCATACATTAGGAATATGCAATCATCGGGTTTTCCGAATTGATGCAAAATATGAAGCGTCAAGGAATTTAGGTCGTGAATAACCATATTGTGAATAAGGAGATCGATTATGGCACATATTCCAAATACATATTTTAGTAATTTAGTTACAATCTAGTTTAAAGAGAATGTTTTTTTTTTTTTTTTTTTTTTTTAAATATTAGTTATCATCAAATTAAACATTTGAGTATATATGTGAGTTTATAGGTATCATAATGTAATTTGAAGTTTTATAGAAATATAGACATAATTATAAAAGTTTATAAAAATATAGTCGGAAATCTTCCGATAATAGTTGAAAACCGTACTACCAAACATTCTTTTTAGTTCGAACTTGAGAAAAATAATTTAAAAACTAAAAATTATCAAAAAGTTATCGAAAGATGGCTATCTTTCGAATAAACATGATATAACTGCAATATAAGTAATTTAACAATTTTTTGTCGGACGATAAGTTTGCTTCTAAAGATAATTAAAAATTTAATGATAACACAATTATTCAGTTAAAAAATACTAATATATTTTTTTAGAACGGCAGTTAAAAAATAATAATTAAACAGACTTACAGATAGGTTATTCATTGTTGCATGCTGGAATTTCTTACGATATAAAGTTTTATTGGTGATAAATAAACTTATACTAGATATAGCAATATGCCAATATAGCTGGTCCATTAATGCCATTCACTATTACTCTTATTTAATTGATCTATCAACGTTATTTATAAATATGTTCTTAGAAAATCTTAAACATTATTCTTGAATGTTGAGAGATGAAATTTCATCTTATTTTTGGTATATCCTTGATAATTTTTGGGTGTTATAAGATTTATATGTAATAATTTAAATTTATTTTAAATAAGTTCTATCGTACTCGTCAAATACGTAAATAAGTTAATTTGAACTAAAATATACTACATAATATGTATAACGAAATTTATGATTTTTAATTGCATGTTTGAACAAAGATGGCTATATAGTATTATGTGGTACGTTTTTTATTGACATGTAAATTAGTAATGCCTATATCTGGTATGAAGGCACTTAAGTTATTGTTTAATATCTTAATTAATCGTGACTTTATTTTATTAATTTGAATGATAATTGTATGAAATGATGTACATTCGATATGATTATCAAAGTATAGTTTTATGGTTGAGAAATACGTTCATTTAGATATAAAATTAAGAAAAAGCCATGAACTTTCAATAGCCATTTTTTATTATTTTGATTATTTTTTGAGAGTGATGTAAAATTGACATATGGTTACTTTGCCAAATTTTTATTAACTAGGATATTATGCATGGTAATAATTAGGAAGGATATCACATCCAAGAAATCCAACAAAAAGAATATGATGAAACTAATCTCTCAATGGCCGATGTATCATTGTACGATATGTGATGGCCAATGCATCTTTGTACGATATGTGATGAACACTTTCTTTAAATATTAGATGATTTCAATCCTCTAAGGAGTGGTGCCGAGACTACCGAGGCCACCACCCCTTTCATGTCATCTTCTTCGGTTGCCAAAGAGAGAGACTCGGTGAAGAGTTGCCGAGGTCCACAGAAAACCTCGACATGCTGAGGTGAGGGGGCAATGTTCCCCGAGTTGCTGAGCTCTAGGTCACCTTCCACCTTACTCTTGCCAAACCATTCTTCTTCCCATACCCACCGGCCTAATATCAAATGAAGATTTAAAATTGTTCGATGAACACACTTTCCCAAAACATCAAGATAACGAGCTTTAATTCCTTATTTTAACTTGTAATATGGCTGAATCCAAATCCAATAATCAGATAAAACTCTAGTTGTTCAAATGACAAATTGACCCTGAGATTAAAAAAAGTGCGGGTTTTTTTTTAATGCTATGTTTGGAGATTAATGCTATATTTGGCGTACTAACTGAAAAGCTAGCTGATAGCTGAAAAACTAATTGATTAAAAATATTGTTTGGTAAAACTGACCGAAAAACTAACTGAAAAATATAAAATGACATAAAATGGCATTTAAAAGAATGTGTTTCTATAATTAATTAAGAGGTATATTTGGAAAATTTTCAAAAAGCTTCAAAAAAACTAGTGTAAGTAGCTGATAAACTACTTTTTGGTTTGCCAAATATGACAACTTAAAATAGCTCGAAAAATAAACTAGCTTATGAGCTAATTTTGACGCGTCAAACACAACCTAATTAACGTCAAGAAGACCTTGTGACGCTTCAACCCTTGGTTAAGTAACCTTATCTTCATAGGTGGATCTAGTATTTTCGCATCTAAGTTTATGAAAAATATAATTCCTTATGAAAATGAGATTTTCCTCGGTGGAAATGATATTTTTCACAAATGTCAGATGTGTAATATCATGCGAGAATCCCATTTGACAAATAGAAATATTTTAATACCGAAAAAAAAATGAAATTTAGCATAATTATAAAAGTATACAAATGTAACAAACTTAAAAACTTACTATATTCCTTCTATTATTGTTGTCTTCAACCTTATTTTAACATCTAATACAAAGATGTTAGATGAGTAATAATTTTTTTTCTTTACCTTAAATAGAAGGAGCACTATGGCCTTTTTGAAACCCATTTTGGCAGCCCAATTACCCTTTTACGTAACCCAAATTACGATTTCTCTATACAAATTACAATAAAACAAACTCAAATCATCGTATAGTATTTTCTTTCAAACCTAAAACTTGGATAGTTTCCAAATTTGTAGGTAATGCCAATTTGGTAAATTTACAAGTTAACACCCTGAACTTTCCATTTGTGCATAAAACGCGCAGACGAAAAAATGAAGAAAAAGGGCAAGAGGGCGGTCAGTTCCACGTCTCAACTACAAGTGGGACCCACCTCTCCCTCATCACACCAAGCTCCACCCATTCGTTCCTACACCATCAAATACCATATGTACTCTTTCTTCAAAACACACACACATACACACATACACACATAATAAATACATATAAAGCCCACCCCTAACCCCCATTATTATTTTCCCTACTTTCTCTCTGCCACCAGCACCATTCTCATCCTTTCTCTTTCTCTCTCTCTTCCAATCTCGCAATCGATAACATGAGTGATGATAACTGGGTGACAGCGGCCATGGATGACACGGACTTGGTGGTTCGGGTTCTATTCACACTCCGTCAACCGGCGTCGGCGTCGCACCACAAGTCGCCTCCACTTGGTTGGAGCATCCGTCAGCGCCGTTCCAGACCACAGGTTGTGGTGGCACCTGCCGCCGTTAAGAAATCTCCTGCCGCTAGAGCTAGCCCTACCACTCCGTTGTCCTGGAGCGGTGCCACTTCCATCAGCGGCGGCGGCGGTATCGAGGAGTCCAGCAAACCAATTCAAAACCGCTCCGATATTTCGAGATCTAAGGTTTGTACGTTGCACAACTCTTTTACGTCTATACGTTGTTGTGTTATCGTGGTGGTGTGTATGGTTTGTTTTCGGTCGTTCAGCTGGTTTTAGACGGTGGCGCGTGGCTCTTCTCATTCGTTTCTCGTGTTTCTCGGTACGGTTATTAATCAGTATTCCCCATAATACCCCTTGTAGGTCGCCTGATTTACAGGTCACCGGTTTAGGATTTTTGTCAGATCGAACACCCCACTTTACCGGTTTTTCAGTTTGTTGAATTACCATTCTACCCTCGTCCCATGCAGAACCACTGAACTCAGATCTCATCGGTTGTGTATATTATGTATACTTCCGATGCCGTCAGATTCCACCATTTTCTACCGTTGACCGAATTGCCCCTCATGATACTTTTCTACCCTTTTTCCACCTTTTTAATACACCCCATGAGTAATTAATTATATATTAAATGATAAATAAATACTGTTCCAAAGGAGAAGCAGGTGACTTCCCTTCGACGCATAGAGTCAGAAATCGAACGACTTTCCACGTTTTTCTCCCACACTCTTACGAAATTACCCTTCCTAGTTCCTCCCAAAGGATAGTTTAGTCAATTCATACGTTTTTGGTAGTTCACAAACTCATGACTCGTGTACACCCTCCGTCAAAGTCAATACCCATCTAGATTTGGTTGAAAAAGACGAGGGCCACTCGACCAAAACCGCAAAACAACACTTAGGGGCTTTTTCGTCATTCCACTTGTGGGTATATCCGAGTTCTGTCGATGGCGTGTTTTCGTGGCAAGTTTAAGGGTGTGTGTGTGTGGGAGTGTTTGGTGCGAGTAGTTGTGCACTTTATTGGGTGTGTGGAAGAAGAAGAAGGGTTGTAATCCAGTGTGTCGCGGTGTTGGGACTTGTGTGCAAACGTATCTCCTTGTTCATTTCTATTAGTCATAAAAGGAATTCCATGTGATAGTTGAAAAAGTCAAAAGCGAGGATGTTGTTTCTACACTTTTAAGGGTGTGGATTGTGTCTGTTATTTAATTAATTTTATAGTGGTAGGTTACCTTAGCCCTTATCCTTTTATAAACATCAGATTGGTTTGGTCCCAGCCCATTAGAGAATTTAGAATCCTTGTGAAATAAATCATAAATGGTTCGTGCATCACAAGATTTCTTTATTTTTTTTTCTTTTCCTTTAATAAAAATACAAACCATTTATATACAGTCAAATTATTTCTTTCTTTTTCTTTTATGAAATAATATAGTAATTGATAAAAATAGTTATCACGAATTAAATTTTGCTTTTGTTGTTGATGAATGATGAGTTATGTGCTTTCAGCTTTTACCCAATCTTTAAAAGCAAGATTTCTTTCATCACATGATATTTTATCTTGGAAATATTGTGTGTTTATATTATAAAGTTTCTTTTATAACAGTGGCTAATTAAAAGAAGTTCTAGTTTTTTTTTTTTTTTTTTAAACAAGATATCTTAACTTTTCTATGTAATATAAAATGTTACGTAAAATGGTAAAATAAGGTAAATTTTTGTATATTTAATATGGTTAAAATGGTAAGTTTGTTACATTAATCGTTTAGAAAATGTGATGCATAAATGGGAGTAATGTTAAAGTATTTGCCAGTTTTTGCTCTAGAAAAGACAAACTGAAATGTTTACACTTCCTTTCGGAGTAATGTTAAATGGCTTGATTCAGGTTCAAATTCGTGATTTTATTATTCCCCAAAGGATTCTTATTTCAAAATTTTAAGAGAAAGACAGATATCACGTTCTTAGTACTTTATTTTAGTAAAGATTGAAAAAGAAAGATTCTTGTTTATTTTTAATAAATATCGAAGGGGTTAAATTATGAGAAAAAAAGCAGTCTCCAAATTCTTTTAAATTCTAAAATGCACTTTTTTGTTGGAACTTGGGAGTGTCTTTGACTTTAATCCTAAGCTACGCATTGGTTTCTACGTGTTACAAGACAAACATATTGCCTTTCAAATAAGACAACTGTTTGCATATTGTAGGGGCATACCCCTATCCTCTTTATTTCGTAAAAATCAAAGATAAAAGATTATTGTGGGTCCCACTTTATTTTCTAAACCTTTTGTTTTCGTTATTTTTTTCAGGTTGCAAGACCAAATGAAACAACCCCTACCAAGAGGCCAAGAAAAAAGAAGGTAATTCTTTCTTCTACAATGCACCTCATGATCCCCTGTGTCTCATCAATGGAGTTCTTATCTCGTTTTATCTTTTTTTTTTTTTTTCTGATGTTTGTAGACATTGGCTGAACTTAAAGAGGACGAGTCGTTATTATTAAAAGAAAGAAAGCAACTAAAGAGAGTACGATAAATTCATCTCGTAGCTACTACCTTGTAACCCATTCACCATCGATTATTTAAGCTAATTTTTATATTTCTTTTTAATGCAGCAACTAGCAACCCTGCAAGCTACAATTGAGAAACAAAGAAACGAAAACGAGAGCCTCAAGAAAATGAAGGTAAATATCAAACACCCATTGAAATGCATATAAATTAAAGGATCGGTTTGGTATGGGGAATGGAATCGCTGATTACATTCCATTGTGATGTTACAGATGGATATGCAATTGCAACAACAAGGTGAAGGTGATGAGTTTGTGCTTCCGGATTTGAATATTCCGGCTGGTGAAGATGAGTAAAGTAGCTACGGAATAGAATAACTGCAGAGTGAGAGTATATGATGACGTCAACAATAGAAAAAATAAGTTCTAACTGTTGATGGGTAGGCCTAGGGCAAATGTAAGTAGAGAAAAAAGACTTTTGTTTGTATGGTTTGTTTGATATTTCAGGAAAGGTAATAGAGGAAAGGATTATAGTGTAGAAATCTTTTAACCCTTTTATATTTGGTCTTATATTTTTTGGTCACATATAAACAAGTGTGTCGGGATTTTATCTTTAAAGTCCGTGTTCTGGTCTTGTTTTTTCCGATTGATCGGAGATGTATTTACTTATAACAGATGAAAATATTTCTAGCTTGTCTATTATACATTTTGTTAGATTTTGGGTTTCGAATATCGACATAATCACTTGGATAATTCACGGATCGTGTATGAGAAATACTTTTCAAAATCTATGATTTCGACTCAATTACCTTGGGTATCATGAAATCCGATTTGCGATAATCCACGAACAAATCAAAATGGAATACATGTTTATTTCAATTTATAAAACACATAAATACTTTACAATTAAATGTGTTTTCTAGAGATAAAGTGCAGAGAGAAGATGCAGTTATTCTCTAGATGTTCTATTGTCTGCAACGTTCATATTCCTCTTATATACAAGGGTAACGACTGCAATGAAGGAAAATACTCCCCTTTTATAATGGATGTAAATGTTGCGTTGTGTGCTAGAAAATCTGGCTCTCGCATTTTTCCCTTATGGATTAACGGGAATTTGCCCCTTGGAGCTTGGACCCCGCTAGGAGAGATGCCCATTGGAACACCACCAGGGGAATTGCCCCTAGACCCCTACGCTCTAGAGTCCTGTTCCCCTAGACCCCTACGCTCTAGAGTCCTTATATTTGGGTGTGCACTTTGCACATGCTGTCTCGGAACATAACCAAAAGGTATTCCACATGTCTCGAATTGAATCTTGACTACACTAAAATATTAATGACACTAAATCACTGACACGTTTCATATTTAAAATACATGATATTCATTGTACAAGTTCTTTAACATGATTACTGTTACACCATTAGAAATAGTTATGTTATAATATCTTGTGAAAGCCTTGTGGATTTTAAATTTGGAGTATGATGGACTCGCAAGCATAATCTTATGCTCGAGGGTCATCAATGGTAACAATCGGTCAGTCCCCTTATCCTTTGGTTGAGGCTCAGTTGTGCTTTCATACACTCTAATTCTTATGAGATTCTTATATTATTGTTGAATTTGGTGTTTTGAGCAACTAATTGTGTTTTTCTTTTTGTAATTGAAGAATAGTGTTGATTATTGATGGATGCCCCAACCACCAAATAATAAAATGTATTGTCAAAATTGTTGTAGTGTCAACTATCGTCGATTTGTAGAAGTCCACTTTAATCAATAATATGCCCAAGCAAACATGATTTATTGAAATGCATGTAAACGAAATGTGAGGTTCGAGAATACGAAAATTAAATTTAAATTAAATTAATAAACTACTACCTATTTTGATATTTGGGTTAGCATATTCATATGAAGTCAAATGTGTGGTCTTCACTACAATTATACAACTAAGACACACTCATAAAATAAACTATTACTTATTTGATAGTTGGTGAAATGATTTTGATAAACTTATCCAATAAGATACACTCATAGAGCTAACTTGCTATAAAATTATATATAAAAATGGAAACTCATTCAACTAACTTTTATAAACGATTTTGTTAATAAAAATAATTCGGAGTACGTAAAAACATTCCGGACTTGACTCGGTCAACGTATTCCGGAATACGATATTCCAAAGCATTTATTTTCGTTCTGGAGCTGTGGGTGGTTGGTAGGAATTAGGTCCGGAGTCTAACACCTCGTACTATAACGTCTCAAAAATACCAACAAAAATTTCCATTTTTAAATCATCAATTCCGTACAACCATTTGTTTAAAACCAATCAGAGTAAAATGTATTTTTCAAACATCAGAGTAATACAATAACAGTCAGTGCGGAAAAGCTATCAGGGATGTTGTTCAGTCGAGTCAGACTCTTCCCTTTGGAACTGGAAGTACCTGAAAATGTTTAAACCACAAAACTGTAAGCACAAAGCTTAGTGAGTACTCCAAAATACTACATACCATACATACGATAGAGAATGTTATGTTGGATTAGGTGTCTAAGCCCATAACTATTATTGGTATGTACTCGACTCGAGAGTAGCATGATCCATTTGGGTTGGCATAACACCAAGACAATTTGTTAGGATGAACTCTTGAGAAAAAGGTTACATATGGTTTATTAATATATTATAAGTTCTAATATATTAATATGAAATCATATTTTTTAATTAGTATTGATCAAGAATTAATTTGAAATTAATTTAGTGATCAAAAGAGACTAATTAAATCTATGGGGACTAATTATGGTAATTAGTTATATTTATATGTGTTGGGCTTATGATCCATGTTCGACCAAGTTTATGTATGGACACATAAAGAGTTAGGCCACATGAGCCATGGATCATAGAAACCATGGGTATGGATTTGGGTTATACCCATGACTCTTGAAATCCTACATATAAATACATACTCCATAGCCTAAAAACGCCCACTTCTAGTTCTTGGAGTTCATGGAGGTGTTTTAGTGCATGGAGATTCTCTCTCAAGAGTCACCTTTGTCCTAGGTGATTTGTGAGCCATTTGAGGCATTCATAGTTTTGGTGCTAAGCTCTTAAGGTCAAATACAACAAGGTTTCAAGATACATATGAGGTATGTCATCCCAACTAGTATTTCATATTATTTATGTCAATTGCATGCTAGGTATAGGCTTAATGCTTTGGAAATACCATTACATGTATAATTAGAGAAAACATAGATCCAAGGCATTTGGGGTTGTATGTACACCATAGGATGTTGTAGTATACAAAACCCAACAGTGGTATCAGAGCCATGAGTTGTTTTCTCTTATATTTGATGTTATTATTGGTTTTCGAAGCAAAAAAAATCGATTTTTCTGCATTCTGTCAGCCGGACACGCCGAGTCCACTAGGTGACTCGACGAGTTGCTTGAAGATTGTCTTGGACTCGTCAAGTGCATCAAGGGGCTCGACGAGTTGGCGGTCCTGAATGCAAATTTTTGAGTTTTTTGGCCTATTTTGGATTAGGATCATTACCACAAAATGTTTTTGCTCATAAAATTTGATTTTGATGCTATGGTAACGATTATCCTCATCCAAATTAAGGATAATTGTCAAAGTTTCAAGATTTGTATTAGTTTATATGATTAGCTAATTTTTGAAAATTGTTGATGTGAATTATCTTTACTTATGAGTTTGATCTAGATCATAGAAAATTTATTTGATTATTGTGTTAATTGGTATATTTGATCTTAATGGTTTTTATGAATTCCGTAACTTGTCCTCAAGTTATGGAAGATGAATAGTTTTTCCATTTAAAAGTTCATTAAGTTTCATAGGTTATGAAAAATGAAAGGTCATATTTTTAATGTCATCATAAAATAGTTTTATGTCTTCCATAACTTGTCCTCAAGTTTTGGAATTTGTAAAGTTACCCCCCCCATGTATACTTTAATTCCAACCCCTATAATTTTAAAAGTTTAAAATTCAACCCTTATTCTATTATAATATTATAGGTTTAATATATATATATATATATATATATATATATATATATATATATATATGTGTGTGTGTGTGTGTGTGTGTGTGTGTGTGTGTGTATAAGAGTAAGTCAGTCTTACCGTTAGTAGGCCTCATTCACGAAGTCGGTCTATAAGGGGGTATAAGGTTACTGCCTATAAAATGACAGTTTAATGGGTGTCCACTCTCACTCACCGCTTCCTTGACTGGTGGAGGGTCGTTAGCTGAACGGGTAAGACAAGACATTAATTATCCCTTCATTAAAAGTATAATGATAAATATAAAGTAACTAAACTTTGTTAAATTCCCAATCTGAGTTACTTTAGGAAAATGTGAATTTGCACCTTGTTAAATCGTTAGTGGAGCATGTGTGGTTAACCGACACACTAATTTGGGACTGACAATGTGTGGCAAAGGGTAGCTTGATGTTAATCATAGATCAATGGAGCGTGTGTGGTTAACCGGCACATTGATTAGGTGGTTGTAACATTAAGTGTACCAAGTTAATTTGCATGGTTATTCACTCCTTGTTTGTGATCCTCGGCATCCCAGTCACAAACTTGAAGGGCACAATCGAGATTTAAACATGCCATTGAATAGTTCAATGAATCTCAAAAGATCTAGGAGTTTCAATTCATTTAAAACCTAATGTTAAATTTCGTTTTTCATGGTGGAAATTGGTAAATCGTCATTTACCTACCTTCAAATAGTTTATAGCTTGGATTACGACATCCCTCTTCCAAGTTATAAAATATTGTGTTGGGTCCTAGACTTAATATTTTATATTGGGCGTTATATTAAGGACTTAAATCAACTAAACTTGAATTTCTCCCTCATAGATATCTAGTTATGACAACTATGATCTTCCTTATCCTTTTGGATAAAGCTTTCCTAATGAGGATGATATCCCCCATGGCGATCAGGGTGAAAGATTAATCCCTTTATCGTGCATTAATGGGATTGGAAATCATACTTCACTTCCTCCAATTATTCTACATAACCCACAAGTTTTTGAAAAGTTCAAGGTCACTCAATCACTATTGGCAAGTAATGACTATATGTGCTCACATCTTGGAGATGAAGTCACATATTGACAAGTTGGGAGAGTTGGGTGTCGAAGTCTCGAGGAAGTTGGTTGTTCATTGGGTTCTTTAGTCACTCCCTGACGACATGACCATTATTGATCTTACTTATTTGCTTGTTGCTGCTGAATCAACAATGATTTGGAGCACTGGTAAGCAAATTTGATTGCAAGATCTACTTCCCAAACTTCCATGGACATTGACAATGGTAACATTAGAAGTCCAGAAAAGCTTTATCTTCCCAATAGAAAGGGATCGACGATGGTCAAGTCATTTGACCCAATGGTAAAGAGAAAGGCTAACTCTGAGATAGTCTTGTTTACCATTAACAAAGAGTCCATATGTTTCTATTTCCAAAAGAAGGAGCATTGGTTGCGAAGCTGCCCTATTTACCTGAAAGATCATAAGGATGGTAAAGTCAAAAGTTTGACTCTACTTCAAGTAAAGTCCACTGTCTAAATCTATTAAGTTCCTATTTGGAGATTCTTATTACATGATGTGACTAGGTCGCATTTCGATGTTTTGTAGAATCGAAAAAAAAAGAGGAAGCTTAGAAGAAGGGTATGTTGAATATGATCGCGAAGATGGATTTCGATCGCATGGTTCGATGATCAGAATTTTGAGATGCTACTTAAGAGTCATGATAGACCGCTTAGGAATAGATAACAACATGTTTTTCATTCATAATTGCATTGTAAGGAAAAGTTTTTCCGAAATTTTTTAAATAAAGGAAAAGTTTTTTTTTTATTTTTATTTTAAGTTTCCTTACAATGACAGATATGAAAAATTGTTGTTTATATGATTCCATTTATACCAATATTGGAAAATAGATTTTATTCTTTTGTTTGTGGTCATGTCATATTCTACCAAATAAGAAAAGATTCTCATCACCCAAGTTTCAGTTGGATAGAAACTTGGAATCATGCAACTTGTGTGATGAATGAGAATTTTCCATCTTTGGGAAATTAAGACTAATTCCTTGTTCACATGTATGTGTGAGTCAAGTGAAGGACTAGGGGATCGGGTACGCTTGGTTATGCACTGGTCAAGTCCACCACAAAGATCGATAAGACTATTCGTCATGATTTACTAAATTTTAGTAAATATGGTTATGCTTACAAGTTTAAGTGTGATTGTGAAACATTGGAAAAGTTCCAATGTATGGCAGGACGAATGAGGAGAATCAAATTAGGCAGAAAGATAAAAGTTTCTCCAATCTGAAAAGATGGGAGAGTATTTCAGTATCATGTTTTATGATTATCTTAATGATTATGGAAAGCCATATCACAGTTGATTCTCTAAGGACATCTTACTGCATTTGTATGGCTAAGAAGAGGAATCATGAATTGTTGAAATGGTTAAATCAAAAGATGAATCATACTTCGTTCCAAAATGAAGTCTTAGATTTATACTCCAAGATTGTAACTTGAGTGATATAATCTTAAGAAAGGTTTATAACACTTGTCAAATGTAGAGTAAAATGTTTTCTACTCTTGTATATTTGAAATTGGTAAGTTGTGATGTCTTGGATAAGACAAAGACTGATTATGTGAAGTGTTTATCTTGATAAGAATCTGCACCAACTCTTGAATATTTGTTTGTCAAGTAATGTTCCTTAACAAAAGTGAATCTTATATGTCAAGAGGTCAGTGGGAGTCTTAAAGATCTTAAAGAGTTTCAAGAACTAATCAAGAATAAAACCGATTAGCACACGACTTGAGGTTTGTACCCTATCTTGTTGACATATTCTTATTTCTATGCCCATTCCAATTAAATTTGACTATGCTTGTGAGCTCTATGAGTTCTTAATTGTTTGCATAACTACCTGGAAGCAATGGTAGGCCCTTGTGCTGCCGGGTAGGAAGAAATTAAGATTGAACAAGTTCAATCCATATGAGCTTGGATTTGTCCCTAACCATGTCTTGTGATTATGGTTTTGACAAATTCATATGGATAGGAACACATACACCATAAAATCTAAGTGTCATAAGGTTTCTCTTCGATTCATGAAAATGATAGTGATGAAACGCTTTCACTAAGTAGATTTTAAGCAGATAGAAATTGTGATATTTTCATTCTCAAATTCAATTATGGTTACGACATCCCTTTTCATCATTCGAATTGTGAGCAATGGCAAAGGTCTAAACATTTGAGACTATGATTATGGCATCCCTTTTCATAGTTCTAAAATTTTTTAGACACACATGTGAGTTATATAAAGAAAGGTGTATGATTTTGGGAAGCTTAGATAAAGTCTTATCGAAACATCTTGTATCAAAAACCTAAACTTTGGTAATAAAAGTCAATAAAGTATTGATTTCTAGAAGTCCAGTTGATTTCTGGATACATGTCAAAGCTAGTGGGAGCATAAGTGTTATGTTGATAAGAATATAATTATCATGTTAGTGGGAGCATGATTATTATGTTATGTGTTGCAAGTTAGCAATGTTAATTATAGAAAACAGAAGTTTCAATTTGCAGAGTTGCAGGGTTTGAAAAGTTGTTTTGCTATAATTAAGGGAGAGGAAATTGTACTTCATTCCAATTCTAAAAGCTTAAATTGAGATTTTAATCAAATTTAGTCAAGTATATATATGAATGTTATGTTGGAATGGTTCAACATAAAGAAATTCTATATATGGAAATATTATTTGCGTTCTAAAATTCGATTATGATTACGGCATCCCTTTTCATAATTCGAATTATGAGAACATGGCAAATAGAAATATAAATGTTATAGCAAAAGATTGGTCTAGTATCATGTCTTTGTGTGAGACATCATGAATCGTGTCCCATATGCTTCAGATATAGGATCAATTATATGTGCTGTAATATTCATCCGTTCTAAATTTTTCAAATTCCTAGGGCATTAAAAATGGAAAAAGGAATAGAACTGGATATGAATAAAATGATTAAGCAATTGTCGAGGACAATATGAGGTTTACCAAAGATTGGTTGCTCATGGAAAGTTGGAAGTATAGTGTAAATTCTGAAAAGACCATATTGACATACTCTGAGAAGAGGTAACTCTTGTTCAGGAGTGATAGTCAAAATGGGAATATGGAAATGTTTCCATAAGTGGAAGCTATTCTTTAAATATGTGTAAGATTAGGAAACTTAATGCAAGAAGGATGTTCAAAGGAATGTACTTTGAATGTGAGACATCGTTTCCATGGAATTGTTGTCCATCGGAATACTTTGTAATGTCTGTTGTCAAGTCTCTGTGACTTTTGTGCATAGTCATTACAAGAGGATCATTGCATATAGATTTAGAATCTAACAGATTTCAGTAAATGGCAAAGAATATTGTATTCTTACATTTATCATAAGGATTTGGAATTGTGAAATGAGCATCATTGAAAT
Organism: Lactuca sativa; assembly: GCF_002870075.4. Taxonomy (NCBI): domain Eukaryota; kingdom Viridiplantae; phylum Streptophyta; class Magnoliopsida; order Asterales; family Asteraceae; genus Lactuca; species Lactuca sativa. Next base: position 39,636,975 of record NC_056623.2, read on the forward strand.
TTTTTCAATTGATCTATTCCACAAAGAAAGGACTATAGGTAAACATAGTGTGCATGCTTGTAGCGTAAGGCAACTATTGTTTTAGTTCAAGTATTAAGTTGATTATTTGAAACATTATACAATGAATAATGAGTAATCAATATGACTCAAAAGTTTTGGGGCCATATAGGATTAATATTGTTATTGTGTTTCACTTTGCATGTTTTGACATCCCGAATAACTAGGTTATTCAAACCGTCCACAGTCGATCATACTTTGGAAGTAGGTATTGAGGCAAGACTGTCATGAATGGGTCTGTAGTATGTCTACGTGTTTTAGACATAACTGCAGTATTCATGAGTGCTCCTAGAATAAGATTCGAGTATTGGATTAAATCCACGCTCATTTGAATCACTTCATGGATTTTATCATGAGTGATCATGAGACGATAATATCTTACATTCTTCAAACGAAGAGATATGAGTTGCAGTCTACAAGTAGGTTTCACATTGATAATGTGAAAATACACCAGTAACTTGGTGTTATAAAGCACATTCTTGTGTGTGATTTCATGAGTAAAAAGAGCAAGCATATAAGTCGAAGTTTATCTATTCCTTTTACCCTTGGAGGGTTAAAAGCGATCTATGTGGGCACCTCGATGATTTAGTGATGACAACCCTAAGTGCTCGGCCGGGCCTGGACTGATTTGATTTGTTTAATTAGTCGCTCGTCATAAATCAGAAATCGGGAAACAACAGATGGACAGAGAGAATGATTATAATCCATGTCTCGGTCCATATGATATCTAGAATGGAGAAATATGTGACATCCCTATTTTCACGGCCAGAAAAGACCGATTTTGTTTATGCTTTGTTTGAAAATCAGAGTAACATTTTAAATAAAACTGTTGCGGAATTTGTCCCAAAACAAAATATGATAAAGATTTATCAAAAGCATTTCCATAGAAATGTATTTCATTAAAAGACTTGGGATGTCATGTTCGTACAGATCATAAGCATAAACAGTACAATATAAGCCTTACTACATTATTTCATATCTACGGGCCTATATCCGTAATCCCTCATCCAAAACATCACATCTATGCTCATGCGCCACTACCTGTAATACAAGAAACTGAGTGGGTCAGGCTTGGGAGCCTGGTGAGCACATAGGGTTTTCAACCCACAATAAATAAGTTTATTAATTTCATCAACCAACAATAACCCGATTACCCATTCCCGTTATCCTCACTTTATGTCCCTAAACACCTATCATAAGGGACCTCGCCTAAGGATCATCATCGGGACGGACACTACTGCTAAGGGGATTCCTCAGCAATAAATGTCCTAAAGGCAACCATGTGGGGGATGGAGTACACCGGTGAACACATCATTCACAAACACCTACAGGTTGCGAGCCTGCTACTGTTCCACTGGACTGTCTAGAAGAGTCCGTGGTCGTCATCCATACTCCGCTAGATGACAGAATCAACAACATCAACATCGAGGCCTCTCAACATTTTATCACACATCACCTATTACATCTACCCATGTTTTACCCCAACATTTTGTAGATATAAAAATTCATATACAGTTCAAATCATTGAAAACATGTATATAATGTTCATCCAGCATAGATAGCAAATATTCAGATAATATGCACACATAGCACGTAATTTATGTAAAATACTTCATATCTATGTGTAAGCTGAAAGTAACTATGCACTCACCTGAGTAGGTGGTGACTCGGCGCTTGGACAACACTTCGTTACTCTTAACACACTTTTCCTTCGGCAAAACCTAGTATCATCGCCACTAGGGTTTAGTCTAATATTCACCGCGACTAATTAGTAGTCTAGCTATTATTACTATTATATAAGCGTTAAACGATATTTATATAACCCATAATAATAGCCTAAGTAATTATTATAAGTTCCTAATAACGTTACTACATTAAAACATAAGCTAAACTAAAGATAGGTTAGGCGTAGCTCACTTACAGCGGATTTTCTCGAAAATTGGGCTTCGCTGGAGCAGTGTTCCCGAGCCGAAAGACTCTTTTCTCAGGACTCTAGGAGCCTCGGGGCTTCATTCGGGTGCTAGGGGGTTTACCTAGGCTTTTAGGGGGGTTAGGGAGGCTAGAGAGAGAAACTAGAGAGAGAAAGAATGTTGGAGAGGTGTGAAGAGAAGTGAATGCCCGGCACCTCTATTTATAGGGGTGCTGACTGACCTAATCTCCGAGTAGGAGGACCTACTCACCGAGTTGGTGCATGTGTCAACCTTCTGGTGGTGCCACGTGTCCAATTCTAGTGGTGCCACGTCACCCCCTATCGTGTATCAGCCTTCAAACTTAGAAAAATCATAACTCTTGCATACGAGCTCCGTTTTCGACGTTCTTTATATCCACGCGTAGGTAAAATCAAGATCTACAACTTTTGTTTAGACTCCGTCGGCTAATTCTCGACCGATCTCAAATTTAACAGTAGGAAGCGTTTAGACTGTTAAATGACCGCGAAGAATTCGTAACTCCTTCATACGAACTCCGTTTTCGTCCATCTTTTTACCGTTGACTTCCTATTAATGAGATATTCAACTCTCATTTAGTTCGCGTAAGCCAAAAACCGCTCGAACAAAAATTCGAGTTTCGGGCCGTGCACTGCTAAGCCGAATCTTAGAAAAATTATAACTTCTTCATACGAAGTCAGATTTGGGCGTTCTTTTTATGGATTTTCTCGGTTTAACATATTCTACGACTTTCGTTTAGATCACTAAGCCTAAAAAGTCCTTCATCGTAAATTCAATATTTACGTCTCCCGGTGTCGTGCCGGTTTTGCCGTAAAACTTCGGCGGGCCATAACTTCTTCGTTATAACTCGGATTTTGGCGTTCTTTATATCCCCGAAATCCTTGTTTTGACCATTACAACTTTATGTAGAGATATAGGGCTTATCTCACACTTTAATTTTGACGCATATTTTTATTCGTTATTAATTATACATTTATAATTAAATAATAAGCATATAAATACACATAATTCACATAATACTCAAATATTTCATCTTTATTGCTTCAAAAAGAGTTACAATAGTTGACCTAGACTATTACATTGACAAATATGCTTAGCCCTAAAACTCGAGCGTTACAAAATATATGATCCCTTATCTAATGGACACGTCATTGACAAGGTTAAAGTCCGACAACGGCTTTAAGAGCTACGATTGCTGGTCGGGTTTTGGAGTCTTACTTGCAATAATAATTTTAGACTTATCCAAGTGGGAGACTGTTGGATTAAAAGTCTAAGCCCATAACTATTATTGGTATGTACTCGACCCGAGAGTAGCATGGTCCATTTGAGTTGCATAACATCAGGACAATTTGTTAGGATGGACTCTTGAGAAAAAGGTTACATATGATTTATTAATATATTATAAGTTCTAATATATTAATATGAAATCATATGTTTTAATTAGTATTGATCAAGAATTAATTTAGTGATCAAAAGTGACTAATTAAATCTATGGGGACTAATTATGGTAATTAGTTATATTTATATGTGTTGGTCTTATGATCCATGTTGGACCAAGTTTATGTATGGACACATAACGAGTTGGGCCACATGAATCATGGATCATAGAACCCATAGGTGTGGATTTAGGTTATACCCATGACTCTTGAAATCCTACATATAAATACATACTCCATAGCCTAAAAACGCCCACTTCTAGTTCTTGGAGTTTATGGAGGTGTTTTAGTGCATGAAGATTCTCTCTCAAGAGCCACCTTTGTCCTAGGTGAGTTGTTAGCCATTTGAGGCATTCATACTTTTGGTGCTAAGCTCTTAAGGCCAAATACAACAAGATTTCAAGCTACATATGAGGTATGTCATCCCAACTAGTATTTCATATTATTTATGTCAATTGCATGCTAGTTATAGGCTTGATGCTTTGGACATACCATTACATGTATAATTAGAGAAAACATAGATCCAAGGCATTTAGGGTTGTATGTGCACCATAGGATGTTGTAATATACAAAACTCAACATGTTATGGGTCACCCATAGTCTTACTGTTACTATCAACCATGAGCCAATCATGGTCTTTTCTTGCCACACCAGGAGCCAAATCCTTGTCTTACGTACAAGTACCAAGAGTCACCTCTTGATCTTCCATGCAAGCATTACAAAGACAACTAGCATCCTACATATGTCTTTCGAGGCCAGAACCTGGTCTTGCATACAATTGCTAAGTGCCACCACCTGGTCTTTCATACATATGCCATGGGCCACCATCTGATCTTTCATGCATGTATCACATAGACAATTAGAATCCTCCATAGTATAGTGAGAAGACTCACCTTGCTGACGCAGTCGACAACTAACAACTCTTACAACCAACGAATGGGTGCTAAACACCTCCTAATAAACCACACAAGGTAAACCCTAAGTCTACCTTCTAAAAATAGATTTTTGATCTAAAGTCAAATCATGCCAAAAGTCAATGGTCGTGGTCACAAAACGTCGAAATAGTAGAGTTGATCCCTGGTTGCCACGTCGTGGCGGCTAGAAGGTCACGTCGTGGGAACTGGGTCTAAATAGTGTTGGGTTTTGAGCAATCTAACACTTCCTAAGTGTGCATGCAACCCTAATAAACCTTGGATCTATGTTTTCTTCTAAAATACATGAAAATAATAACTTCCAAGGTTTCTTCCTAACTAGCTTAGCATAAGGATTATGAATCATAAAAGTAATAGTAGAAATACATACCTTTTGATGATGGTTGATTGTTTGGAGTTTGAGAGCCAAGCACCAATAGTGTGAATGCCTCAAATGGAATCACAAATCACCACAAACACTTGGAAAACTTTGAGAGAGTAGTATACTTTCTTGTGGAATCGGCCACCACTAAGTCTCACACTCCTAGTGTCACATTTCTTGCATCATATGCTTCTTTATATAGTGTGCATGGTTAGGGTGAAACCCTAATAACCCATGTCTTTTCCTTTCCAAGGATCCATGGGTTAAAAGCTCCATGGATCATCCATGGACTTTCATATTAGCTTAGCCCATTAACAAATGAGTATTAGCCCACACTATATAAAATATAATAGCCCATAATTTAATCAGTCTTCTTTTTAATCTCTAAATTAATTCATAATTAATTTAAGACTAAAACTAATTAAATAACATGACTTCATATTAATATATTATAACTTATAATATATTAATAAATCGTAAGTATACAATTCTCATAAAATTATCCATAAATCGTTTGGGTGAAGTGCAACCCAAATGGACCATGTCGGGCCGGGTCAAGTATGTACCAAAAAAGTTATGAACTTAGACACCTTATCCAACAGACTCCCACTTGGATAAGTCTAATAACTATATTTGCGTATGTTACTTTAGGAACCAACTAGCAATCGTAGCTCTCGAAAACTCTGTTGAACTATGAAGCGCCATTTTAGATAAGTGATCATATAATCCTCTGTTCTCATGATATCAGCTGGACAAATACATGGAACAACGTCGTACTTATTGTCCAGCAGTTTGTTTCCTGATTTTCGATTTGTTTGACAAAGAACTTAATCGAACACATCAATTTAGTTCTGACTGGCCGGTACATAGGTCACAACAAAATCATCGAAGGGCCCAGATATCGCTTCTATTTCTAGAAGGAACAGATAAACTTCGACTCATATGCTTGTTCTACTACTTGTTGAATTGTACACAAAGGCACGTTTTATAACATCAAGTTACTGATGCGTTTACGTGCAATCAATGCACAACCAACTCATAGGTAACAACTCATATCTCTAGGTTTGAAGATTTATATGATATTACCGTCTCACGATCACTCGAGATAATTCCATGAAGTGATACAAGTGAGCGTGGGTTTATTCCAATACTCATAACTTATGAGCACTCATGAATGTTGTAGCAACCATTGCTATGACTAAACCCATTTATCCATCTACAAACTCGATTCATGACAATCTTGATTCATACCTACTTCCAACATATGAATGACTGTGAGTGTTTAAATAACTTAGTCATTCGGAAAGAATAACCTAGCTATTTTGAAAGTCAAAACATGCAAAGTGAAACACAATAATAATCGAATCCAATATGGTCTCAAAACCCTTTTGAATATAAATAGAACCACCTTTTATTTATCACCATATTGATTACACATTATTCATTGTATAATGTTTCAAACAATCAACTTAAGACTTGAATAAAAACAAAAGTCGTCCCATGCTCCTAGCATGTACACTTTGTTTTTCTAAACAATAGTTATGCCATACTCCAAGTATGCACACTATGTTTGTCTATGATCCTTACATTGTGATGTAGATCAATTGAACATGATTCCATTGATACTCATTTCACAATCCCAAATCCTTATTGTAAATGTGAGAATCCTCGATTCCTATCATTTACCAAAAAATCTGTTAGATTTTAAACTTTTATGCAATGTTCCTCTTGTAATGATTATGCGCAAAGTCACCAAAACCTTGTCACCAGTCATTACAGAGTATTCCAAAGAAGGTCAACTTCTATGGAACGGAAGTCTCATATTCAAAGTACATTGCTTTGAACATCCTTCTTGCATTAAGGTTTTCTAATCTTACATAGATTGAATAACTTCCACCTATGGAGACATTTCCATAGTCCCATTTTGACTATCACTTCCGAACAAGAGTTACTTCTTTTCAGAACATGTCAATATGGTCCTTTCTGACAACTTACTTCATACTTCCAACTTTCCCTGAGCAACCAATCTTTGGCGAACCTCAGATTTGTCCTCGACAATTGCTTAATCACTTTAGTCATATCCAGTTCTAGACTTTTCCCTTCTCAATGCCTTAAGCATTTGGAAAATTTAGAAAAGATGAATATTATAGCACATGCAATCGATCCTATATCCGAAGCATATGGGACACGATTCATGATGTTTTACATAAAGACATGATACTAGACCAGTCTTTTGCTACAATATTTTTTATTTGCCATGTTTTCAAAATTTGACTATGAAGAGGGATGCCGTAATCATAATCGAATTTTGAAAATGCAATATATATAGAATTTCTTCAAGTTGAACCATTCCAACATAAAATTCATACATATATATTCTTGACTAAAGATTATTAAAATCTCAATCTAAGCTTTAGAATTAAAACGAAGTATAATTTCCTCTCCCTTAATTATAGCAAAACAACTTTTCAACCCCTGCAACTTCACGAATTGAAACTTTGTTTTCTATAATTAACATTGCTAACTTGCAACACTAAACGTAATAATCATGCTCCCACTAACATGATGATTATCAGCATAACACTTATGCTCCCACTAGCTCTGACATATTTCCAGAAATCAGCTGGACTTCTGAAATTTAGATTCATACACCCTTTCTTAGATAGCTCACATGTGTGTCTAAGCAATTTCAAGAACTATGAAAACGGATGCCGTAATCATAGTCTCAATTTCTTAGACCTTTGCCATTTCTCACAAGTCCATGTTAGTGTGCCGGTTAACCACACACGCTCCACTAACGACTTTTGAAAATGCAAATAACACAATTGATATCTACGTAAAATCTACTTAGTGAAAGCGTTTCCTCACCATCATTTTCATGAATCGGAGAGAAACCTTATGACACTTAGATTTTATAGTGTATGAGTTCCTATCCATGTGAATTTGTCAAAACCATAATCACAAGATAAGGAGTGACAAATTCAGCCTTACATGGATTAAACTTGTTCAGTCTTAGTTTCTTGTCACCTTGGTAGCACAAGGCCCACCAATGCTTCCAAGTTGAACTCTGATAACTCACATGCAAACTCAACTTATTTGAAGTAGGTACAGAAACAAGAATTATGTCAACACGATAGGTTGCAAACCTTAAGCTGTGTGCTAGTGATAAATTATAGGTTTTACTCTTGATTAAATCTTGAAACTCTTTCAGGATCTTTAAGGCTCCCACTGTCCCCTTGACATATAAGTTTCCCCTGTCAAGAACCATTCCTTGACAAAACAAATATTCAAGGGATAGTGCGGATTCTTATCAAGACTAACACTTCACACAATTGGTCTTAGTTGGTCTTTGTCTCATCCAAGACATCACAACTTACCAATCTCAAATGTACAAGGGTAGAAACATTTTACACTACATTTGATAAGTGTTTTAAACCTTACTTTATGTCACTCCAGGTTACAATCTTGGAGTATGACTCTAAGAATTGTTTTGGAACGAAATATGACTCATCTTCTTGATTTTAACCAATCCAACAATTCATGACCTCTCTTCTTAGCCATAACAATGCACTAAGACGTCCTTAGAGTATGAATTTGTGATATGGTTTCATAATCATTAAGATGATCATGAAATATGATACTAAAGTACTCTCCCATCCTTTCAGATTTGAGAAACTTTTATCTTTCTACCTAATTTGATTCTTCTCATTTGTTTTGTCATACATTGTAACCTTTCCAATGTTACAGAATTATACTTAACCTTATAAGTATAATCATATTTACTAATCTTTAGTAAATCATGACAAATCAATCTTTGTGGTGGACCTTGACCAGCGCACACCCAGTGTACCTAATTCCTTAGTCCTTCAATTGACTCACATATACATGTGATCAAAGAATTAGTCTTAATTTTCAAAGATGAAAATTCTCATTCATCATACAATACAACTTGTATGAGTCCAAGTTTCTACCCAATTGAAACTTGGGTGATGAAAAACTTTCTTCATTTGGTAAATTTAGACACTACCACAAATGAAAGAATCAAACCCACTTTCCAATATTGTTATTACTGGAAACATATAAGCAACAATTTTCCACAGATGCCATTGTAAGGATATTTTTAAAATAAATAAAATTAAAAACCTTTTTCCCTTTTATTTTAAAACTTTGCGGAAAAACTTATCCTTACAATCCACATGAAAACCTTGTTGTTATCTATTCATAAGCAATATATATTATAACTCTTAAGCAACAGCTCAAAATTCTGATTGCCGAACAATGCGATCGAAACCCACCTTTGCAATCAGAATCAACATATACTTACTTTAAGCTTCCTATCTTTTCTTTGATTCTTAAAAACATCAGCATGTGAACCATTCACATTATGTAATAAGAATCTCCAAATAGGAACTTAATAGAGTTAGACAGTGGACTTTACCCGAAGTAGAGTCAAACCTCTTGACTTGATCAACCTTATGACCTTTCAGGTGAATAGGATAGCTTCGCAACCAATGCCCCTTCCTTTGGCAACAAAACACATGGACCCTTTGGTAATGGCACATGAGACTATCTCAGACTTAGCCTTTCTCTTTACCATTTGGTCAACCGAGTTGACTATGGCCGATCCCTTTCCATTGGGAAGAGAAATCTTTTTCTAGATATCCAATGCTACCATTGTCAATGTCCATTTAAGACTTGGGAAGTTGTTCTTTTAATCAAATTTGCTTTACTGGTGTTCCAAATCATTGTTGATTCCACAACAACAAGCAAATAGATAACATCATTAAGGGTCATGTCATAGTCCGTCTCATAGTAGTCCAAAAGAGACCCACTATGTTACTAAGAAAGTGATTGAACATCCAACTTTCACGGGACTTTGACACCCAACTCTCCCGGCTTGTCAATATGTGACTTTATGAGCACACATAGACTATGCTTGCCAATAGGGATTGAGTGACTTTAAACTTTTCAAGAACTTGTGGGTGAGGGAGAATAATTGGAGGAGGTGGAGGAAGTGAAGCATGATGTTGAGGGACACCATCTTCAAGAGATTTGGGAAGATCATAGTTGTCTGAACCAGACATCTATAATGGGAGAAAATCAAGTTAGTTGATTCAAAGTCCTTAATATAACACCCAATATGAAATATTAAGGCTAGGACCCAACACAATATTTTATAATTTGGAAGAGGGATGTCGTAATCCAAGCTATAAAATATTTGAAGGTAGGCGAATGATGATTCACCAATTTCCACCATAAAAAATGAAATAATTTATTAGGTTTTAATTGGATTTGAAATTCCTAGATCTTTTGAGATTCATTGAACTTTTCAATGACATGTTTCAATCTTGAGTGTGCCCTCTCAAATTTTGTGACTGGGATGCCGAGGATCACAAAACAAGGTGTGAATAACCATACCAATTCACTTGGTACCCTTAATATTATCACCCAATCAATGTGCCGGTTAACCACACACGCTCCATTGATCTATGACAAACATTAAGTCACCCTTCGTGATCCTTACTAGTCCAAGTTAGTGTGCCGGTTAACCACACACGCTCCACCAACGACTTGGTAAGGTACAAAGTGTGAATTCCATGGGCTAGCACCAAATTCACATTTTTCCTAAAGTAACTAAGATTGGGAATTAAATAAAAGATTTAGTTACTTTATAATATTCATCATACTTTTAATGAGAATTTAAAGTCATTGTCCTACCCGTTCGGCTAACGACCCTCCACCGATCAAGCAAGCGGTGGGTGAGAGTGGACACCCATTAAGTCGCCATTTTATAGGCAACAACCTTATACCCACCTTATAGACCGGCTTCGTGAATGAGGCCTACTAACGGTAAAACGACTTGTTCTTATACATATATATAATAATTAACCATTAATCTTATAATAGTATAAGGGTAGAATTTTAACTTTTAAAACTTCTAGGGTATGGAATTAAAGTTTGTGTGAGACTTTACAAATTCCAAAACTTGAGGGCAAGTTTTGAACAATTCATAAACTTTTGGATATTCATAACTTATGAGTTTTAATTAAGTGTTTAATACTTTTAATGAAGAGTCTCTTGGAAATCCATAACTTGAGGACAAGTTATGGAGTCCATAAAAGCATTTATTAGAAAACTCTTCAAGAAAATGTAACTTATGACTTCTTAAAAAAAACATTTAAAAGAAAAAACTTTTGGAATTCCATAACTTGAGGACAAATTATGAATTCCATTAAAACACATTAAGATCAAGAATTAACTAACAAACAATTTGCAAATAATTCCTATGATCTAACAAAACTCATATGAACATGAACATCCACATCAACAAGTTCAAGAATCATATGAACACATATAAACTTGAAATTTTGATTATAACTTTGAAATTGGTCCACCATCATCATTACCACATCAAAAACAAGTTTTATAAGATCAAAACAGTTTAAGGTAATGATTCTAGACCAATTCCAACACCAAAACTCGAAAATCTACACTCAGGCATGCCGACTCGTCGAGTGCATGAACTGACTCGGCGAGTTGGTTGAATATACACATGGACTCGGCGAGTACCATGAATGGACTCGGCGAGTCTGCTGTGCAGAATGCAGTTTTTCAACATTTTTCAGCAATTTGCATCAAGTATTCAAGAAAACAAGCCTAGGCTCTGATACCACTATTGGGTTTTGAGCAATCTAACACTTCCTATGTGTGCATGCAACCCTAATAAACCTTGGATCTATGTTTTCTTCTAAAATACATGCAAATAATAACTTCCAAGGTTTCTTCGTAACTAGCATAGCATAAGGATTATGAATCATAAAAGTAATAGTAGAAATACATACCTTTAGATGATGGTTGATTGTTTGGAGTTTGAGAGCCAAGCACCAATAGTGTGAATGCCTCAAATGGAATCACAAATCACCACAAACACTTGGAAAACTTTGAGAGAGTAGTATACTTTCTTGTGGAATCGGCCACCACTAAGTCTCACACTCCTAGTGTCACATTTCTTGCATCATATGTTTCTTTATATAGTGTGCATGGTTAGGGTGAAACCCTAATAACCCATGTCTTTTCCTTTCCAAGGATCCATGGGTTAAAAGCTCCATGGATCATCCATGGACTTTCATATTAGCTTAGCCCATTAACAAATGAGTATTAGCCCACACTATATAAAATATAATAGCCCATAATTTAATCAGTCTTCTTTTTAATCTCTAAATTAATTCATAATTAATTTAAGACTAAAACTAATTAAATAACATGACTTCATATTAATATATTATAACTTATAATATATTAATAAATCGTAAGTATACAGTTCTCATAAAATTATCCATAAATCGTTTAGGTGAAGTGCAACCCAAATGGACCATGCCGGGCCGGGTCAAGTATGTACCAAATAAGTTATGGACTTAGACACCTTATCCAACAAATAGCTCAATGGATTATGCTGTTTTCCCTTCATCCTTAAGAGCTCCTAAGCTTAGATCTAATTCACCCCAAGGTCTCGATGGATAAAGTTTCCAACTTCATCCATTAATACATCCCAATAAGCTAAGATCTTGAAATATAGGTCCTTAATGGCAACATAAGGCATAAAGTCAACCACTAAGCACTTAATCCTTAAGATCTCAAGTCCACAATTTCCAGAAGGGGTTTTCTACTCCTAAACCACCATAAAAATCATTGATTTATGGACATGCATGTTCGATGCATGTATCTTCCCAAACTAGGTCAAAGTTATGAAGAACTGAATTCAAACTTATTTATGGGATCAAATTCTCGAAAAAAAAAACTCTAGATCTGTAACATATAACACCAAAAGGACCTCAACGATCCATACATTTTCCAACTTGATGGGATTTATTCTTCCAAAACATGAAGGAAAGGGACAAAGAACTTAGATATAGAAACATGCAAACACAAAGCTTGAATGTTAGACACTTACAAACATACAAAATATGCATAAGAGGATGATGATGAGGTTTCCTTGCTGGATCAACACCCTAGAACACCTCCTTCTTCTTTTTCAGGCTATCATAAGCACCAAAATGAGCCAAGAATCACCAAGAGGGATTAGGGTTATGGTTTTTGAGGTTGAGATTGATAATGGCTGATGAGGATGCCTTAATACGTAGGGCATGATGCTTAAATATGAGAGAAACCCTAAAATCATGGGCTTGGGACAGAACAGTTGCCACGTCATGGTACTCATTAGATGAACGCGTTCCCTTTAATTCATGTTACGTCGTGGGAATCTATACACCATATCATGTCATGGAGTTTTTCCCAAAAACTGATGGGTTTTGAGCATAACAACAATTCCTAAGTGTGACAACCCGAAATTTCCATTCTGAACAAACCATATCAACTCAATTGAAGTTAAAACAGTTACAGTGAAATTCCAGACTTTTGGGTATAAGTTGGAGTATTTCAGGATTTACACTTAAGGAGATATCAGGAGAGTGGATGCACTAGGGTTTTGTGCAACAGTGTTATTCCAAAACTCTATGATATTAGAGTTCATTCTGGGAATAAAATATTTTCTACCAAAAATCCCAGGACTATATATAGAAATCTGAACCATATTTATTCATTAGTTACATTTCCAACTAGAGAAAAGTCGAATTCTCTCTCACGGTTCTTCGGGTTTTCATCCCAAATCGTGAGTACTTCCATCTAGTTGTATTATATAGCTTAGATTGTGCTTAATAACATCAAAATCGGATCAAAACCCCAAGATTTGAGAGTTTACCGCCCAAGAACACTTGGAGAGCAAACTCTTTTATAAGGGCCAAATGGTGCCTAGTCCTTCCTTAAGCCATGAAACTAGTTTGGACTTGTACACTAATGAGTTTAGGGATAGAAAAAAACCTCAAAACACCAAGGAAAATGGTGTTCACGGCCCAAGATCTTCTTGGACCGTGAACACTAAATTTAGGGCCTAAAGTGTGCCCAATGTCCCTCCAAACCTTGTAAATGAACCTTGAGACTACCCATAGCTTGTTTAGACATCCAAAACATTAAGAATCAAGGGTTAAAAGTGAGTTCACGGCCAAGGATGTTCTTGGGCCATGAACTCCATTTTAGGTTGCCAAAATGCCCTAAATGCCTTCATTAAGCCAAGAGACAAACATAACACTTTACCTTGATGTGTCTAGGACCCAAAACAATGAAAATACCAACACCCATGAGTGTTTACGACCGCAAACACATGACCAAATGGTCCATGGTCCGTAAACTCAAGTTAAGGGTGTTTTGATGCCACAAACACTTCCTAAGGCTTAGGTTTGAAATTAGGATGCTTCCTTATGACCTTTAGGACCCTCATAAACATAAATGGCCATGAGTTTATGGCAGTAAACTCATTGGGGCCATGAACTCCTTAAAACTCCAAAGAAAGTGAGTTTTTCTTCATCCTAGGTTAGAACTAATGTCCCTAAATCATACCCTAGCCTTCAAACTTGCATTCCCACATGAGTTGCCATGAGTTTACGGCCATAAACTCCCTTGGGCCGTGAACTCATGGTAGTAAACTCATGTGAGTGCCTTTATACCTTCCTATGTTGAGTCACATGTGATTCCAACACTTGGTCAAGGTGTTTCCTAGTCCCGGAAAGTGTTTCCTTTCATATAGATGTTATAAACACTATATTCATGTCAATATGTATCCTTATATGTCATTTAGGACTTATTGTGTCTTGGGACTTCATTCGTGGAACTTCTCATCCCTACACACATACCCGTTAGAACCACTCACAACAAGTGAGTTCATACCCCTTAATCAATGTTTTAAATGATTTTAAATGCTTTAAGGGGGGGGGGGGGGGAATACAGGTAGAAAACAACATGTTATTAAATCAATCATATGTATTTATAACTGTGTTTTCATCCAGCAGATTTCACATACTACAAAATGTGATGCATGAAATGGTTTTATATCTTAAAAATACCTTGATAGCAAAAGTATTACGTTTGAAATGTGTATTAAAATGACATCAAGTCATTGTTAATTATTGTTCAAAACTCTTAGATGTCTTATAAAACCATTTTTACCTTCTTGAACAAAACTATATCTTTACACTTATGTTCTTTTATATGGATTGATGTTATAGTTTTCATCCTTCATTCAGTTTCCCACACTCTTGTGTAGCAAGGGTGTGTAAACCTATTTGGACAATCAATTACCTTCCAGTTAACTATTATATGGATAGTTAGGAGATACATAATATTATTCCTATTACAAGGAATTACATCAGAGTCAGTTCATTCATGAGTCTACACTATACATTACATGAGTACCTTACATGAATACATTACATGAGTACCTTACATGAATACATTACCTGAGTACCTTACATTAATACATTACATGAGTACCTTACATGAATGCATTACCTGAGTACCTTACATGAATACATTACATGAGTACCTTACATGAATACATTACATGAGTACCTTTACGTAGATACATTTTCCTGTATACATTTACATGGATACTTGTACTTTGATTTATTAGGATGATTTATTAGTACCTTCTGTGTAAATTGTCCTGCCTATCCCAGTTCAACGGGATATCTAGACGGGACTAACCATTCCGAAGCCCAGCTGTTAGCACCAGTGGTTGATGAACATCTACGGATGCCTACGGTTGATTCTTATATTAGCATACATTTACAGGACTAACCATTCCTCGAGCCTACTGTTCGCTACAGAGGTTGATGAACATCTACGGATGTCTACGGTTAATACTTATATTAGGAACATCGATTACGGGACTAACCCTTCCTTCCCCCTGCTGTAGCTATAGAGGATAATTGAACAGTCTACGGATGTTTAAAGGTTATACATTTCGCTAATCGCGATGTCGTGTTAGTCCTAGTACCAAAGGATAACACTTACATGATTATATCTTTTCCTATTTACTTTATTTTGTGATACATTCACATAAACGATGAGTTAGGCTAAGTACTATTTGTAATAGTCAAAAAGAAGGAAAAACTATCATTATCATAACAAAACATTCGGGTCTTGGTAGAAGACTACATTATCATAACAAAACATTCGGGTCTTGGTAGAAGAATATTATATTCTTTTCCTATTTACTTTATTTTGTGATACATTCACATAAACGATGAGTTAGACTAAGTACTGTTTGTAATAGTCAAAAAGAAGGAAAAACTATCATTATCATAACAAAACATTCGGGTCTTGGTAGAAGACTACATTGTCATAACAAAACATTCGGGTCTTGGTAGAAGACTACATTTCATACTAGTAGGAAATATGTGATTTTCTAGGGTTTTTCATACTTATATCAACTGTTTCATTTAAAGATTTACATGGCATTCATAACAGCTTACCAAAACAAGACAATGACACTTAAATACTTATGAATTCACCAGCTTTAGGCTGATACTCGCTTTCAAAATAACTTGTATTCTCAGGTCACCGGCTAGACAGGTACGATGGCCAGGTTTTGAGAAGACGAAGCACAAACAAGACTCGTCTTATTTTGATTATTCATTTTATTGTTGTACATTATGAAAGAACACACATGTATTAAAACATTACTTTTAATGCAATGAATGATGTTGTTGCTTGTTTACTACTTCACACTGTTATGATACTTCACATGACGTCCTCCACCCTGGAACGTTTCAGCCGTTCTTGGTTTTGGGGTGTGACACTAAGTGTGTATGCAAACCTAATGCTTTGGATATAGGTTTTCTCTAATTGAACATGCAAACTTGAAAACAAAAGGAGAAACCCTAGGAAGTGTACACAATTTTTTAAATTCACATAAAACTAGGGTTAGGTTACATACCTTGATTCTTATATTGTAATAACAATGAATCCCTTGTAGATCTTGAAGTTTGAGAACTTAGTGTCACAAGTGTAACACCTCTAACGGCTCACAAACACACAATGCAAGAGAATGATATGAGAGAGGTGGAGGAGATCAAGTTTTCGGCTATGGCTTCTGTAACATCCAAATTTTCAAGACCAAAATTTTCATTTTTGATTTAACGTTTTAGAAAACATTTATAAGAAAACCTTTTCAAGTCATATCATTTCATAAAACACAATCACATGTCTCAAAACCATATCATAAAAATACTAATAATGTCAGAGTACAATCCCAAGAATCTCATAATGCGGAAATCCGTTGTGTGTGATGCGCCGTTACCGTACCGGCTCATTCATACCATACATAACACATATTGTCAGGCATATCTGGGTGCCCGACCAACCCTGCTGAGCATACTGGGGTGCTCAACCTACCCCTGCTAGGCATACCAAGGTGCCTAACCTACCCCTGTCAGACATACTGGGGTGTCCGGCCTGCCCCTCCGGTTTGTCTCAACCGGTTATGGGGACTATTTCACCCCTACTACTACCACATAAAAACATAGCATAATCAAACTGTCAGGCATACCGGGGTGCCCGACCAACCCTTTGGCCATATCGACCAGATATGAGGACTATTCCCCCCTACTATCACAATACATCATATCAGGCTAGCACATAATCATACCAGATAACAATATACACAATAATTATCACAAAGACAATTATCTATACTATAACTCTTACTAGTGGGTCGGCCTTGGTGCCTTAGACCAACTTCTACTGGAAGCTAAATCACCTTAGTATCGTGAAGTGTTTGAACTGTCCTTGCTGCCGGGATC
The DNA here is from genome assembly GCF_002870075.4 of Lactuca sativa. Taxonomy (NCBI): domain Eukaryota; kingdom Viridiplantae; phylum Streptophyta; class Magnoliopsida; order Asterales; family Asteraceae; genus Lactuca; species Lactuca sativa. Next base: position 39,654,402 of record NC_056623.2, read on the forward strand.
AACTCCTCTCAATTCCTACAGATAATAGTCTTCCTTAATTAACCTTTCATGGTCAACGCATGTCAAAGACAAAGTCGAGGTCAACACCTTGGTCAAATTCAACTTTTGGTCAAAGTCAACATCTGGTTGACTCGACTCGCGGAGTTGGTCCACCAACTCGTCGAGTTCCATAACTCAGAGATTCTCAACTTCGCGATCTGACTCATCGAGTTGCCCTCCAACTCGCCGAGTTTCTCCTAATGGAAAAATCGGGACTTTCCAATTGAACTCTTCGAGTTCATCTTCATGTTGGTTGGGACATTGCCTTGAACTCGCTGAGTTCATCCTTGAACTCGTCGATTCCTTTGGTCTTCAGGTCCATAATTACGTTCATCTTGTTGAGTCCCCTCCTAGACTCAACCAGATTCCTTAGTAACATAAGAGGTTAGGGAACCAATACCCAACTTGCCGAGTCCTATGAACAACTCGGTGAGTCCCCCAAGGTCCATGTCCTTATAGTCGGTTTCAGTTGAGCTCATTGCATCCAAAGTGTAGATCTGACCTCCTAGGGTCGATTTAACACGTAAAGTCACGAACTTTACGTCAATGCATGGGTCTTCAAGCCCAAAAGGTCTAAAAATGGAGTCTACAAGATGCATGGGGCTCTTATGGCAATAAAGTTGACACCTTTATGCCATGAGAACCCTCCTAGTTTCAAGATCTGAAGTCATCACTCTATATTACACTCTAAACCCGAATGTGACTAAGAAATGCCCCAAAAATGATAAGATTCAAGCCCTAAAGAGGATCTAACAAATGGGAAGTCAAGGTTGAAGCTTTTTACCTTGAATGAGCTGGAAATGAAGCAACACCTCTGGATATACTTGCTTCTTCTACAACCCCCAAGCTTACACTTCTTTCTTCAAGCTTCAAACAACCAAAAACACACAAAAATGGCTCAAGGACACTCTAAATGCTTTAGGGTTTCGAGTTAGGGCTCTCCTGGACTATGAGAGACGATGAAGGATGAAATGGGACAAGTTAAGGCATTTAAATAGGGTGCAAACCCTAAATATTAGTGTTTCCTCCAAGCAGTCCTACTCGTCGATTCAGGCTCCCGACTCATCGAGTAGGTTACTTAAAACCCGTGTCCAAAATCTAGTCTACTTAATGAGTTGGGCCTCCAACTCGTCGAGTCCTAGTGTAAAACATTCAATTACTTAAATTTAAAAATATTTATCGGGAACCGGGTGTTACAACTCTCCCCCACTTATTTCAGACTTCGTCCTCGAAGTCCGCTGCCGCATCCGGAAAAAGCTCGGGATAGTTCTCTCTTATCTCGTCCTTTGGCTCCTAAGTCCATTTCGAGCCCTTGTGGTGCTGCCATTGCACCTTCACCAGCTCCACCCTCTTGTTTCTCAGGTCCTTCGACTTCCTTTCGAGGATAGCTTCTGGTCGTTCAATGTAGTTCAGGCTGTCATCCACCTGAATGTCCTCTAAAGGCATCATTATGGAGTCATCGACCAGACACTTCCGTAGCTAGGAGACATGAAAGGTACCATGAATCTGGCTAAGGTCGGCCGACAGATCCAACCTATACGCCACCTTGCCCACTCAGGCTGCAACCCTGAAAGAACCGATGTATCTGGGGCCCAAAGTGTCCCACTTCATGAACTGGATGACACCTTTCCAAGGTGACACCTTCAGGAGGACCATATCCCCGACCTGGAACTCCAAGTCCGAACGATATTTGTCGGCATAACTTTTCTGCCGACTCTGAGCAGTCTGAAGCTTGCTTCGGACCTGCTGGATCCTCTCCGTCGTCTTGAGTACCACTTCGGTACTCCCCATGACCCTCTGTCCAACCTCACCCCAACATATTGGGGTCCTGCGCTTCCTCCCGTATAACATCTCGAAGGGAGGACGACCAATACTCGCGTGGTAGCTATTTTTGTAAGAAAACTCTGCCAATGGAAGGTAGGTATCCTAGCTACCACCGAAGTCTAGAACACAAGCCCGCAACATATCCTCCAATGTATGAATGGTACGCTCACTCTAACCATCCGTTTGCGGGTGAAAAACAGTGCTAAAGTGCAGGCAAGTACCCAACTCTTCGTGAAACTTCTTCCAGAATCTGGAAGTGAACCGCACATCTCTGTCAGAAATCACAGAGACTTGCACTCTGTGTCGTGCTACTACCTCCTGCATGTAGATGCCAACCAATTTCTCGGGCAAAATGCTTTCCTAGATCAGAATGAAATGGGCGCTCTTGGTCAATCGATCCACGATGACCCAAATTGAATCTACTCCCTGCGCGGTCCTGAGAAGCTTTGTGATGAAACCCATAGTAATATCTTTCCATTTCTAAATGGGGATGTCCAACGGCTGCGTATTGCTGTGAGGCTGCTGGTGCTTCGCCTTGACCTTCCTGCAGGTCAGGCACTTCTCGACGTACCATACTACATCCCGCTTCATGCAGGGCAACCAGTAGTTAGGACGAAGATCTATGTACATCTTCGTCGCCCCGGGATGGATAAAAAAACCTTGTTTTGTGGGCCTCATCCATCAGAATCTTCCGCACTCCGCCCCAGAACGAAACCCAGAACCTCCCGTGCAGGGTCAACAAACCGCGATTGTCATAGTCAAACAAGACCACCTGACCTATGATCTGCTCGCACTTTCGACGCTCCTCCTTCAAACCCTCGAGTTGCGTCTCTCGGATTTGCTCCAACAGCGGAGTCACTACCGTCATCCTTAAGCAAATGTCTATGATCGGGGGTGTCTTGCGACTAAGCGCATCGGCCACAATTTTGGCCTTCCCCGGGTGGTAGAGGATCTCACAATCGTAATCCTTCACCACATCTAGCCACTGACGTTGCCTCGTGTTCATGTTCGACTGATCCATGAGGTACCTCAAACTCTTGTGGTCCGTGTAGATGGTACATCGGACCCCATAGAGGTGGTGTCGCCAAATCCTGAGGGCGAAGACAACCGCCCCAACTCCAGATCGTGCGTAGGGTAGTTCGCCTCATGAGGCTTCAACTGCCTCGAAGCGTAGGTTATAACATGTCCTCTCTGCAACAATATCACACCCAACCCTGAGATGGATGCATCACAGTATAGCATAAAATCCTCCACGCCCGCTGTCAGGGCAAGGATCGGCACCTCGCATAGCCTCTACCTCAATGTCTCGAACGCTACCTGCTGCTTTGGCCCACAGCGAAAGACCTCGACTTTCTTCGTCAACCGGGTCAAGGGTACGACTATCTTGGAGAAGTCCTAAATGAATCGCCGATAATAGCCTGCCAATCCCAGGAAACTCCAAATCTCAGATTGAGACTTCGAAGTCTCCCATCTCATCACAGCCTCTACTTTGGCCGGGTCTACCAAAATACTGTTTTGGTTGACAAGGTTCCCAAGAAACTGCACCTCGCGCAACTAGAACTCACCTTTTGAGAACTTGGCATACAAGCTCTCTCTCCTTAGGGTATCCAAAACCTCTCGCAAGTGCTCCTCATGCTACTCATGCATCTTAGAGTAAACCAAGATATCATCAATGAAAACTATCACACACCGATCCAGCATCGGTCTTCATATGCGGTTCATGAGGTCCATGAACGCGGTAGGAACATTGGTGAGCCCGAAAGGCATTACCACGAACTCGTAGTGACCATAGCGAGTCCAAAAAGCAGTCTTTTGTACGTCCTCGTCTCTGACCCTCATCTGATGGTAGCCTGCACACAAATCTATCTTGGAAAACCAAGATGCCCCCTAAAACTGGTCGAAGAGATCATCAATCCTCGGGAGTAGGTAACGGTTCTTCACTGTTACCTTGTTCAGCTCCCGGTAGTCTATACACATCCAATGCAACCCGTCCTTCTTCTTCACAAATAGGATCGGGGCTCCCTAAGGTGAACTGCTCGGTCTAATGAATCCTTTGTCTAACAACTCCTACTACTGTGTAGACAACTCCTGCATCTTAGGAGGAGCCAACCGATATGGTGCCTTGGCTATCAGAGCTGCACCAGGGACCAGGTCGATCCTGAACTCTACTTGTCTCTCTGGAGGTATCCCAGGTAGTTCCTTTGGGAATACGTTCGCGTACTCTCGCACCACTGGTATATCACCCACCATCGCCCTACCCGCCTCCCCGGTAACCATAACATAGGAGACATACCATGTGCAACCCTGTTGAAGGTAGTGCCTAGCCCTTGCTGCTTAGCATAAAGTTGGTCCATGTTGTGGCCTCTCGCCCTAAATCACCAGTTCTCCACCACTTGAGGTCCTGACCCGTACCAACTGTTGTACGCAGTCGATCACTACCCCATTGGGGAGTATTTAAGCACCATAAGGTGCAATTCGAGCTACTCAAATACTTAATATTTAAGTGCTTAAATACTCCTCAAACCACTACCCCCACCTTCCAGACATCAGATCTGATTTGCTTCCACTGCAATCAGAAGGGCCATAAAAGGGTCGACTACCCGAGATGGACAACAGCAGCAGCAGCGCCGGTGGCGGCGCCAGCTCCAGTGACCCTGTGGCTTACGGATGGCCGATAGAGCAAGACAGATACTCCGGTGGTAAGGAGTCGAGCCTTCCAGTTGACCGCTGATGAGGTGCATGTCGCACCCGATGTGGTGACGGGTAAGTTTTCTTCTCCCCAAATCTTATTTTATGTCTCTCATGATATTTATGTATATGTTTTATGTGTTGTTTAGGATCGTTCCACGTGAACGGTATTTCGGTCCAGGTGTTATTTGATTCGGGGCTACCCAATCATTTGTCTCTCTTACCCTTACCAAGAGGTTCCCTGAGTCTTCGGGCATGTTGGATTACCCTCTAGAGGTCGAGATTGTCGACGACCGATCAGTATGAGCATCAGAGGTTTTTAGAGATTGTGTCCTGAGATTGTATGAGTAGCACTACCTGGTAGACTTGGTTCCCATTCCATTGCTTGGGAACAAGGTTATTATAGGCATGGGTTGGTTGAGCCCTAATGGGTCAATGATCGACTGCGTGCAACAGTTGGTACGGGTCAGGACCCCAAGTGGGGGAGCGCTAGTGATTCAGGGCAAGAGGCTACAACGTGGACCAACTTTATGCTCAGCTGCAAGGGCTAAGCACTACTTTCAACAGGGTTGCGCAGGGTATGTCGCCTATGTTGTGGATACTGGGGAAGTGGGTAGGGGGACGGTGGGTGATGTACCAGTGGTGCGAGAGTACGCAGATGTATTCCTGGGATACCTCCGGAGAGACAGGTAAAGTTCAGGATCGACCTGGTCCCTGATGCGGCTCCGATAGCTAAGGCACCATATCGGTTGGCTCCTACCGAGATGCATGAGTTGTCTACACAGCTGCAAGAGTTGTTAGACAAGGGATTCATTTGACTGAGCAATTCACCTTGGGGAGCCCCGATCCTATTTGTGAAGAAGAAGGACGGGTTGCATGTCCGAATGAAGCCCTAATTTTTAGGGTTTGAGGAGTATTTAAACACCATTATGGTTCATTTTAACTCACTCTTTCAGCCTCCAAGTCCTTTATTCGTTTTGAGAGAACCCTAACCCCCATAGTGAGCATCTTGAGCTTATAGCGTGATTTTTGTGTGCCAAAAGGAGAAGCTAGTGCATCAAGGAGTCAAGGAAGGAAGCAAGCTTGTAGATCTGGGATTATCATCTTCTTGGGAAGCTTCAGAAGGTATAAATCTTCTACCTTTATGCTTGGATTGTTTAGATCTTGTTTTGGTTGCTTTTTGGTATTCTTCTTGTCCGAAGAGTCCTAATATTGTGCATGCTTTGTTTTGGTCGTGTTGGGTTGTCCTTTCAGACCCTAGGATGGGTCTTAAGGCATAAAAATGAGGTCCCTTGAGCTAGTTTGGTCCTTTGTTCATTGTAAGAGGTCTTAATGGATTAAGACCATGCATTTAGCTCTTTTTGGATGACCAAAGTCTTAAAGTTTGAGACTTTATGGTTCTAGAGTGCTTTTGAGTCATAGATATGAAGTTTGAACTTAGGTGCTTAATCCATTAAGCACTTATAAGGGTTTTAAGGTCTGCAAGGGCATGCCCCACGTACGCCTTCTGTGTGGGTTCAGACTTTAGGCATTGGGTATTGGGCCATCTTGGGCTTTGATACTTGGGCCCTAATGGACCATCTGGATATGTATGTTTTGGGCTAATTAGAGGATCAGACCTTTGGATGAGGCCTAATAAGAGGTTTGGGATCAATTTGGAAAATTAGGCCAATCATGGGCCTTGACGTAAGTTAGGCCTTTTGGATCGAAGGTTTGGACTTGAGCCTTGGGCCAATTAGGGAAAGGGTTAAATGAACAACTACCCTATGTTTGGGCCCTTATTCAAGAATGGTATCCTAATTGTTAATTGGGTGCTTGTTTATTGTGATAATTCGGGATTTTTTGTGAGTCAGCAGTCAGAGGTTTGAGTGCAGTTCGACATTGTGAGGTGAGTCTTCCTCGCTATACTTTTGAGTTGAAGGCACCAAGGCGGACCCATTGGTTTGATAACCTGACATTTTCTGATATGTTGAGTATGATATAGATATGCATGCTAGTCTTGATATGCTAGTCTGGTAGACCTGTAGGACTACCTGTGAAATTGGCTGTTTATCTTTATATGATATTATATGTTATATATCGACGTTGAGGTAGTAATGGTTTGTGCTGTAGCCAACAAACCCTGGAGTATGCCAGATATGAGTTGTGGGCATGCCAGACTCATACTAAGGACTCATGAGCATTCTAGATACGAGTTGAGGGCTGGGCAGGGCATGCCAGACTTGTACTGAGGGCTTAGCGGTATTCAGTCTATTGACTGATCAGGCCGGGGAGCAAGCCAGACATAAGCTGTGGGCCTGTGGGGCAAGCCAGACTTATGATGTGGGCTCAGGGGCTATCTAGTCTATAGAGTTGTGGACCCATTACATGATGTTATTATATTTGTGCTATTTGTTATGTATTGGTATTTTGGGGGAACTCACTAAGCTTTGGGCTTACAGTTTGGATTATGTTTTAGGTACCTCATAGGGTCACGGGAAGGTGAAGGCGTGATCGTGCACCTCCTCGTGTTTTGTTTTACGATTTTGGGATTTCTCTGATGTGAAACTTATTTTGAAAACAAATTGTGATAAATGATGGTTTTGTATTATTTAAAAAGTTTAAAATTTTCAAAAATTTTATGAGTGTTACACAACCCAAAAGGACCATGCCACTATAAATTCAAGTACATACCAATATTTATAGTTACGGGCTTAGACACCTAACCCAACAGTCTCCCACTTGGATAAGTCTAATAACTATAATTGCAAGTATGACTTCAAAAAATAATAAGCAATCATAGCTCTCATAGCTTTTATCAAACTCTAACCAAGTTAGTTGCGAGTCCTAAGATAAGGGATCATATAATCATCCGTTATGCAAGATATCATGTGAACAAATGAGATGGAACAAAATCATTCTCATTGTTCAACAGTTGGTTTCCCGATTTCAGAAATTTGTAATGACAATGAACTTAATTGAACACATCAATTCATTCCTGACCGGGCCCGACACATAAGTCAACACCAAATCATCGAGGGGCCCAAGATATCGCTTTTTCCCCCTTTGGGAAAAAGGAACAGATAAACTTTGACTCATATGCTTGCACTATTTAATCAACAAATCATGCACAACAATACATTTTATAACACCAAGTTATTGATGCGTTTACATATTATCAATGCACAACCAACTCGTAAACAACAACTCATATATCTCGGTTTAAAGATCATACGATATTATCGGCTCAGAATTATTCGTGATAAATTCTATGAAGTAATTCACTAAGCGTGGGTTTAATCCAATAGTTAAATCCCTATTTCAAAAATACTCATGAATATTGCAGCAAACCATTGTTATGTCTAAACGCTTACACAATCTACAATCCAATTCATGACAGTCTTAATTCACTACTTACTTCCAAAGTATGATCGGCTGTGGATTTTTTAAATAACCCAATTATTCAGGAAGTAAAACATTCGAAAGAAACACAAAGATAAACAATTGACAAAAGATAGTAAACGATACTCATAAATAAATCTCTATTATTTAATCATCAAATGTCAATTACATTTATTTGTTACACGTTTCTAAATAACTATCTAATCACTAAAACTGATATCATCCTTCAGACCAATGCTCATTGCTTGTTGAACATGCTTAATCCTACTCAGACCCTTTGTGAGGGGATCTATAGTATTCTCCTCGGATGATACCCTCTTAACAACGAGGCTTCCTTCTTCTACACGACGTTAGATAAAGTGATATTTTCTGTCGATATGTCTTGATCTACTGTGATCTCTTGGTTCCTTGGTCAAGGCAACCGCTCCTTCATTATCGCAGAAAAATTCCATTAGCTCCTTAATGGTTGGCACTACTCCAAGATCTCTATTGAAGTTTTTCAACCATATAGCCTCCTTTGATGCTTCGCTTGCGGCAATATACTCTGATTCACTAGTAGAATCAGCCATAGTCTCCTGTTTGGAACTTTTCCAAGTCACTACTTCTCCATTAAGGGTAAACACCCAGCCTGACTGAGAACAGAAGTTGTATCTGTCTGTCTGAAAGCTGGCATCACTATACCCAATAACTCTTAAGTCATCATTGCCACCAAGCACAAGGACCCAGTCCTTAGTTCTTCGTATATACTTAAGTATGTTCTTAACTGGTATCCAGTGAGCTTTACCCAACTTTCCCTGATATCGACTAACCATGCTCAAAGCAAAAGCCACGTCATGACGAGTACATGTCATAGCATACATGATCGATCCAACGGCGGAAGCATATGGGAATCGACTAAGTCCAATTAGTCTTTTACTCCTATTTCTTAAAATCCTTGTTCCCAGAATATAAGCAACCTCTCCTAGATCCTTCATAGTGAAACACGTTCCAATCCAGGACTTAACTTCTTGCAAGGTTGGAATGTCATTTCATATAAGTGTGACATCCCCAAAATCTCGGCCAGAAAAGACCGATTTTCATTTATGCTTTTAAAATATTTTCAGAGTAAATCCTTTTGATTTGAAAGAGTTGCGGAATTTGTTCCCAAAAACAAAACATGATAAAACAATGTTTACCAAAGCATTTCATAAAAGAAATGTATTTTTCATTATATAATCAAAACTCGGGGTGTCATGTTCCGATACAGACCAATAAGCATAAACGAATACATTACAAGTCATTCAACAAATATAAACATATGCAGACTTGTAATCAAAACAACTGATGGTTCATCCATCTCATGCCCTTGCGCCACTTCCTGTAATACAATTAAAACTGAGTGGGTCAGGCTTGGGAGTCTGGTGAGCATATAGGGTTTTCAACCCACAATAAATAATCATATTTAATTTTCACCAACCAACAATAACCCAATTACCCATTCCCGTTATTCTCACTTTATGTCCCTAAAACAACTAACACAAGGGACCTAGTCTAAGAATATTTCATCGGGGCGACAACACATGCTTCGGGGGTACCTCAGCAATATAAGTCAAATAAGGCAACCATGAGGGGGATGGAGTACAGCAAATGAACACCCGAGTTCATTAACACCTACAGGTGGCGAACCTGCTAATGTTTCCACAATACTGTCTAGAATAGCCAGTGGTCGTCATCTAAACTCCGCTAGATGACTCAATCAAACAACAACGAGGCCTCTCGTTTGTTTATTACACACCAACTATCTACCCATGTTCTACCCAACATATTAGTAGATAAAATATACATTTTTATACATAGTTTTGAAAACTTGTATAGCATGCTTTAATCAACACATAATCCACATAACAGATGAGGCAGACACACACATAGCACATATCTAATAGAGAATAAATCATATCTATGAGATAGAAGAGAGTGAATACACATTCACACATAACACAACCAAATATATACACATAGCACGTATTTTATTTAAAATACTTCATATTATTGAATTTGGAAGAAGGTAACTACACACTCACACTTATAAACAACAATATACTTAATACACTCGAACCAAACTTGTATTATTATCGTGTTTATGAAAGGTAGTATACACTCACTTGATCAGAAGATGATCGGACGGCACTACGACTTGCAGAAGTAGTAATCCTCAACAGATTTGGAAGATCTCTTCAAAAATCGAACTTCTCGCGGGCAGAGCTTAGGCTCGGGAACCGCACTTCTCGGGATCTTCGGGATCTCGAGACTTGCCTCAGGGCTCGAGTATGATACCGGGGCTTCGGGGTATTTCTGGCACGTAAAACGATGCAAAACGGGAGAGAGAAGAGAGAAAATGAACAAAAGAATCGGCTGCCCTCGCATCCTATTTATAGGAGGCTGGAGCCTCGGAGTATGCGGGGCGTACTGCCCAAAACGTCATTGCTTACGTATCCGAAGCCACTTGCTGCGAGTGTCGACACCTTCGGAGTACGCGGGGCGTACCTCGGATCAGATCGGTGACTCCTTCGGATAATGCTTCCGAATTTCCAATTAAATTTAAATACAAAATATTAAATAAACTTCGGAAATTCATATCTTCTTCATACGAACTCCGTTTTCGACGTTCTTTATATCCACGCGAAGGTGAGACTACGATCTACAACTTTCGTTTAGACTCCGTCGGCTAATTTTGACTTTATTTTTATTATTTATTTTTAATAGGCCGCGACAGAAAAACTTTGTTATAAATTCATAACTTCTTCGTTTGACGCCCGTTCTCGCCTAACTTTTTATCGCTTTGATACCAACAATGAGATCTTCGATTCTCATTTAGATTGCTTTGGCTAAAAACCGCTCGATCTCAAATCGAGTATTTCGGGCTGCACACCGCTAAGCCGAAACTTCGATAAATCATAACTTCCTCATACGAAGTCAGATTTGGGCGTTCTATATATATATATTCGGAAACCTCGTTTCAACTACTACAACATTATTCAAAGATATTAAGTTTATTTTACACTTAAATTTTGACGCTTATTTTTACTCTTAATTATTCAAACCACATAATTAAGCAATTAAGCACAAAACACACAATACTCAAATAATACAATCTTATTATTTCAAAACGGGTTACAAAGGTTAACCTAGACTATTACATTGCTAAAAATGGCAAGCCCGGAAACACAGGCGTTACAATTCTCTCCACCTTAGAATGATTCCGTCCTCGGAATCACACATCAACAAACAAATGCGGATAGCGACTCAACATGTCACTCTCTGTCTCCCAGGTGAGATTCGGCCCATTCGTGTGTTTCCATCGGACAAGCACTAACCCAACCATTTTGCGTCGCAACTTCTTAGTCTTTCGGTCAACAATTGCCTCTGGTTCTTCAATCAACCTTTTGTTCTCATCAATTCTCAATTCATAAATTGGAATTATGTCGGGAACTTCTCCCGTGAACTTCCTCAAATAACACACATGAAAAGTGTTGTGAATTCCATCCAGTTCTTCGGGTAATTCGAGCTTGTAAGCTTGGTTCCCAATCCTCTGAAGAACTTTAAATGGTCCAATAAACCTTGGACTCAACTTTCCCCTTTTTCCAAACCTTATAAGTCCCTTCCACGGCGAGACTTTAAGCAAAACCGAATCTCCAATTTCAAAAGTCATCGGTCTTCGCTTCTTGTCAGCATAGCTCTTTTGACGATCTTGAGCTGCTAACATTCTTTCCCTAATTATTTTCAACTTTTCAGCAGTTTGATGAACCATCTCCGGTCCCATAAACTGCTTTTCCCCAGCCTCAAGCCAACAAGACGGCGTACGACACTTCTGTCCATACAGTGCTTGATAAGGTGCCATCTTAATGCTCGAGTGAAAACTATTATTGTAGGAAAATTCTACCAAAGGTAAATGTTCATCCCAATTACCTAGGAATTCCAAGGTACATGCTCTCAGCATATCTTCAAGTGTTTGTATTGTTCTTTCACCCTGACCATCAGTCTGCGGATGGTAAGCTGTGCTTAAACATAACTTGGTACCCATTTCCTCTTGTAGACTTTTCCAAAACCTTGAGGTGAAACGGCTATCACGATCCGATACAATCGTTAACGGAACACCGTGAAGCCTCACAATTTCCTTCACGTAAGAATTCGCAAGCTTTTCCATAGACCATTTCTCCTTGGCTGCTATGAAATGCGCACTCTTAGTGAATCGATCAACGACCACCCAAATCATGTCGTGACCATTCTTTGTCCTGGGCAGTTTAGTGACAAAGTCCATAGCAATGTCTTCCCACTTACCCATAGGCACAGACAATGGTTCTAAACTCCCGTAAGGTTTCTGATGTTGTGTCTTGACTCTCGCACAAGTCACACACTCAGCCACATACTTTGCAACATCAAGCTTCATCGTCGGCCACCAGTAGTAGGGTTTCAGGTCCCTATACATTTTAGTGCTACCAGGATGAATTGAGTACATGGTTTTGTGAGCTTCTTCCATCAGAAGATCCCTAATTCCCCCTGACTTAGGTACCCAAATACGATCTTGGAATACCTTCAGTCCATGACCGTTTGTATCAAACACCAACGTTTTACTCAAACGTTCCTCCTTTCGGTCATTTTTCTTAGAAGCTTCCTCTTGAGCTTTCTTTATACTCTCCACAATTGTCGAGACAACTTCAATTCTCAACGCTCTTGGCCCTTTTCCTTTCAAGATTGACTTTCCGACTGAGAGCATCAGCAACAACATTAGCTTTACCGGGGTGGTAAAGTATCTCACAGTCGTAGTCTTTAAGTAATTCTAGCTAGCGTCGTTGCCTCATATTCAATTCTTTCTGATTAAAGAGATATTGGAGACTCTTATGATCAGTGAAAAGTTTGCACTTCGTGCCATAGAGGTAATGCCTCCATAATTTCAGAGCGAAAACTACCGCTGCCAACTCCAAATCATGAGTCGGGTAATTCTTTTCATGCTCTTTCAGCTGTCGAGACGCATATGCTATCACCTTTTCTCTTTGGGTCAAAACACAACCCAATCCAACCCCAGACGCATCGCTATAAACAGCGAAGTCTTCAACTCCATCGGGTAAAGAAAGTATCGGTGCCTCGCATAGCTTCTTCTTTAACTTCTCGAATGCTTCTCTATGCTTATCACTCCAAGCATAAGTAGCTCCTTTGTGGGTCAAAGCTGTCAATGGGCTAGCGATCGAAGAAAAGCCTTGGATAAACCTTCGGTAATATCCGGCTAATCCTAAAAAGCTTCGAATCTCCATGGGACTTTTCGGTCGTTCCCACTTCATCACAACTTCGATCTTCGCTGGATCAACCATTATCCCTTCTTGGTTGACCACGTGACCCAAGAATTGGACTTCACGAATCCAAAAATCACATTTGGAGAACTTTGCATAAAGCTTCTCCTTCTTCAAAACTTCTAACACTTCTCGCAAGTGTCTGCCATGCTCCTCCTGGCTTTTCGAGTAAATCAGAATGTCGTCTATGAACACTATCACGGATTTATCAAGGAAAGGATTACAAACCCTATTCATCAAATCCATGAACGCTGTCGGAGCATTGGTTAGTCCAAACGACATAACCAAGAACTCGTAGTGTCCATATCTAGTTCTGAATGCAGTCTTCTCGATACCTTGCTCTCTTACTTTCAGCTGGTGATATCCTGACCTAAGATCGATCTTCGAGAAATAGCTCGAACCTTGCAATTGATCAAATAGGTCATCAATCCTCGGCAACGGATATCTATTCTTTATTGTTGCCTTGTTCAGCTCTCTGTAATCGATGCACATTCTCATACTTCCATCTTTCTTCTTTACAAATAACACCGGAGCTCCCCAGGGCGATGAACTAGGTCTAATGAAACCTTTGTCCAATAACTCCTGAAGTTGCATCATCAGCTCCTTCATCTCCGTCGGTGCTAATCGATAAGGTGCTTTTGCTAATGGCGTGGTTCCTGGTAACAAGTCTATTCTGAACTCTACTTGTCTATCAGGTGGCAATCCAGGAAGATCCTCGGGGAAAACTTCCGGATAATCACAGACCACTGGAATGCTCTGCATCACCTTCTTTTCTTTCTTAGCATCAATCACAAATGCTAAATATGATGTGCATCCCTTGGTCAAACACTTTCTGGCTTTCATTAGAGAAATGATCCCAGAATTCACTCTGCGTTTGTCCCCATACACCATAAATGACTCTTTCCCAGGCGGGTTTACTTTAACTATCTTCTTCTTGCACAAAATTTCGGCATCATTGGCGCTAATCCAATCCATTCCCAACACGATGTCGAAACCATTAACATCGATGGGCAATAATTCCTCGTGAAACTTATTCCCATTAAGGTCGATTTAGATGTCTTTCATACGATGGCTAACATGTACAAACTTGCCACTAGCTACTTCGACTAATAAAGCATTATCTAGTCTATCAACAGGCAAAGCTAGCTTTCTACCAAACTCATGCGAAATAAAGGAGTAGTTGGCCCCAGAATCAAACAATATATGAGCAGGTAATTCGTTTACGAGAAAGGTACCTGAAGCGACATCAGCTTCATCTTTCGCAGCCTCAAGTGTCATCTGGAAGGCTCTCGCCTTCGGCTTTGGTGGAATGTTGGGCCTAGCTGCCTCCTTCTTCTTCGGACAGTCTTTCAAAATATGCCCCTCTTCATTGCAACCAAAACACATCCTTTTGTTGTTCGGACATTCATTGGAAAAATGTCCAACCTTTCCACACTTGTAGCAGGTCACATCCTCGCTACATTTCCCAAAGTGCCTTTTCTTACACTTTTCACACCACTTTGCTTCGCCTCCTTTTCCTCCAAACTTTTTCGAATCAGATTTCGAAAATTTGCTCTTCTTACTGGAACCAGATGTTCCCTCAAACTTCCTTTTCTCACCAACCTCAACCTTGACGGTGGTTCTTCCTTTAATCATGTTCTCAACAGACTTGGCAGCCCAGATAGCTGCCTCTAGAGTAAGTGCCTGACGTACTGGCACCTCGTACTCCCATGGAAGTCCCTTCGCATACTGGTCCACCTTAGTCAGCTCGTCTGGAACGATACGCAAGGCAAACTCCATCTTATCGGTGAAGTTATTGGCGTATTCATCAACTGACATGCTACCCTTCGTCAATGTCAAAAACTTATTCTCCAACTCCAACAGATTTTGAGCCGAGCAGAACTTGCGCTTGAACTGCACCAAGAACTATGCCCATGACAATTGCAGTGGCTCATTAGGGCTTAAAGTCTTCCCTAGAGTGTTCCACCAACGAACGGCTCCACCTCGGAATTGACGAACGGCATAGATAGTCTGCAATTTACCTCTGCAGCCACAAGTCATGAAGGCTAGCTCCATTTCAGAGATCCAATCCATAACCCCAATCGGATCCTCCTTTCCATTGAATGTTGATGGTTTGCAAGTCAAAAAGTCCTTGTACTTGCATCCCATTCCATCATTCCTTCCTTCACGGTTATCTTGCCTAACTATCGGTGGGTTGGCTGGACCAACAGACCCACTGAAGTTTCCACCTTCCGAGTGCCCTTCGTTTAATTCAGGCTCTTCCATACAAATCGACAGTTCTTCACGATTCTGTTGAAGCAACCGTCTAGTTTCATCCATCTGACGATCCAACATCGTCTGAATCATCAATTGCACACCAGCCATGGTTATTGGCTCAGGTGCTGCTGCTACGACAGGTACTTGCTCAATCACTGGTGGTTGATTCCTGTTTTCGTCAGCATTTCCAACTCCATTTCTTTTTTCTCACCATTTTGATCTACACACCGAATAAGGTGAAATTAGATCCTCAATCATGATAGATAATCAAATCATCCTTATCACTCAGAAACGTTTACATGCTAGTTCTAATATCGTAGACGTACGCTTAGAATCCTACACACATAAGGTTTTTAGATCCGGTCGGCAACAGACCATAGATCCGAACAAATAATATCATATATGGCAACATATCGCATTTAGCACATAAAGCATTTTAGGCAACTTTCCTAAAATAAACCAGTGCTCGTGTCCAAAACACAACAGACACACATCTCAAAATTTCACTTAGCATTCTAAGTTTAAGTCTAGAAATCCTACAAATTCCTAGTTCGCTTAAACTAATGCTCTGATACCAACTGTGATATCCCTAAAATCTCGGCCAGAAAAGACCGATTTTCATTTATGCTTTTAAAATATTTTCAGAGTAAATCCTTTTGATTTGAAAGAGTTGCGGAATTTGTTCCCAAAAACAAAACATGATAAAACAATGTTTACCAAAGCATTTCATAAAAGAAATGTATTTTTCATTATATAATCAAAACTCGGGGTGTCATGTTCCGATACAGACCAATAAGCATAAACGAATACATTACAAGTCATTCAACAAATATAAACATATGCAGACTTGTAATCAAAACAACTGATGGTTCATCCATCTCATGCCCTTGCGCCACTTCCTGTAATACAATTAAAACTGAGTGGGTCAGGCTAGGGAGCCTGGTGAGCATATAGGGTTTTCAACCCACAATAAATAATCATATTTAATTTTCACCAACCAACAATAACCCAATTACCCATTCCCGTTATTCTCACTTTATGTCCCTAAAACAACTAACACAAGGGACCTAGTCTAAGAATATTTCATCAGGGCAACAACACATGCTTCGGGGGTACCTCAGCAATATAAGTCAAATAAGGCGACCATGAGGGGGATGGAGTACAGCAAATGAACACCCGAGTTCATTAACACCTACAGGTGGCGAACCTGCTAATGTTTCCACAATACTGTCTAGAATAGCCAGTGGTCGTCATCTAAACTCCGCTAGATGACTCAATCAAACAACAATGAGGCCTCTCATCTGTTTATTACACACCAACTATCTACCCATGTTCTACCCAACATATTATTAGATAAAATATACATTTTTATACATAGTTTTGAAAACCTGTATAGCATGCTTTAATCAACACATAATCCACATAACAGATGAGGCACACACACATAGCACATATCTCATAGAGAATAAATCATATCTATGAGATAGAAGAGAGTGAATACACATTCACACATAACACAACCAAATATATACACATAGCACGTATTTTATTTAAAATACTTCATATTATTGAATTTGGAAGAAGGTAACTACACACTCACACTTATAAACAACAATATACTTAATACACTCGAACCAAACTTGTATTATTATCGTGTTTATGAAAGGTAGTATACACTCACTTGATCAGAAGATGATCGGACAGCACTACGACTTGCAGAAGTAGTAATCCTCAGCAGATCTGGAAGATCTCTTCAAAAATCGAACTTCTCGCGGGCAGAGCTTCGGCTCGGGAACCGCACTTCTCGGGATCTTCGGGATCTCGGGACCTGCCTCGGGGCTCGAGTATGATACCGGGGCTTCGGGGTATTTCTGGCACGCAAAACGATGCAAAACGGGAGAGAGAAGAGAGAAAATGAACAAAAGAATCGGCTGCCCTCGCATCCTATTTATAGGAGGCTGGAGCCTCGGAGTACGCGGGGCGTACTGCCCAAAACGTCATTGCTTACGTATCCGAAGCCACTTGCTGCGAGTGTCGACACCTTCAGAGTACCCGGGGCGTACCTCGGATCAGATCGGTGACTCCTTCGGATAATGCTTCCGAATTTCCAATTAAATTTAAATACAAAATATTAAATAAACTTCGGAAATTCATATCTTCTTCATACGAACTCCGTTTTCGACGTTCTTTATATCCACGCGAAGGTGAGACTACGATCTACAACTTTCGTTTAGACTCCGTCGGCTAATTTTGACTTTATTTTTATTATTTATTTTTAATAGGCCGCGACAGAAAAACTTTGTTATAAATTCATAACTTCTTCGTTTGACGCCCGTTCTCGCCTAACTTTTTATCGCTTTGATACCAACAATGAGATCTTCGATTCTCATTTAGATTGCTTCGGCTAAAAACCGCTCGATCTCAAATCGAGTATTTCGGGCTGCACACCGCTAAGCCGAAACTTCGATAAATCATAACTTCCTCATACGAAGTCAGATTTGGGCGTTCTATATATATTCGGAAACCTCGTTTCAACTACTACAACATTATTCAAAGATATTAAGTTTATTTTACACTTAAATTTTGACGCTTATTTTTATTCTTAATTATTCAAACGACATAATTAAGCAATTAAGCACAAAACACACAATACTCAAATAATACAATCTTATTATTTCAAAAAGGGTTACAAAGGTTAACCTAGACTATTACATTGCTAAAAATGGCAAGCCCGGAAACACAGGCGTTACAATAAGTAGTATGTCATCAACATACAATACCAAGAAGGTGATTATGCTCCAACTAGCTTTGACATACTGTCACACCCCAAACCAGGATGGAAAAACTGTCCGAGGGTGGATGACTTCATATACAATATCATAACAACGAGTATATAATAGTGACCAAAGTAAGCACAACCATCATAAATATAATTGACAAAGTTACATTGTAGTACGAGTTACATTTTTCAAAATCAATTACTTATGATGATAAAAATGACTTGTTTGACGCCTTAGCGTCCCATCCTCAAACTTTGGTGCTTACCTGTTTTAATGGTTACCTGGGAATACAAGTAGTTTTGAAAGAGTGTCAACAATTAAGTTGGTGAGTTCATAAGAGTTTATATGAAGAGTTGTAAGCCTTTCTTTGTATATATAGTGTTTGTTTCTAGACAGTCCAATATTTTCCTTTTAAAAAATGAGTTGCAGTCTTAAAATCCAAAGACCAAAGTGTACAAGTATGTTCCTTACTTAATAATGGTATATGCAGTTTTAAATAATATAAAACCGTTAGAATGAATGTATCCCCGTAAACTATATGTATCATTGTTTCCTTATGTTAGTTATTATAACCATGCTAATGACATGGATGGCCTGTTACGATGTTCTTCAAGCGTTGGAATGTTATGACATTTGTCACCCCAGGCCTGTCGGTCTAGCTGTTGCAAGCAGCTTTGGTGTGGGATTGCCAGTCCCAATATAGATCTATACACAAGTATCACGCTTTCCATACAAGAGACTCTAGTTATAATACATGACTTGGTAGGTATACTGGTGAGTACTTGAAGACTTTAGCTCACAATTTGATTCAACGAGTTTACATGTAGTGTGAATTAAAACCCTTTTGTAATGGAATAAAACCTTCCTTATTAGGTTTGTAGTATAAAAGAACCATAAACTATATCTATTATAGTATATCACAAATGTTTTGTAGTGATTAAAACCCTTGTATGTATGATTATTACCTTTTCATGGAAGTAAAATAGCATGAAATAAATTCAACATGTAATTTTATATTATTGCACACCTTTCTCAACATGTTACAAGGTGTTAATGAACTTGTAAATCATTTTTCTAGTTTTAACTTTTATGTTCATGTTTTTAGAATAATTATAGAAAAATAATCGAAAGTCGAAATCTAGATCTGTTAACTCTGAGAGTTTAGAAAATGAGTCTACTTTGTTCGTAATTTTTATTATGACCTATAGTGGTCTCTAACTAGTTTGAAAATCTTCGTCTTCACGGATTGGTCCGAAATCAGTTCTGAAATGATAGGCAGTTTTGTAAAAATCTCCTTAAATTGTAGAAAAATCTTATGAATGCGTGCGAGTAGCTCTTAGAAAGATATAAACCTGAACTACTTTCACATTGTACAGTTTAAAAAAATATTAAGTGTAAGATGGTCAAAACAGTCTGTGAATAGGGATGTTTAAATTTAAATTATGTTTTGGTGTTATAACTTGTACCCCCCCCCCCCCCTAAAACTTAAAGAAAACTCGAAAATGTAGGGGTATGAAATCACCTTATGTGATTTCTGTTGGATTGGTGTCTAAGCCCATAACTATATTTGGTATGTACTTGACCCGGTTGTAGCATGGTCTTTTTGGGTTGCCTTCACCGAAGCAACTTGACTGGATGAATAATGGAGAAAGAGCTTATTATGGTTTATTAATATATTATATGAATAATATATTAAAGGTGAAATCATATTATTTAATTAACATTGGTCAAGAATTAATTTATAATTAATTTTGCAGTCAAAAGAGGTTAATTGAATTAAGGGTACTGAACTTGTAATTATTGGATAATTGCAAAGTGGGCTGAGGAAACCCTGAAAATAGGGAGTGGACAAAATCCTTATGGATAGCACATAAGTTTTCATCCAAGGGCTTGTTTCTGGAATGATCTTATGGGCTGCTTACATCCTAAGCAACTGAATGAGGACTTTGACTGAAATCCTAATTCCTCACCTATATGAAGGACCCTAGGCTTCACAATTTCGGCTACCACTTGAACCCTAGAGATCATAGAGCTGACATTGAGCCTTCCTCTTCTCTCTACAAGATCATCCAATTGCTTTGGTGTTTGTGATTCATTAGAGGCATCGCATTTGAGGTGCTACGTTTCTCAAAAGCTCAAAGATCTTCAAGCTACAATCAAAGGTATTATCTTAACTCTTCATTAGATGTAGATTTCGATTTTTATTGTATGCTAGATTAGGGTTTGCAAGCCTTGGATAATTATTGCATGTACAACTAGAAAAACTAGATCCAAGCATTAGGGTTTGCATGTACACCATAGGCTTGATGTATTGCTCATAACCCAACAATTTCTTGTTGTGTGGAAGGTGGACGATAAGGAGTTTCAAGTCAAGAACACTTGAAAGATACTTGGAGATTTGATGATCCTATGTACAAATATATATATATATATATATATATATATATATATATATATATATATATATATATGTATATATATTTGTGTAAATGATTCACGATTTGCATAGAAGGTGTAGATTGTTTAGAAGTTGGAGGAAAATACTTAACAAACAAGAGGAAAAGCTCAAGAACACATCTTGGAATATCATGGATAAAGAGAGAGAAGTTTTCTTTTGGAGAGAAAGTGGAATTTTGGATGAGAAGAAAGAAACCTCCCGGGATAGTTTATTTGGGATAAAATAAAGTAAGTGGGCAGGTTGTTGGGAGAAATTATGAGAAGGACAATGATTTGACAAGAGGGAGACTAGCTAGATTTTGAATAGTGACATAAAGTAGACACAAAGGTGGCTTGTGTCATAACTTTATGTAAAAAAATCATAAAATACCTTTATGTCCTTTAGATATTATTTTAAACAAAAGTATGATTTATATTTAATAAATCTTCAAGATGTGGATAAAATATGAGTTTAAGGGGTCTAAGATGTGAAAAATATGAGTTTGGTGGAAAACCCACATCAAAACTCGTAAAAATGATGTATAATGCGAAACTGCTCAAAAATCCGGAACTGAGAGGCGAGGATGTGAAGGGAAGGTTGGGTGCGAGAGACTCGCATGCACAGGCTCTCGGGTGCGAAAGTTGGATGTGAAAGTTCTTGGTTCCTATGCTAGAGTCTTCGGTTCGCAAGTGAGGATGTCCGAGCAGATGCGAATGTAGGGCTGCGGATGCGAACCTTTCTAAGAAGATGCGAAAGTTGCCAATACCTCGAAAGTGGCCGGTTTCGTATGCGAACGGTGTGGGTTCGGTCCGAAAGTAGGGTTCGCATGAGAGGGTTTCGCAGCGAACTTGCAGTTTTTCATATTCTCTTCTCATTTTGATTGGTTTTCAACCATTTGAAGGGTTGGAATGGAATGGGTGTTTATGAAAAAGTTGAGAGAGATTTTGGAGAGAGAGAGATGGAGAGAGATAGAGATTTTGTTTGTAGCCATTGTTATGGTTTTGCCCCGTAGTGTTAGGATTGAAAACTCCACTACACCATGTTATGAGTGTTATACATCCTTGAAGGATACATAGTTTTGTTTTATCGAGCTATTATGTTTCTCACCCTATTTAGGGTGCAGACAGTTGATCATATGAAACTTCAAAGTGATACTTTGTATTATAGTAGTAAGTTGTACATTAGGAAACATAACGTAAACCCTAACATACTAGTACAAGTTGAGCTGACCAGGTTGACTTGTTGACTTTGTTTGACTAAAATTTGACGGTTGTCACACATACACACAAGACTTATCCTCACTTCTAGAGAAACCAAACTCTTTGACTTTCTCATCAAAGCAAAGATTCCACCTGTGAGAAGCTTGTTTCGATCCATAGATTGATTTCTCAAGCTTACATACTCTATTGGGTTATTCAAGATCTACACAACCCTCAGGCTGACTCATGTAAACGTCCTCAACCAACTTTCCATTAAGGAAAGCGGTTTTGACATCCATCTGCCAAATTTTATAGTCATGAAACGCAGCTATGGCTAACATAACCCTAATAGAATTGATCTTGGCCACCGATGAGAAGGTCTCATCATAGTGAACCCCTGGGGTTTGAGTAAAGCCCTTCACAACCAGTTGAGCCTTGAAGGTGTACACCTCTCCTTCCATGTCGATCTTCTTCTTGAAGATCCATTTTCACCCAACTGTTTTTCGACCCGATACATTGTCAACCAAGTTCCAAACTTGATTGTCATACATGGTGTGACAACCCGATATTTTGAGACAATAAAATGTAACACCAGTCAAATTTAGGCCAAAATATAACTTTCCTAAAAATCTTATTTGGGTTAAATAAAGTAGTAGGAATCGTATCAAGGTTTTCGTACATATAAAGAACACTAAAATCCGAGTTATAACGAAGAAGTTATGACCAATCTAAGATTCGCGGCAAAAACCGGCAACGCTGATAGACGTAAAACGCAAAGTTTCGATACAATAATTTTTAGCCTTAGGTATCTAAACGAAAGTCGTAGATTACGTTAACCCATAATCATGCCTAAAAAGAACGCCCAAAACGGACTTCGTATGAAGAAGATACAAATTTTCTAAGTTTCGTAACAGCGGTAGACAGCTAAAAACTCGAAATAAAGATCGAGCAATTTTTAGCCTACACAACTTAAACGAGAGTTGAAGGTCTCGACAATAATAGTTCGATGGTAAAAAGACAGACGAAAACGGACGTCGGATAAAGAAGTAATGGATTTTTAACGAAGTTATCGTGTCCCGGCCTATTATTTAAAATATAATAAAAAATAAAGTCAAAATTTGCCGACAGAGTCTAAATGAAAGTTGTAGAGTATTTTCTCACCTTCGCGTGGATATAAAGAACGTCAAAAACGGAGCCCGTATGCAAAAGTTACGGATTTTACAAGTTCGAGGCACACACACCAAGACGATTTACGCCCAGCGTACTCGGGTGCTAGGCCTCGGTTCGTCCACGTCGCTCTGGGTCCCATCCAATGCTCCGCCCGAGTATGCGATAAACGCTGACGTCGCATACGCCCAGCGTACTCCGAAATTACGCCCAACGTACTCCGAATTTACGCCCAACGTAATCCCTCTTTCAGCACCCTATAAATAGAATGCGAGGGTGCCGGCCATCCTTGCTCATTTTCTTCACTTCTCTCACATTTTCACCTCATTTTTCGTGCCGACAATATCCCGACTTCCCGGTTTCATATCTAAGCCCCGACGAAGGTCCGAAGCCCCGAGTTTCTCGAGAAACTCGTCACTTTCCGGTCGAGGCGTCGCCCGAGAAAAAGCTCGTTTTCTTCAAATCACGCACTTTCTTCGGTGAGTTCATACCCCTATAAACTACATTTTTAAATGTGTTATCAATACTTTTTATATACACTTTTAAGGGGGAGAATACAAGTAAACACACGATTATTATCATGTGTAACCTAAAGTTTCGCTATATACTCTTTTTATCAAGTAAATCATATGTGATTCATAACTACCACGTGGAACCTTTCATACGCAAAATATATCATGATAACATCTTGGCTTTTGAAATTAAATATGTTGTTATACATATACGAATCAAACACTTTATTTATACTTTGAGTATATGTGTTCATTTATGTCACTACAAAAGCTACACTTTACATAACAAGTGAGCATTTCATTAGGGTTTACTATACAAACGAAACAAACTTTTGGAAAAACTATAATAGTATACGACAAACATTTTTACATGTTAAAAACTCTTTATCAAACTGTCTTACATACTTCATGTTTCCTTGCAAACGTTGTTAGAATCGTGTTTCAAACAAAGGTCTTCTTATACTTAAAATTGTTTTTATCAAACAAACTACTTTCAAATCGTTTTAAAAACTGACATCAAGTCATCATTTCTTATTTATTAAACTTTTCAAATGTTTTACAAAACTTCTTTTATATTTTTATATTGGCAAATGCATGCCTATATATGTATCATTATATAAGTAATGTTTGAAGGACTTAGGACGGCTAGCTCGCTTCATTTCCTTTTCCTCGTTGGGATGTGGATTTAGGGCATCGGTTATTCGTCCGAATGTCG
Organism: Lactuca sativa; assembly: GCF_002870075.4. Lineage (NCBI taxonomy): Eukaryota > Viridiplantae > Streptophyta > Magnoliopsida > Asterales > Asteraceae > Lactuca > Lactuca sativa. The sequence continues at coordinate 39,678,724 of NC_056623.2, forward strand.
TCTAAATATTAGCTATATATATATATATATATATATATATATATATATATATATATATATATATATCATAAGTACATATATAGACATAAAAGTTTCCGTCAGTTGGTTTAGTACCTTTGAGTAGCAAAGGCGTATTTCGGTTATACACATAAAATACTAGAAACTATAATAGGTATAGTTAGGAGATACTACTTACCATCCCAAGTATAAGGGATCACACAAGAGTCAGTTTATTCATGAGTCTATACAAATACATTACATACTATATGAAGCGATACGATTACATACAATTTTAAGACATACAATTACAAGAGATACGATTACATAAGATAGTGTACTAGATATTCATGAAATTTTACATATTACAAGTACCATATCAAAGAGATATTTTCATATACAAGAACAAATGGACATTTTCATACATAAATCTGTTTTATACTAGGTTTTGTGAGACGTTTCACGTACTTTCGAGTATGCATTATTAAGTCCTGTATTATATACCATAATCCCTTGTAGGGGAGCGTGATACTTGTGTATAGATCTATACGGGATTGACAATCCCGCACCTAAACTGTTAGCTACAGTTAGACCGGCAGGTCTGAGGTGACAAACGTCATAACTTTCCAACGCCTGAAGAACGTTGTTACAGGCAGTCTGGGTCATTAGCATGGTTATAAAACTCACATGGAGTATTAAAAACACGTTGATTTACGGGGTTATCAAATACCTTAGCGATTATATACATACACAAATCTACTATTTTAGACATGAAAAACACCATGGTAGTTCATTTTTGGGACTGTTAAACTACCACCCACTTATAAGCAAATATTGGATTTCTAAAAGCAAACATTCAAAACAGTCGGGTCTTGGTAGAAGGCTACTTTTTATACTAGTAGAAAATATGGGATTTTCTAGGGTTTTCAAACGTTTACAATTACTTACAAACATGTTCATTGGTACCAACTTTCCTTCAAACATTTACAGGTCTTTCTTTACAGCTTTACAAATCAAAGTCACATAAATACTTATGAATTCACCAGCATTATTGCTGATACTCGCTTTCAAAATAACTTGTATTCCCAGGACACAGATAGACAGGTACGACTACCAGGTTCTGTGAAGACGGAGCGGTCAAGACTCGTCTTTTATTTTGAATATTCATTTCGTAGAATTATACTATGAAAGAACTCCAATGTAATTAAAATTATACTATTAATGCAATGGATGATGTTGTTGCTTGTTTACTACTTTGCATTGTTGTGATACATTACATGACGTCCTCCGCCCCAAAACATTTCCGCCGTTCTTGGTTTTGGGGTGTGACACATGGACTGGATCTCGCTGTCCATTACCTCTTTCCATTTAGCAGACTCAGGGCCTACCATGGCTTCCTCGTAGTTAGAAGGTTCGTCCAAATTTACTAGTGTACTATCACTGATAAATATATCACCATCCATAGTTATATGAAAACCATAAAACTTAGGTGTCATTCTAAGTCGAGTGGAACGTCTAAGAGGTAATGACTCGTCAATAGGTTCAACATGAATTTCTTCCTCGGGTTGAGTGCTAGTGTTAGAGGTGCCTTCATCGCTTGGCTCCTGAATTTACTCAAGATAAATTATACTACTATTGTCCTCTTTTCATATGACCTCTTTTTTTTTTTTTTTTTCTCTCTCTCTCTCTCTCTATCTCTCTCTCTCTCTAGACTCCTTTTCTTGGTACAAAGTCCACGTTCTCACTAGGTCTGTAGAACAAGTATCCAAAGGACTTCTATGGATAACTGATGAAAATACATCACTCACTTCGAGGTTTAAGCTTGTCGTGAGTCCGTCGTCTAACGAAAGCTTCACAACCCCAAACATTGATATGTGCCAACGAGGGAATATTCCCTGTCCACATCTCGTGAGGTATTTTGGCAACCTTCTTTGTGGGAACAAGATTAAGAATGTGGGCGGCAGTCTCTAAGGCATACCCCCAGAATGAGATTGGTAGTGAAGCTCGACTCATCATGGAACGAACAATGTCCAACAAGGTTTGATTACGCCTATCAGCCACATTATCAAGTTGTGGTGTCCTAGGAGGTGTCAATTGTGAAACAATTCCACATTCCTTGAGGTAGTCGTGGAACTCAATACTAAGATACCCACCACCTCTATCAGATCTGAGCATCTTGATCTTTCTGCCTAATTGATTTTTGACTTCATGTTTTAATTCTTTGAACTTTTCAAAGGTTTCTGACTTATGCTTGATTAAGTAGATATATCCATATCTGCTATAATCAGCGGTAAAAGTCACATAAAATCGATTTGCATCCCTTGTGGTGGATCTGAAGGGCCCACACACATCTATGTGTATGAGATCTAACAATCCCTCACCTCTCTCACACGAACCTATGAAAGGTGATTTAGTCATCTTTCTAAGTAAACAAGACTCGCATGTATCATCCGACCATAAGTCGAATCATTCCAACACTCCATCCTTTTGGAGTTGGGTAATGCGTTTCATGTTGACATGTCCAAGACGACAATGCCACAAGCATGCCTTGTCTAAACCATTAGACGAATCAATTTGTAACACACTGTTTCCTAAATTTTCTACAACCATCATAGTTTCATACACACCATCAAAAGGTAATGCTTCAAAATAAAATACACCATTATAATAAGCATGAATAGAACCATTCTCATTATCAAAACAATATCTAAAAGCTTGTCTATATAAACCATGAAATGAAATAATATTTCTTGTCATTTCTGACGAGTAGCAACAATTATTTAAATCTAAACATAACCCACAACTAAGCACTAAAGAATAAACACCAATCTTGGTAACAGGCGACGATCTCCTATTGCTCGTAATCAGATTCATCTTCCCATGCCCCACATCTTCACTTCTTCCTAGTCCCTGTAAGTCAGAGCAAATGTGAAAACCACATCCTGTATCAAGGACCTAAGATTTCGAATGTGATGAGTTTTTAGATATAATAGTGTAAATACCTGCCGATGTTGGCTTAATCTTGCCATCCTTTATGTCTTGCAAGTACTTGGGGTAACTTCTCTTCCAATGCCCCTTGTGATGGCAGTAAAAGCAAGTAGCCTCTTTAGGATCAGAGGCAGGTGGGGCTTCAGAACTATACTTACCTTTAGGGCCATTTCCCATTGCTTGACGACCCGACTTGAGACTTTCCCTTCTATTTTTGTTTCGAGGGAGCTTTCCTCTTCTTCCCCTTCCCTTGCCCAATGGCCAAGACGGGAGCAGCAGCAACATGAGATGAGGAAATACTCTGTCCCTTCATCCCAATTTTGGCGGTTCTCAGCAAGCTTTGGAGTTGACTCAATGTAGTTTCCTCCTTGTTCAGATGATAATGTTGGAATAGTGTCTAAGGCTGCAACTATATTAGGCAAGTATTTGACCCGATTGTGCATGGTCCTTTTGGGTTGCCTTCACCATAGCAACTTGGTAGGATGATTTATTAAGAGAGAATAAATATTATTAATATATTATGAGAATAATATAAAGAATAATAATAATGTTATTTGATTAATATAAGTCATAAATTAATTGGTATTAATTTGGTGACTTAAAGAGATTAATTAAATAAGAGGGTATAAACTGTCAATTGTTTGATAGTTAAACTTTAGACTGTAATTCCTTATTGGATAGAGGACGGAAGAATTCTAGAAGCTAGGGATAGCTTAAAATCGTCCAAGGTTATATAAGGAATGGATTTGGATTGCTTTAAGAGAAGATTATCCAACTAGGGTTTAAGTTGTAACCCTTAAGGAGTCTACAAGTATAAATAGACCCTATGACAAAGGGAAATCGGCATCTCATCTCAAGTAGAGAACCCCTGGCCGATTTCTTCCCTCTCCTCTCTCTCTCAAATCATCTTCATTGCTATTTGGTGTTTGTAAGCCATTAGAGGAGTGACAATTGTGACTCTAGAGCTCCAATACAACAAGATCAAACAAGAGATTCAAAGGTATGTTTCTAGATCTGATTTTATATTGTTTTATACCTAATTAGTCATTAGAAGTCTTGGATTCAAAGAATGTTTAATTAGAAAGCCTAGATCCAAGCATTAGGGTTTTGCATGCGCACATAGGAAAGTTCTTATGGCTAAAACCCATCAGTGGTATCAGAGCCTAGCTTGGTTTCTATTAAATTGTTGCTTGTTTGTTTGAAACTTAACTGCAAAATTCGATTTTTGTGTTTCTGAGTCATGGACTCGGCGAGTTCCATAGTGGACTCGGCGAGTTGGGCTGACTCGACGAGTCCCTTGGTTCACTCGGCGAGTCCGAGCGTCAGGAAAGGCCAGATTTGGGATTTCTTCATGATTATCTTATGGAAACTTACCTTAATCATATTAGATCAACCCTAATCCGATTTTTTGATATATATGACTATAATCTTGATCTAATTAAAGATATTTATCAACTAATAAAATATTTAATTTCCTTATATGATAATTAATTAATTATTTTGATTAAATTGGTAATTATCTTGCAAGAAATCTTGAATAAATCAAATATAGATAATTAGGAAATTAATTGTTAATTGGAATTATTTGTTATGTGATCCTCCATGTTTTAAATGTTTAAAACTTGTCCTCAAGTTTTGAAATTTATGTTTTGTGATTAAAAGTTTTGATTTAGACAATTTAAATTTCAAACCCTAGATTTTTAAAAGGTTTAAAATACAACCCTATACTAATATAATATTACAAGATTAATATATATATATATATATATATATATATATATATATATATATATATATATATATATATATATATATGTATGTATAACTAAAATGCTAGTCTTACCGTTAGTAGGCCTCATTCACGAAGCCGATCTATAAGGTGGGTATAAAGTTGCGGCCTATAAAATGGCGCTTAATGGGTGTACACTCACACCCACCGCTTTCTTGATCGGTGGAGGGTCGTTAGCCGAATGGGTAGGATAGGGCAACCTCATCCTCTCATTAAAAGTATAATATGAAATACAAAGTAACTACATATTTTTTAAATTTCCCAATCTTAGTTACTTTAGGAAAAGTGAATTGATGCAATCCCATGAAATTACACTTTGCACCCTTGCTAAGAAGTTAGTGGAGCGTGTGTGGTTTACCAGCACACTAATTGGTTCTAAGCAAAGGTGGCAAAGGGTGATTCATTGTTTATCATAGTTCGATGGAGCGTGTGTGGTTTACCGGCACATCGAATAGGTGATCGTTACAATGAAGGCACCATGTGAATTTGCATGGTAATTCACACCCGCTTTGTGATCCTCGGTATCTGAGTCACAAACAAGAGGGGCATATCGAGATTTAAACATGCCATTGAATAGTTTCAATGAATCTCATCCGAACCTAGGAATTCTCAATACATTTAGGAATTACAGTTAGTTTTTTTTATGGTGGAGAATTAGTGAATCGTCATTCACTTACCTTCATATTATTTGCATGTTGGATTACGGCATCCCTTTTCTAATATGTAAATATTGTTGTTGGATCCTAGCCCTAATTTTTTCTTATTGGGTGATAATTAGGGATTCATATTCTAATCTATCTTTGTCCTTTCTATTTGTAGATGTCGAACGCAAACAACGCTGCTGCTAGTTCTTTTACATTGATGAGCCTTTGTCAAAAGGTTACTTTCAATGGGACGAACTTTAGCGAATGGATAAGATACATTCGCACCATTGCTCGCTATGAGGATAAGGAGTATGTCCTCGATGATAAGCTCGAGAAAATCAATCTTGAAATCGCTACTCCGGCTGAAATGACCGCTTTTGAAACTCACGAGCGAGATGCAATGAAGGTACATTGCATCATGATAGCCACCATGAACTCCGAATTCCAAAAGTCCTATGAGGACATGTACCCGTACGAGATGCATCAAGACTTATTGAAGAGATACCACCAAAATGCGAGACAAGAGCGTTATGAGATTTTCACTAACATGATTTCCGCTAAGATGGGTCATGGAGAATCTCTTACCGTGCACCTACAAAACATGCAAAGGTATGTCGACCACCTTCGCAAGTTGAATGTTGACTTTGGGGAAGACTTGGCGATCGACATGGTGCTTCACTCTTTGCCTCCGAGCTACAATCAATTTAGGATGACCTACTACATGAACAAAGAGGAGGTCACCCTAAGCAAACTCCAAGGTCTCTTGAGGGTCGCTGAGAGCAACTTCAAAGACAAGTCTGTTGCACCAACTCCCAATCCACCTGCTGCTCCTGTCTTGGCTATTGGTCAAGGGAAGGGAAAGAAGAGGAAGGCTTCGTCTAAGAACTATCGCAAGGTTAAAGCCCGAGATGGTGCCTCTTCTAGTGGGACCAAAGTTGATCCTGCTAAGCCCTGTCCTAACCCAAAGGAGGCAGAGTGCCACCACTGCCATAAGATAGGACATTGGAAGAGAAGCTGCCCAGAGTACTTACAAGCCATCAAGGAAGGAAAGATCAAGCCATCTTTCGCAGGTATATACACAATTAAATCTAACAATTCTAATCATGCTATTTATTGGGTTCTTGATACCGGTTGTGGTTATCACATTTGTTCTAATGTGCAAGGACTAAGAAGAAGTAGGGATGTGGAGCAAGGAAGGATCAATCTAATCATGGGGAAATGAAGATTGTCGCCTGTGACCAAGATTGGAGTGTATTCTTTAGTGCTTAGGAATAATTTATGTTTAGATTTGAACAATTGTTGCTATTCGCCAGAAATGGCTAGAAACATCATTTCATTTCATGGTTTGTTTAGACAAGGTTTTAGATTTTCTTTTAATAATGAGAATGGTTCTATTTTAGCTTATCTAAATGGTGTCTTTTATTTTGAAGCTATACCATGTAATGGAATATATGAAACTGTTATGATTGTTGATAACTTAGGAAATGATGTTTTGAACATAGATTCTTCCAATAGTATGGATAGAGCATCCTTATGGCACTGTCGTCTTGGACATGTCAACAAGAAACGCATAGCCCAACTCCAAAAGGATGGAGTGTTGGAGTCATTCGACCTTAGGGAAGATGACACATGCGAGTCTTGTTTACTTGGAAAGATGACTAAGTCACCCTTCACAAGTACTTGTGAAAGGGGTGAGGGTCTATTGGACCTAATACATACCGATGTATGTGGACCGTTTAGTCAACCACGAAGGATGGGAACCGCTTCTACGTGACTTTTACCGATGACTATAGTAGATATGGGTATATCTATTTGATCAAGCAAAAGTCAGAAACTTTTGAAAAGTTCAAAGAGTTCAAGAATGAAGTGGAGAATCAATTGGGCAGGAAAATCAAGATGCTTCGATCCGATCGAGGAGGAGAGTACCTAAGTCTTGAATTCCACGATTATCTCAAGGAGTGTGGAATAGTTTCACAATTGACGCCTCCTAGGACACCGCAATTGAATGGTATGGCAGAAAGGCGTAATCGAACCTTGTTGGACATGGTTCGCTCTATGATGAGTCGTGCTTCACTACCTATCTCTTTTTGGGGGTATGCCTTAGAGACTGTCGCCCATGTCCTTAACCGAGTCCCTACTAAGAAGGTTGCCAAAACACCTCATGAGATGTGGACAGGGAAAGCTCCCTCGTTAGCACATATCAAGGTTTGGGGTTGCGAGGCTTTCGTAAGACGAGATACTCACGACAAGCTTGAACCTCGTAGTGAGCAATGTATTTTCATCGACTACCCACATAAATCCTTTGGATATCTCTTCTATAGACCGAAGGACAATGTTGTCTTTGTTGCGAGGAGAGGGGTTTTCCGAGAGCGAGAACTCATAAGCCAAGGAGACAGTGGGAGGCAAATCGAGCTTGAAGAGATTCAAGAGTCGATAGATGAAGGAACCTTTACTGCTGGCACTCAACCCGAGGAGGAAACTCCGGTTGAACCGATTGACGAGTCCTTACCTCTTAGACGTTCCGATAGAGTTAGAGTTCAACCCCAGTTTTATGGTTTTCATATTACTACCGAAGGGGACACGTATATTAGTGATGGTACACTAATAAACCTTGATGAACCTAATAGCTATAAGGAAGCCATGGCAGGCCCGGAGTCTGCGAAATGGAAAGAGGCAATGGATAGCGAGATCCAATCCATGTATGATAACCAAGTTTGGAATTTGGTTGATAATGTGCCCGGACGTAAGACCGTTGGGTGCAAATGGATCTTCAAGAAGAAGACCGACGTGGATGGAAACGTACACACATATAAAGCGCGATTGGTCGCGAAGGGCTTTACTCAAACTCCCGGAGTTGACTATGATGAAACCTTCTCACCAGTTGCGAAGATAAAATCTATTAGAGTGATGCTAGCGATTGCCGCATTTCATGATTATGAGATTTGGCAAATGGATGTCAAGACCGCTTTCCTTAACGGAAAGTTGGCTGAGGATGTTTACATGGCTCAGCCAGAGGGGTTTGTGGATCCGAAGCATTCAAATGGATTGTGTAAGCTTGAGAAGTCCATTTATGGACTTAAGCAAGCGTCTCGCAGATGGAATCTTTGCTTCGATGAGAAAGTCAAAGAGTTTGGATTTGTACGAAGCGAAGATGAATCGTGTGTATATGTCAAAGCCAGTGGGAGTATAGTAAGCTTCCTCGTTCTATATGTCGATGACATATTACTCATAGGAAACGACATCCCGACTCTGCAGGAAGTTAAGTCCTGGCTCGGGAAGTGCTTCGCTATGAAGGACCTCGGAGAGGCTTCTTACATTTTGGGAATAAGGATAGTAAGAGAGAGAAGTAAGAGACTAATTGGACTTAGTCAGAACACTTACTTAGAGAAAGGTACTAAAACGTTTTATTATGGAAAACTCGAAGAAGGGAGAATTATTGATACAAAGTAATGCCAAGTTGAGTAAGACTCAAAGTCCGAGTACCGAAGCTGAGATAGCAGAAATGAGCCGAGTACCATACGCTTCCGCAGTTGGCTCAATCATGTACGCTATGACTTGTACTCGCCCTGATGTAGCCTTTGCTTTGAGCATGGTTAGCAGATATCAAGGGAATCCTGGCAGAGCCCATTGGATTGCGGTGAAGAATATCCTTAAGTACCTTCGGAGGACGAAGGAATGGTTCTTAGTCCTCGGAGGGAGTGATGACTTGAAGGTGCGAGGGTATAGTGACGCCAGTTTTCAGACCGACAGGGACAACTACCGTTCACAGTCGGGCTGGGTCTTTACCCTAAATGGAGGAGCAGTGACATGGAAAAGTTCCAAACAGGAAACCGCAGCTGATTCAACGTGCGAATCAGAGTACATTGCAGCGAGCGAAGCGTCGAAGGAGGCAATATGGCTGAAGAACTTCATCGGTGATCTTGGAGTTGTACCCGCCATAAAGGAGCCCATGGAGATTTTCTGTGATAATGAAGGAGCGGTTGCCTTAACCAAGGAACCGAGGGATCATGGTAGATCTAGACATATCAACAGAAAATATCACTTTATTAGACATCGTGTAGAAGAAGGACAACTCGTAGTGAAGAGGATATCATCAGAAGATAACCCATCAGATCTGCTTACGAAGGGAATGAGCAGAGTTAAGCACTTGCAGCATGCTAGGAGTATTGGGCTGAAGGATGATATTAGCATAGATTAGATAGTAGTAGAAACGTGTAATAGATAAATGTAATTAACATTTGATGATTAAATAAAGGAGTTTTATTTATGAGTAATGTTACTATCTTATGTTAATTGTTTAACTATTGTTTCATTTTGCATGTTTTGACTTCCAGAATAATTGAATTTGTTAAGAATAATCGAATTATTCAAATTGTCCACAATCGTTCATATGTTGGAAGTAGATATGAATGAAGATTGTCATGAATCGGTGCGTAGATTGTCTAAATGGTATTAGACATAGCAAAAGATTGTTGCGACGTTCATGAGTGCTTATGAACCGGTTTTGAGCATTGGAACAAACACGTGCTTGCTGGAATCACCTTATGGAATATGATATATAAAAAGGGTGATCGCAAGACGATAATATCATATAGTCTTAAAACCTAGATATATGGTTTGTTATTTGTTAATTGATTGTACATTGATAATGCGAAAACGCATCAGTAACTCGGTGTTATAAAACGCATTGGTGTGTATAGTTGGTTGATGAATAAGTAAATGCATATAAGTCGAAGTTTATCTGTAACTTTTATCCTAAGAAGGTAAAAGCGATATCTCGGCCGCTCGATGATTTGATTTGACTTATGTGTCGGGCCCGGTCAGAACTGAATTGATGTGTTCGATTAAGTTCTATGTCAAATAAATCAGAGATCGAGAAACCTAAATGCTTGACTAATCATTCCATAGAATTGTCAGCATGATATCTAACAGAGGACTGTACGATCCCTTATCTAAAGGACAAGATTGATTAAATCAGAGTTTGACAGCGTCTTTGAGAGCTACGATTGCAAATCGAATTGTACTTGTGCATATAGTTACTAGACTTATCCAAGTGGGAGACAGTTGGAATAGTGTCTAAGGCTGCAACTATATTAGGCAAGTATTTGACCCGATTGTGCATGGTCTTTTTGGGTTGCCTTCACCATAGCAACTTGATAGGATGATTTATTAAGAGAGAATAAATATTATTAATATATTATGAGAATAATATAAAAAATAATAATAATGTTATTTGATTAATATAAGTCATAAATTAATTGGTATTAATTTGGTGACTTAAAGAGATTAATTAAATAAGAGGGTATAAACTGTCAATTGTTTGATAGTTAAACTTTAGACTGTAAATCCTTATTGGATAGAGGATGGACGAATTCTAGAAGCTAGGGATAGCTTAAAATCGTCCAAGGTTATCTAAGGAATGGATTTGGATTGCTTTAAGAGAAGATTATCCAACTAGGGTTTAAGTTGTAACCCTTAAGGAGTCTACAAGTATAAATAGACCCTATGACAAAGGGAAATCGGCATCTCATCTCAAGTAGAGAACCCCTGGCCGATTTCTTCCCTCTCCTCTCTCTCTCAAATCATCTTCATTGCTATTTGGTGTTTGTAAGCCATTAGAGGAGTGACAATTGTGACTCTAGAGCTCCAAGACAACAAGATCAAACAAGAGATTCAAAGGTATGTTTCTAGATCTGATTTTGTATTGGTTTATACCTAATTAGTCATTAGAAGTCTTGGATTCAAAGCATGTTTAATTAGAAAGCCTAGATCCAAGCATTAGGGTTTTGCATGCGCACATAGGAAAGTTCTTATGGCTAAAACCCATCAGATAAGTCATAACAGCTAGGAAACGAGTGCAAGACCATATCAATAACCAATTCCTCATCAAAGTTAACATTAAGCTTCAAAAGACGATCCACATAATGTTGCATGCGTTGCAAGTGGGTCGTGACAGACTCTCCATCCTTCATCTTGTTGGTTATAAGTGACTTGACTATTATGTAACTCTCTTGACGAGCTCGTTGATGGTACTCTCCATCCTTCATCTTGCTGGTTATGAGTGACTTGACTATAACCAATAGTCCTCATAGAACCTTTGTAGCTCATGAGTCATAGTGGCAACCATGATGCATGACACTTTGGTTACATCATTGCAATTTCGCCTATACTCAGCTATTTCTTCAGGAGTAGCTTTAGTTTAATTGATCTCGTTCAGCTCCTTTTCGAGAACATATTCCTTGTCCTTGAAGCGCAAAGCTGTCTTGATGTTGCATATCCAGTCATTATAATTGGTACCATCGAAAGTGACTTTGGAGCAGATGCTCAAGAGCAAGAAGGGGTTGAAGTTATTGTTAGAGGATCCGGAAGCATTGTTTGAAGTTGGCATCTGAAAAGGAAAAAGGATAAAATTTTATTAGATAAAAAATCCTTAATATAACACCCAAATGAAATATTAAGGCTAGGATCCAACTAAATAATTCTCAATTTAGAAGAGGGGTGTCGTAATCTAATTGCAAATTATTTAAAAGTATGTAAATGACGATTTGCCAATTTCACCATCATGAAAACGAAATTTTAAGTGAATTAAATTTTAAATGAAATTCCTAGAGCTTTTGAGATTCATTGAAGTATTCAATGACATGTTTAATCTCGATTATTCCATTTCCATTTGTGACTAGGATACCGAGGATCACAAACAAGGTGTGAATAACCATGCAAATTAGCTTGGTACTATCGATGTCGTTTATCATCTAATTAATGTGTCAGTTAACCACACACGCTCTATTAGTAAACAATAATTTACGAGCTACCCATTGCCACCCTTTATTAGTCCATATTTATCTATCGGTTAACCACACATGCTCCACTATGACTTATATCAAGTGCAATGTGCAATTTCATGGATTAACATCAAATTCATACTTTCCTAAAGTAACTAAGATTTGAGAATTTTATAAAAACATTTAGTTACTTTGTATATCATTATATTTATTAATGAGAGTTTAGTGTCCTATCAAACCCATTCAGCTAACGATCCTCCACCAATCAAGGAAGCGGTGGGGGAGAGTGGACACCCATTCAACCGCCATTTTACAGGCAATTTCCTTATCCCCCCCCCCCCCCCTTATAGATCGGCTTCGTGAACAAAGTCTGCTAACGGTAAGAATGACTTTTCTTATATATATATATATATATATATATATATATATATATATATATATATATATATATATATATATAAACTTTTAATTTTAAAATATATATAAGGGTGTATTTTTAAACTTTTCAAAAATACTAGGTTAAATTTTTAATAATTAAATTAACAAATTAATTTTATCTTTATCAAAACTTAACCCAATCATGAATTCATGATAATGATACAAAATTATGATTAAAATATCCTATTTTAAACAATTAAAATGAATTTAAGGTAATTATCCTAATCAATCCATCATACATTTATCAAAACCGAAAATTTAGGATTTGACAGTGCAACTCGTCGAGTTGGGCAATGCACTCATCAAGTTGATGTCAACTCATCGAGTCCCAAGATGAAATCGTCGAGTTCGATGAACATAATGAATATTTTATTCCCTTCTCCTTTGAATAATTCACAATTGCATCATATTCAACAGAAAACTAATCCTAAGCTCTGATACCACTGATGTGTTTTGAGCATAACAACAATTCTTATGTATGCATGCAACCCTAATGCTTTGGATCTAGGTTTTCTCTAATTGAACATGCAGACTTGAACACAAAAGGAGAAACCCTAGGAAGTATATACAATTTTCAAAATTCATATAGAACTAGGTTTAGGTTACATACCTTGATTGTTATATTGTAATAACAATAAATCCCTTGTAGATCTTGAAGCTTGAGAACTTAGTGTCACAAGTGTAACACCTCTAATGGCTCACAAACACACAATGCAAGAGAATAATATGAGAGAGGAGGAGGAGATCAAATTTTCAGCTATGACTTCTTCCAAAGAGTGGCCGAAAATCATAGCCTTAAGGGTTCTTTATATAGTACACCAAGGATGCTATGGATTAACCCTAATTTCCAATATGGTATTTATCCACCTCCGTTAATTATCCATATATGATAAAATATTCTAGAAACTCTAGAATAATCTTACATATATCATCATAAAACCGTCCGCCCTTCCCTAGGAAGGTTCCGGACCCTTTTGCTCAACTATTGAACATTAGCACTTTTAGTCCATACACTATTAATTAATTCATTTAATCCCAAAATCAATTCCAAATTAATTTTTGATTAAATATTAACTAATAACATGATTATTAATTGATATATTATTTCCAGAATATATTAATAAATAATTAATTCCAATTTATTAATTAAATTAAAAAAAATTCTTTCTCTTCCTCAATTAATCATCTTGTCTAGTTGCATGTGTGAAGGCAACCCAAAAGAACCATGTCACTATCAATTCAAATACATACCAATTATAATTATGGCCTTAGACACCTAATCCAATAAAAACTCCATCTTTGATCGCTTTAAGTCTTAAGCTAAACCAATCTGGAAAAAGGGTGTTACCACTCTCCCCCACTTAAGGAGAAAACACCATGTTCGATTGCAGACCTTACCGACGGAGATGGAGGACAAGGGCGGTGATGGATGATTTGCGATGGAGGAGGGCTGCACCGACACTGGCAGAAGGAAGAGCAAACGTTGGAGAAGACAAAAGCGGGAGAGGGAGAAAATGTTGGGTTGTTCATGATGGACTGTTGAAAGCATCAGAGTAGGGTAATGTGGGAAATGTTTTGGTCAACCTCTATTTTACCTAGGACCGAATCAGACATTTTCTCATAACCGAATCAGCATATTAGACCGTGTCAGACATAATTAATCCTTTATCAAACAAGTTGACTGGACCAAGTCAGCTAAAAGAGCTAACCGGACCCAGTCGGCTACATATCAAACATGCCCTAAATAACTAGATCATAAATCACAAACTCATCATGTGATCCTTTTATGCCTACTGTGTTTGTGTAAAAGAATTGTAGATTTATTTAGCAACAAGTACATCTCCAAATAGTTAGATTGATCGTAGTTGTAGACCTATGTTTTCAACTAGGAATGCACTACTTTTATATAAAAAAAAATGAAATATACATCATCAAAAAATAATAATCAGATTATATTCCGTGTAATAACGATTGGGATTGCATACCAAACCTCCTATGTGGGCACATCTTTAAATCATATTAAGATAATATTTTATATTCACTAATTTTTGAAGAAAAATTGAACATTTACGAAATAAAGTAAAGTTTTTTTTTTATCAAATTCCTAAATAAGGAAATATATCATTTAACCTTGAAGGAGATAACAAAAGGCACCAGTGGTCTAGTGGTAGAATAGTACCCTGCCACGGTACAGACCCGGGTTCGATTCCCGGCTGGTGCAATCCTTCAGTGATCTGTTTTTTAGTTAGTTATCGATCACGTTTGTTTACACTCCTCGGAATTATTTCTCCAAACAACTTTTGTTGATAAAGAAACCACCGACTTCTCATTTGAATTTATTTTTTGGTTTTCAATCACTTTCTTTACTTGCAGCTATTTATAGGTGTAACAAATTTTGAATTAAAGAACCAATACCAATAAACTAAGACAAAGCAAACAATTAAAATGACAATCAAATACACCTAAAATTTAACTTTAAAAATATCTACATATTTTATTATTTTACTATTCTGTAAAAAACACGTTAATTTAAAAGAGAAGACACAGTTCTCCTCTGTCTCCCAACACATTGGTAATCACTCATTTAAAAATATAAATATCTTTGCTTTATCTATTTTAAACCTCAAATATAAAAAGATTTCTTTGTTTCTTGGTGTATCTAATTTTAACCCAAATACGATTAATATCGAAAGTTTCATTCTTTTTACTTTTTATGTTTATATTGTGAGTGTTCAAAGTCCTATTCATATGGATTTGGCCAAATTTGTGATCTAGAGTAAACTAAACATATATCAAATACTAAAACTC
Organism: Lactuca sativa; assembly: GCF_002870075.4. Lineage (NCBI taxonomy): Eukaryota > Viridiplantae > Streptophyta > Magnoliopsida > Asterales > Asteraceae > Lactuca > Lactuca sativa. Next base: position 39,694,170 of record NC_056623.2, read on the forward strand.
TCATTCCACGAATTGTTTAAATTTTAATGGTCACCTGTTGAAAATTTTCATTGTCATATATTTACTAGTTACAACTTGAATGGCTTGATTTACCATTTATGCTTAGTAATTTTTGTAACACTAGTCAAAATAGGTCAAAAACAATCACATGTGATTATGTCAATCATGTAATGTAATTTTTGTTAAACTAGTAACGTGATAACCTTACTATGTAATTCATGTTAAAGTATGAAGTTTCATACATATTTTATGATACAAGTCAAAGTATACGTCCATACGATTCCAAAAATATAGAGAACGTCTAAATCTGACTTCGCATGAAGAAGTTATGATAAACCGAACACTATAAAATCTCTATAACATAAGGAATTTAAAATAGGCTTAGATTTAGCTATTGGAGTCTAAAAGAGAGTTGCAGTGCTCGTAAATACATACGCGTAGATATAAAGAACGTCAAAAACGAAGTACGTATGCAAAAGTTACGACCTTTCGAAGTTACAGCTGTCTGAGAGCACGACACGTGTCAAAAACCCTAATCTGACTGGACTCACAACGTGAGGAGTCAAAACGCCACATTTCGAAGCTAGAAGTCTACGGAACGATAACCCAAAATCTCACGACGTGAGCTAGGTTTTCTCACGACGTGAGGACGCTGCAGGACACTATTCAAGGCTAGAAAACACGCGTTAAAGCTACGGGATGACTCTTGCCATAGCTCACGACGTGAATATATCATTCTCACGTCGTGAGAGGCCAAAAATCAGCCTATAAATAGCAAGTCCGGCCTCCTCTCTCCTTACACCATTTCTTTTCCCTCTCTTTCTCTCTCTCTCTCTCTCTCGTATGCTGAAGCCGTTTCGCTTCCCGAGCCCCAACGACCTCGTACCGCTGACCGTTTCTGCTTAGATTATATAAAATCATGCTACTAAGGTGAGTTTCACGGCCCTACTTTCTAATATTTTCGGGGGAAAACGCATGCTAAATATTATATATACATTATTATTATGTCTATATGATAGTATATTAGTATCAACGTAGATAGTTATAATAACCGAGATATAGTTATTTCGTATATGAAATTATACAACTATCGTAAAGTTGTTAGTATGTTATTGTTATAGTAGTATACTAATGTATATCTTGAGTTATACTTAGGATTCTATATATATTATGTGTGCGATATAGTTCCAGAGTTATACTCGGAAGTCCTATATGTTAATTGATAAATATGTTGTTATTATTGGTTTTATGTCAAGATAAAACCATGTTTGTTATATGTTGTTATTATTGGTTTATGTCAAGATAAAACTGGATATGTTATATGTTGTTATTGATTAGTTTTATGTTAAGATAAAACTAAGTATAGCTATTGATAGTTTTATGTCAAGATAAAACTAGGAATGTTATATGTTGTTATTATTGGTTTTAGGTCAATATAAAACCTGGTTTTACTTCAAGATATAGCTGTTATACTGCCTAAATGTTATGAAGTTAGGAGTAATGTTTAAAAGCATAGTCTAGTGACTTAGGGTTTTAGACATGAAAATGCTTTTGTTGTTAGAGCTATAGGAAGCCGTCAAAGTCTACATGAGTTACCTCATTCATCAACTAAGATTGGGGATCTTAGTGGAAGTCCTCTGACCTGTAACCGTTAATCCCGTGTGAGCGAGGAAGTCGTGTATGAATAAGATACGGGTTGACTCCACTCGTGGTTGATTACAACCCAAGACAAACGAGTGACGATTCGTTCCTTTTATTTTTATTCCGGCGTCGATGTGTGCGGTGTTGTTTCTCATGGTAAATCATGAGTGTATTGTTTCTCATGGTAAATCATGAGTGCATTGTTTTGTCAGAGGTTTTGTTGTCAAGCAGCGGTTACGGAATCATGGTAGCAAATTGTTAGAAGCATTATACTTTGTTGTTATACAAGTATTAATGTTAAGTATAAGTTTCCCCCTACTTATACCCTAGGTACTACTTGTATATTAAGTAGATAATTATACCCAACACACATACTCGTATAGAATTGAAATATATTTATACATAGTGGTTTTACTCGTATAGAACTGAAATAAGATTTATACATAGCAACTTTCGTTTGTATGGAATTACAAACACTTATATTCATGGTATATGAGACTTATAGGTATATACTTATTTGATAAGTAAACTTTTATACCTAGGATATATATAGTAAACGTTGGAGAGTCAAAATTATACTTTCAAAACTATACTTTTGAACTTGAGAAAAAGTGTTATTTTTATATGGAGTCAAAACCTTTGAACTCACCAACTTTTTGTTGACGTATTTTAAATTGCATGTGTTTTCAGGAAGTTAATAACTATGATACGAGAAATGACGTTACACTGCCCGGTGTTTCCGTCGACGGTCGGCGTGTGATAATTTTGGATAGAAATATACACAAAATTATATTGTCCAACTAGTTATAACTTGAAATGTTTGATTTACTATTTATGTTTAGTGATTTTGGAGAGCAATATACACAAAAGATGCTTTATATTGTTTATGCAATTTCTGAAAATTACTTTGTTTTAACTTTTCTTTTGAAATAAAATTGATAGTTTTAAAATTTAGAATTTTTATTTACATAAAAGTTGTAATCTTGTATGGGGAAATTTTTTTGATTCCCCACCAACATCTCCATATCCCATGGGAATAAAAAGAGGCACATGCATTTATATTTTCCAATAAGGATGAGAATTGGTTCCCTACTCCGATATCATCTCTATAACAACTTAAAATAGATTGAAACATCCATTTTTCTAAAACATTTTATAATTTATGAACCAATAAGTTCAGTCTCTTTCGGTTAAAATTTTTAGATTTACTCCTCATAACAATGATCGACCGTATATGGTGTGTTCGACATACAACGTTTGGGAACTTCTGACTTTTAGCTTTTAAAAAAACGCTAGTAAAAAAGAAAAAAACTCGTTCGGCGACAAAAACGTTTAACTTTTAGCCTAAATAAAACGTTCCAAAACCAAAAATTACATGAAGTATCTTTCAACAAAACGCTTCAAAATCAAACACTACCTGCTATCAGCTAGTTCTGTCCAACGCCCACAATCGATATATGAATGCCTAAACAGTAGTAGATTAAAAGAAACTTCCATTAAGAGGTCAAATGTGATAAAAATATGTGTCAACCTTAACCTTGGTATAAATCACAAGATACGTGTTAATATTGGTATAGGCTCATCTAACTCTTACGAGGGTGCGAACACGTGTCTTTTCAATTTTCGATTGGTATATCAATTTTTTTTATATGTAAAAGCACTAGGTATAATACTCATGTTACATGCGTTAATTAAAAAAAATTAAATATATAAATCTAAATATTAAGAATTTTGGATTTATAGAAAAAAATAAGAAAAACAATGAATTATTAAAATTTATTTTTTTATCTTTTAAATTTAAATAAATAAACAAAATAAACCTAATGAGTTTTAATTTAGAAATTTTGAAATAAAAATGTGAGTCTATTAGTGAAATTGATATTCATTTATTACTATATTTATTGTATTTATTAAATTAAAGTATTATATGTAATTTATTAAAATAGAAAACCCATGAAATGACATGTGAAAAAGAAATTAATTTAAAATAACCATAAAATAATATTTTACAAATTAAATGAGAATATGACAAATAATATTTTACAAATTAAATGAGAATATGACAAATATAAAAAAAAAAAAAAAAAAAAAAATTCATTTATCACAGTAGATTAGATAAGAAGTCTCTTTCAAAGAACTATATAACTTCACAGAAACTTCGGAATTTGGTGGCTAACATATGATTGATGAAAAAAGCATATATAGACTGCATAAATTTTAGGTGGCTTCCACATTACTAATTCCGGTCATCTTCATCATTTCCCTATCGGAATTACTGAACAACTGAGCCACCGAGGTCACTACGTGGCACTTATTGGTACTACATGTGCTACTGGACTTTTTCTTCTTGACTTCTGCCGACGACGAAGATGCTGAAGACCTCGTTGGAAGCGGAAACACGGATGGTATCTCGAAGTTAGTCCTTGCACTAGCACCTCTCATCCGCCTTGCCGCTGCGTCATACGCACGCGCCGCTTCCTCCGCAGTGTCAAACGTCCCCAGCCAATGCCTGCAACGCCCTATCTTGTCACGTATCTCCGCTGACCACCTCCCCCACGGCCTCTTCCTCACCCCTCTGTAACTCTTCTCCACACCACCATTATTCTTAACCGGTTTGGACTTTGATCCTTCGCTGTGACCACTTGATGTAACACTACTTTTTCCGAACAGAACCTGTTCTCCGACCACGGCGGCAATGCCTTCCAGAACAATAGGGTTTCCGACGGCTATGTGTTCCGACGAAATATTGGTTTCCGGAGACGGGGTTTCAAGATTTTGGTCGAAAATCGAGGAGTTTTCTAGAATTTGAGGTGTGGTCATGAAGGAATTGTAGAAAAACTGAGTGTTCATTGTTTTGGATGCTATGTTTTTAGTGGAAGTGGAGATGAAACAGTATCTATCTTCTGTTTACTAGCAGTAGGATCTAAAGAGGCACACGAAAGCTCTGCATGGGATATGGTGAGTGTACCCTTACCATATTTATACACCAAGTTGATCCGACCCGAAATACTAAGAACAACCAATTTCATATGTAGCCAAAATTTCGAGATTACATTAGAAAATACATGGAATATTTTAGTACGGTATATAAGAATAATATTTTCGTATTGATTTTCTTTTCAAAAGCAACATATCTATGTATTAACTTAATTATATGATTATATCATTATCACCTATCTTATCTTACATTACATGAAAGTAATTTATATTATGAAATTTAAAAACTATTTACATTTTAGTACATCAAAACAATTCTTCTAGTTACTTATTAAAATAAGTAAATTTATATTTGTAAACGGATAAGTGAGTATTTGTAACGAAAAGTTTTATATAATTCGACTTTGAAATGGCGGCCCTGGGGTGTGTGGACGGTGCGGTCGCATAGGGCTTCCGATTTCAAAAAGTCTCTGAATTTTGGGACAAATTTATAGTTAGTGTGTTGGTATTTTTGTAAAATACATTTTTATGTGTTATCATTAAATAAAATTAGTTGTGTCTTCTAAAATGCTAGAAAATCAATGTTTAAAAAATTGTAATTCATTTTATTTTTTCCTTTTTAAAGTTGTTTATAACAATTATAACTTATTATTAAGAGTGAAGAAATGATGTTGTGACAGGGAATGTACAAGATGTTTGTTAACAAATTTAAAATTTGAATTTAAGAGTAGCAAAATTACTAAATAGTAGTATTTTACAAAAAAAAATTATGGGGCTTTACTTTCATTTTCATACAAAGCTTCGAAATATGGGGGTCGGACTTGCGATTATGCGAGGCAAAATAATACAGTAAATAATGTGCGACCTATATTGTCAATCTATTTCTATAAAAGTACAAAGTCTGACTTTTATATATTATACTAATGACATGGGGCTGAAAGCCTTGTGATGGGTAATTGTGGGATTTATTAGGTTATCGTCATGGTGGCGTAAGTTGGGAAAAGATTGTTTTGACATTTGGGTGATGGGTTTTAGTTATGTGGGTGGGAGACCATGGTATATCTGATGGAAGGCAAGATGTGACCATCGTTTTCAGACCATGGACTCGTTGGTAAGACGATGATTCTTTGATTTACGAGGTCCAGTTCAGCCTTCAGCCACTGCTTCGTGTCATGTGTTGCTGCATGGTAAATATCATGTACCATCATCACATTAATGTGAAAGTCTTCAAAAGATCCTCATACATCCAAGACTAAATCTTTCGTAAAACTTACATTTTTAGATTTTGAAAAAATATATATAATATATAGGTTTCCTTTTTTTTTTTTTTTGATTTTGTATTATATATAGTCATTAATTTATAAAGAATTTGAAATCAAATATCAAAACAATGGTATAATGATCAAGTTGTTTTTGGTGACCTTTTATTAGATTTTGATTGATAAAAATAGTATGTTGGTATTATGGTGTGAATTTTCAAAGTTAGATAGTGTTGTGCGATTTAAATATGTGTAATGAGTTTTGAAACTGGTTTGGTGTAGAGGATGTGGTTTACCTTTAAAAAAAATTGTTGGTTCCATATCGAAATGATTGTTCAGTACATAAAAGGGAAGATTTTTTTGATCCCCCTATGTTAGTACAAAAATGACGCATGAAAGATGTCTTATTCTTACGAAATGTTAACGCAAAATAGATAAATATTTTCGTTACTTTTTAACCAAAACCCAGTCAAACTTATGAAATTAATGACTTGATTTTTTTTTTTATGTGGCGTGAAATATATGCATTAGATTATATTAGCCTTGATATTGTTTCTTCTGAATCTTGTTTGCTGTTTTGTGACATTGTCACAAATATTATAAAAAACAAAACAAATCAAAACTTAAGTGTAAAACTATAAATGAACCAAGTAGAAAAACTATAAAACTTGGTCGTTGTTTACTGAAACTTTCCTAACTTTTAAGTTCAATTTAAATCATTTCCTGGTTAAAATTTAAAATTTTCCATAATAACAGAACGTAACTAGAATAGAGTGCTTAAATCTTTTTATAAAACAACATATTAACGAATGTGGAAAAATAATTAAATTTTATTTCTACTTAATGAAATTATTTATAATAATTAAGTAATATTATATAAAATTTTGAAAGTACCCTCCAAATTTTAAAACGACCGATTAGATATTTAAAACAAAAACTTTTTTGAAGCATCTCGCAGTTATATATGACGGGAAATCTAAACAAAGTACGAATTTTGCAGTTAAAAGGGAACTAATGACACATGATGACGCAAACTAATGACAAATCATTTGATGATTCTCTGAATAATATCAATATTATTGTATTTTTTTTTCAAAACTATTCCATTTAGTATCCCCAAAGTGCTTAATGTACCTAGTGTCATCCATTTGTTTATCCCTTAGACTTGAAGGAGTGGAAAGGAGTGGACTGCGGTTCCAAGCCATACCCTTGCCACCCGGACCGCAAACCCCCTGGGTGCGGTTTCCTACGGTTTTGGCCGCAGTGCGGCTAGAAATGGCCGCACCCTCTTTCTTATTTCTCTTTATTTATGTGTCTTTCTCTCATCTCTTTCTTTCTCTACCATGGTTTCCACTCCCTGAGTGTCGTAAAGAATCACACTTTATATGGTAAAAATGATGTAACTTCTATGTGTCAAAGGAGGGAATGTGGTTCCTATGACACCACCCCCTCCAGCCTTATGATTTGATGAGGAGGGTAATTATAATAGCACCACCTAGAACTAAAGGGTTAAAGTATCGGTATCCCATTTTAGTTCTTATCATACCTCTTAATCATTATATTTATTGTTTTCTTTAAATAACCATAATTATTACATAATAATATTACCTGTTTATTATAAATAATTACATATGACATAATTCTCATTAGTTCAACCTTTTAAATTGTACTATCTTTTATTTTAATATAGATTAGGTTATTTTATTCATTTATTTATAATTATTATTATTATTATTTATTTATTTATCTTTGTTTATATGATTTAAAAAAAATCTATTTTGGCGTTTTGTTTGAAAACATATTTAATGTTTTGTCCAAATAAAATTCTGGTGTTTTTCTATTTATTTATATTATATTTGAGGTTTAGTTCAAACTTTTGTTTGAATATATTTTTAATTTTTATTTTTTTAATATTTATTTTATGGGTTGTATTTCTTTAATATAAAATATCAGTTTTTTTATGTTTTATTCGTTTATATTTTTTTGACGTTTTTTTTCTAATATTTTTTTATATATCTTGACGTTTTGTTCGAAATTTTTTTGGAATGTTTGTATATCTATAATTATTCCATGATTCTATATTTAAATTTTCTTTTTCTAATTTGATTCATTTTACATTCAAACTTATTTTAACCAAATAAATAGTTATTAATATATTTTTAAAAAAATCAACTAAAGATATTTTTAAAAAACTGATTTTTAATAAGATATTTTAATGAGATATTTTGTTCTAATAAGTTATTTTTTTATAGTTTTTTAATGTTTTTTTTTTCATTTTAAATTTTTTTTTTCATTTTTTAAATGTTTTTATGTTTTTTTTTTCTTGGAAATAATGTTTTTTATAGTTTTTTTTTAATGTTTTGTTCATTTTTTTAATGTTTTTTTTTTCACTTTGTAAATAATTATTGAAAATTTAAGATATATGTTGTAAAAACATTTAAGCTTTCAGTAAAAACATTTAAAAAAAATGAAAAAAAACATTAAAAAACTATAAAAGAAAACTTATTCAGTGAGTTACAATCCTTCAAAGTTAGGATATCGAAGCTGAAATATTTCAGCTTTTCAGAAAAAAAAAATTAAATTTTGTATTCTGTGAAATTCTTTAAACAAACATATCGCATTTGTTTTAAGTATATTGCATTTGTTTTAAGTTGGATTTTCATGTGGTTTTTTCCAACATGTAATTTAGAGTATGTAGATGAATTTAGACTATAATTTTGTTGTTTTGGGTGATATATTCAACGAGTTACAATCCTTCAAAGTTGAGATATCAAAGCTGATATATTTCAACTTTTCAATTATTATTTTTTATTAAATACTAACAATATTTTCATTTTGTTTTTATGTATAGATTGGACAAGCTTTAAACATGTTAGATTTGGATTACAATTATATGGGAAAGAGGCTAATAGAAGATTAGATTATGACATTTGTTAGTTAGATTCATTTTAAAATTTAAACTATGATTTTTAGTATTGCGGTAATTGTTTTTATATGAGAAATTATATATCCTCCCACTTTTGTTTTTACAAATCTTTCTACCAAATTAAATGATGACATGTGTCATATTAGAATACTAAAATTTCATTAAATGAGCATTAAATATTACATATGTCATTATTTAATTAGGTAGAAAGATTTGTAGGAACAAAAAGTAGGAGGATATTCAATTTCTCTTTTTTATATATTTGTGTTAAGTTTGTTAACTTTTGTTGGTGAACTTGATTTATATGTTAGATGTTTTTATTTGGAAAACTAATTTTGCAAATTATGATATTATAGATGTTAACGTATCCCTAGGGAGAACATCAAAAAGGAGAAGTCAAACTAACGTCGATCTTGGCTGGGGTAGAACCTGATCAAGTGATCATACATAGTTTGATGCCAAGGCCGCGCCTTCGCCAACGCAGAGTCACTGGTATGGCGGTTATGTTGGATTAGTGTCTAAGCCCGTAACTATATTTGGTATGTACTTGACCCGGTTGTGCATGGTCCTTTTGGGTTGCCTTCACCAAAACAACTTGATAGGATGATTTATGGAGAAAGAGGATTAATTATGATTTATTAATATATTATATAAATAATATATTAAAGGAGAAATCATATTGTTTAATTAATATTAGTCAAGAATTAATTGATAGTTAGATTTGTGACTAAAAGACATTAATTAAACTTAGGGGACTAGAATTGTAATTATAAGATAATTGCAATTGGGCTATGGATCACCTTGGAACATAGGTTGGACGAATTCTATGGGAAGCCCATAAGGAATTCGTCCAAGGGGTGTTCTAAAGGGAGTCCATGGGCTGCTTAGGGCCTAAGCAGTCAGATTAGGGTTTCCTAGTTGAAAACCCTAATGGCCTAGCTATATAAGGACCCCCTAAGGACCCCAAAACGTGGTGAACTCTTTTCGAAGAACCCTAGGACGTTTTTGGTGATCCTCCTCTTTCTCATAAGTCATTCTCTTGCTCTTGGTGTTTGTAAACCATTAAAGGAGTTACATTTGTGACTCTAAGCTCCAAAGAAAGAAGATAGAAGAGATTCAAGCCATCCTACAAGAGATAATCATATAGATCTGCTCTTATGTGATAATTTCAAAATGCATATGCTAGATTAGGGTTCTTGAGCCTTGGATGAATTGCATGTACAATAGAGAAATCTAGATCCAAGCATTAGGGTTTGCATGAGCACATAGGATGTTCTTTTGGCTCAAACCCATCAGTGGTATCAAAGCTTTGATTGGTTTCAATTGTATTTGATGCTAATATGTTCGTTAATTGCTTGATATGAAAATCATTTTTCTGAAAATACCCAGCTCACGACGTGACTTACTGAGTTCACGACGTGAGCCCAGTCTGTCTGACAGACTCGACGAGGGCAGTAGGCTACTCGACGAGTCTGTGGATCAGATGGCTCAAAATTCAGATTTATGACTGGTTTTGTGTTTGGATAATTACCAAAAAAATTTTTGAATAATTTATATATATGTTATGATTATCCTTACCAAATTAAAAGATAATTACCATTTATTTGAATAATAAATTAATTATAAGATAATCTTTGATTATTTAATTTATTTAGTGAATTATCTTGTAAATAATCTTGATTAGGTCAAATTTAGATAATCATTAAATTAATTTTTTAATTTAAAATTATTTACTATTTGATCCTCTGTGTTTTGAAAAGTTCAAAACTTGTCCTCAAGTTTTGGAATTTAAATTTTTAATTAAAAGTTTAATATTGAAATATTTAAATTTTAAACCCTAATGATTTGAAATGTTTCAAAACTTGCCATCAAGTTTTGGAATTAAAATTTTAGACAAAATTGCAAAAATGGTCCTTATGGTTTGTCAATTTCTATGGGTAAGGTCCAAAAAAAAGTTTATTAGCAAAAAAGGTCCCTATTTGATGGTTTTGTTGTGGTTTTGGTCCTAACTTCGTTAAGTTTAACAGCATGGCTGTTAACTTTTGGCAAATGACGGATTTACCCCTGGGACCATATTTGCAGTTTTATCTTTTTACCAAACTACAAGGACCAATTATGCAATTTTTCTTTTACATTTTATTGAATTATTATATATATTAATTATTTTAATTACTTTTTTCTTTTGAACTTTTTTCTTGTTGTATTATTTGTTATCGGATTATTATATATTAATAAGTATTATTTTTAATATATTTTATTTATATATTAATAAGTATTACTTTTTTTGTTATTAACTTTTTTTTTGAATTTCTTCTTTATTGCATTAATTCTTTTTTATTGGTTTATTATATATTAATAAATATTATTTTTAACATATAATATTGATCTATTAGTAAGTGTTACTTTTTTGAATTATTAAATTCATTTAATTAATTTTTTTATTTTTTTATTTCGTTCATTCTTTTGATTGGATTATTATATATTAATAAATATTATTTTTAATATAATATATTTATATATTAATAAATATTACATTTTTTATTATTAATTTTTTAATTGATTTTTTTAAATTTCTTTCTTTATTGGATTAATTCTTTTTTATTGGATTATTATATATTAAACAAATATTAGTTTTAACATATAATATTTATTTGTTAGTAAGTGTTACTTTATTTGATTATTAATTTTATTTACTTAATTTCTTTTAATTTTTTTATTGCATTAGTTCTTTTTATTGGATTATTAATTTAATTTTATTATTTTTATTTATAATAAATAATATTTATTTAATTATTTTATTTTATTTTAATTTCTTTCTTTATTGTTTTAAATAAAAATACCAAACACTCCGACTCAGCTCCTCCATTCGTTGCACTTTACCACCTTGCGTCGTCGTATCATCTCGCTGGAAATCATCAATCATCTACTATAGTCGGCCATTCTCGATGAAAACTACACCAGTTGACTACCCACACAATGTGAAATAAACCCCAGAAAACATACTTCCTTCAGCCGACCATTCATTACAGATACCACCATCGATGACGACAATGTTAGATCGAAGGTTTTCAAACCACCATAGCTGCTATAGGTGGTGACAAAGTTGTAGAACTCGTTACTCGGTACTCGTTCGGCCGACCGCCGAGTAGCGAATACTCAGATTTGGTAATTCATGTACAAATATTTTTAGGGAAATTATATATGTCAAAATCATAAGTTTATTGAAATAAATAACAAATTTAGATATATGTGAATACATAAAAACTAAAATACACACGATGGTGTCATTTCGTGAATAATTACTCAACTTATATATATATATATATATATATATATATATATATATATATATATATATATATATATATATATATATATATATATATATATATATATATATATATATAGTAATAGGATTGGAGAGGACCCCATAGTGGTTTGTTGTGACTGAGTGATGGTGGTGGTGTTGTACAAAATATATTATCTTCCAAATACATAAAATAAATTAGAGAATGTGGGGTGGGTATGATTTTTTGGTATTTTTATTTGAAACAATAAAGAAAGAAATTTAAAAAAAAATAAAAACAATTAACAAATATTATTTATTATAAATAAAAATAATAAATTTAAATTAACAATCCAATAAAAAGAACTAATGCAATAAAAAAATTTTAAAAAAATTAATAATCCAATAAAGTAACACTTACTAATAGATAAATACTATATGCTAAAAATAATATTTGTTTAATATACAATAATCCAATAAAAAAGAATTAATGCAATAAAGAAGAAATTAAAAAAAAATCAATTAAAAAAATTAATAATAAAAATGTAATATTTATTAATATATAAATATGATATATTAAAAATAATATTTATTAATATATAATAATCCAATCAAAACAAATAACGATATAAAAAAATTAAAAAAAAATAATTAAATGAATTTAATAATCCAATAAAATAACACTTACTAATAGATAAATATAATATTATATGTTAAAAATAGTATTTATTAATATATATAATAATCCAACAAAAAAGAATTAATGTGATAAAGAAGAAATTCAAAATTTTTATTAAAAAAAATTAATAATAAAAAAATTAATATTTATTAATATATGATAATAAATTAAAAATAATATTTATTAATATATAATAATTCAATAAAAATATAATACAATAAGCAAAAAGTTAAAAAGAAAAAAGTAATTCAAAAAAATGAAAAAGAAAAATTGCATAATTGGTCCTTATAATTTGGTAAAAAGATAAAACTGCAGAAATAGTCCCAGGGGTAAATTTGTCATTTGCCAAAAGTTAACAGCCATGCTGTTAAACTTAACGAAGTAAGGACCAAAAGCACAACAAAACCTTCAATTAAGGAACTTTTTTGCTAATAAACTTTTTTTTGGACCTTACCCACAGAAATTGACAAACCATAGGGACCATTTTTGCAATTTTTTCTAAATTTTAATTAAAAGTTTAATTTTAAAATGTTAAATTCTAAAACCCTAATTTTTGAAAAAGTTCAAATTGCACCCTTATGGTTTTATTAAATTAATTAAGTGTATAGTTTAAAGAGAGTTATTAAATCCATAGTGATATGGTTTACATTTAATTAAATTAAAAGTGTAATTTATTAAATTAGACCACATAGTATTTTAAAAGTGTAAAATACACCCTTATAGTATATATAAAATTAAAAGTCTAATATTATATATGTATAAGTTAAATGTCAGTCTTACCGTTAGTAGGCCTCATTCTCGAAGTTGGTCTATAAGGTTTATTTAAGGAAGCAGTCTGTAAAATGACCGCCATTGGGTATACACTCTTACCCACTGCACTATTGACTAGTGGACGGTCGTTAGCCGAACGGGTTTGATAGGGCAAACCCTTTCCATTAAAAGTATAATGAATTATAAAGTAACTAAATGTTTTACAAAATTCCCAAATCTTAGTTACTTTAGGCAAAAGTGAATTTGATGCAATTCCATGAAAGTGCACTTTGTACCCTTGCTAAGACGTTAGTGGAGCGTGTGTGGTTAACCGACACACTAAATGGGTTCTAAGCAAAGGTAGCGAAGGGTGACTCGATGTTTGTCATAGTTCGGTGGAGCGTGTGTGGTTAACCAGCACATCGAATAGATAACTGTAACATTGAGGGAACAATGTAATTTTGCATGGTTATTCACACCCTGTTTTGTGATCCTCGGCATCCCAGTCACAAATCGAGGAGCATATCGAGATTTAAACATGCCATTGAAAAGTTCAATGAATTTCAAAAGATCTAGGAGTTTTCAATACATTTAAAACTTAATCTCTTTTTTCGTTTTTTATGGTGGAAAATTAGTGAATCGTCATTTACTTACCTTCAAATGTTCTGCAATTTGGGTTACGGCATCCCACTCCCAAGTTGTAGAGTATTGTGTTGGGTCCTAGCCTTAATATCTCATTTGGGTGTTTTATTAAGGACTCAATCAATCAATCATCTAACTTGAATTTTTCTCCCGTTTGGTAGATGTCAAAGTATGACAACTATGGTCTTCCCAAATACCGTGGAATAAGCTTTCCACATGAAGATGATATTCCACGATTCGATCGAGGAACACGAGATCATGCTTCACTTCCTCCACCTCCTCCTATTGTTCTCCCTAACCCACAAGTTCAAAGGCTTGAAAAGTTCAAGCTCACTCAAGCCCTTTTGGTAAGTAAACATGAAGAAGGAAAGTCAATGTGTACACACGTCTTAGAGATGAAGTCTCACATTGATAGTGTAACATCCCCCTCTGGCACGTATCACAATATTGTCCGCTTTGGGCCACTCGGCACGAGGACTTCCCAGGGGGTCACCCATCCTGGTACTACTCCCGCCCGAGCACGCTTAACTGCAGAGTTCTTATGGGATCTGCTGCCCTCACGGCTTTAAAACGCGTTGTGACAAGGAAGGTATCCACACCCCTTTATAAGGAAATGTTTCGTTCTCCTTCCAAGCCGATGTGGGATCAGATCTAACCCACTTTCACCCCCCATTATAGGGTTCGACGCCCCCGTCGAACACATCGACCCGTGCCCTAGCTCTGATACCATTTGTAACATCCCCCTCTGGCACGTATCACAATATTGTCCGCTTTAGGCCACTCGGCACGAGGACTTCCCAGGGGGTCACCCATCCTGGTACTACTCCCGCCCGAGCACGCTTAACTGCAGAGTTCTTATGGGATCTGCTGCCCTCACGACTTTAAAACGCGTTGTGATAGGGAAGGTATCCACACCCCTTATAAGGAATGTTTAGTTCTCTTTCCCAGCCGATGTGGGATCAAATCTAACCCACTTTCACCCCCCATTATAGGGTTCGACGTCCCCGTCGAACACATCGACCCGTGCCCTGGCTCTGATACCATTTGTAACATCCCCCTCTGGCACGTATCACAATATTGTCCGCTTTGGGCCACTCGGCACGAGGACTTCCCAGGGGGTCACCCATCCTGGTACTACTCCCGCCCGAGCACGCTTAACTGCAGAGTTCTTATGGGATCTACTGCCCTCACGGCTTTAAAACGCGTTGTGACAAGGAAGATATCCACACCCCTTTATAAGGAAATGTTTCGTTCTCCTTCCAAGCCGATGTGGGATCAGATCTAACCCACTTTCACCCCCCATTATAGGTGAAAGTGGGTTAGATTTGATCCCACATCGGCTGGGAAGGAGAACTAAACATTCCTTATAAGGGGTGTGGATACCTTCCCTATCACAACGCGTTTTAAAGTCGTGAGGGCAGCAGATCCCATAAGAACTCTGCAGTTAAGCGTGCTCGGGCGGGAGTAGTACCAGGATGGGTGACCCCCTGGGAAGTCCTCGTGCCGAGTGGCCCAAAGCGGACAATATTGTGATACGTGCCAGAGGGGGATGTTACAAATGGTATCAGAGCTAGGGCACGGGTCGATGTGTTCGACGGGGGCGTCGAACCCTATAATGGGGGGTGAAAGTGGGTTAGATCTGATCCCACATCGGCTTGGAAGGAGAACGAAACATTTCCTTATAAAGGGGTGTGGATACCTTCCTTGTCACAACGCGTTTTAAAGCCGTGAGGGCAGCAGATCCCATAAGAACTCTGCAGTTAAGCGTGCTCGGGCGGGAGTAGTACCAGGATGGGTGACCCCCTGGGAAGTCCTCGTGCCGAGTGGCCCAAAGCGGACAATATTGTGATACGTGCCAGATGTTACAGATAGGTTAAGAATGTTGGGAGTCGTTGTCTATGAGAAGCTGGCTGTTGACTGGGTTCTTCAGTCGCTTCATGACTCGTATAATGAGTTTGTAAGAGAGTACTATATGATAGACCATGACGTGGCCCTCATCGATCTCACCTATTTGCTTGTTGCTGATGAATCAACAATGATTTGGCCGTGGATGCGGTTCTTGAGTGCGGTTGAAATACTGACTGCGGATCAAAATATGGCTTCGGATCTGTCAAGTTTAAGAGGGTCACTTTTATGTTTCAACAGTAGTTGAACAGAAAAAGTAACTGAAAACCCAAAAAGTGGGTATACAACCCAGAGACCGACAAATCAATTCAAAACCTACGATCTTATTGATGGCACTCGGGGTTAACTCGTCAATAAAAAAGCCATAGTGATGCACGATCATATCGAAAAAGTTAGACGTCGTCAGGCGCAACCCCGCTTCGAATAGAGGAATTGGAATCCCCATTTTCCCTAAAGGACAGTCATAGATTGATGACCCCTTCACCGAAATTGTCACACCGTGCTCCGGTAAGAAACCGAAACAATCTTGCAGAAGTTGGAATCCCTCCGCAGTAGGGACTCTTCCATAACGGTCCATCGTGAAGAATAGATGAATGGTAGAAAGGAAAAATTCGTAAAATGCCTGAGTCGATACAACAAAAGTAAGGAGAGGAGGTAGAGATGAAAGATATTGGGAAAAGGGGGATTTTAAATGAAAAATTGGCGTCACGAACCGTCTATCGATAGGTCTGACACACATTGACGGCGCTGCCTAAATTCTGTCAAATGCTGGAGATAATCTTAGACATACATGTGTTGAAATATAGGCTCTAACGGCGACGCTACCAAGCCAACGGGTACGCTTACAAGCCTAAGGGACTTATTAACGTATCCCTCAGGGAAAATGTCAAAAAGGAGAAGTCAAACTAATTCCGATCTTGGCTTGGGTAAAACATGATCATGCCCAGTCTGAGGCTAAGGCCGGACCTACGCCAACGCGGAGTCACTAGTATGGCGGTTAAGAGGCAAAACTGCACCTTACCCTCTTCTCCTAGGAATAACACCCCGACAAACGTGGGACAAATCAGAGAGTTCCACCTGTCCATCTGACGACAGCTATGATGATCAAAATATCAAATATTCCCATCTAGCCAATGAGGGGACGAGGCAAAAAGGTGTGACAGGGGATCATTCAATACGGATCCGCCACGTCACACCTCACGAGGGAATGCTCAACAAAATCATTTATGAGATTCATGAAGAGGGGAACTGAATTCTTTTTCTTCAGATTCACCCTTACTTCTCTCAGATCCATTCTAACTTGATTGTCGGAGCTTCGTCCCAGAGATCCCTCCCGGACGTTGACTAACGGTCATTTTTCTCTTTTGTACTGTGATATCAGGAGAAGGAATTAGCGCAACTCTCACCCTCAAAATCGAGTTCAACCCTATCTGACATATCACAACAATAGATAAAGTTAGATTAGTTGTATATGAAATATGATGAAGTCATTAACTTATTTGATTCAAAGTTCAAACAAACTGGTATAAACAATCAAAGTTTGACCGTCCCAATGGATACAAGAAACCGATTCATATTCATTTTTATGAGTTGTATCATATCAAACCCAAAACGTATTCATTTTAACGAGTTGTAACATATCAAACCCAACAACATTCATTTTAACGAGTTGTATTAAAACCAAAAACGCATTTTAACAACTTGTATTTTATGCATGTAAAGTTGTACTAGTCCAACCGTGTCTAAGAACCGAAAAAACTAGACCTGGAGCTGGAGCCGGTAAGTCTCATCTGGTCCGATCCAAATGCTCAACCATATATATATATATATATATATATATATATATATATATATATATATATATATATATATATGTGTGTGTATATATATATATATATATATATATATATATATATATATATATATATATATATATATATATATATATAGGCTTATATTATTTTGTCTTTACTAACTATTGTGTGCCAGAATGCACAGATCTGGACCAACGAATGGAATTAATCAATGAACATGATTTGAGAGTGTATGATACTAAAATGGGATAGCATGTACCATATAATCACACAATATTTAGCAAAATGGTATTTTGGACAATTAACTACATTTATAAAAGGATTTTTTTGGATTTTTAGGGATAATTAATTCTTCTAATTTAAAAAATTTGATTTTTTAATTAATTCAATTTTATTTTTAACTTAATTTGTAAACATAACCGATTTTATTCTGTCAGAATATTTTTTTTGTTAGAAAGATGTTCTTTCAGAATTTTATTCTGTTAGAATATTATTGAAAAATAACAAAATTCTTGAATCAGGGGTTGAAAAATAACAACATTCTAATGTATTATTATACATCCGAATTTAAATACAAATTCATACAAACTAAAATCCTTATACATTTTAATATAATTATACATATTCTAAAATAATATCAACAGAAATGAATAAAACTCTAAAAAATAACAACATTCTTAAATTGTGAGTATGATCAAACTTTATTCATTCTTCAAGTTATTCCTATTAGGTCTTCAAAGCATTCTTCCGGCCATTCCTATCGCAAATACAACAAAAAACTAATATTGGTTACAAACATTTACTTGCAATTAACTATCACTTTATATATTCTAGTAGAATACATAGAATACATTCTGGCAGAATACATAGATTTTATTCTAGCTGAATATATTCTGATAAAATACATATAATACATTCAAAAGTATCGTATTTACTTCTAATACAATTTTAGATTCCAAATATACAATAACGAAGGACAATAGAAATTGGAATTTAAAATCACAAATTGAACGAAAATAATACACAGACAAATTAATTACCTTTTTAAACCATTACATAAAACATGTGTTGCTAGTAATTCTGATAGAATGTATACCACAAGGTTAAATTCGTTAAATTCTCTTTCAGACATTTCA
Organism: Lactuca sativa; assembly: GCF_002870075.4. Lineage (NCBI taxonomy): Eukaryota > Viridiplantae > Streptophyta > Magnoliopsida > Asterales > Asteraceae > Lactuca > Lactuca sativa. The sequence goes on from NC_056623.2 coordinate 39,713,145, forward strand.
ACAAACACTTATTACGCATTATCATCAAACAAGCCAAAATTTATCTAAAACAATTAATGAACTTAGAATAATAATGTGGGTGTTAGTTGTGTATCAACAAAGACCATGATCCTTATAAATAGACAAAGAAAACATAAAAAAAAATGTTAAAAACCAATATGCGTATAATATATGCAATGCAGTCATGTAATCCTAAAATTGCAATGAAAAAGATGGAGTCTTATATATAGGCATTTCATCGAACATTTAGAGGGCAGCATACAAGTTATATGACATAATACATATTGCATAAAATATATGTTACTAGTAATTCTGACAGAATACATGTTATATGACAGAATACATTATCACAGAATATGGCATAATACATAGAATATGACAAAATACATAGAATACTTTTTGACAAAATACATAGAATATGGCATAATACATAGAATATAACATAATCCATGTCTAAGATTACTAGAAACTATGTTTTAGATTGGAATTAGTCAATTTTTGAGAATTTGGCTTGAAACATCTCTTATGCATTTTATCAATCACCTTATGTGCATTATCAAATTATCCTAGCTTTACCTTGAAATACAATGTCAAACACCTTCAACAAGTTGTATTAAACACCAAACACCTTCATAACACCAGGAGTTGAACCGAAAGCGGGAGAAAGATTCATGATATCATGGGAAATCGATAGAAATCGATTATAGATGTTGAGATAATCATAAATCAAATGCAGCTACACCAAACTTGAATTTAAAGAACGTATATCCGATTCCACTAGTGAATTTTCAGAATTGGGAGATCTTAATTGGAAAGGACTTACCAACTTGGTTCAAATAAAATGCAAAGAAATACATCCAAACAGATTGCAATCATTGATTTTTTAGAAATGTCTTTCACAAAATCATTTATCCAAAACCAAATACATAAAATCGATTAAATAAAAAAAAACGAGTTCAGAAGAAAAAGAAACTTACAGGCTGATTGGAGAAGAAATTTATCCGTAGTCATGGGTCTGGAAACTTGATGATTGATAGTGGAGATCATGGCCGCCAGGTGGGTTTCTTCTCCTGGTATAATGAAGGAGTCGATGGTGAAGATTGAAGAAGCAACTTAAGGACGAATGGTGAGTGTTTTTCTAGGGTTAACAAACTAGTTTCGCTGGACATTAAGCGTTTTAAATATTTGCCAAAATTAAATGTAGCCAAGATTACTATTATACCATTTTCTAATTTATTATTGAATTTATTTTTGCTTAATTTTGATTGGTTGTTAGAGGCACACAATACTTGTTGAAAACATTTGAAGCTAACTCTCTCTCTCTCTCTCTCTCTATATATATATATATATATATATATATATATATATATATATATATATATATATATATATATATAGTAGGACCAATAATGTTGTCACATATACGTCACGTTACCTTCACTACATGTTCACTATCACACTACTAGTCATTGGAAATGATTACCACTTCATATTATTTATCTTTACTTTTTTTTATATTAGATTAAATAAAAAACATAATTATTAAACATAAATAAATATTTTATAAATAAAAAAATTACATTTTACTAATAAAAATCATTACATTAAAAATCATATTACATAATTTGAAAAAAAAATGAGAAAATAGAAAGATGTTTGTGTGTTTGTAGTGGGTGCTGTATTTTGATTTGGATTCAAAATTTGAAGAAAATATGAGAAAACAAAAAGATGCTGATGTATCTGTCATGTGAAATGTATATATAATTATATATAGTTAATATTACATGGTTTAAATTTGAAAAGTAACTAATTTTTTTTAATACACAAAAGGATGACAATAGCCATTTTCATGACCGGTTGGAGATTGCATAAGCAACTTATACGTCACATCTAGTTGCCCCGGGACGGTGTTCACTAGCGAACATGTCCGCCACCTCAACATTTCATGTGTGAGGAGGGTGCCATACTGAAATGCTTAAGGCAATAGGGTGTGACAATGTTTTTACCGCCGACAAGCCGAGTTTGCAGCTTTTTACAGACGGCTAACAACGCCCTGCGATGATTTTTTTTGCCGGCGGTAATATACCGACGACACATGTTCACCAATGAAAAAAATCAAATTCACCCTCTGCTTTCTCTTCCTTTTGTCGATGGTAAACACAAACACTTCACACTAACCGTTTTTAAAAGTGACAAAAATGATAAAGATGTCACCATTAGCTTATGTGGAGTGTGGTGTCATCGACACCACATCCGTTCAACCTAAACAAGCGAAATTTAACAAATAAAATAGTAAATTTTTAACTTTTTTTTCTTGAGATTGTACGTTTAGTGAGGTTGACAGTATTCACACTCGTGTATATATATATATATATATATATATATATATATATATATATATATATATATATATATATATATATAGCATTAAGTTCAAATGAGAACTATTTTTAAAATGAGAACATGGACAAATCTCAGCCAATCAATATATATATATATATATATATATATATATATATATATATATATATAATTAATTAATTAATTAATTAAATAAAAAAATTATATTATTTTACATTAATAAAGGCAAGGATTGATTGTTTAATCAAATTTAAAGACTATATCAATGTAAACTCTTATAATTAAGGAACGTTTGTATATTATTTCTAACAAACATTTATTAATTCTTCAATCATCAATCGTGTGTATCAGTCATCATATTGAAAAAATCCAAGTTTCTAATATCAATATTAACAAACCATACTGAATCAGATATCCAAGTTAAGTTTTCCTGAAAGTTGTCCATAAGAATCCATTAATGGATTTGTCATTCGCCAACGAGTTTGATGATATAAACGTAATGAAGAGGACGAGATCAATGATGTTCAAACTGCATCAGTCGATGACGATTTTTTGTCAAGTGATGATGAATTTTGTTCGACTGATGATAATCCCGCATTCGGAAAAGTCGACATCATAGATGACCACAATGAACGAGATTTCACAGTTCTTGAAAATATTGATCAATCAATTCAACTTCCTGGTATGTTTTTTTTTTTTTTTTTTTAATTTCGTTAAATATGTGTCAATTACATTACACAATTTTGTATCTTGTTATAATACTATCAAAAAATTGACATTTCAGAATCGTATAATTTATTGAAAATGTATATTTAAGTTTATTTGATTTGTTATTTGTAATATGTTATTAACTTGTAATGGTTCTTAGATGCTACAGACATTGAATTATGTAAAGAGAGAAAATATGATTGCCTTGATCAACACTTGGTAATAGCTGGTAAATCGTATTGGATTCCTGCTGTCCCTGATGATGTTAAGCCAATAATAAACCATAAATACCCATCTGACGATGCAATTGAAGACATGTACAGAAGATTTGCATGCGCAACAGGTTTTGATGTTAGAAAGTCAACAAACAAAAAGAAGCGTGGAATTGTGTACATTAAATATCTTCTATGTAACAGGGAAGGTTCCTAAATACATCTCATGTTGATACTTTGGACCAAAAAATAAGTAAAATTAAAAGAAGGGTTGACACTAGTAGGATCGGATGTAATGCGCGTATACGATTTAAAATTTCCCTGGAACTACCAAATGGTTGTTATATGAATTTGAAGAAAAACACAATCATCCACTTATATCAAGAGACAATATGTTGTTTGCACGTCATCATAGGCAGTTGGATGACACTAAAAAATCTTTCATTCTTGCAATGTCTAATCAGAATATTGGTGCAACCATAGCTCACAGGTTGTATACAAGTATTCTTGGTGGTTACAATTTTGTAGGCGGTCTAATTGATGACTTCAAAAATTACATGAGGGATCTCAATTGCTTTATAGGTGGTAGTGATGCTCAGATGCTAGTCGACAAGCTGAATAACAAAAAAGAGAATGTTAAGAATTTTTCTTTTGAGTATCGAGTTGAGAATAAGCAGTTGAATGTTATTTTCTGGGCAGATGAAACATCCAAGATCAATTATAAAGAGTTTGGTGATGTAGTTTCTTTCGATGCTACTTTTCGAACTAACAGGTTGTAAATGATTGTAATTTAATATATTTCTATTTATTAATAATATATATATATATATATATATATATATATATATATATATATATATATATATATTAAAATACTTTTACAGGTACCATATGGTTTTTGTCCCTTTTACTGGAATTGATAATCATAAGAGGTGTGTCACTTTTGGTGTTGGCTTGTTGAGCAGAGAAGACACTGATTCCTATATATGGTTGTTGAAATCTTTTCTTAAAGCTTTTGGAAAACAACCATTGTTGGTTTTATCTGACCAAGACTCTACAATGAAGAAAGCCATCGAAGCTGTTTTCCCACAATCGATTCATTGGCTTTGCATGTGGTATATTACATCTAAATTGCCATTGAAGTTATTTATTCTTGTCTATGTAATAAACTTTACCAATAAAACTATTATTTTTTGGTGTACTCAAGCCAGAATGTATTTGGTATATTGTTCTTTACAGATATTACATTTACAAATTCCTAGGTTTCTCTGAACATTATCAACAACCCCGAATTTCGTAAAAAGTTCAACTTCTTGATATGGAATTTGAGGCTTGAAGTTGATGACTTTGAGGTAGGGTGGAAGTCCTTATTGAATGAATATAAGCTCACAGATAATAAATGGCTGGATGATATGCATGGATTGAGACATTTCTGGATACCTGCATCTTTCAAGCATGTACCTTTATCAGGATTGATGAGAACCACATCTAGTTCTGAAAGTGAGAATTTTGCATTTCACCAGAACACTCATTATGGTTCTACTCTTGTCCATTTTATGATTTTTTTTTGAAGCTGCTATGGAGAAGCAAAGATTCACTTAGTCATCATTTGACTTCAAAACTAACGAAAACATCCAACAATGAGGACACCATTTGAGATCGAGAGGAATACATCTATATTTTACACTCGCACTGTTTTTCGTCAAGTTCAGAATGAAATGTACTTGTCTATGGTTTCATGTTCACAAATTTGTATCAACACATTTGATGATGTTGATGAGTGTCTTGTCAAGGAATTTATTCATTACATTCCTTCTAATTCAAATGGTTCTCATATTGATCCAGAAGTTGAAAATGATGATCAATGGGATATACCTACACGTGAGTCTACTTACAAGGTAATCACTCTTGAAACTTGTACTCTTATTCTTTTAATTTTCATATATTTTTTTCTAAACTTTCTTCACTTTCTTCAATATATGTTACACACAATAAGTCTGCACAAACATTTACATGTCCTTGTATGAAGCTTGAGCAATTTGGTTTTTTGTTTCGCCACATTTTTGTTGGATTAGTGTCTAAGTCCATAATTATTTTGGTATGTACTTGACCCGATGGTGCATGGTCCTTTTGGGTTGCCTTCACCAAAGCAACTTGATAGGATGAATTATGGAGAGAAAGGATTAAATATGATTTATTAATATATTATGAGAATAATATATTAAAGGAGAAATCATATTGTTTAATTAATATTAGTCAATAATTAATAAGAATTAAGTTTGTGGCTAAAATAGATTAATTAAACTTAAGGGACTGGAATTGTAATTATAAGACAATTGCAATTGGGCTATGGATTACCTTATAATATAAGGTTGGACGAATTCTATGGGGAAATCCATTAGAAATTGTCCAAAGGCCTTTAAGAAAGGGGTTCATGGGTTGCTTAGGGCCTAAGCATCCAAATTAGGGTTTCCTTGTTAGATAACCCTAATAGCCTCACTATTTAAGGAACCCTTAAGCCCCAAAAACGTGTAGAAGTTGTTCTCTAGGGTTTCCACACGTTTTGGGCAGCCTCCTTCTCTTCTCTTCTTCATCCTCTTGCTCTTGGTGTTTGTGAGCCATTAGAGGAGTGACATTTGTGACTCTAAGCTTTCTAAAGTCAATATAAGAAGGAATTGAGATTGTTATTGCTATATAACAATCAAGGTATGATCTAAACCCTAATTCATATGTTATATTGATTAGATCTAGGGTTTTAAGTCTTGGATTAAAAGCATGTACAATAGAGAAACCTAGATCCAAGCATTAGGGTTTGCATGAGCACATAGGATGTCTTTTGGCCAGAACCCATCAGTGGTATCAGAGCCTAGATTGGTTTCTATTGTATTGATGCATATTTGAACGAAATCAGCACTGAAAATCGAATTTTTTTTTGGTTCTGAGTGTTTGACTCGCCAAGTCACTTGGTGCACTCGTCGAGTCAGGTGTACTCGACGAGTCCAAGTCCAGACTCGGCGAGTTGAAACGTTTGACAACTAACTTTTGCGATTTTCTTCCTGTTTTGGGTTTGGATAATTACCTTAAATATGTTTTTGTTATAAAATCCGAATTGTATCCATATTTGGTGATTATCCTTACCTAAATAGAAGATAATTGTCAAAATTTAGATAATCACTTGTTTTATTAGATAAAATTTGATTATTTGTAATTTAGATTTGAATTATCTTGTGAAAAAGTTTCAATTTTTCCCCTTTAGGTTTTATAGTTTAAATTTGAACTTAATAGTTTTGTTTTGAAATTTAAAAACTTAAAACCCTAATGTTTTGAAAAGTTTCAAAACTTGCTCTCAAGTTTTGGAATTTAAATTTTTGATTAAAAAGTTTGATTTTAAAATATTTAAATTCTAAACCCTAATATTTTGAAATGTTTCAAAACTTGACCTCAAGTTTTGGAATTTAAAAGTTGATTAAAAGTTTAATTTAGAAATGTTAAATTCTAAAACCCTAGTATTGTTTTGAAAAGTTCAAATCACACCCTTATGGTTTTATTAATTAATTAAGGTGTATAATTAAAGGAGGTTTAATAAATCCATAAAATTTTGGTTTACAATTTAATTGAATTAAAAGTATAATTATTAAATTAGACCACCTAGTATTTTAAAAGTGTAAAATACACCCTATACTATATATAACATTAAAAGTCTAACATTATATATATATATATATATATATATATATATATATATATATATATATATATGAGTAAAAGTCAGTCTTACCGTTAGTAGGCCTCATTCACGAAGCTGGTCTATAAGGGGTGTTTAAGGAAATTGCCTATAAAATGGCGATTGAATGGGTATCCACTCTTACCCACTACACTCTTGACTAGTGGAGGGTCGTTAGCTGAACGGGTTGGATAGGACAAAACCTTCCATTATAAGTATAATGATGTATAAAAGTAACTAAATGTTTTCATTAAATTCCCAATCTTAGTTACTTTAGGCAAAAGTGAATTGATGCAATTCCATGAAATTACACTTTGTGCCCTTGCGAAGACGTTAGTGGAGCGCATGTGGTTAACCGACACACTAAATGGTTCTAAGCAAAGGTAGCAAAGGGTGACTCAATGTTTGTCATAGTTCGGTGGAGCGTGTGTGGTTAACCGGCACATTGAATAGGTGACTGTAACATGTGAGGGCACCATGTAGATTTGCATGGTTATTCACACCCGCTTTGTGATCCTCGGTATCCCAGTCAGAAACTAGAGGGGCATATCGAGATTTAAACATGCCGTTGAAATGTTCAATGAATCTCAAAGGATCTAGGAGTTTTTCATAGATTTAAAACTTAAATTTCTTTTTCGTTTTTCATGGTGGAAAATTAGTGAATCGTCATTCACTTACCTTCAAATGTTCTGCAATTTGGGTTACGACATCCATCTCCCGAGTTGTGGAATATTATGTTGGGTCCTAGCCTTAATATCTCATTTGGTTGATTTGTTAAGGACTCAATCTATCAACTAACTTGAATTTGTTTTCTCCCGTTTTGTAAATGTCAAAGTTCGACAACTATGGTCTTCCCACATCCCGTGGAACAAGCATTCCACATGAAGATGATATTCCACGATTCGACCGAGGAACAAGAAATCATGCTTCACTTCCTCCTCCTCCTCCCATTGTTCTCCCTAACCCACAAGATCGAAGAATTGAAAGGTTCAATGTCACTAAAGCCCTATTGGAAATGAAACATGAAGATGGTAAACCCGTGTGTACCCACGTTCTAGGAATGAAAGCACACATCGATAGGTTGATAATGTTGGGTGCGTCATTCCCAGATAAGTTGGCTATGAACTGGGTTTTGCCGTCACTTCCCGAATCATATAATGAGTTCAAAAGAAAGTATTATATGATGGATCATGACGAAAACCTCATTGACCTAACTTACATGCTCATTGCTGCTGAATCAGAAATGATTTGGCAAAGCAATGGAGCGTATTTGTTGGGAAAGTCAACCAACCATGCTTCCAAGGACGTTCTAGGAGAACCGACATGCGTTTGCTGCCATGAGAAAGGGCGTTGGATACAAGTCTGTCCTAAGAGCCTGAAGAGTCCAAAAGATGGGAGAGTCAAAGAGTATGGCTGTGCTTCAGGTAAAATCCACTATCTAACTCCATTAAGTTCCTATTCGTTGATTCTTAATACATAATGTGATGAGATTACATTTGAATGTTTTGCAGGATCAGTGAAAAGAGAGGAAGCTTGATAGAAAAGCAAAATGAGTCTAATCACAAAGAAATGGATCTCGATCACATGGATTTGAAGATTAGATTTTGAGCTTAGAAAGTTATGATAGAGTTGTTAGGAATTTTTCTTTTGACTACATAGTTTTCAGTTGATTTTGCATTGTAAGGACAAATGTTTTTAGCTGCTTTTATGAATAAAATAATTTTTGATTTGACTCATTTATTTATTTATTTATTTCCTTGCAATGAAATCGTTATGAAAAAATTGATGTTTGCATATTTCTACAACGAATGGATGTGATTCTTAATTATGATAATTGTGGAAATGTCAAGAATTTACCAAATAGGGAAAGTTTCTCATCACCCAAGTTTCAGTTGGACAGAAATTTGGAATCACGCAACTTGATTGCATGATGAATGAGAAATTTCATATTTGGAAATTAGACTAATTCGTTGACAAAGTGTCAAGTGAAGGACTAGGAGATCGAGTACACAAAGTTGTGTGTTGATCAAGTCCACCGCAAGAGTAACAAAGATATTCGTCATGATTTACTAAAGGTTTAGTAAATATAATTATACTTATAAGATTAAGTGTAATTCTGAATTGATTGAAAAGGTTTAAATCAATAGCAGAACGAATAAGAAGAATCAAGTAGGTAGAAAGATAAAAGTTTCTCTATTCTAAGAAGAAGTGATAGTACCTTTTATTATGATACGTCTTAATGATTAAGAACCATATCTCAATTGAACCTCTAAGTAAGTCTTACTACAATTGTATGTCTAAGGAGAGGAATCAAGAATTGAAAAAATGGTTAAATCAAGAAGCCAATCATAATTCATTCCATAACAAGTCTTAAAGTTAAGATGTGACATTAAGTGACAAGTCTTAAGAAGGTTTATAGCATTCATGTAATGTAGAATTTGGAAAAAGGTTTTCTTATTCTTGAACATTTGAAGTTGGAAAGTTGTGATGTCTTGGATAAGACAAAGACCAACTAGGACCAATTTTATGAGATGTTTTGTCTTGATAAAAACTACACTAACTCTTGAATATTCGTTTGTCAAGAAATGTTCATTGCAAAAGAATCTTATATGTCAAGGAGTCAGTGGGAGTATTAATGGTCTTGAAAGGTTTCAAGAACAAATCAAGAATAAACCTTATCGATCATCACTAGCACACGACTTGAGGTTTACAACCTATCGTGTTGACATTATCTTGTTTATGTGCCGTTCCAATTAAGTTAATTATGCATGTGAGTTCTATGAGTCCTCATTTGAATGCATAAAAGGCAAGGACCTTGATCAATGAAAAGTACATTGATAGGAAAGGGTGAGCTGCTTAACTACTTGGAAGACATGGTGGGCAGTCATGTTACCATAAGGCAAGAAATCAAGATTGAGAAAGTTCGGTCCATATGAGTTCGAATTTGTCGTAAACTTTGTTTGTTCGCATGGATAGGAACACATACACCATTAAAAACTAAGTGTCATAAGATTCCCTCCTTCATGAAAATGATTGTGAGGAAATGCTTTCACTAATAGAGATTTTAAGAAGATAGTGATTGTGATAATTGGATTCTCGAATTCGATTATGGTTACGGTATCCCTTTCCATGATTCGAATTGTGAGATTTGGCAATTAGTCTTAATTGTTTAAGACACACACATGAACCATCTAAGGCAAAGGTGTATAAGTTTATAATGCCTTGATAAAAGATTATCAAAGCATTGGGTATTAGAAATATGAACTTAAAGAAATTCAATATGCATTGTTTTTCTGAAAGGTAAGTTGTTTCTGAATACATGTCAAAGCTAGTGGGAGCATAAGTGTTATGTTTATAATAATCATCATGATAGTGGGAGCATAAATGTTATGATTGTATGATTATTAAGGCAAGTATTTCAAGTTAGCAATATTAATTATAGAAAAACAAGAGTTATACCTTGTAAAGTCGTAAGGGTTGTAAAGTTGTTTTGCTATAATTAAGGGAGAGAATATTGTACTTCATTTCAAAACTAAAGGCTTAGGTTATGGAATGTTAATAAACTTAGTCAAGGATACATAGTGAATTCTTAAATTTCGATTATGATTACGACATTCCTCTTCATAATTCGAATTATGAGAACGTAGCACGTAAAATATTATGGCAGAAGATTGATAAAGTATCAAATCTTTATGTAAGACATTATGCATCGTGTCCCATACGCTTCGGGTATAGGATCGATTGCAAATGCTATAATATTTGACCATTCTAAAAATTTTCCAAATGTCTGGCGCATTTAGAAGGAAAAAGGACAAGAATCGTTTTGACTAAGATAATTAAACAACTATCAAAGGACAATCCAAGGTTCACCGAGGATTGGTCGCTTGTGAGTAGTTGGAAGTATGATATTGGATGGACCATATCGACTTTATTATGAATAGATAAGATTCTATTAAGAATGAGTTGTCATATGGAAAATATGGAAATGTTTCCATGTTGGGAGTTGGATATTGAGAATCAATGTCTATATTAGAAACTTTTATGCAAAAAGATGTTCAAAGGAATGTACTTTGAGTGAGAGACATCACATCTAAGGAATTGTATTGTAACAATCTCCGATAGAGGACTTTTTAATATCATTGGCAATAGTCATTGTGACTTTAGTGCAGTGACATTACGAAAGGATCATCGCATAAAATGTTAGAATCTAACATATTCTATAAGTGGCAAGAATTTGATATTCTTTCACTTGTGAAAAGGATTGGGAGTTGTGGAATGAGTAGGATTGGAAATGTATTCATTTGATCTATTTCACAAAGTAAGCACCATAGGTAAACATTGTGTGCATGCTAAGAGCATGGGACAAGTGTAATAATTCAAGTAAGAAATTGATTACCCGAAACGACAAATAAGGAGTAATCGATATGGTGATAAATAAAAGGTGTTTTATTTATACTCAAAGGTTGAGGCCATATGGGATTAGTATTATTCTTGTGTTTCACTTTGCATGTTTTGACTTCCTGAATAATTTAATTGGTTAAGAGCAGTCAAATTATTCGAACGGGCCACAGTCGTTCATATGTTGGAAGTAGATATGAATGAAGATTGTCGTGAATTGGTGTGTGGATTGTCTAAAGAGCATTAGACATAAGCAAATGTTTGCTGCAACGTTCATGAGTGCTTATGAATATGATTTGAGCATTGGATTAAACCCACGCTCACTTGGATCACTTCATGGATTTTATCATGAGTGATTGGTGAGACGATAATATCTTATATTCTTGAAACTGAGATGTGCGAGTTGTATCTTGCGAGTCGGTTGCACATTGATAATATGTAAACGCACCAGTAACTTGGTGTTATAAAACATATTGTTGTGTGTAATTCGGTAAGTGAGTACAAGCGAGCATTGAGTCAAAGTTTATCCGTTCCTTTTATCCAAAGTAGGATAAAAGCGATATCTGTGGGACCCTCGATGATTTAGTGATGGCACCTAAGCGCTTGGCCAAGCCGGGACTAAATTGATGTGTTTAATTGTAGTCTGTTGTCAGTCGTCATAAATCTAGACAGAGAGAATGATTTAGATCCATGTCTCAGTTTATACGATATCTAGAATGGAGGAATATATGATCCCTTATCTGAAGGACACGCGTATCTGATAGGATCAGAGTTGACAGCAGCTTTAGAAAGCTACGATTGCAGATCAGGATCTGAAGTCATACGCAGAATAGTTATTAGACTTATCCAAGTGGGAGACTGTTGGATTAGTGTCTAAGTCCATAACTATTTTGGTATGTACTTGACCCGATGGTGCATGGTCCTTTTGGGTTGCCTTCACCAAAGCAACTTGATAGGATGAATTATGGAGAGAAAGGATTAAATATGATTTATTAATATATTATGAGAATAATATATTAAAGGAGAAATCATATTGTTTAATTAATATTAGTCAATAATTAATAAGAATTAAGTTTGTGGCTAAAAGAGATTAATTAAACTTAAGGGACTGGAATTGTAATTATAAGATAATTGCAATTGGGCTATGGATTACCTTATAATATAAGTTTGGACGAATTCTATGGGGAAATCCATTAGAAATCGTCCAAAGGCCTTTAAGAAAGGGGTTCATGGGTTGCTTAGGTCCTAAGCATCCAAATTAGGGTTTCCTTGTTAGATAACCCTAATAGCCTCACTATTTAAGGAACCCTTAAGCCCCAAAAACATGTAGAAGTTGTTCTCTAGGGTTTCCACACGTTTTGGGCAGCCTCCTTCTCTTCTCTTCTTCATCCTCTTGCTCTTGGTGTTTGTGAGCCATTAGAGGAGTGACATTTGTGACTCTAAGCTTTCTAAAGTCAATACAAGAAGGAATTGAGATTGTTATTGCTATATAACAATCAAGGTATGATCTAAACCCTAATTCATATGTTATATTAGATCTAGGGTTTTAAGTCATGGATTAAAAGCATGTACAATAGAGAAACCTAGATCCAAGCATTAGGGTTTGCATGAGCACATAGGATGTATTTTGGCCAAAACCCATCAATTTTTACTGTAATAAAGTCGTATAACAGCAAGGAGATTCCTTCCGAATATTTACTCAGACGCTGGCAGAAGGACATCATTCTCACAGAACTATTGAAAATGTGTTTTCGTTATGCTGATTCTGACGAGAATACCCAAAGAGTTGCACTTGATATATTTTCTACTGTTGACAACTGTGTATCTTCTCTCAGCAATAATCACACCAAAATGAAAGAATACTTGTAGGAAATAAAGCAACTTGAAGCAAAGTTCCTTTCCAATTTCACAACTCATGATAAATGAAACAAGAATAAAGATTTCGAAAAAACCCTTGGTGCTATCATTCCCACTAGCGTGGATATTCACAATCTAGGTGAAATCCTCAACAAAGGAAGTGGTATTAAAAAAAGAATGAAAAGTTTGAGAGAGGTTGCAATAGAAAAATCAAAGGGTTCCGAATGCAGTTATTGTCGCAACGACAACGATCATGATTGGCGAAATTGTCCTGTAAGGAAAGAAGATGAAAAGAACAACATTTTCAAAGAACGTCCGAGAAAGAAGAATTAAGTATATTTAGCTTTTGTTTAAACATCCGTTTAGTTTTTATTTTTTTTAATTATGCATGCATGTTTTATACTTAAATTGTTTTGTTTACATTTGCTTGTTTTACATTTGTCATTTTGATCTTAAAGACATATTTGAATGCTAATAAAAATTTTGATTGTTATTTTTATTGTTTTCCATTTCTCAATAGATGTTATCGCTATCTCATTTTATAGTAAATTTTGTTGTATAAATTTATTCATCATTGAATGATATTATCGTTCATACTATTATGGTACGCTCAATATACGATAAGTCCTTTATCTTACTTAATAAGATATTTAGTTTTCAAAACAAATGTTGCGTTGCATACAAAAGATGAAAACTTTTTCAACACCCCTCCAAAAGAGCAGACTCATATTGACATTCATTTACCATACTACATACCTTCTCAAATAAAACTTTTCAACACTTAATGTACATATATTGTACTGTACCGTATATACGTTTATTGTGTTTTCAAAAAAACTTGTACATATTGAATATACATACATCAACCTTAAATTGTTAAAAATAAATATCTTTTCCTACTTTAAGTCCAAATTGTCAAATACGTGTCAATAAACATGTACATAAATTGCAAATGGCTAATTTCTAATGAATTGGTTGTTCTACTTAAGATTTGGTTACACAAATTTAAATTCTATAGTGAATTTAAAGGTTGGGATCATACAAAATTCAACTTACATTCCATGAAAAATCCATTAAAGTACGTATTCTACAAAATTTAATTGTTGAAAATCACCTTAACTTTAACATTCAACTAAATCATTTCAGACACATTGATCAAACAGTCAACACATAGTCAACAGAATAATCCATAGGTAAATAGTAATAATATAGGTTCAAACCACAAACAATATAATAACTTCAGAGACACATAACGAAAATAGATCCATACTACATTACCCCTACACCAAATGCTACCATTCCACCAAAAAAAGTTGTTTGTCAAAAATACCAATCAACAAACTAAACCCAAAAAAACAAATACTTTCCCCATCAACTTTTAACCAATTGCTTCATCAAAGACTACTCTCAGATTCCCTCGAACTATTTTCTTGCTTGTCGCCTTATCCATCTTAACAAACTTTGCCTACTCCTTTTCAAATTCACACTTCAAAATATTATGATCAGACAAAAGCAACCTCACCAAATACTTGTACCTTAACTTCTATAAATACATATATTGTGTTTTTAAATCCACAACTAGCCCACAATCCCACTTTGAACGGTTGTATGCTTGACACTTCATTTTCAACACCACCACATTCCTTGTCATCGGAGTCTTCACCTTTTTCTTACAGACATCATTTAGAAAATGGCAGAAATTGTTTTGCTGTTAACATAACATTAATAACACTCATTAATCATGTAACACAAATTGTATTAACCATTTACATAATCACATAAACATATGTTAAGATAAATGATATTATTTTCATACTTACCAGCACACGGGGTATGTTCCCATAGACGGACTCAACTGTTCCCACCAATCTCCTTTGATCAATTATCAAAATTGAAATACTTTTAAGGTTAAAACATATCAGGTAGTAATTCCCATCAACAATGGGGAAAAAAACCTACAACATTTTAATAAAAAAATAACACTTAATAACAAAACAAATAAATGTAATAGTAAACATTTTAATCAAAATATTTTTATTACCAAATCCATGTTTTTTAGCTCAGGATCATTTGTAAGATCTTCAATTGATGAGGAAACCATGATTTCAAGCACTTTGTATCTTACATCTTCGTTGACCTTTTCGTCATACATTGATTCACGCTGGACATTACATTCAAACAACACAATAAATAACATTAATTTTTTTAAAAACAGTTATTATATCTTAAAAAACATACCAGTGTGCCTGTTGTAAAAAAAAGTCTAGAATATGACGAATCGGCCTTGCTCTCTTCCAATTTGTTTAGTAGAACACTCCAATAGTCTATTACATTTGAATGAATATTCACTTTTGCCGCAGTAGTTCTAGCATATTCTAGATGCATTCCAAAACCTTCTTTTGATTCCCATACGAGCTCCCTGCATTAATCACGATTGTATACATCAGATATTTTACACAACATTAATCATAAAAAAAGCAAATAAAAAAGTATGCAACTACACCTTTTATCCATTCCTAATCCAATATTAGCTTGTGCAACAAGAATTTCTTTCTGTTCAACTGAATCTTTCAAGTCCACAACTCTTTGTACAAAAGGTGACTTCAATGTAGGTCCATGCTTCATTTCTCTTTTTTCTCTCATTTTAATCCCTACTATAGCCTCAACATTTCTCTTTGTCCTTTTTAGCATAATCATGTTCAACAATTGCATCATCTTTACCTTCATTCCCTTTCGAAGTTTTCATCTCATCTGCACATTCATTAAGTCTAGCTTCAAACGATGGACAATCATTATTAAACGCAATACTATTTTTAGAGCTATTTCTTTCTATTTCATCAGCTTTCTTTATCCAACCAGGTGTTAATATACAATGAGAATCAAAAATAGAATTCCCATTGTACATTACAACTTCCATTCCTATATTCTGTTGATGTGAACCACCTTTATGCTCAAACAGAACCTTATCATTGCACATACCAGTTAGCTTCACAATTGTTGGGGACATTCCTTCCATTCCCTGATCTGAAGCATGGACATTCGAATCAGAATAAAGTTTTGGTCCACTAAGTAAATCCTTCCCCATCTTATTGGTCAAATTAGTAATCATTTGGTTCATATACTCAACTGATTTTTCTCCTTCTGTTGCATGCACACTCGTACCATCAACCTCCATCCTATCTTCATGCCCATCAACAATTACAGCTTTTAGTGTTGTCCCATTAAAGATGTCAACAACCTTCTTAATCACAGCCTTCATCTTATCATTATTCGGATGCATTTCCATACACATCAAACTACTTGCCTTTACAACCTTTTTCTGCTCAACCAACCTTCCTACCATACTTTCAATAATTCCACAACTCTCCTACAATAAAAATCAATGAAATGTTACTTTAACACTCTAATATTTTTTAATACTATACAATTAACAATCACTAACATAAAATAATTACTATTAATATTATATTTATTATAAAATCCATTTACCTCAACTGATCTATCTTTTGAATGATCTTGATTCATCATCTCACCATAAAACACACCATACACTTTTTCCCTTAAACTTAGATTTCCAAATACACCCCCTGCTTACTTCATATTCTTCTAAAACTCTTAGGTGCTCTGAATCAATTTCTGTGATGATGGGCCTATACCTTTGCAAATTTACATCTTCACATATCACTTTGTCTGCATACGCCATCTACACAATTATATTCAACAATTTTTTCATTAAAATTAAATTTTAATGATCACATAATTTAACAGATTAAATTAATATTTAATATCATACCATTAGAAATGCAAGAGGTCCTGTGAAGTAGCAGTTTTTGTCGTTTGACCTCTATTTATTCTTGCTTTTTTCTAAACAATCTACTATGTACTCACACCAGTTAATACTTGACACATCTTTGCATTGAATTAACTTTTCAATGATATTAATTCTACAAGACCCCATTGTCTCTGTTTCAGCAAAAGTGTTAATGAATAACGTCAAAAAATTCAGCTTAAACATCTCATCCGCAACATTTGTTTTCCTTATATTTTTCAAATATTTCCCATTATAATAATTTCCCTTCCCATATTGTCCTTTCCAATCTTCAAGCAAAGGATCATTCTTATCACATTCATCCAGTGTGTTAAAATCCAAACCCTTATTCGGAAGTCCAAACATAGCTTCCACTATCTCTTTTGTTATGGCCACTTCACCACTTTTAAGGCTTATGGAGCAAGAACTTGTTGTGAAGCTATCTACAACAAAATATGCTAGCTTTCCAGGTAGTGTATCAATCTTCATTCCCAGAAAAGATTCAAAACCCATATTTCGTACCATTTATCTCTGATTTTTGACAAACTTTTAATTACTAGATACAATGAGTTTTGAGACATACGAGTACTCATGTAACGCCCGCGTTTCTAGGCTAGGCATTTTCGTTGATGTAATAGTCTAGGTAACCTTTGTAACCCGTTTTGAAATAATAGAAGTATATTATTTGAGTATTATGTGTTTTGTGCCTAACTGCTTAATTATGTGATTTGATTAATTAAGAATAAAATGAGCATCAAAATTTAAGTGTAAAATAAACTTGATATCTTTGGATAATGTTATAGTAGTTGAAACGAGGTTTCCGAATATATAAAGAACGCCCAAATCTAACTTCGTATGAGGAAGTTATGATTTTCTGAAGTTTCGACTTAGCGGTATGCAGCCCGAAATACTCGCTTTGAGATTGAGCGGTTTTTAGTCGAATCAATCTAAACGAGAATCGAAGATCTCGTTGTTGGTATCGAAGCGATGAAAGGTTAGGCGAGAACGGACGTCAAACGAAGAAGTTATGAATTTATAGCGAAGTTTTTCTGTCCCGGCCTACTAAAAATAATTAATAAAAATAAACTCAAAATTAGCCGACCGAGTCTAAACGAAAGTTGTAGAGCGTAGTCTCACCTACGCGT
Organism: Lactuca sativa; assembly: GCF_002870075.4. Lineage (NCBI taxonomy): Eukaryota > Viridiplantae > Streptophyta > Magnoliopsida > Asterales > Asteraceae > Lactuca > Lactuca sativa. Next base: position 39,731,358 of record NC_056623.2, read on the forward strand.
GGATATAAAGAACGTCGAAAACGGAGTTCGTATGAAGAAGATATGAATTTCCGAAGTTTATTAAATAATTAATATTTAAAATTAATTATAAAATCCGGTATTATCCGAAGGGGAGTCATCGGACTCATCTGAAGTACGCCCAGCGTACAGCGAAGCGTGACGTCCCTCGCACTCGAGTTCTTCGGATGACGCATGCCATGACGATTCGGATGCGTACGCCCCGCGTACTTCTGTACGTCCAACGTACTCCGAGGCTCCAGCCTCCTATAAATAGGATGCGAGGGCAGCCGGCTCATTTGCTCTTTTTCTCTCTTCTCTCTCCCGTTTTGCATCGTTTTGCGTGCCAGAAGTACCCCGAAGCCCCGGTGTCACACCCCAAAACCGGTACGGCGGAAACGTTCTGGGGTGGATGACGTCATGTCAAGTATCACAATACATGCATATAGTAATCAAAGTACAACAAAACATTGCATTAATAGTAATAGTTTTACATGGTTTCAATACATAGTATCAAAGTATTACAAGCAAATATATATGAAGTGCAGCATGGTACTTAAGCCATCTTCATCAGCAACTCCGGGGATGTACCTGTCTAATTGCTGACCTGAGATTACAAGTTATTTGAAAAGCGAGTATCAACATTTTTACAAATGTTGGTGAGTTCATAAGTATTTAGTGTCATTTAGTCAAATAACTTTAATAAGTAGTAGTTTAAGTGTTTTTAGTGCATCAGTGTTCTTTCCAGAAAATCCTATATTTTCTTTAAATAAAGCAGCCTTCTACCAAGACTGTTCAGTGTAATGTGGTAAAAGGTAGTTTTCCCTTAATTGCTATTATTATCAAAATACTGAATTTGATTATTTAAGAAAGCAAGAGACATCAGGGAATAACATATGCCTCAGCAGTGAGGACTGCTGACTAAGGCAAAAAATCATAGACTCCAGGAGAGTATTGAACTAACAACACGCCTGGTTCAATCTAACAAAGGGGAGACACAGACCCCAGAAGGTACCAAATGAAAGGTACAGCTGGTAAGGTCTAAAACAGTGAATATAGACCGAAGACGATACCAAATGAAAGGTACATCTCGCAAGGTCAAAACAAAGACTACAGACCCCAGACAGTATCAAATGAAAGATACGTCTAGCAAGGTCAAAACAGTGTGACTCTGAAAAGTGACATCAGCATACAGTGTAAATTGCTGACGAAAATACCGTTACCTTAAAGCCATGAATTATAAGGTAACCCGGGATACTCGTAACCATATTGACTAGAGTTTCAGATGCCCTACAAGCATCTATATAATGTGACATTTGTCACCCCTTGGCTTGGTGAGCCGTGGACTGTAGCTAGCAGTCAGGGTGCGGGGGTGTCAATCCCGTATAGATCTATACACACAATGTCCGCTCTCCCTACAGGAGACTCTGGTTTACCAACTAGACGACGGAGAAGGCCGTGTCCTGAAGATGCATCCCAAATAGTGGGTTTCTAATGAAAGTGTTGAACTAGGGGTAGAGACTTCCCAATAGTGGGTTTCGAATGTAAGTGTAGACTTGAGGTAGAGACTCTTAACTGAACTGACTGAAGTAACCCGTATGACTAAGCTTGTATACATGGTATATAACTAATGAATCAAATGACATTCGGATGGACATCCGATCCCACCAGACCACATCTCAACGAAGAAAAGGAAATAGGGCTGACAAACCTTCCTAAGTCCTTCAACCATTATTTATATGCATCTACACAAGCACAGACATACATCTAACTATGCTTGAGTGGGTATCAAGTAAAAGTGATTCTCGTGAAGTAGGAGTGTCTAACAAGTGAAGTAAGAGCGGTCGCAAGTGAAGTATAAATGTCGAATAAGTATAAGCGCATCGCGAAGTGGAGATGACAACAAGTGAAGTAAGAGCGTATCAAGTATAAGTGAAGTAAAGTCGATCTCAAGTATAAGCGAAGTAGACTCATATCACTAAGTAAGAGGGTGAATAAGTATAAGCGTCATCAGGTATAAGTGACTTCAGGTATAAGCGAAAGCATTACAGAGTAGGAGTATAAAATAAGTATAAGCGAAGCAGTAGTAACTAACAATTAAAAGTATTCATGAAAACCTTTGAAAACTTTATTACTTAGGAAAATCGCATTTGTATTCTTTGATAAAATAGGTGTGAAAACCTTTAGAAATCTTTGGGAATATTTTATAAATCAGTTTGAAAATGAATCTTTGATAAGCTATAAAAGTAAGAACTTGAACAATTTAAAAACCCTTTTTGAAAGCCATTTACAGTGTCCTACTCGGTAAAACAGTGTACAGTGGTAAAATCTTGTGCATGCGGGTTATCAATCACATGTGATTGACATGATAACTGGCATGTTTAACTTGTAATCCCCCATATGAAAACATTTAAAATCATTTAAAAGGTTCATTCAGGGGTATGAACTCACCTGGTGTAAGTAGGTCCGACGAAGGTGTCGTTTGGGCGTTCGGGGTCACACAAGGACTTGAACACACACAAGGACCTATTTTTAACATATGATAACATATTTTCACATACAATTAGCATATAAAATACTAATTAAACAATTATACACACTCAAAGGAGCGGAAAACACTTTTGGTTGAGTGTTTGGGGTCCCGGGTAGCGTTTAAGGGTGCTAAGGGTCTCTTATCAGTTGTGGAACTTTGCTAAACTCAAATATCAAGTGTGTAAATGGATTTAAAGCATTAACATGGACCAAACTTGGAGTTTACGGCCCAACCTAAGGGAGTTTACGGCCGTAAACTCCCAAGGTCCTATTCTTGGGTGTTTGATGCTTCTAGCTTGTTCATTGAATTATTCTAAGCATTTTTCCTAAAGGGCATGAGTGGATTTGAGGCTTCTAAGGGCACTAACTTGGAGTTTATGGCCTAGGAACTCTCCCAAGGGAGTTTACAGCCATAAACTCTCATCCTTAGTGTTTTGTGAAGTTTCAAGCCTCTAATGCCTTTCTAGTGATTTCTAATGAAGTGTGATGCTATTTTGGAGGATTAATTCTATCATTTGAATGAGTTTTGGGGAGTTTACGGCCTAGATAAATGCTTGGGCCGTAAACTCCTTTTTGTCCTCCCATTTCTTGTGTTTAAGCCCCTAAATCATTCCTAGTATTTTATGGTAAATGTCTAAGGCCATTTGGTGGGCAAAAACCACATTTTTGGGCATGTTTTGGGGAGTTTACGGCCTTGGTATAGACCTGGGCCGTAAACTCATTTTCATCCTTCATTTTGATGTGTTTAAGTGATATAAACCCAAAGGAATAAGCCCTTAATTTATGTGTTAAGCCCTAGTGTGGTTTGGGAGTGTTTTGGAGGCATTTTAACATGATTTTGAGGAGTTTACGGCCTAAGCTTGTGCTTGGGCCGTAAACTCTCCTTTACCCCCTAATTCCATGAGTTTTTGTGTTAAAACACTCCTAGGCTATTACCTCAATTTATTTCGTAGCCAATGGGGACAAGTTTGGGTGGTTTTGGCCTTGTTTTAGGTGTTTACGGCCTAAGAAAAAGCTTAGGCCGTAAACTCCTTTTCCATTGCTTCTAAGTCCGTATTTTGGTCCATAAACATGAATCAATATGTTTAGAATAGGCTAGGGTAAGCGGACTTACAATATGGAAGCGTTTGGTTGCGGATTCGGGGCGAAAACGGGTCTAGAGAGAGAGTATAGAGAGAGAGTGTAAAAAGTCTCCAATGGACTCCACTCACCCTTATATAGGTTTTCGGGTCGGGGCTCAGTGGAATTTTACCCGATACTACCGTCAAACGGGGCTTTTGGTCGCACCCGATTTAGTGGTTGTAATAATAAAACTTGACATTTTCCAAATGAATGAAAATGTGTGTCCTGTGTTTTTATTTCCTTTTATCATGACTTAACGGCATGTTAAAGGTAATCAAATGGAAATGTTTATTAAACTGACGCCCTCTAATTAACGGAACTTTTATACAATGGAATATTCCGTTAACGGTAATGGGGAAATGTAACGGGACAACTTGGGTTGTCACACCAGGTATCATTCCCAAGCCCCGAAGCAAGTCCCGAGGTCCTGAAGATCCCAAGAAGCAAGATTCCCAAGCCGAAGCTCTGCCCGCGAGAAGTTCGAATTTTGTGGAGATCTTCCAGATCTACCGAAGAATACTACTTCTATAAGTCGTAGTGCTGTCCGATCATCTTCTGATCAAGTGAGTGTGTGGTTACTTTCTTCTAACACATAATTATAAAGTATTTTATACGAAATACGTGTTATGAGTATATTTTGTGTTATACGTGTGAATGTATATTCACTCTCTTCTATCTCATGGATCTGATTTGTCTTTTATGAAATACATGTTATGTGTGTGTGCCTCATCTGTTATGTGGAATATGTATTGATTAAAGCATGCTATACAGGTTTTTAAACTATGTATAAAAATGTATATCTTTATCTACTAATATGTTGGGTAGAACATGGGTAGATAGTTGGTGTGTAATAAACAGATGGGAGGCCTCGTTGTTGTTTTGATTCAGTCATCTAGCGGAGTTTAGATGACGACCACAGACTTTTCTAGATAGTCATGTGGAACGCTAGCAGGTTCGCCACCTGTAGGTGTTAATGAACTTGGGTGTTCATTCGTTGTACTCCATCCCCCTCATGGTTGCCTTATTTGACTTATATTGCTGAGGAACCCCCGAAGCATGTGCTGTCGCCCCGATGAAATATTCTTAGACTAGGTCCCTTGTGTTAGTTATTTTAGGGACATAAAGTGAGAATAACGGGAATGGGTAATTGGGTTATTGTTGGTTGATGAAAATTAATTTAATTATTTATTGTGGGTTGAAAACCCTATATGCTCACTAGGCTCCCAAGCCTGACCCACTCAGTTTTATTTGTATTACAGGAAGTGGCGCAAGGGCATAAGATGGATGAACCATCAAGTTGTTTTGTTTACAAGTCTGTATATGTATATATTTGTTGAATGACTTGTAATGTTATCGTTTATGCTTTATGGTCTGTATCAGAACTGTAACAGCCCGGAATCTCAGGTATTGTTAAATTATGTTTTGGGGTGAGTTAAGAGGGGACTCGGCGAGTTGGAGCCTAGACTCGCCGAGTAGGACCGCAGACTTGGTCGCGGGGCCGCGACCGGACTCGACGAGTCCAGATATGGACTCGGCGAGTCTACGCTGTTTAGCGAAAACCCTAACCGTTCAGGTTTGGGTCGTATATAACGCATCATATGCCGTCATTGTTCGTCTTTTAGTCGATTGAGAAGAACCCTAAGCGGCTGTGGACATCTAGAGCAAGATTGAAGGCCATTGGTGACTTGAAGAAGTTGTGGTGCAAGGGGAGAAGAGTTTGGCTAAAGGAACTGAAAGGGATTCGAGTTCTGAGGTTTGGGGACACAGAGGGTGCGTTATCCAGGTAACATTTCGGGTCCTTTCTGTTATTTTGATGTGTGCATGGATCTAGGGTTTAGGGAACCCATTTGATGATTAGATGGATTATTACCTTGTTACCCAATCGAATATAACCTTGTATTAGGACCTTTAGAGGCCCAGAAGGTCCCATGCTTGTGTAATCGGGACAAAACTTATCTCAGGAAGCAGTTTGATCGACTGCATGGCATGGACTCGCCGAGTCCGATGAACAGACTCGGCGAGTAGCTTGGTGATTTACGGGAACTCGTCGAGCTGATCTTCAGACTCGACGAGTGGAGTCGGGGTGGCCCCGCGATTCTTCCACGAGGATCTCGTCGAGCCAAGAGGGATACTCGACGAGTAGAAAGGGAACATCAAGGGAAGTTGGGGAGGACGTCTAGACTCGCCGAGTCGCCATGGCACTCGCCGAGTCCGGTCGAGTTGACCGTTGACCAGAGTTGACCTAAGTCTGACTTCTTAGGGATAGTCACACTTAGAAGATATAAGTGTTAATGAGGGACATGTGATGTTATAGGGAGGTTGTAGCTCGTCGGATTGTGCACGGGTGACTTCAGGATTTGCTAGCTTTCAGCATTCGCGAGGTGAGTCTTATCACTATACCGTACCCGGAAGGGTTTGACTGTATGACCGGAAGGTCAGCTATGATATGTGATATGTATGCTATATGTGGTAAGCTACTTGTTCTATGTGCTATGTATGTTATGGGCCGGAAGGCGATTATATTATGGGCCGGAAGGCAATATGTTATGGGCCGGAAGGCAATATATTGTGTGATGGACCGGAAGGTCGGCGTGGGTAGGACCGGAAGGTTTACCCAGCAGGGACAGAAGTCCCCTGAGACACATGGACCGGAAGGTCAGGGCCTGGAAAGGCGTATGTGCGTAATTTATATATTGGGGAACTCACTAAGCATTTATGCTTACAGTTGTTGTGCATGTATTTCAGGTACTAGCGAGGACCGTGGGAAGGCGCCGGCGTGATCGATACACACTGAAGAATGCTTTTATGATCTTGGGATTTTGACTATTTGTACTTGACAGAATACTTAAACTATTTATGCCTTGTTTTGAATGGAAATAAATATATTTTTAAAATGAAAAATTTGTTTGAAAATTTGCATTGTTACAATTGGTATCAGAGCCTTGGTTTGAGGGATTCGGGTGCACCTTCGGGGTAACTGAACTCAAACCGAGGATTTGAGGAAACTTTTTAAAATAAAGGCATAAGCTTTTGTAAATGGTTTTGTGGTAAGCAAGAAAGAAGCAGTGTGTACGATCAGTCAGCGCCCGAACGGTAAAGATCCCCAAAATACCTTACAATGTTATATGATATGAATTGTTATGCATGCTAGAAGACTAGGTATTCATGATAGGACTAGAATGGCCTGATTTGTGATGCCTTAGTCTAGGGAAGTTGCCGATATGAGATGCCTTGTTAGTGTGCGAGTAGATAGTGCATAACAGAAGTAGAGTACTCACTATCCGGGGTTTGGGGAGGAAGATTTGGGATGACTGCCAATGCGGTGTGGTCGGTAGTATTGGGCTAGTACTACCGAAGACACCGGGTCAGTGGGAGGCCCAAGTAAGAATCCCTGGATATCAGAGACTGAGTAGGGTTGCGTTATCGAGTACGATTATACTCGATGGAGTCTCTGATAGATTTATGTTGTATTTCAGAGATATCATGGTTAGACCACGCCACGGAGCGAGTTCGAGCAGTGTGAGTGACGAGGAGATTCGTCAGATGATTCACGAGGAGGTAGCGGCGGCGATCTGGGCTGAGATCCCGGAGATGTTTGGGTCTATTAAGACCACCCTGATGGAGACGTTTGATGAGCGGTACGCCGCATTGACTGAGGCTGCAACCGCTGCAGCTACCGCAGCTGTGGCCGCTACTAGGCCACAAGGGGGTGACTCGTTGCTGTTCCGAGAGTTCAGCAACACGAAGCCACCGTAGTTCGTTGGGACGCAGGATCCGATTGCTGCGATGAGGTGGATCGCGGATATAGAGGGGTGCTTCTACACTTGTTCATGCCCGGAGCACCTGAGGGTACGGTTCGCATTGAACCAGCTCCGTCTGGGAGCGAAGGACTGGTGGAAGTTCGTGACGGCGAACTTCACTTTGGCAGAGACTACAGCAGTGACATGGGAGGGGTTTACTGCCATGTTCAGGGATGAGTACGTTCCCCCGGTGGAGAGGGAACGATTGGTACAGGAGTTCTTAACCCTCAAGCAGGGTACTGATTCTGTTGCGGTGATCACGCGGAAGTTTCATGAGAGGGCGATGTTCTGCCCCGAGCTGGTATCCACTGATCAGGCTCGGATGAGCCGGTACTTGGGAGTGTTGAGGAGGGATATCCGGGAGTTTGTGTCAAACTCCACTTATCATACTTTTGCTGAGCTTCAGGCGAATGCTAGGAAGCGCGAGATCGAGTTGGAGACCCAGGCCAGGGAGGAGGCCGAGTCTCAGCGGGTGAACCGGCGATCGACTCAGTTCCAGCCGGCAGCCAAGCGGATAAAGTCCGCCGATGCGAGCAAAGGAGGTTCGAAGGGCCGCACTTGTGGAAAGTGCGGCAAGGGTCATGAGGGGGCGTGTCGATCTGGTGCTTGCTACAAGTGTGGCAAGGAGGGGCACATTGCTAGGGAGTGTCCCAAGGGATTTACGGTTTGCTTTCATTGCAACCAGACAGGCCATAGGAAGGCCGAGTGCCCTCAGCTTCTTCAGGGATCTGCACCCGCTGCCGGAGCTACTGCGACTCGACCGGTGAAGGCCGAGGCCCCGAGGGCTCGGGGAAGAGCCTTTCAGCTGACTGCGGAGGAGGTCCGCGCTGCGCCCGATGTCGTGGCAGGTATGTTGTAACTCATGTATTTATTCTATGTCGAGATGTTATGCTTATGTTATTATATGCGTAGGTACTTTCCTTGTGAACTCTGTGCCTGCCTTAGTGTTATTTGACTCGGGTGCGAGTAGGTCCTTTGTGTCCTTAGCCTTTAGTCAGCATATCAGCGTTAGTCGTGAGTCGTTGAGTCGACCTTTGAGAGTTTCTATAGCGGACGAGAAAGTGATTTGTGCCACGGAAGTTCTTCGGGGATGCGTGCTAGAGATTTTCGGGGTTGAGTTCCCGATAGACCTGATTCCTATTGCGATGGGTGACGTCTGTGTCATCGTGGGCATGGACTGGTTGAGCCGATTCGGCGCTGTCATCGACTGTGAGCGTCAGTTGGTGACTATACGAG